>NC_090445.1:1099890032-1100552254 GCF_031143425.1 Pleurodeles waltl | reverse complement strand
GTCTCTTTGTCCCTTTTCCTTTGTTTCTTTTTTCCTTCTCCCTCCTACCCCGCTCTATATCCTTATCTCCTGGTTGCTTCCTGTTTTAATTTGTTTTCCTTCTGTTTTATTTTGTCTGGTTGTGTTTTGTTTCTTGTTTTCTGATTACCCCCCACACAGGGGCACCACAAGGCCGTAGATGCAAGGCCTTAGATCTCCTGCCAGGTTAAGGGGGGGGTGCCGTCGGGGAGCCCAACAATGCCCGCCGCCCTCGGGGTCCAAGAGGGAAGGAGGTGCGTCTCCCCTTTGTTCCGAGTCGCGCCCTCTCGCCGCAGATCTGTGTCCCGTTCTCTGCTCTCTCCAAGACCAGGGGAGAGCGGTCGCCGAATGCGGGGGCAGGCGGGCGAGGCGTTGGCTGCTCAGCGCCTTTTCCGATGGTCGCGGCAGCGAGGGCAGAGGGAGGGGGCGCGCCTCTTACCGCAAGTTTCCGGGAGGCGCTTCCCTCCATCGCGTGCTGGCCCACCACTCAAGGCTGCGGCTCGTGCTCATGCCGCAGGCCTCAGGTCCGTGCTCCGCTCTCCCCACGGTGCAGCCGGGGAGAGCGCTTCTGCTTTGTACCGGGCATCGGCCCGCCACCGCCTCTGGTCCTTCACATATGCTCCGGCGCTGCACAGGAGGGCTCCAATAGTCTCCTGGCGCCACCACCCTCGTCCCGCAGCCCGTCGCCTCGCGGACCTCGGCTCCTAGGCGGCCATCCTGGATCGTGGCCAGACCGCACCCCCGGTAATAGGTATTTAAAACATGGGAATCAGCAATCACTGTATAAAAGCCCAACTTCAATGTCCTTGTTACAGGTGAGCTGTGATACTGATGGCAAGATATTTTACCAACGCTATAGGTCATTGCAGGAAAGTAAGAGTCGCTGCATGTGTCAATACAATCTGAGATACAGCATTTTTAACATGATTCACATTAAACTGTTTCTAATATCTTTTAGTAAAAATGACTAACTGCTTTTAGGTGTATTTAAGTTCACAGCAAGGATTTTGCTATTTTTCTTTTTGTCTAGAATTAACCTGAAAGAGCAAGGCACAAAGGATTTAAGCAGCTTGTGGAAGGGTGATGGTGCACTAAAAAGAATAAAATACTCTCTGTCCTACATTAAATGGATATTACAAGTCACCCTGGAGTTCCATGACCTTAAAAAGGAACCCATAACCTTATAAAGGAACTTGTTCTTCGATCCTCTATGTTCATGGTACTCCTCAATGACGTGCAATATCATTATAAAATATGCCAGGGGGTACTTTATCCTATATGTCAGATCTAGCATACTGACACCGGCTGGATGTGTTAATACTACACATCCGAGATGCTGGGGTTGCATTAAGTATCTCTTTTGTAGATAGCTCAGGGACTCTTTCCAGGCATTCCACTTGCGAAACACAGACAAGAATTATTGTAATCCCCACTCCTACATAACCGGATTCTTTCTATTTAATTATTCTAAGCTCCAGTGCAACATAATCAATTTAGAAAAAGCAACAGACTCTAAAGACCCTAGAAGATTGAACATCCTCAGAAAACTCATTTAAATAAAGCAGAGCTGAGAGTCCTCAGGAGGGAAGACTGATTATATATGTTATGGTAATTAACAACGGGAAAAAGAGAAAATAAGTATCTCCACAAAATCAATACTGTTTTTTCATGCAGTGTGGCTAGCTTAGTCATTGCTATAAAGTCTGATCGGACAAGATACAAACCGAGCACAAACGGCTGTAAATGACCCATCTAGCCCTGCTTAACCCCTTCGCTGCCAGGCCTTTTCCCCCTCCTGTGCCGAGCCTTTTTTTGGCTATTTGGAGCAGTTCGCGCTTAGGCCCTCATAACTTTTTGTTCACATAAGCTACCCATGCCAAATTTGCGTCCTTTTTTTCCAACATCCTAGGGATTCTAGAGGTACCCAGACTTTGTGGGTTCCCCAGAAGGAGGCCAAGAAATTAGCCAAAAAACAGTGAAAATTTCATTTTTTTAAAAAAAATTGGAAAAATGGGCTGCAGAAGAAGGCTTGTGGTTTTTTCCCTGAAAAGGGCATCAACAAAGGGTTTGCGGTGATAAAATCACCAGCTTCCCAGCTTTCAGGAACAGGCAGACTTGAATCAGAAAACCCAATTTTTCAACCCAATTTTGGCATTTTACTGGGACATACCCCATTTTTACGATTTTTTGTGCTTTCAGCCTCCTTCCAGTCAGTGACAGAAATGGGCATGAAACCAACGCTGGATCCCATAAACCGCAACATTTCTGAAAAGTAGACAAAATTCTGAATTCAGCAAGGGGTAATTTGTGTAGATCCTACAAGGGTTTCCTACAGAAAATAGCAACTGAAAAAGAAAAATATTGAAATTGAGGTGAAAAAAACATCAATTTTTCTCTAAGTTTTACTCTGTAACTTTTTCCTGCAATGTCAGATTTTCGAAAGCAATATACCGTTACGTCTGCTGGACTCTTCTGGTTGCGGGGATATATAGGGCTTGTAGGTTCATCAAGAACTCTAGGTACCCAGAGCCAATAAATGACCTGCACCCTGCAGTGGGTTTTCATTCTATGCCGGGTATACAGCAATTCATTTGCTGAAATATAAAGAGTAAAAAATAGCTATCAAGAAAACCTTTGTATTTCCAAAATGGGCACAAGATAAGGTGTTGAGAAGCAGTGGTTATTTGCACATCTCTGAATTCCGGGCTGCCCATACTAGCATGTGAATTACCGGGCATTTCTCAAATAGACGTCTTTTTTACACACTGTCTTACATTTGGAAGGGAAAAATGTAGAGAAAGACAAGGGGCAATAACACTTGTTTTGCTATTCTATGTTCCCCCAAGTCTCCCGATAAAAATGATACCTCACTTGTGTGGGTAGGCCTAGCGCCCGCGACAGGAAACGCACCAAAGCGCAACGTGGACACATCACAGAAAACAGACCTGTTTTTAGCAAAGTGCCTACCTGTAGATTTTGGCCTCTAGCTCAGCCGCCACCTAGGGAAACCTACCAAACCTGTGCATTTCTGAAAACTAGAGACCTAGGGGAATCCAAGATGGGGTGATTTGTGTGGCTCGGACCAGGTTCTGTTACCCAGAATCCTTTGCAAAGCTCAAAAATTGGCTAAAAAAACACATGTTCCTCACATTTCTGTGGCAGAAAGTTCTGGAATCTGAGAGGAGCCACAAATTTCCTTCCACCCAGCGTTCCCCCACGTCTCCCGATAAAAATGATACCTCACTTGTGTGGGTAGGCCTAGCGCCCGCGACAGGAAACACCCCAAAGCGCAATGTGGACACATCACAGAAAACAGACCTGTTTTTAGCAAAGTGCCTACCTGTAGATTTTGGCCTCTAGCTCAGCCGCCACCTAGGGAAACCTACCAAACCTGTGCATTTCTGAAAACTAGAGACCTAGGGGAATCCAAGATGGGGTGATTTGTGTGGCTCGGACCAGGTTCTGTTACCCAGAATCCTTTGCAAAGCTCAAAAATTGGCTAAAAAAACACATGTTCCTCACATTTCTGTGGCAGAAAGTGCTGGAATCTGAGAGGAGCCACAAATGTCCTTCCACCCAGCGTTCCCCCACGTCTCCCGATAAAAATTATACCTCACATGTGTGGGTAGGCCTAGCGCCCGCGACAGGAAACGCCCCAAAGCGCAACGTGGACACATCACAGAAAACAGACCTGTTTTTAGCAAAGTGCCTACCTGTAGATTTTGGCCTGTAGCTCAGCCGCCACCTAGGGAAACCTACCAAACCTGTGCATTTCTGAAAACTAGAGACCTAGGGGAATCCAAGATGGGGTGATTTGTGTGGCTCGGACCAGGTTCTGTTACCCAGAATCCTTTGCAAAGCTCAAAAATTGGCTAAAAAAACACATGTTCCTCACATTTCTGTGGCAGAAAGTTCTGGAATCTGAGAGGAGCCACAAATTTCCTTCCACCCAGCGTTCCCCCACGTCTCCCGATAAAAATGATACCTCACTTGTGTGGGTAGGCCTAGCGCCCGCGACAGGAAACGCCCCAAAGCGCAACGTGGACACATCACAGAAAACAGACCTGTTTTTAGCAAAGTGCCTACCTGTAGATTTTGGCCTCTAGCTCAGCCGCCACCTAGGGAAACCTACCAAACCTGTGCATTTCTGAAAACTAGAGACCTAGGGGAATCCAAGGAGGGGTGACTGGCGGGGCTCGGACCAGGTTCTGTTACCCAGAATCCTTTGCAAACCTCATATTTTGGCTAAAAAAACGCATTTTCTTCACATTTGAGTGACAGAAAGTTCTGGAATCTGAGAGGAGCCACAAATTTCCTTCCACCCACCGTTCCCCCAAGTCTCCCGATAAAAATGATACCTCACTTGAGTGGGTAGGCCTAGCGCCCGCGACAGGAAACGCCCCAAAGCGCAACGTGGACACCACCAAAATTTTGGAAGAAAACAGAGGTGTTTTTTGCGAAGTGACTACCTGCAGATTTTGGCCTCTAGCTCAGCCGGCACCTAGGGAAACCTACCAAACCTGTACATTTCTGAAAACTAGAGACCTAGGGGAATCCAAGGAGGGGTGACTGGCGGGGCTCGGACCAGGTTCTGTTACCCAGAATCCTTAGCAAAGCTCAAAAATTGGCTAAAAAAACACATGTTCCTCACATTTCTGTGGCAGAAAGTTCTGGAATCTGAGAGGAGCCACAAATTTCCTTCCACCCAGCGTTCCCCCACGTCTCCCGATAAAAATGATACCTCACTTGTGTGGGTAGGCCTAGCGCCCGCGACAGGAAACGCCCCAAAGCGCAACGTGGACACATCACAGAAAACAGACCTGTTTTTAGCAAAGTGCCTACCTGTAGATTTTGGCCTCTAGCTCAGCCGCCACCTAGGGAAACCTACCAAACCTGTGCATTTCTGAAAACTAGAGACCTAGGGGAATCCAAGGAGGGGTGACTGGCGGGGCTCGGACCAGGTTCTGTTACCCAGAATCCTTTGCAAACCTCATATTTTGGCTAAAAAAACGCATTTTCTTCACATTTGAGTGACAGAAAGTTCTGGAATCTGAGAGGAGCCACAAATTTCCTTCCACCCACCGTTCCCCCAAGTCTCCCGATAAAAATGATACCTCACTTGAGTGGGTAGGCCTAGCGCCCGCGACAGGAAACGCCCCAAAGCGCAACGTGGACACCACCAAAATTTTGGAAGAAAACAGAGGTGTTTTTTGCGAAGTGACTACCTGCAGATTTTGGCCTCTAGCTCAGCCGGCACCTAGGGAAACCTACCAAACCTGTACATTTCTGAAAACTAGAGACCTAGGGGAATCCAAGGAGGGGTGACTGGCGGGGCTCGGACCAGGTTCTGTTACCCAGAATCCTTAGCAAAGCTCAAAAATTGGCTAAAAAAACACATGTTCCTCACATTTCTGTGGCAGAAAGTTCTGGAATCTGAGAGGAGCCACAAATTTCCTTCCACCCAGCGTTCCCCCACGTCTCCCGATAAAAATGATACCTCACTTGTGTGGGTAGGCCTAGCGCCCGCGACAGGAAACGCCCCAAAGCGCAACGTGGACACATCACAGAAAACAGACCTGTTTTTAGCAAAGTGCCTACCTGTAGATTTTGGCCTCTAGCTCAGCCGCCACCTAGGGAAACCTACCAAACCTGTGCATTTCTGAAAACTAGAGACCTAGGGGAATCCAAGGAGGGGTGACTGGCGGGGCTCGGACCAGGTTCTGTTACCCAGAATCCTTTGCAAAGCTCAAAAATTGGCTAAAAAAACACATGTTCCTCACATTTCTGTGGCAGAAAGTTCTGGAATCTGGGAGGAGCCACAAATTTCCTTCCACCCAGCGTTCCCCCAAGTCTCCCGATAAAAATGATACCTCACTTGCGTGGGTAGGCCTAGCGCCCGCGACAGGAAACGCCCCAAAGCGCAACGTGGACACCACCAAAATTTTGGAAGAAAACAGACCTGTTTTTAGCGAAGTGCCTACCTGTAGATTTTGGCCTGTAGCTCAGCCGCCACCTAGGGAAACCTACCAAACCTGTGCATTTCTGAAAACTAGAGACCTAGGGGAATCCAAGGAGGGGTGACTGGCGGGGCTCGGACCAGGTTCTGTTACCCAGAATCCTTTGCAAAGCTCAAAAATTGGCTAAAAAAACATATGTTCCTCACATTTCTGTGGCAGAAAGTTCTGGAATCTGAGAGGAGCCACAAATTTCCTTCCACCCAGCGTTCCCCCACGTCTCCCGATAAAAATGATACCTCACTTGTGTGGGTAGGCCTAGCGCCCGCGACAGGAAACGCCCCAAAGCGCAACGTGGACACATCACAGAAAACAGACCTGTTTTTAGCAAAGTGCCTACCTGTAGATTTTGGCCTGTAGCTCAGCCGCCACCTAGGGAAACCTACCAAACCTGTGCATTTCTGAAAACTAGAGACCTAGGGGAATCCAAGGAGGGGTGACTGGCGGGGCTCGGACCAGGTTCTGTTACCCAGAATCCTTTGCAAAGCTCAAAAATTGGCTAAAAAAACACATGTTCCTCACATTTCTGTGGCAGAAAGTTCTGGAATCTGGGACGAGCCACAAATTTCCTTCCACCCAGCGTTCCCCCAAGTCTCCCGATAAAAATGATACCTCACTTGCGTGGGTAGGCCTAGCGCCCGCGACAGGAAACGCCCCAAAGCGCAACGTGGACACCACCAAAATTTTGGAAGAAAACAGACCTGTTTTTAGCGAAGTGCCTACCTGTAGATTTTGGCCTGTAGCTCAGCCGCCACCTAGGGAAACCTACCAAACCTGTGCATTTCTGAAAACTAGAGACCTAGGGGAATCCAAGGAGGGGTGACTGGCGGGGCTCGGACCAGGTTCTGTTACCCAGAATCCTTTGCAAAGCTCAAAAATTGGCTAAAAAAACACATGTTCCTCACATTTCTGTGGCAGAAAGTTCTGGAATCTGAGAGGAGCCACAAATTTGATTCCACCCAGCGTTCCCCCACGTCTCCCGATAAAAATGATACCTCACTTGTGTGGGTAGGCCTAGCGCCCGCGACAGGAAACGCCCCAAAGCGCAACGTGGACACATCACATTTTTTCATTGAAAACAGTGCCTACCTGTAGTTTTTGGCCTGTAGCTCAGCCAGCACCTAGGGAAACCTACCAAACCTGTGCATTTCTGAAAACTAGAGACCTAGGGGAATCCAAGATGGGGTGACTTGAGGGGCTCTGACCAGGTTCTGTTACCCAGAATCCTTTCCAAACCTCAAATATTGGCTAAAACAACGCATTTTTCACACATTTCGGTGACAGAAAGTTCTGGAATCTGAGTGGAGCCACAAATTTCCTTCCACCCAGCGTTCCCCCAAGTCTCCCGATAAAAATGATACCTCAGTTGTGTGGGTGGGCCAGGTGCCTCCAACAGAATAAGGCCCAAAACTTGTAGAGATACAGGGGATAGTAATGCGAGTTTATAAGGACATATTCTTTTATACATCTTTAGACTGACTCTGCTTTGGGGACCCACATACGTGAGGTGTCATTTTATTTGGGAGACTGAGGGGAACACTGGGGAGTAGGAATTTTGTGCTGGAGTGGTGATCGTACGAAGAAAAGTCAGGAAAATATGTTTTTTTTAAGCACATTTTGAGGTTTACAGAGGAGTCTGGGTAAGAAAATGTTGGGGGATCCACGCAAGCCACTCCTCCCTAGACTCCTTGGGGTGTCTAGTTTTAAAAAATGTCTGGGTTTGGTAGGTTTCCCTAGATGAAGGCCGCACACAGGACCAAAAACATAGGTGCCCTCTCCCCCCCCAAACACAGGTAGTTTTGTAATATATCGTTTTGATGTGCCCACATACGTCCGTGATGTGCCAAACACTAAAATTTTGAAAAGAAACACACTTAGGTTATGTGAAAAAGACCCCTCACCCACCAACCAAGTTGGTGGCATGCTTCATCATCGGGGTCCCACCTGAGGCACCTAGCGTGTCATAGGTGTGCTGCGACGCCTGATTACAGCGGAGCAGGTTTGGTCATTTTTACCACACATACTGGTTGGATTTGGCACGAGGGTGAGTGATGGTTCAGTGGATCAAATTTTACTAACAAGAGCTTTCACAAAAATGAAAAGCACTGTTAGTAACTGAAAGGCAAAAAACTGAACCAATGACTCACAGCTCGTGAGCTGTAAAGCCGCGACAAGGCACCAACCGCTTTACAGTCCATTCACACAACTTTCATACATGACACACACAAGGCCATTCACACCGCCAGCCACGGGCCCAGCACATTACAACACTCACATCGACAGACAGCGCCACTCAAGGGCCCATCACTTACAAACGCCCACATGCCTGATACAACAATCACACCAGCTGATGGGAGTGTGTGGACTGGTGTTTGGCTTGCAGTGTGTTGCAGTAGCCAACATCAAGTCAATATGTACAGTCTCAGCCAAGCCCCACTCCACACACAATGGCATCATATTTTTATTTTTTTTAACAGAGGAACCCCTAACTAAGTAGAAAGAATTACAAAACAACAAACACAAAAGCTCTAACTAACAACATGACAGAAATGCTAACCATGAAACTAAACACATGAAAATACAAAACAGACATGAGTTTACACTCATGGTTGTTCCCAGAAATTCTTCTGGGTGTGGTAATTCTTAAAACAAGCACCGACACACAGCCCAGGCTTTGAAGGACAATCTGGGCAGTACATTCGAGACTCCCTCCGGATACCTCTTCGAAAACACACTCTACATTTCTTAGCTGGAAAGTCTTTTTTGGGTGTGGGAGGAATGTGCTCAGCAAAGTGGCGATCTTTCAATCTAGCCGCATCCTCCACCACTGCTTCTCTAGGAACTCTGGCCTGTTCCACCACAATAAGGCTCTCTATCACTGACTCCTGAAATTTCACAAATGTCATCTTTGAGTCTGGAGACCTATCCCTAAACACAATAAAAGCATTGAAGGTTGCTAAGTGGAAGAGGTGAAGTGCTAACTTCTTATACCAAACATAAGACTTACGAATAGCAGTATAAGGTTCCAACCTCTGGTCAACTCTATCTACACCTCCCATGTGCTTATTATAATCTAAAATGCACACAGGTTTGCGCACTTCAGCAACCTGGCCCCAAACAGTCACAGGGGAAGTACTCTCATCATGGATGGTACTTAGCATGTAGACATCCCTCTTGTCTGAAAATTTCAAAGCTAGCAGCTCCTCGTTCCGCAAGGCACAGCACTGTCCCCTCTCAAGTTTTTTACAGACAAGCTCCCTTGGATAGCCTTTCCGGTTAGAACGGATTGTGCCACAAGCAACTGTGTCCACTCTAAACAATTCCTTGAACAACTGCACACCAGTGTAGAAGTTATCTACATACAAATGGTGACCTTTGTTGAACAGTCGTCTACCAAGATCCCACACTATTTTCTCAGTAACTCCAAAAGTGGGAGGACAACCAGGGGGGTCAATATTGGAATCCCTACCAGTGTACACACGGAAACTATACATATATCCTGTCCTACTTTCAGACAGCATATACAATTTAATTCCATATCGTGCCCTTTTGCTAGGAATGTACTGCCTAAAAACCAAACGACCCTTGAAGAGGACCAAAGACTCGTCCACACTTATCTCTTTGCCTGGAACATAGACCTCCGAAAACCGATCTACAAAATGATCAAGGACAGGCCTAATCTTAAAAAGACGGTCAGAATCTGGGTGATCTCGTGGCAAGGCTAATGCATTGTCAACAAAATGCAGCATCCTAAGAAGAAGCAAATACCGATTACGACTCATGGTAGCTGGAAATATAGCTGTTGCCATCAAGGGACTAGTAGACCAATAAGAAGCCAGTGACGGCTTCCTTATCAACCCCATCAAAAAAGTCAAACCCAAAAACTTTTTTAGCTCCTCCAAATTTGTGGGAATCCACTGGGCAGCTCTAGAGTGTGGCCTAAGTCTAGCAGCGTTGTCCCTCAAATGCTGCTCCGCATACAAATTAGTCTGCTCAACAATCTCTTCCAAAAACACATCATCCATGAATAACTCAAAGAAATTGATAGGCATAAAGTTCTCTGTATTGGCGTTACACCCCGGGAGACCAGTAAAGGCAGGCAACTCTGGCTGCTCCATGTTTGGGGCAACCCAGACATCAGGTCTTCTAACGGGAAACCTTTCAGCCCCAGGTTGCTGCACTATTGGCACATCAATGTCCTCCTCTAAAACAGAACCTTCATCTGCACTGAGTGTGGCTTCATCATCAGAAGATTCCCCTCCAACAGAAACATCACTGCCAGAATCTCTGACTTCCTCCTCTGCCTCAGATGCAGAGTCCGTCTCATAGTCATGATCAGACTGTGACTCAAAAAGCATACCAACCACCTGCTGAGCGGTCATCCTGCGGCTAGCCATGATCTCTCCTGCTAAAATTAACTGGACAAATTCACCACCAACAACCAGCACTGTGTAAGACAAGTAACAAAGTGTAGCTTTGTTAGTAAGAGTTACAAACTCAAAAACTATACCGCTCACTTGCCTGAAAAAGCTTGATTCACCAGCAACTACACAGCAATCACCAATGATATCCCACTAAAAAGAAAGAAAGAAAGGCAAATTAGAAATAAGACACAACAAATATCATTGTGCACAAACCTAAGGACAATTTCACACACAATCCTGCATTTAGTACACCCCCTACAAACATGTCATTCATGCATGGCAACAATACTCCTTTGGAGTAAATTGTTTTTACTTACCTAAAACATGCAACTGTGCAAACTGCAGGTCAACCACCGCCAAAACCGCAAGGAGCCACAGCAAATAAAGCAAAAGCTTTGAACTAGAACAAAAAGGAGGAAAAATTCTTTTATCACAAATGCAAAGACTTCTTCAGTTGACAAACACCCCACCATCAAACATTTTAGAAATTGGTGCCTAAGTGGATTCTGTCATAGGGGCAGATGGGCCTACTAAAAAAATAGGCCTGTCTGCCCCAAGGAAGCCAGAAAATACCTTTAGTACTGTGTCCCCATGGAGAGCGACCCTTGCCAAAGGGGACAGCCCTCAAACAAAAAAAAACAAAAAAAACACACACAACACTATCCCTGGTGCCTAAGTGGCTTCTGCCCCCTTGGGGGCAGGTGGGCCTAAGAAAATAGGCCCATCTGCCCCCAGGGGGTGTAGAAATGGCCAACAGGTCAATGCCCCCCTTGGGGGGGCGCCCCGTGACCAAGGGGACGCCCCCCCACAAAAATAAACACATAAAAAAAAATCCCTGGCGTTCTAGTGGTTTCTGCCCCCCTTGGGGGCAGATCAGCCTAAAAATAATAGGCTGATCTGTCTCCAAGGGGTGCAGAAATGGCCTGGGTACATGTGCCCCCAAAGTGGGGGGCGACCCTTGCCCAAGCCCCCCCCCCCATCCACTAACACACACACACACACACACTATCCCTGGTGTCTACGTGGCTTCTGCCCCCCTTGGGGGCAGGTGGGTCTAGAAAAATAGGCCCATCTGCCCCCAGGGGGGGCAGAAATGGCCAACAGGTCAATGCCCCCCTTGGGGGGGCGCCCCGTGCCCGAGGGGACGCCCCCCCACAAAAATAAACACATAAAAAAAAATCCCTGGCGTTCTAGTGGTTTCTGCCCCCCTTGGGGGCAGATCAGCCTAAAAATAATAGGCTGATCTGTCTCCAAGGGGTGCAGAAATGGCCTGGGTACATGTGCCCCCAAAGTGGGGGGCGACCCTTGCCCAAGCCCCCCCCCATCCACTAACACACACACACACACACTATCCCTGGTGTCTACGTGGCTTCTGCCCCCCTTGGGGGCAGGTGGGTCTAGAAAAATAGGCCCATCTGTCCCCAGGGGGGGCAGAAATGGCCAACAGGTCAATGCCCCCCTTGGGGGGGCGCCCCGTGCCCATGGGGACGCCCCCCCACAAAAATAAACACATAAAAAAACATCCCTGGCGTTCTAGTGGTTTCTGCCCCCCTTGGGGCAGATCAACCTAAAAATAATAGGCTGATCTGCCCTCAAGGGGGGCAGAAATGGCCCTAAAAGACATGCCCCCCAAAGGGGAGCGACCCTTGCCCAAGGGGGCGCCCCCCCATCCACTACACACACAATCCCTGGTGCCTAAGTAGCTTCTGCCCCCCTTGGGGGCAGATGGACCTAAAAAAAATAGGCCGATCTGCCCCCAAGGGGGGCAGAAATGGCCAACAGTTCTCTGCCCCCTTGGGGGGGGCGCCCCTTGCCCAAGGGGGCACCCCCTCCCAACATACCTGCACAGAAAATATAATTCCCTGGTGATCCAGTGGTTTCTGCCCCCCTTGGGGGCAGATCCGCCTAAAAAGTAGGCCAATCTGCCCCCAAGGGGGGCAGAAATGGCCGTAACAAATTGCCCCCACAAGGGGAGCGACCCTTGCCCAAGGGGCCGCTCCCCGCAAACAAGAAACAGTAAAGAACAAAAAAAAAAAAAAATCCCTGGTGTCTAGTGGGCATTCCTGCTGCCCGATCGCAATGCGATCGGGCAGCAGGAATGCTCAAAGAGACACCGGGGGAAAGGAAAAGCCTTTCCTTTCCCCCGGTGCCTCTTTAGCCCAAACCCCCCACCCACCGGGAAGAGGAACTCACCTCTTTCCTCGTCGCCGCACAGGAAGCAAATGGCTTCCTGTGCGGCGAAATCCCCATAATGAAGTCAGCGCGCGATCGCGCGCTGACGTCATTATGGGGGGGTGGGGGGGGGGTCGGGGGTGGAAGGGGAAGGGCTTCCCCTTCCATCCCTGACTTTGGGGGGGTGGGGGGAAGCACACAGAGGGAGCGAGAGCGCTCCCTCTGGGCTGTGTGCCGAGGACGTAGTGGTTACGTCCTCGGCACAGCAGCACTGTGCCGCGGGACGTAACCACTACGTCCGCGGCACAGAAGGGGTTAAAGTGAAAGTGAGCGCCGAAATCTATGAATTGTGCATTAAAATCAGAAGCACATCAGGGAATGGCTGTTATTTTTGTTATGTTACGTTACGTTCTGTCAAACTACATTACATTATGTTATATGTTGTGCTGTGTTATGCTATTATGCTACACCAGATACCCCCCCCCCCCCACCACCTCCCGAACTACCTGTCTTCTGCTCTAAGGGCAAGACCCTCTAATAAAAACTGGAGCATCGCAGAAAAAGGCAAGCTAACCTGACGGGTAGGAAGTTAGAGAAGGGGGTCAAGACCTTCGCTGCCACTGCCCCAAACACAATGAAAGCCTTATTCACACAGTAACAAGTCCACACAAGCCACCATTTTACACCCAGGTGAAAAGGCCTCCCCTCTACCCAACTGACTATCCCTCCACCTGAAATCCCCACCTACCACTTTGAAGGCCAAGTTCCTCTGGCAAATCATGGAGAGCTATGAACAAATAATGATAAACTGAGATCAAAGAGCTCGACCAATGGGTTAAGCATTCAGCTCAGCCTGCCACCATCAAAGCTAAATGCCCTGTCCTCATAGCTACAAGGTCTGGCAAGGGTTAAGTGCAGATGGATTTCCTGCTTTTGATCATCTATTTTGTCCTTGACATTTCAAGCCAGTTACTTTTAGTCCTAGGCTCACTATTATATCAAAGTGTGCTATGGAGCGCCAGAGAATGTCTCCATGCACCACAACTTGCTGAGATGCTGGCCGTTCAGTGTGAAATCATAGGCCTAGACTTCAATAGGTCTGCATCCATCTATCTCGTCTACTTTTAAAATGTGACTTCTCCCCTTGACCTCCCTTTATGAACGCAGCCGATGCTTTTTTCTGAGCTGTAGAGACAGCATGGGTCTATTTAATTCCAGAGGTACTTCATGATAGCAACTTATGCTTTCTATTGTACCTTAAAATTGCTGCTGATGCTTATATCTTAAGAGTGCTAAAAGCTACAATTTTAGATCAACACAAAGATTGAAATGTGAGTTGTACCGGTACCGAAAGGAAAAATAATAATTGGCTCTAATTGCAGACAGAAATATGCTTGCACCTCATGGCTATTGATTTGATATTTCTATAGAAAAATTCCGCAAATAGCCTGCAGGCTCACTCAACTACAACAACTAACAACATAAAAGCAGAGAATGGGAACACCCATTTCTCTATTTTACATACTAATATTAAAGCAGGCTGTCAACTGCAACTTTACCCTCACTTAATTAACAAACCAATAATCAGAATGATGACAAGAGATTCCACGCAACTTCCAAATAACTTTTCCAGGCTCTTGAAGATGTTAGCCTGGATAGACAAGACTCTACCCACCACCGTCAACACCGCTTCAAAGCACAAACTACCAATGAAAAACATACCTCGACCTACGACAAACTCAAGTAAACTCCCAATATGAATGTAAATCACACTGAGTCTTAACTACTCTTAGAAATCTTATCTGTAATCTGACGAAGACAGGACCTAAAGCCCCTGAAAGCTGCTTCATTTTCCCCAAATGTTCACCCACCTTTGAAACAACATTCAAATTTAAACAATAATGGTCCAACTCTCCAAATAAAAAGCTTATACAGGTCTGCACTATACCCTTTTAAACCGCTGATGGATGATCTCAAACACTACCAAATTGGAGGGTGCAATCAGCAATGACAACCGAGAGCTCAGCTTCCCTACTGAGATATGGGTAACCAAGGCATTTCAATTGGCTTGTAAATCCTCATGCTCCAAAGTTACAACTTGTTACACCACAACCCGAAAGGCAAGAAAGATGTATGAGTATCTCTAACGCCCAACTCCTCTTATTCCACCTCTACCTGTACTTTACTCAATAATCTCACATTCATTTTAGCAGTGCTTTTTCATTCACATCAAATTTAATACTATTAATTGCAGCACAACCCACCGCGTATTACAATCGCAATAAAAAACTGAAATTAATTGAACAATTGAAATCAACATAAATCAGCTTATTACCTGCTTAATGAACATCCTCCTAAAACACTTTTGCCCAAAGTATAGCTCACGTAGAACAAACCACTTCAAATTTCTCAAAGTTCCTGTGCGACCAATGACCACTACCTTTCAAAACACTTGAATGTCCACGTTCACAAGAAAGGAAGCATCCTAGACCTCGTTATTTTCGCTCTAGTGCACGTTCCTTGATTGCAATTTAGAAGAGGAATGACTTAGATTACCAACAGTAGGCATACCAGTTGATCCCTCCTCCAACCTGGTAACGAAAGTCAGACTATCTGTATCTTGGTTAAAAATAAACTCCTCACTAAAAACAGAATCTATTTTTAACTCTCTAAATATTGACCTCATCAAAACACACTCCTTAAAGACATACATCAGACATAAATGAAGTAGATCATGATCTTTACCACTGGAAAACTGCATAGCCACGCAGCTGAAAATCTAACAATCTTCTTCGAAACCCCCATCCACAATTGGAACACAACATAGAAACCATGGGGCAGATTTATGGAAAGTGGCGCTGCACCGAGTGCAGCACCACTTTCACTGCGCCCCTTAGCACCCCTCTGCCGCCACCATGTGTGCACCGTATTTAAAATAAGGTGCACCATGGCGCAGGGTAGGGGGCAATAGCATAATATCTCATGACACCATTGATGTACTCTGCAGGAGTAGCACCAAAATATTGTGGCTACTCCTGCAGAGTACATAGGGCCCCATTCTAAAGAATGGAAGCCCCATTTTAACCCCTACTCTTGAGCAGGCATTAAAAGTGCCATAACAAATGGCGCAAAGAAATCTCATAGTTTTCCTTACACCATTTTTCCGGCTCCCCTAACGGGGGAACACCCCCTTTGCATACATTATGCCTGGCGCAGGAATAATATAGTGCAAAGGTTTACAGGGTGGCACAATGCATTCATTGCACCTCCCTGTAAATACGGCGCAGAGATTTCAGCCTCGTTGGGCCACATTAAAGTAAAAAACAATGACGTTGATGTGGCACCATAATTCTAAAGATAGTCAGCATATTAAGCCTTTGATAGCAATGACAATTGTTCCCTAATGCTACTTGTCCTGTCATTGGTTTTCAACACTTTACCCCACGATGTAGACTTTACATGTGAGGGTGGGCTTAGGCGGAATGTTCAAAAATTGCTTAAATCTTATCAAGCTATTAATACTCAATATGTAAAAATAAACAAATGTTCCTCAAGCAAAGTCGCACTAAATTGCAGAGCCCATCGGTTATTGATACCAGCACCACTTATTTTAAATACCCATTCTGAACCCTTGGGTGAAATCCAAAAATAATTCAATGCAACCCTCATATAATGTACAGGAGCGCACAGCCATACACAAAACTCTCACACAGGCTGAAATTCTGCTAAACCGGCTTCGCAAAATCCAAAGCTGGTTAATGAGCAGACGCTTAGGACTGAAATATATCAAAATGGAATTACTGTTCTTCTCACAAAACAATGAATGCCAGCTTAGCAAATCCTGTCTTAATGCATTATATAAATATGGCTACACTCTCAAGAAAATTAACCCAGTCAAATCCTTAGTTTTATGCTTGTTAAAACCTAAACCTGTTGGGGTGTCCCTTCGCTCTGTCAGGAGGAGTCTTGTCTGAAAATGCTTTCCTTTGTAGGACGCCTCTTGCTTGTGGAATGGAAGTTTATCTTCCTAGCCAGACCTAAACCACGGCCTTACTACCTTATTTTGTTAGTGTGCGGAATACTGGTAAATTGACCCAGGCACTCTGCTCTGTCTTCAGCTCGGGTATGCACTGAAGGTGTATTCCTCTGCCCTTTTGTTTCCTTTATCCTATTAACTGATATTCGCAGGTAATTCCCCTTTCTCTATGTGTGACTGCCTTTCTCTATGTGTGGCTGCTTCTTCCTACTTTGGCCTTTACCCCTGCCTCTTGTCTTTGCGTGGTGCTTGGTACTGGGCTTTTCCCGATGCTTTCAACCATGAAAAAAATTACCCAGGGTCTGGGCCCATGCTGGTTGCCTTTCTGTTAGGTTAAGTGCAAGCTCCCAGTTGGTCTTCCTTTTCTCGGAGTGGTTCTCTGTGTGGTTGCCTCCTCCACTCCCCTGCTGGGAGATTGTCAGTCTACCATCCATGCTTTTTCATGCTTGGCGTTTTGGACATGATTTTCCCTCATTCTATCCCATTATTTTAGGAACTGGGTGGGAGATTGGCCTTTTGTTACTGATTACGGTCTGTTGAGTTGCCTTAGAGCGGGTCCTTTATAGGCAGACATGCAGGGGGAGTGCCTGGCTACTCAGCGTAGACACCCCTCATGATTCAAACGGAGGAACGAACAAGCAGGACTGGATTCATGAGATTATCAATAGTAATAATAACATTATTTGTCCATTGAACCTTCTTCAGAACAGGACAAACAAACGAGTGACTTTGTGGAACTTTTTGCTTATCCATGAAGTGTTTCCACTAACTAAAATATGACTTTTCCATAGGACCATAATTCACAGTCTGTTGAAAATATAATAATTGTGCATGTGGTGCAAACGGACATGCTGCTCAAATTTAGGGTTAGATTTAGATTTTGGCCGACAACGCTGACGAATAGCCTGTGCGCTGAAATCTAAATCCAATTTTATCCCATGGGATTTTTATTTCGGTGGACGGGCTACTCGTCGCTGTTGTGACGGAGAAGCCTGTCTGCTGAAATCTAAGTCAGACCCTAAGTGACTTTTTAAGGCCAGCTGGAGGGCACTTTGGTTCCTATTTTCAGATTAATTCAATGGAGGCAAAAGAGATACAAAGCAAATTCGTATACCAATTACTGCAGGAGAGAGTCGTTTAGAGAGTATTATTGGGGTCCATTCTTGACTTTTTAACACTATGACCGAGACACATGCATGAGTCCACGTTACATCCACATAGCTGGATTTACACCAAACCAATGAAAGTACACTTTCTGAGTAAAGTTCCACTTTAATTCCAAGTTTACCATAATTATTTTAAGAGATTTTCTATATAAGCACAAACCCATTTTTGTAGGATAATAATACATTTTCAAACCTCCTTTACTTTTCCCACTGCCTTGCATGGAACTGCATGAAAATTGGCATCACAATCCATAGATGACTTTGCTTTTTTGTTTTCCCAATGTGTTAAACTCTATCATTCAGTGTGTTCTGAAAAATCATCTCAGTTGAGATGTCATAAGTGTTGTTATGAAAGACATGATTTCATATAGTGTGAGTGATGTCATATGCAAGAGTATGACAAGTGCATTGAGAAAGCATGAGTTATTGTTAATGTAATATGGCAAGCGAGGGGAGAACACTGTCTGCAAAGATAAACAACTTAGAGTCATTTGAAGGTGGTATGTTAAGTTGAAATGTACGTTATAAATCCCACAGTGCATGTAGGTGGGTGACTCACAGTAATATGAAGGTAGTGTGTAAATTATAAATTGAAGTTATAACTGTAACTTAAGAATTTCTAATGCTTGTGTAGTTTTAAGTATGGTGTGTATGGAAGGAATAAGTAAAGTTTTCCTAACTATAACTTATCTGTAACCTTTGTTTTTTTCATGGAATGTCAATTGTTTTTATGTTTTTAATGAAAATGTTTTACAAATCGTAGTATTGAGTGTTATTTATAACAGTATCATTAACTGGAGTGTTGATGTTTAGTGGAATTGAGTGCAGTGTGGTAGAATGTAGTGGAGTAGAGTGGAAAACAGTGTAGTAGAATGTTGTAGAGTGGAATTGTATAGTGTACAGTAGTGTGTTGCACAGTGGAGCTGCGTAGAGTGGATGATTGAAGAGTGGTGTAGAATGAGATAAAGTCTCATACAGTGGAGAAGCGTTTAGTAGAGTTATGTAACATAGTGTGGAGTAAAGCATAATACAAAGTAATAGCATGGCATAGAGTAGAATGGCTTGTAGTGGATTATAGTGTAGTTGAATAGGGTTTAGTTGAGTAAACTATAATTGGAGTGGTGTCCTATACCGTAGAGTGGAAGGATGTATAATACTGTATTGAAAAGTGCTGTTTAGTAGAATAGAATGATGTACAATGTAGTGCATGGGCATAGATGAGACTGTAGAGTTGGACAGTGGAGTGTGTGTGGATTGAGTGCAGTAGAATCTCATAGAGTGCCATAAAGTGCAGTATAGTTTCATAGAGTGTAGTTCTAGAGAAGCAAGCAGAATGTTGTATCGTGGAGCTGGGTAGAGTGCAGTGGAATACACTGTAATGGTGTGGAGTACCGCACAGTGGAGTAGAATATAGTGGAATAGCGTACAGTGGAATACTATACAGTATAATAGCATAAAGTGTAGGGTAGAAGAGTGGATTGCCAGAAAGTGGAATAGCATACACTGGAGTCTCATAGGGTGGAGTGCTATACGCTGGAATGGCGTACAGTGTAGTGGAGTACAGCTTAGTGGTTTACACTGTATTAGCGCAATGTGGAGTAGCATACAGCAGAGTAGTGTACAGTGGAGTGGCACAGAGTGCAGTGTGGTAAAGTGAGTGGGCGTACATTAAAGTGGTGTACAGTGGCATACCATTCCGTGGAATAGTGCGGAGTGCTCTGGCGTACAGTGGAGTTGCATACAGTGGAATGGTGTACAGTTCAGTAGCATACAGTGGGTCTGGGGACAGTGGAGTGGCGTAGATTGGTTTGGCGTCCAGTGTAGTGGTACGGTGGAATTGCATACAGTGGAGCTGCGAATGTGGCTGTGGCATACAGTGTTGTGGGGTAAAGTGGAATAGCAAATAATGGAGTGTCGCAGAGTGGAGTGTCATCCAAGGGAATAGCTTAGAATGGAATGACGTAGAGTGGAGTGGTGTAGAAAGTACAGTGAAGTGGCATGCATTGGAGTGCCATACAGCATAGAATGGAGTGTCATAGAGTGGAGTGGAATAGAGTGGAACAACATACAGTGGGCTGTTGTACAGTGGAATAGCGTATAGTGGAGTTGCATACAGTACAGTAGTGTACACTAAAATAGTGTTCAGTGGAATAGCATAGAATTGAGTGGTGTATAGTGTAGTGCCATACAGTGTAGTGGGGTATGGATACAGTCAAAATTTTGGAGGACTGTAGATTATGGTGCGCAGGTAACTCAAGGCAGTGACTTACACTGCATTCTGTTTCTGTGCTTGTACCAAGAAAAGGAGGTCGATGTATGGTGTCTTTGAGTAGTTTTGTAAATGTAACCGGAGTATTGAGGTGCACCTGCAACACTATCCGTAATACAAGGGTAACACAATATAATCCCAAATTTGTTCCTCAAAGTCATGTTGTGCCCTGGTGTACCACGGTGAGTTAGTGTTATACCATGGTACATATCAATGACAATCCAGTGTATAATTATCTATTCTCTGCCTTTACAAATTTAAAAGGCAGCCATAATCTTCTAGTACACTTTTGGATTGTTGTGGCTTAGGGCCCTAAACCTAGGTAAGTAGTAGGTTTTATTGTTGTTCCCAATCTATTATCATTTTCTTAAAGAAGAAGTAGGTATAGAGATTTTTTTATAATTTTCTATATATTTATCAAACCAGTTTAAGCAGTACCAGGGTAGTAACTGGCCTCCTGCGTTTGCTGCTATTTTTGCCCCCAGATGGGCCAGGTCCCATAGGCCTGGGGTGGGGGGCCTTGAAAAATGAGCCTGGGGCTTTTCAAAGCCCTGGGTACCGCCACCTCCCCAGGGCAGTGTAAAATACATATGCAGGAGCCTCCCCGGGCCAAAACATTTATTTTTAAGGGGGGAGGCCCATACGGCCTCCCTCGCAGCCCAAGGGACTTCCTACTCCCCGGGGCTGAAATGAAATATTGAAGGGGGGGGTCCATATCCGACCGCCAGCCTTGGGGACCCCAGGGCTAAATTGAAACCATTAATGGCCCTGGGGACTATCACCCTCCTCAGGGACAGCTCCTGCTATGTCCCGGGGTGCCCACTCTGGGACATAGCTGTTTGCTCTGACTTGGCGGGAGCTTTGACAGCTCTTACCCAGTCAGAGCAAACTGTCTGCTTCCAGCAGGCAAGAATTTTCAAAGTGCTCTTGCCCGCTGGAAATCATCTCTTTCCCTGCCTGCAGATATGCGGGCAGGGAAAGAGATGAAATGATTGCTCCTCCACATAGGGAGCTGCATGTTTAGCAGCTCCTAGTGTATAAGAGCAATGGTGTCTCCCACAGAAGGCGGGCAGCCGGCTGGGACCACAGGCATCTTCAGGCTCCCCCGGTGGCACTCATAATGCACACTGGGTGCACGGGGGACACAGGTGACATGGCTGAGGTTTGGGGCTGGGCTCCCAGGGGCTGAAATTGGCTGAGCGAGGTAGCGCGCCCCCTCCCCTACAGTACATGGTCCTCCCTTTAAGTTGCTATGAGTATGCAAAAGTGCAAATCACCTGGAAGCTCCCCCCACTTTGCTCCACCGCATCCATTTTATTAGTATCCAAGGTCTTCCCGCTTTTCAGCACGATGATGGACAGCTACTCAAAGGCCCCCCAGGGCAATTCCTATCGGTTTTGATAGCACATTCTTGATGCAGAAAAATATGAGGACATCTCCACAAAACAAAGAAGTACTTACTTCATATAGATAAGAGGAAGGACCCTGGTTTTGTGGAGGTATACGTCTTTGTATTCTTGTTGGCCTCTCTAAGAGGATACATGTTATCACTGAATTCAGGAGAAACAGGCAACAGGAACAATCATGTTGACAAAATGCACACAAGATCAATGGTGACATTTCCTTTTCGTTCATTACACAGCTGTAGTGCTGAATAGCTACTGGACATTCTCCCAAGGAGACAGAAAGAACTGCACTTGAGTAGATATTTCATGCAAAGCTGTGGACTCTTGTTGGATAAAGGACCAGGTAGCTTAGTTTGTGGCTCACACAGCTACTGACACACCCACTCACAGACTCAGTCAGACATTCACTCGGGCACTCATGCACCCACTCAGAGACCCACTCAGAGACTCATTTACCCACTCACAGACCCACTCACTCACACACCCACTCACAGACCCACTCAGAAACTCACCCCCCCCACTCACACAACCCCAAAGAGTCATGCACCCACTCACAGACCCATTCAGAGTCTCACACATTCACTCACAGACCCATTCAGAGACTCATGCACCCACTCTCAAATCCACTCACTCATGTAACCACTCACAGGCCCACTCCACTCAGAGACTTATGCACTCACTTACAGACCCCCTTAGACATTCATGCACCCGCTCACAGACCCACTCAGACTCTCACATACACTCACAGACCCACACAGACACTCCCACTCACAGAGACACTCTCGCATCCATTGTCACACCCAGGGACACCCTTTCACACCTACTCTCACACCCAGACAGACACTCTCACACCCACTCTCACATCCACATAGACCCTTTCATACCTACTTTCAGATGCAGACAAGCACTCTCACGCACACTCACACCCAGGAGCATCCTCTCACACCGATGCTCACACCCAGAGAGACAGGCCATGTGCAGTGAGAGGTGGGTGGTTAAAGGGGATGGCCACACCACACTCACAATGCAAAAAGCTGTGTGCTGCGTGGTTGGATTAACATACAGTAATGAAAATTACTTTACTTTAAAAAGCCCCATAGAAATTCACTTAAAGAACCAAAGGTTAAAAGGATGTTATAGTTAGGTTCTGAATTTACTCGCACAAAATCAGAGAAATTCAGCAGTTATAGTTAGAGTTATTTCAAGTAGGTATAACTCGAGGCCTAAAGTAACAATAACTCACGCCTTCGCCATGCACTGCTAATTACCCCAGATATTACAGCACTCAACAACTTTTATAACATCAATAAAAATATCAATGAAACATTAGCAGTCAAATTATTGAAGCGAAAACTGTGCATGGTGGGGGTGTGGGTTATACTTCCCTTAGGCTGTGAGTTATAGTTACTTGAAATAACTCTAACTATACAACACATGCATGAAACTGAAAACAAAATGCAGAATAGTCACCATATCCCCATACCGAATATAGTATACTGTAATCAAACATCAATTGCTTTATTAGCTGTTGGCACATCCCCGTTGCAAAGAGAAACCATTGCAATTTCTGTGTTTGAAAGTAAAAGTAAAAAAACACAAAACAGCGCACACTCTTAATGATGGTTGCCTAAAACAATAATGAGATACTACACAAATGCTGAATACAATAGTTAATACCTAATATTCATAACACTAAGGGCAAATTTAAGAAAAGTGGCACTGCGTTATATTACAAGTTTAGGTGGAGAGCAGTTCCAGTGAAGAGCACCATGCAACACCAACAATACTTTAGCTTTGTTCGCCTCAACTGTTTGTTTTTCTAGCAAAGTTTTTAAACATCGGATTGGCACAGTGCCATCCACACCCAGCTAGAAAGCAACAAAATCTTTTGCTATTTTCAACATCAGTACATCTCTTCAGAGAAGTTTAGCTTTGTCCAGACACAAGGGAGCACCCAGTATAAGTCAAAACAACAGCCTTTCTGGGTTAGAGTGATGCAAAAATTATTCAAAACAGAAGAGAGAATTCTGGATAGTTCTCAAGTTTAGGTGGAGAGCAGCTCCATTAAGGAGCACCCTGCATGACCAAGGACACTCAATCTCTCTCTCTCTCTCTTCTCTCTCTCTCTCTCTCGCTATATATATATATATATATATATATATACACACACACACACATATATATATATATATACACACAGCTTATAGTGATAATTTTCCTGCTAGGGTGAAAGAGATCAGACTTTTGTCTAGTGGCAATTTTAACAGCATAAAGTAGCACAGACGGTTGATATGTCTGCTGCAAAGAATAGATCTGTATTTTGTGTGGATAGCTGAGAGGATTTAATAAAGCCAGTCACTATCAGTGCTTTAAAGCAAATGCAATGTATATGAGAGTGGGGCTATGGAGTGATTAGGGGCACTTTTGCTGGGTTCTGAGGGAATACAAGGAGGAAGTCATGGGAGTAGGGGCACCAAAATAGATTTTTTTTCACTGAGTGCCATCAACCCTTAAAGCTGTGATGATAAGAATGTTGGAAGGTGAATTAATACTGTGTGTTTTTAGTGTTTTGGAGAACCTGTTGTTCCAGGGAAGAAGACAAGCTAAGGTGACCAAAGTTATTTACTGTTGCACACATCACTCACACACACACACATACCAACAATTTGTGAACAACATATTTGCCTTCTACTTAGGATAGTATTTTAGAAGGATGGTCGTTGGATGACTGCTGCTCAAACACTAACTCAGGTTATGGAGGACAGCTCTGAGACAGGATCAGAGCCTGAGACAGCAGATACTGATACTGGTAGGTATAAAGCTTTATTCGATTCTTTTGAAAAAATCAGAAAAGCACAGACATTAAAAGAAATCATAAAAGTCTTTTAAATGTACCCATAAAAACAGATCCTAAAATGCAATGCAAAAGCATATTATTTAAAATCATTGTTCATTCTTCATCTTGCAATTTGATAATCTTTTCCAATCATATACAAAATCAATGTAATCTCTTTCTAGCATTAAATACAGTGCATAGAAAATTTGACAGACCAGAGCATACTTCGATGGTCGGAAGAGTTTGTGGATATAGATAAGCTGGGGGTCATTGGCGTAAATTGAGAGACCTTAATAAAGGCATTACAGAATGCTTCCTCTGGCTGATATACAGCTTACAAAATAAAACAACATGCATTGTACTTTGCAGTGAAACAGTATCACAGGGACAGTTCATTAGTGTCACAGACCAACCATTCATATGAGGGAAGCTGATCAAGCGATGCAACTTGTCCAATCTCAGGCAAGAAAGAACAATTGGTGCCTGGTTCATTACAAACTATAAGTAGGGCTGCATACCATCCGTAGCCAACATAAGTTGATTCCTTAAAACGCTAGGTTTCTGCAATTCTGCAAACCGCCTAAGTTCTGCTAAATGAGTGAGACACTCAGATCTCAGATCTTTTCTATCTATTGCAGCCAGTGATTTTGGCTTCTCCTAATAGCCTGAGTGACCCAAATCATTAAAGAAATTCTTAATATACACCAACCAGGGAATTCTCAGAGGAAGACTTGTATCTAAACAATCCCTCAAAATGGCATGATTTAAACCTGCATGCTCCGATGTCCAAACTTTCTCCAAGAAAACGACTGACTGTATCATTTTTAAATCAATAAGAAAAGTAACCATCGTTTCTGTATGACAAACAAATGATGAGGTGCCTTTTGGTATAGATAAAAAATAATTTAAAAAGTAGTTTTCCACTGTTTGCAGCACACTAAACTTGGTGTGTCCCCAGACACCCATCCCATATGTAGCGATAGACACACATTTTGCTCTATACATTTTTAACATTTCTTTGGGGGGATTCGTCCCTAACCGGTTGGCAAAATTCTTTACAGCCACATTAGCTTTTGTAAGCTGTAATTTCCTGGTGCTGACACACTGTGACCAGGTGCCTTCTCTGTCAAAATGAATTCCCAAATTTGAGAAAATTGCTGTAGTGTAAATATTTACACAGTTTATAGTTATATTGTGGCACTTATCTGACCTTGTACCACATTTCACAATAAAAGTTTTGGAATGATTGACTGTGAGACCTAGATTCTGCATGTGACTAACAAAACGTGTGAGGAGTTGCTGAAGTGCCATTGGAGTCGGTGCCATGAGGATGGTCCTTACACTTGTTTACTAGCTCTGTCTCCAGACCGTTTAAGTATAATGAAAATAAGAAGGGTGCTAGTACACAGCCTTGTCGTACCTCTCTCTCTACACTGAATGTTCTGGTACACTCTCCCCTTACCCCATATCTGACCTTAGCACTGCATCTAAAATAAAATGAATTATTGTGAGATCTTCCCCCAAGTCTGCCAAGGTGTTCCATAGTTTGCCATGAACAAAGCAATTGAATGCTGACGACAGGTCTACAAAAGCCAGATATAAATTCCCTTTTATAATCTTGATGTACTTTCCAATGAGAATACTGAATTTCAAACGCTCTTCAACCGTCCCTCCCCCAGAACGGAAACCATATTCGATTCTTTTGAAAAAATCAGAAAAGCACAGACATTAAAAGAAATCATAAAATTCTTTTAAATGTACCCATAAAAACAGATCCTAAAATGCAATGCAGAAGCATATCATTTAAAATCATTGTTCATTCTTCATCTTGCAATTTGATAATCTTTTCCAATCATATACAAAATCAATGTAATCTCTTTCTAGCATTAAATACAGTGCATAGACAGAATGTAATTTGTTTCCGCCCAGTCCTGTAGTCTGTTCAGTATAATTCAATTAGCTATTTTGGCTAGTGAGTCAAGGAGAGAAATGGGCCTATAGCAAGCAGGATTGAGGCGATCACCCTTTTTATATTTGGGAACGATGATGAATTCTACCCAAGTTGGTATAAACCCTGAAGGGCAACATGCCCTGAAGACCAGGGTCAACAAAAGGGCCCCAAGTGGAGTGTTGGCATTATACACATCCACTGGGACTCCATCCGGGCATGGGGTTTTCCCACTTTTGCTTGCGTTAATGGACCCAACAACCTCCTCCAGGCTGAAAGGGGGTGTAATGATAGAAGAGTTATTTATATGGTCAGTTGTACCCACGAGGGGAGCCTGCCACTCTATATCCGGTTCAAAGGTAGAAGATGTATAAATACCGGAGGAGTGGTCAATCCAATCTCCCTCCATGATTGCGATCTCCATTCTGTGGTATTCCGTCTCACCCAACGGTAATGTGTTGACTACCTTCCAGAATGCTGTTTTGCGCCTCGCTTGATCTCAGCAACGGCCCTGATACGCACATATGGATCTGCATCATCCTCAAGGCAGAACCTAAAATCTTCGCTATGTTTGCTAATTAACTGTTTCAAAAATTCTTGTGGATTGACCTCTGACCAGCGTAAAGAGTACCCATTTTGAGATGCCAATTCAATGTTAACAGCCATCTCCGGGAATTTCTTCTGGCACGACTTGCCTGGAAAGAAAGAGAGCTGTAAACTCTGGGGATAGTGATTTCTTATTGCAATATCACGTACTTGAAAGTTGCACACACTATAGGAAAAATGGTTAGACATTAATAAAAATCTAATAAAGTAAAAGCATCTCTGCCATTGAAGGTGGGTTTAAATTGCGAATTATAAATGCACATTTCATTAAAGAATGACAAACCAAATGTATGCATTAGTTAATTCAAACCGTTACCATATTGATTGTATGCAAAGTGAAATTTTACCCGATTACCCCTTTCAGGTAAACCACAAACTTTTTCAGAACGTGCATTGCACAAACAATTATTAAAATCACCATCCCATAAAATAATCATCTCTCTTCTAGTACCGACACAGACAGTCTCTAGGTCATTGAGGCAGCATCTGAGGGAGAGGACAATGGAGCAGAATCTGGAAGTGATTTTTCAGTCAGCGGAGACCCATCCGACGACTCCTCTTATAGCAATTCTGAGGGAGATGATGATAACAATTGTACTGTCTCTTCAAAAGCACAGTCTGTGCAACTGGACAACGGTAGCAGGTTAAACAAACCAAGGGAGCAGGCACATGCAGCGTCGAGCACAGATGGAGTTCTCTTTTGACAGCCCCCCAATTTAGTTCAGCCACAAATGTCATCTTTTACTGGTGATATAGGATGTAAAGTAGAGAGGGCCGTCTTTTTGCCAATTGACTACGTCCATCTCTTTTTGTTTTTTTACTTCCTTTAGCAAATTGTGTAGCAGACAAATTTGCATGCCAAACAATTTCTGAGGGAGTACGGAGGCGCTCATGCAAGGACTATCATTGACCCTTGTGTGATCCTTTCCTGTTGCGGGCACTGTGCCCAGGCACACCAGTAGGATAGCATTTTTAATGGGACAAGTTAGGGAACCCCGTGTGGTAGAAAGTTTGTAGATCCCTGCATATTCCCGTAGTTTACATCACAGAAATAAATAGTGTTTCACCGTTGAAGGGTATTATGGGTTAGAAAGCTTTGGGAGATTCACACAAGCGAGACATCCCTGGACTCCCCTTGATGTCTACTTTTCAGAACTTTCTGGGTTTGATAGGTTCCCCTACATGGTTGTCGATCCCAGCACTAATTAGTACATCCACTATGGTTATTAATTCAATTCAGCTTTATTTCGGTACAAAATACCATAAAAGCACAACTTACAGAAACACTATTATTAAATATAGAAATTAAAAAAGAACAGGAATATAATCCTCTGCATAATGAAAAGATGAAATGTCCAAATTAATAATATATATCATAAACAGAGTCTAAAATGGAAATAAAAATATAATATGCATACAAAACCACAAGTTTCAATATAAAACTAAGTAATAAAAACAGACCCTCATAGAGGCAACAAGTATCTTATCATCAATACAGTTCCTCACCTTCCAAAATGTATTTGTGAAAAAGCGTTACTAATGAGCAGTAGCTCAGGGGTCAGTGCTCAATTTTAGACTTGAATAGTGTATGTTATACATTGGCACTCAAAGTTTTTGCTCTAATGCGCCAAATTGCCTCTAGAAATATTGCCAATGTGCATGCCACAGTCCCATGAGGGTTAGTCTCGCAGATCCTAAGGGCCAGAAGCTGATTCCTAAGGCCCAAGGATCTGCAGAGTGGTATAATCCAGCGAGCCCTCTGCTTAAAATAAGCGGGACAATGGAATAAAACATGGGCAATGCACTCAATGGTTTTACATCCCCTTGGGCATAAGTCTATATGTCCTTCAGGTTGGTTACATCTATAAGTGAGAGTGTGTAACGGTAGAGATCCTATTCTAAATCTATTATAAAGTGCCCGTGCTGAGGGAGATATAATTAAATCCATGTAATGCTCAAATTCATAATGGCACTTTACTACAATAAAAAAACTATCTGTCATGCTAGAAAAAGGAATCACTGCTAACCTTTCTACTTGCAAGCTTAGCCAGTACGCATCCTTTACAATCTGCGTAGCATTTTTTAGAAGATTGGAGGGATCTGACCAATAAACGCCCAACCCAAGTTTGATAAAAGTATTTTTGACGTAACTGCACCACACAAATTATTTGATTGAGGAGGCACCCAAAAAAGCGCTCAGCCATGCTCTTTATGGGATCAGGTTAGCCGATGATCAGATCCTAATCCAATACAACAATGGTCTTAAAGCAGCGATGTCTGAGATGGAATATAAATTTAAATCCATTTGAATAAGCAATGTGGGGGAGCTTGTACTGTTGTTATCATAATCACCCCAATACATTTTGGGGCCCTCACTGACATGGGCACTTGGCCCACCTACACAAGTGAGGCACTTTTTTTCCCCAGGGAGTTAGAGAAACGCTGGGTGGTAGGACATATGTAACAGCCTGTGGATACCAGACCTTTCCATCACAGAAATGAGAGGAGAATGTGTTTTGTTAGTCCAAGTTTGGGGGTTGGAAGGGATTATGGGTGAATAAATGTGGTGTGAGCCCTGGAAGTCAGTGCAACCTGGATACCCATAGGTGTCTACTTTTCAAAAATGTACATGTTGGCTAGGTTTCCCTGGTGCCACCTGAGCTTGTGTCCAAACTCTTGAGCTACTCTCATTGAAAAAAAGGGCCAGTTTTCAGTGGCAAAACTATTGAGAGACTTGTGGAAGCATAGAATAGTACATTTATTATAACCTATTTGATTTTGCTGCATTTGTGTCTTTCAAATGTAAGCCAGTGTATAAGAAAGATGACATTTTGGAACATCCCCTCAAAATCATACGCTGGCATGGGTACCCTCAAATTGAGAGATGTAGAAATGACTACTGCTTCTAAACTCCACATCTTGTGCCCATTTCAGAAATACATAAGTTTCCTTGATATCCATATTCACTCTGCCTATTTTGCCATAAGAATTGGTCTATACTCGGTACTCAATGAAAATCCATTGTACGGTGCACCTCAGTTGTTGGCTCCGGGTACCTTGGGTTCTTGTAGAACCTACAAACCCTATACATTCCTGCAATCAGAACAGTCTAGCAGACAAAATGGTATAGTGCTTTTGTCCAGCAGCCATTTTGACAAAAAGTTACAGATGAAAATGTTGCCACACATGCCTGTTTTTGCCTACTCATTTTTAATATTCTTTATTTCAGCAGTTATTTTCCTTGGCAAAACCTTGAGGTATCGACACATATAACACTTTGCTGAATTTGGAATCTTGTCTACTTTTCAGAAATCTAAAACTTTTCTGGATCACTAATGGGTTTCACACTGGTTTCTACCACAAACTGGAAGTAGGTTGAGAGCCTAGAAAATAGCCTACCTCTTAGGAAAATGCCAAAACTGTGGTACAAAATTAGGCTTCTGGATTCAGCTCTGCATGTTCCTGAAAGTTGAGAAGATGGTGACTTTAGTCCAACTAACTGTTTGTAGATGCCATATCTAGGGAAAAACAGCCACTTCAATCTGAAACATATTTTTCCTATTTTTCTTTTTTTCTAAAAACAAAAACCTCAAATGTTGCTATAGTTTGCCTATTTTTTAAATCTCCTCCGAATACATCCAGAATCCCCAGTTACATTTAAAATTCCCAGGATGTTGGAAAAAAAAGAATGCAAATTTGGCACGGACACCTTAATTAAAAAAAAATATGAAGCCCTAAGCATGAACTACCCCAACAGCCCAAAAAGGGCTCAGCACTAGGGGGAGGGGTGGGGGGGGGGGTAGAAGGCACATCAGCTAAGGGGTTAAGGGGAGCAGGTGTGCTGCACCCCTCCCAAAGCCTTTTCAGGCCCCTGCGACCCATTCCCCAAACATTCTTTAAAATGGGTGTGGGGAATGCAGCCCTCCTCCCCAAGCCTTTGCAGCCCCTATGGAACCATGTCCCCAGGGTCAACATACTTTGAAAGGAGAGGAGTTGTGCAGACCCCCTTACCAAGTCTTTATCAGGCCTTAGGGACTCTATCCACCAGGGCCAACATTCATTAATGGGGAGGAGGCATGCAACCCCATCCACTCATCTCTCAGGGCTGTATCCTTCTTAAAAGTAGAGGTGGGTGCCAGACCCCCTCCTCGAGCATTTACAGGCCAGAGGACCGCACCTCTCAGGGTCCAATATAGGTCCCCACCCATGACACTCACAACACACAATGGGCCAGATTTACAAGAAATTGGTGCATGAGGTATGACACGCTACTTTATTTGCACCCCCCTAACAACACCATGTGTACACCATATTTACAATACAGTGCACCATAGCACACGTTAGGACGATAGCGTCAGAATATATGACGCTATTGTGGAACTTTGCAGGATTAGCGCCATAAATTATGGCGTTAATCCTGCAAAGTAAAGGGAGGCCCATTGACAGTAATGAGCATGTCATTTTAATGTCTGCTCTGGGCAGGTGTTCAAAATGACGCTAAAAATGGCACAGTGAAATGTTGTGAACTTCACTGCACTAATTTTACAGGCCTCTTTGTGGTGGAATGCCCCATTTACATACATTATGCCTGGTGCAGGCGTAATCTGGCTCAAGGGGTTACAAAGTGGCTCAATGCAAGCATTGCACCACTTTGTAAATATGGCGAAGAAGAATTACCTCCTTAACTCCACATTAGCGTAAAGAAAATTTTGCTAGCATGTCGCTAAGAGGTGCTAGGGTCTTGTAAATCTGAGTCAATGTTGTAGGCCCCAAAGGGGAAGCAATACCGGCTCCTGCATGCACCCATACTCGGTGCAGCGGGAGCCGGCTTCTCTCCTGCAGAGAGCAGGCTCCTTTCTCTGCTCCCATTGGACTGGAGCAATCTCAGTTTCTTTGCTATAAGACCCAGAGCTGAAAAAATATGTATACTCCTGCCTTGCAGGAGCATTTTTGCAGCTCTGTCGGGTGGTAGCATACAAGTCTGTCTTGCCCACGCTCATGTAGGCAGGAAAACACTGTCCCGGTGGTAAGCTCCCCTGGACACAAGTGAGTCAGGACCAGGAGATGGGGTTCCCGGGTGGCTTTGGAGGCTCAGGAGTGATGGGCTGCTCATCCTCTTCCCCTTTGAAAATCGCAGGCTCAGAGGAAGGGATCCACAGGGACTTTCCAGGCTCATGGAGGGAGCGAGCATGACTCCTCCCTTTTATAATTTTGCTGGGCTCCAGGGGCTTGGGGTGATGGCTCTCTCCCCTTCCATAATTATGCCAGGAACTGGGAGATGGGGTCCCTTGGGCCCTAATCAGCTCGGCGTGGTGAGGGCTACACGCCCATCTCCCATTTCATAATTATATCGGAAACCAGGGACGGGGTCCCCCACCAGTAATTGTCTTAGGGAGGGGGGCCCTGCTCTCCCCTCCCCTTTGCTAAATTTGGCAGGCCCTATGCATGCCCCCTCCCCAATATGTATGTTGATGGACCCCTGGGCCCTGGCCACTCCAGGGGTCACGGTAATTCAGCATTTTCTTATTTTTCTTTGCTGCGATTCTGCTGAAGTATCTTCAAGTGAGGTGACAAGACTGTTCAGCAGAGGTACTCAATTTATATTAAATTGAAGGTGGTATGTAAATTATACACTTAAGTTATGACCATAGCTTTAGATTTTCCAATGTTTGTATTGTTTAAGTTGGGTTTGTAGAGAAAGAATAAATAAAGTTTTCACAACCATAACAGCCGTAACCTTTGTTTTTTATTGGATTTAAATTAATTTGAATTACTAAAAATGTGTTTCAGTTTGTAGTGTCCAGTGTCATTCAATTGAGATTGTGTCGTAGAGTATAATAGAGGACAGTTTCATAGAGTATAGTGCTATAGAGAGTAGAGTGGCATAGCCTAAAGTGAAGTAAAGTGTTATACCTTGGAGTGCCGTGGGGTGTCATATAATGGAGTGGAGTGTTGTAGATTGGAGTGGCATTTTGTATGGTGGAGTGGACTGTCATACATTATGGTTAAGTGTCATACAGTTGAGTTTTGTTCACTGCAGTGTTGTGGAGTCAATTTTCATGGAGTGGAGTGTTGTTGAGTAGACCGTTGAGGAGTGGCATAGAGTACAGCAGTGTTATATAATTTAGTGGTAAAGAGCAGAGTACAGTGTAATATTGTGATATAGTGGAGTGCCTTAGAATGGCATGGCATACAGTTGACTGTAGTACAGTGTTGTACAGTGGAGAAGACTGTTGTAGAGTGGAGTGTTGTGTTGTATAATGGAGTGGTGTGTCATAGAGATCTGGGGCATGGTGTGTATTAGAGTATCAAACAGTGTAGTACTATGGCGTACAGACAATGGGCATTCAGTGGAGTGATGTGTCATAAAGTTCAGTGTTGTGTAGTGGATTGCATCCAGTAGAATGGTGGAGAGTCTTGTACAGTGTACTGTCATAAAGTGAAGTGTTGTAGTTAGGCGTGCCATCCAGTGGAATGTATTACAGTGTCGTACAGTAGAGAAGAGTGTCATAGAATGGAGGAGAGAGTCATAAAGTAGAGTGATGTGTTGTAGAGAGCAGTAGAGTGATGTGTATTTGAGGATCAAACAGTGTAGTACAGAGACTTAGAGTGGATGGGCATAGAGTGGAGTAGAGTGCCACAGAGTGGCATGGATTGTAGTAGAGTGTCTTGTAGAGTGGAGTTGCATAGCGTACAGCAGGATGTCAAGCAGTGGAGTGGCGCAGAGTGGATTGCCATACTGTAGCATAGAATGAGGTAATGTGTGTCTCAGTGGAGTTGACTGAGTGGAACTGAGTGAAGTGGCGTAACATTGTGTGTAGTAAAGTATTATAGAATGGATTAGTGTGTCATAAGGTAGAGTGGTATAGAGTAGAGTAAAGTGGAGTAGTGTATCGTAGAGCCAAATAGAGTGTCATAAATTGGAGTGGCGGTTTGTACAGAAGAGTGGACTGGTATGTCACAGAGCATTGGAAAGTGTCATAAAGTGGAGTAGAGTGTTGTACAGTGGAGTATACAGGCATAGAGTGGAGTACAGAGTTGTACAGTGGAATGTACCAGGATGGACTGTAATGAGTGTCAGAGAGTGGCATAGAGCCTAGTAGACATTTGTAGAGTGAAGTTATGTGGAGTGGAGGAGAGTTCCCTATAGTGGAATGACGTAGAGTGGAATGTCAAACAGTGGCATACAGTGGGGTAAAGTATCGTACAGTGGAGTGAAGTTGAATTAAGTTTCATAGGATAGAGTGGAGTAAAGTGAATAGCGTGGAGTGTTATGGTGTAGAGTAGAGTGGCCTGGCATTTTATACAGTAGAGTCAAGTGTCATAGAGTGGAGTGCTACATCGTACAGTTGAGTGGCCTGGCGTATTGTAGTATGTTAGAAAGAGTCATAGAGTGGACCAGAGTGGAGTGCCACAAGTTGGATTAGAGTGTTCTATTGTTGAGTGGCATGTAGGTCTAGTAGAGTTGAGTGCCATAGAGTGGCATTGCGTGGAGCATTGTAGAGTGGAGGTGAGTAGACTAGAGTGGAGTAGTGTGTCATAGAGTTGAGAGCAGGTGGGATAGAGTAATTTAGAGAAAGCTGTGCAGAGTATTGTTGAGTAGAGTAAAGTATTATACAGTGGCATAGAGTAAACTAGAGCTGTGCGCACTACGATAGACTGGAGTACACTGTTGTACAGAGGAGTGATATAGAGTGGAGTATTGTGTGCTAGAGTGAATAGGCGTGGAGTGTTGCTGAGTGGAGTAAAGTATCTCAGAGCAGAGTAGAGTAGAGTGAAAAGGAATGGAATGGAGTTGGGTAGAGTGGAATGCCATACACTGGAGTAGTGTAGAGTAAGGTAGCATGCAGCATGGTGGCTTATAGTGAAATAGCATAGAGTTGAGTGGTGTAGAGTGAAGTAGTGTACTGTGGAATAGTGCTAAATTGAGTGGTGTAGAGTAGAGTGACATGTCAAAGATTGTTTGAAAGTGTCATACAGTGGAGTACAGTGGACTTGCATACAGTGGAGTACAAGTGAATTGGTGTACAGTGCAGTTTTATAGAGTGTGGTAGAGAGCAGTGGTATAGAGTGTTATACACTTGAGTGGCAAAGAGTGGCATAGTGTGGAGTGGTGTATAGTGCAGTAGTGGATTACATTGGCGTAGAGTAGAGTATGGTGTTCTAGAATAGAGTAGAATAAACTGTGCTGGAGTGGCTTTGAAGGAGTTTTGTAGAGTGTAGTGGAGTAGAGCAGAGTGCTGTAGAGTGGTATATAGAGTGTAGTACAATGGAGAGTAGGGGTACAGAATGTAGCACAGTGTTGTACCGTTGCACACAGTGACTTGTATAAAGGAGAGTAGAGTGTTGTAGAGTTGTGCGGCATACACTGGAATGCCGTACACTGACATGTAGTGGGGTAAAGTGTCATACAGTCCAGTTGAGTGGAGTGGTATGTAATAGAGTGGAGCAAAATGTTATATAGTGGAGTGGAGTGGTGCGTCTCACAGAGCAGTGCTGTGGAGTGGAACACAGTGTACAGGCATTACATGGATTGGAGTAAAGTGTTATAGAGTGGAGCAGCGTGTCGTTCACTGGAGTGGTATGCTGTTTTGTAGAGTGTGGGAAATTGTCATAGATGGACTGGAATGGTAAAAAGGGCAGTGCAGTGTTGTAGAGTGTTGTAAGGTAGAGTACAATCAAGTGTATTAGAGTGTGGTACAGTGGACTAGATCATAGGCCCTCATTACAACCTTGGTGGGCGGCGGAGGACGCCCGCCAAGGTTGAACCGCCAAGCAGCCGCCTATGCGGCCGCAAACCTGCCAGCCCCATTTCAACATCCCCGCTGAAACAGAGTTTCCGCCCGCCAGCCCAGCGGGGATGTTGGCGTAACATTGTAGCCGGCTCCTAATGGAGCCGGTGGTGTTGCGGGCATGCGACGGGTGCAGCTGCATCCATCACGCTTTTCACTGTCTGCTGTGCAGACAGTGAAAAGCAGGGTGGGGCTGTGCCTGGGGGCCCCACAACTCCCCTGCCCGCTAGCCTTTCCATGGCGCTCTCTACCGCCATGGACAGGCTGGCGGGAAGAGGAGTCATAATCCCCAGGGCAGCGCTGCAAGCAGCGGTGCCCTGGTGGATTATAACCACGGGACAAAGATGGCAGAAAACCGCCGGTCCCGGCGGTATGACTGCGGCGTTACACCAGCGGTCAAAATATGGCAAATTGTATCGCCAGCCTGTTTCCAGTAAGATCTCCAATTCAACCCTGGCGGTCCATGACCACCAGGGTTGTAATGAGGGCCATAGTGTTGTAGCATGCAGTGTGGTTGACTAGAGTAGTGTAGAGTGGAGTAGTGGAGTAGAGTGAAGTAGTATGTTGTAGAGTCGAGTGGAGTCAATTGTGGCAGAATGGTATTCAGGGAGTTGCTTAGAGTGTTGTGGAGTGGGATAGAATGCAGTGTCATAGAGAGTTGGTTAGAGTTATATAGAATACAGTAGAGTAGTATGGAGTGGAGTAGCATACAGTGGAGTGGCATACAGTGAAATAACATAGAGTGGAGTGGCATAGAGTGGAGTAGCATACAGTGGAATAATGCAGAGTGAAGTAGAGTACAGTTGAGTGTCATAGAGTGGAATACCATAGAGAGGAGTAGTATACCGTGGGGTGGGGTACAGTAAAGTGGTGTAGACTTGAGTGCCATACAGTGGAGTGGGGTAGAGTGGAATAGCATAGAGTATAGTGCCATAGAGTGGAGTGGTGTACACTGGAGTGGCATAGATTGAAGTGAGGTACAGTGTTGTGGCATACAGTGTGATAATGTACACTGGAGTGGTATACAGAGGAGTGGCATACAGTATAATGCTGAAGAATGGAATAGCATGCAGTGGCGTAGTGTACAGTGCAGTGGCATAGTGTGAAGTGGTGTAGAGTGAAATACTGTAGAGTGGAGAGTTGTACAGTGGAGAGAGATAGAGTGTAGTGAGGTAGACTCTAGTGGCGTACAATGTAAATGCATACTGTGGAATGGTGAACTGTGCAGTTGCACAGAGTGGAGTGGCATAGAGTGGAATAGCATAGAGTTTAATGGCTTACAGTGGAGTGCCATAGAGCAGAGTGGCATACAGTGGAGCAGCATACAGTGGAGTGGTGTAGAGTGGTATAATATTTAGTGTGCGGCATACAGTGGAGAGAACTAGGGTTTAGTGCCATATAATGAACTAGAGCAGAGAGGACGGTCATATCATAGAGTGTGATGTTGTATGGTGGGATAACAGAGTGTTGCTGCATAGAGTCAAGTGGGTAACATTGGAGTGGTGGAAAGTAAAGTAGTGTACAAGGTAACATGTACAGTGGAGTGTCAATGAGTGGAGTGACATATAGTCAAGTGGCATACAGTGGAGTGGCATTGAGAGGAGCATCATACAGTGGAATAGCATACAGTGAGGTGGTGTGCACTGGAGTATTGTTGGGAGGAGAGGTACAGAGTGGAATAGCATAAAGTGTACAGTCAAACAATAGAGTTGTCAATAGTGGAATAGAATAGAATTAAGTGGCATAGCGTGGATAAGAGTGGGGTGGAATGGTGTAGACTGGAGTGTCATAGATTGGAGTGGCGTAGAGTAGAATAGCGAACAGTGGAGTTTTGTAAAGTAGAGTGGTGCAGAATGGACAGGGATAGAGTGGAATGCAGTGGATTAGTGTGGAGTGGAGAGGTGTACAGAGTAGTTTACATAGAGTAGAGTGGTGTGAATTGTAATTGTGTATACTGGAGTGGCATAGAGTGAAGTGGCGTAGTGTAGAGTGTGGTACTTGAAACAAACATAATGTGAAAGGGGGTGAATGATGTAGGTGTAATGTGGCAGGATTAGGAGGACTACATTGTAACTTTTGGTAGTAGATAGTGTGAGTAGTGTAAAAATTACAAGTATTAAAATACTTAGCCCCTCATTATGAGTTTGGCGGTCCCATCACAGGACCGCCAAACTCAAGGGGAAGATTTCACCACCATGGCAGTGGGGTCTCACCTAGCGTATTACAATGTTCTCTACAGGCTGACTGGCGGGAACATTGCAATACACACTCCCACCGGTCAGTCCGATGGGAACTGTGTTAGAATATAGCACTTGGCTCTCTTAAGGGAGCTGAGGGCTATCTCGGAGCACAGAGGGGGCCATCTAGCACCCTTGGAACGCACACTGTCTGCTACGCAGACAGTGCACTTTCCAACTGTGCTGGGAAGGGGTTCCCTGCACTGCCCACTGCCCATGCCCTCCGCCAGCCTTTTCATGGTGGGGAAACCGCCATGAAAATGTTGGTGAGGAAGAAGGTTGTAATCAGCCAGGCGGCGCTGAGTTCAGCACCTCCCTGGCTGACTATAACCAAGACCGCCATGAGCCTATCGGGAACAATGTTCCCAGCTGGGACGCGGTCTCCTTGCGGGACCGCACGCCATGGTTGTAATAGGGCCATCGGACCACCCAGAGTGGGCAGTCCAACCTTCAACGCAAGTGTGGTGATCCTCAGACCGTCACACTTGTAATAAGGCCCATAGTTATATTTTGCTCCTCGGTATTCTTTAGTAACTTCATGGCAAACTGTGGTACTTGCCAATGAGAAGGCAGTATCTGATTGGTTAATTAGGGCCAGATGTACGAAAGGATTTTACCCATTCTGTGTCTATGGGAAAAAGCTTTCGTACATATGGCCCTTACTGTCTTAACAAAACGTATAAGGCAGTCATGTAGTCTTCAACACACTTTTGCTTTGTTGTAAGTTAGGGCCTTAGATATAGGTAAGAAGTAGGTTTCATTGTTGTCCCCTACCTATTACCACTTTAAAAGAAGTGGCAGTAGGTAGAAACATGAATTAATATTTTTCTATATTTTTTACAGCACTTTACGGAGAACAGTACAATTTTTAAAAAAAATCTTAAGAAGCGAGGTAATTATAGGTATTATTTATGGACTCCACACACTTTTCTGCAGAGAATTAAATATGTAAAAAATGAAAATGCACTGTAGAACACTATGGCCCTCATTACAACACTGGTGGTAACTGCCGCCTACCGCCACGACGACGGCCGCCAACATACCATCGCTGTGCCTACCAGCTGCCCACCCGCATTATGACCCTTGGCGGAATTCCGCCAGAAGGCTGGCAGAATACTGCAGACTGTCATGGCAGCGGACGGCAGTAAGGTGGCGCTGCTGTCAGCAGCAGCGCCACGCCAGCAAAACACCACCTACTGTATCATGAGCAATGTTACGGCCTGACGATATTTTGATGGCGGACGCTGCTGCTGACAGCAGCGCCGAGTCCCGTCTCCAGCCAGAGGACCCCCTGCAAACAGGTAAGGCGGGTTCTCTGACAGGAGAGGGAGGTGAGGGGTGTTGTGTGCGTGTGTGGGGGTGTTGTGTCTGGGTGGGTGTCTGTTTATGACTGTGTGCATGAGGGTGTGAGTCGCCTTGAATGAGTGCGTGAATGCCTGCATGTGAGTGTACGTGTATGTTGTATGTTGTGAATGTATGTGTGAGGCAAAGTATGTTGGTGTATGTTGCGGTGTGTGGGTATGTATGTGTGCATGTGTGGGTGGATGTGGGTATGCGTGTGTGTATGTGTGTGCGCGTGTGGGTGTTGAAATGCGAGGGGGGCAGGAGAGGGAGGGGGAGGGTTCTGTGGAGGGGGTGGGGGAGACCCCAATCAGTGCCAGGGAAGGAAATCCCTGGCACTGAAAGTGCCTACTGCCATGGTTTTCCTGGAGGTACGCTTGCCACGAAAACCATGGCGGTAGGTTGGGTCATAATCCCGAGGGTGGGATTGTGACGGCCGCCGGGCTGGAGACTGAAGTCTCCAGCCCAGCGGCTGACACCACCCTGGCGGACGGAGTGGTACATTGGCGGTTTGGATTGAGCCAAACCGCAAATCTCATAATTTGGGAAAGGTACCGCCAGCCTCTTGGCAGTACCTTTCCCCAAATTACCGCCAACTGCCAGGGTCGTAATTAGGGCCTATATTTGTAAAATATAATGTAGTGCAGTGTATTTTTTATTTTTTTAACATATTTATTTATTTTAATTCGATTACCTTCCTAGGAAGTACCACTGTACTCGTTACATTTGTTTTAAAATATATAGAATAACTTATGTTCCCTAGCTATTACCACTTTAATAAAGTGGTAATAGGTAGGGAAAAATGATAAGATCTTCCACTCAACTACATCTAATCCCTATCTCAAAACGCAGGAAAAGTGACCTTAAAACAATATGGCTGCCTTTAAATTTTGTAAGGGCAGTCATTAGTCAATCACATAATGCCGTGTCATTGTTATCAACCACGGTTGTTTTGCAACATACCCCAAACTTTAGCAAAACTACTGTGACAATAGATATCAGTAGGATTAAATGCCTTTTAATGTAAAAAATACTTACCTTATTTACCTGTAGTACCAAAAAGAATCTGCATACCATAATATACAATCCTGGTAAATTTTATGGAATTCCGACTAGGCATTTGGCTGCTAGGCATGAGTACAAAGTGTATGGAAAAATTAATTTGTGCCCAAACGTCTTTTGTGACCCCCTTTTTAGGTTGAAGCTTACCAGACAGCACAGCTGTCGGTTTTGATAACGACATCTTGGGGACATTCTGAAAGCTTTCCTGGGAATGCATTTCACCCATTGCTTACCTTTGGCTTTGTGGTTTGTCACTCACATTTGCTTGCTTTCTGATTGTTGGCTTTATTTGTTTTAGACTGTCCCGCTTGAGTTTATCCCTCCAGTTGCCCAAACCTTGGTTACTGTATTCTTCCACAAACTCACTTTCTCTAAACAGGCCTTTAAATATTCTTCTTATCTTGTCACATTTACTGTGCATTCAAAGACAGAGGTTAAATGTCAGGCTGTGTCTTCTGAGGGAGCCTCATGTTTACTTTTCTTTCTCTGACTTCAAAATCAGAGAATTTATGTGACAATCCTGCTGAATACCCATTTGAGAGGAGAGGGTGCAGGTTTCTGTTTTTTTCTAGCATGCAACAAAAAAATTGAACTGTGCTGATGTGTCAGAATATATCAGAATAAGTATGAATGAAAGACAATGTTTGCAATTCTGAAGTGTGGTGGAAACAAATATTTGAATAGGATCAAAACCCATCAATACACTAGGTGATGAAATTTGCACACAATATCTTTGTGTACAGTGAAACTATATTTCAGTACAATATAATGGCTATTTCAATTGAAAAAGTGTTACCTGTAATGGCAGTGCGCTAGAACACCATGCACGCTCCACACTATGCCACTCAACTCCATACTATGCCCTTCAGCTCTGTGCCATTCCACCCCATTCAATGTCACTCTGCTCTACTCTATTACATGCCATTCTACTCAAAGCCACTCCACTCTAAGACACTCCACAACATGCATGCCACTGGACTCCATGCCAGTCCAATCTATACCACTCACTCCATTACACAATACTCCACTCCACATCCCTCCAATCCACACCACTAACCCCACTCCACTCCAATCTACCCCATTCCAATCCTATATAGCTCACTCAACTTCAATCTTTCCCACTCTAGTCGAATCTTTTCCTCTCCAATCTACCCCATTCTCACCCAATCTACCCCACTCACCCCATTTCAATGTACCCCATCCCAGTCTAACCCACACCACTCTGTCCAACTCCACTGAAAAATTCTCCACTACAACCTACCACACTCCAATCTACCCCACTCCTAACTATCCTACTCCAGTCTACCCATTCCACTCAAATCTACCCCACTTCACTCCAGTATACCCTACTATAAACTACCCACGCTACCCCACTCCAATCTACCTGAGTCCCCTCTCCCCTCTACCCCACTCCACCTTAATCCTTAATCTACCCCACTCCAATCTACCCCTCCCTGCCCCTCCAATCTCCCCCTCCAAACAACCCCCATTCTACCCAAGGCATCACACTCCACTCTTTCACAATCTACCACACTCTAGTCCGTCTACCCCAATATACCCCTCTCCACACTACTCCCATTTATTCACCTCCAATTTACCCCACCCACTCCAATCTACCCTGTATACCCCACCCCACTCCAATCTTCCTCACTCCCACATTCCAATCTACCCCACTCCACCCAATCTGCCCTACTCTACCCCAATGCACCTCAATTCCTTCTCCTCCACAACCCCTCTCCAATATTTCGTACCCTACCCAAATCTACTTCAATCCAATATTCCCACCCTTCCCCAATCTACCCCACTACATGCCAATATACCCCATCACAATGTACACCACCCCACTTCAATCTACCCCATTCACCAAGTCTACCCCAATCCACTCAAATCTACCCCACTCCAAACTACCCCAATCTAACCCCACTCAATCCCAATATACCCTGCTATGAGCCCCCCAATCTACCCCACTCAATTCCACTCCAATTTACCCCACTCCAATCTACCCCAAATCCACCCCATTCCACTCTTCCTCAATCTCCCCCACTCCACTCCACTCCAATCTACCCTACTCCAATCTACACTGCTCCAACCTACCCCAATCTACTTCACACCAATGTACCCCTCCACCCAACTCCACCCTAATCTACCCTCCTCTACTCCAATCTACCCCACTTCCATCTATCCCAGTCTACCACATCCACCCTACCCCAATATATCCCAATCCACCCCACTCCATTGGGGCAAGACCTATTGACTCTGCTAATGCTTGTTATCTCTTAGATAGATAGATAGATAGATATTTTTATTTTTAGATTGGGATACAAAGTGTTTCAATACATCATGAGAATTAGATAGGTGGATGTAAGATTTGTGTTGCTTTGTGTCAAAAATACTGCGAAATATTAATAATGTCTAATCTCTCTTCACAAGGGACCTCGGGTAGATTTTGTAACTCTGTGCCAGTGGCTGACCACCCCGGGACTTTCGTATGAAAGTGCAGCAATGTTTTAATTCCTTGGTTGGTCCAAGAGAAAAATGATTCGTTGCAGTTGGCAACACCTTTCATCAGAACAACACAAGAAATGCACGCATATTTCAACTGTTTAAGAGCGATGTGGAGTGGTTGCTTAAATAACTACTGGCATTCCTACATATTCTTCTCCCATGCCCGTCATTTGACCTGCTGAACTCGCACATGAACCACTGCCTATACACAAGAGACCAATCCGCAGTGAGAGGATTTATCAAATGAGAGGCCTGAATGGCGGTGGGTGGCAGCCATTGTCTTCCTCTCAAACCAATGCTCATTTAACCTTAACATCACCAGCACCCCCTCATTCTCTCGCGGTTGCATGGCATATAAAGTGCATTTGTCACATTCCAGTGACGAATAACAGAGCTCGCCGCGCGCATTATGCAATTTTATGTAAAAACTCAATTGTCTAGACTTTTTATAATTCTTCCTGCAATTCACTTATTAAAAATGCTATCATACCTCCTGGGTGTAAACCATGAATAATACTTTGTAAAAGAATACGAAAGTAATGTGAAAACAGTAAATAGTAGGTTTTTAGGATAGTTTTGCTAAATAAAATTTTACATACTTGCTCATCCGCATTCCAACACAGACTATAGAAACTGAAAATTAACTCTTACAAAATGTGTCCACCCTTCCAATTCTTAAGTGCTTTTTACGGAAATCTGGGCTTGGCCTTAAGGTGTTCGAGATCTTTATTGGTGTGTGGTTCAAATTAGTTAAATTAAATTAAAGATATGTGTGTGTTCTATTTTCATCACTATTCCTCAAATTCAACATCCATGTGAAATGACAAGCTTTTTTCTCTAAAGCAAAAATCTACATGATTTAAGGGGAATGGCCAGCGTCTTTATTTCTGAAACTTGTGGACATCACTATGGAGTGCGCTGGGTGAGTGGTGGAAATATTGCATGCCCGAAGCTCCACCTTCTAGAAAAGACTTTCCTGTACATTCTAGATTCGTTTTTGACGTATCAGTTTCACATGGACCTCTTTTCTGCCTTTGCCTAGTTTCAGCACAGTCAATCTGCAGAGTTAATCTTGGTGAAAACTGACTGAAAATAGTTTACAAGAATGAACACAAACACCACACATAACACTTACCACTTAAACGTGTTTTCTTGTAATTACGTGAAAGTTGGTAAAACTATTCAAAATTATGCGCAAATACGCAAAATGCAGTTCTGTCATCTAGCGCAATATACTTTCCCATGAAATGCGTCCCTATGTCATTTTTTATTAGCCCCTCATGCTCTGTTGTTCACAGTGTTCCTGCTCTCCTTCACTAAAATTTTGTAGTGAACTTCAGAGTAATCGTGCAACATGTGTAATGGCATAATTTATGTAATTTCGTGCAATAAACCCTGACGCAAATTTCCCAAAAGTATGAAAATTACACCAGCATAATTTCAATTTCTTCCAAGCCTATGCACATCGACTACTACACATTCTCATTCACCACTACGGCATTTACCATTACAAAGCAAACGACAATCACACATTATGGCATGAATATGCACACAAATATACATACACACAGACATATACATTATATCAAATACAAAAACTATCACTGAACACCACACATCACAAACATCGAAAACAACCACACTACCTCTCAACGCTCAACACACAAAAAAACACTCTTTCCTATTGCTCAGCACCACCCATCCCTGAGCCCTACAAAGCACTCTTACTTCCCCAACTTACTACCCATCCCTGAACCTTAAAGAATCCTTACTAACTCCATACATCACCGATCCCTGAACCCTAAAAACCCGTACTATCCCTGTAAACTATCTATCCCTGAATCCTCAAAGATGTGTTACTATGCCTGAACCCTACCTATTCCTACAACTTAAAAACTCCTTACTACGGCTTAACACCACTAGCAATAGGGAGTTTTAGGAATCAGGGAAAGGCAGTGTTAAGGTGTCATAAGAATTGTTTAGGTCTCAGGGATAGGTAGTGTTTGGATGCAGTGGGAGGGTTTGAATTTAGGGAAAGGTAAAGTTTAAGAGCGTGTATGGGTTTTAAAGCTCAAGTAAGTGTAGATTTAAGGTATAGTAAGGGGATTTTAGGGTTCAAAGATGGGAAGTGTAAGGTGGAAGGGGTTTTATGGGTTCAGCGAAGGGTAGTGTTAAGGAATGGTAATGGGTTTTTAGTAGGTCTGGGTGACATTGAAATTACTCCGGGTAATTTGAGTAATTTTGGAAACTTTGTAATATGCTTGTGAGAGAGCATAACCTGGCTGTGCCATTATGCTTTAAAACATGAACTGAAGGGATGGTTATTTTTCTGTTTACCATGAAAATGTTTCCATTTAAACATGGTGAACCAAATTTCATACAACTAAGGTGCATAGATGAAGATAATGTTTCACGTATGACACATGTAATCATCTTTTGAAAAATGTTTATGTTATAGTATTTTTAAACACTATTATTCTTTATAATCATTTTATATTCAACATAAGAAGATGTACAAAAACTATTTAATTTGAAAGTGTTCTTGTGCATATTTAGCTTCGCCGGCGTGAAGTCCCACATTTCTCCTGTGTTTTTTTTTACCTTTGATGTGAAGTTTGATTTTTGCATGCTTTTCTAAAGCTGCAGGTGGTGGGACTATTGTGTATGAGAGATTAGGCAGCTTGAGAGAAGCGTTGCAAGGATGGGAGGAGTATCCTGAATTGACAGTTATTGTTTTGAAATTCCTGAGTGTTGAGGCTGCACCAAGGCCACATAGAAGAAACTTAAAGTAGATACTGTTACCAATTATCCATTTGATATATGATTTCGTTTTTCATTGGAAGAGTTCAACAATGTTGTTATTTTTGGAAGGACTGAGATTTCAGTGTGGTTTAGTTAGTAAAAGGTTCAGAACCCTTTATTCATTTGAGCAGGGCGGACCTATTTGAGGTATAGATCTCAAATAAAATGCTGCACACACTTTTCTCGATAGAATTTTCTTCAGAAGTTTTGTCTTGCTGACATTTTCTCTGAAACTGTTCTAAATATTAGAATAGTAAGGAATCTAGATTCAAAGGTTAGGCAGGAGACTTTGTTTTGGATTTTAAACACCAAACACTTTTCCTGATTTTCTGCATTGTCGCTTTTGAGATATTGGTATTGCATATGCTAATCCAATTCAACATTGTGCAAAGTTCTAGCTCTCCTTTAGTGATTCTGTATATCTTCAAGTTGCTTTTGAGATGCATTTATGTAAGTTTGATCTTGAATTTGTAACAAAACCCTTTGAAACTTTAAGTTGGTGTCTAAGATTGAATTTGTGACCATTTCAATGCGCTATAATTGATCATAAATAATTAGAAGTGAGTCTTTTCACCCTTCGCAATGCAGCACAAAGAAAGTATAAATATGGGCCTAGGAGTGCAAGAGGTGCTGCAACACCTCCATAAAATTTGAAAGAGCTTAGCTTGATAATGATCAGTAAATGGTCTGTTGGTCCAGGCCCTGTTTACAGGGTCACCCCAGATTTTTGCTTTCCTCTTTTGAATGTGTTTTTGAAGGCTTTAGGACTCTGTACGCTTTACTTGTGCTAACCAGTTGTAAAGTCCTTGTGTTATCCCTTCTAAACATGGTAAAACTGGTATACGCCTGATTGGATAATTTACTGTACCGAAAAGTCCCTAGTATATGGTACCACAGATACCCAGGAGCTGTAAATTAAATGCTGTAAGTATGGTGCAGCACACATTGTAGCACCATCTACCATAAAGCTAAAACATGTCTCAGGCCTGTCACTGCAGTTTGTCATGCAGTTTTAAACAACCATTTTGACTTGACAAAATAACCCTTTTGTCAGGTGTTAACCTTTCGTTTTAATACTTATAAGTCACCTTTATGTTAGGCCCCAACAGCTCCTATGATAGGGATCATGGAATTTAAAAAACATGACATGTGTACCTATGTTTTATGTCCTGCAGTGAAAAGCTCTAAAAGTAATTTTTCATTATTTGGAGGCTACCTCTCAGATACACCAACACTGTTTTACCTTATTACACTTAATAAGTAATAATTTCAGTTTGAAAGTAGATAGAGAAATAGTCCTTAAACTCATTTAAATTGTAATTTCAAATCTTCTTTAATGTTAAACTCAGATTTGAAATCATTTTTCTTACACTCCCACGTTTAGAAAGTTGGCATTTTTCTGTCTAAACCGAATGTACCTTTCTGGCAGTTCCCAGGGTCACATGACAGATAATGGCTCTCCTGTGGTGCAATGTGGATTCCTTCCAGACAGAAAACAAAAGGCCCTGGGGAAGGGAGTTCCTCTCTTGAGAAGTATTACCTGGGGGTTGTTCTTAGACCTTCCTGAACTTAAAAGTGTATCCTTAGGGCTGTGCTTACCCCCTTCCGGACTTCTGAAGCTTCCTGCCCTGTCACTGACAAATGCAGCTGACACTTGGGCCTATCAGTATTTTGTTATCCTAGACATTTTGGAGCCAAACTCAGGGCAAGGAGCCGAATGGACCAGAATTAGGTTACGGGTAGACAAAGGGAGGGCCCACCAAACACAAAGGCTGGCACTTGGTATTAAAGAGGCACCTTCAAAAACCTTTAATCATAGAACCCCTAGTCAAGTGGAAGATACAGATGGGATATCATTCTGTCTTAAGAAGGAAGAATGGACCTGCTTGCCTTGAACCCATATTCCCCAGGAGTGACTCTAAGTTAACCTGCCTCCTGATTGAGCTACAGGGACACCACAGCCTTCCAGAGGCCTCCCATGTAACTGCCCAGTGACCAGCATTAACAGGTCTTGCTTGAGGCCTGCTGCTGATCTCTTCTGGAGTGAGTCCTGATGTCCAAGTGGTGCCCCTCCAGATTCTGGATGCTTGGCTGGCATCAAAGTTTACTCTTCCAACCTGCAAACTGCAAAGTCTGAACTACAAGGAAAATCCAGAAGTTTTGGGTTCTTCACAACCACTAGCAGACTCTTTGCATAAGTAACAACCTCCTGCATCTCACACTAATGTGAGGATCTGATGGCAACCTGCTCTTCACACCAGCAGCAACTACCCACATCCCCTGCCAATGTGAAACTCCACCAGTGACCTGTTCTTTGGGTTGATAATGATCTCCTCATCGCTCTCACCAACTCAAACTCTCGATGGGATTCCTAGCATGAACTTCAACTGTGTGAGAAAGTAAACTCTTCACTGAGTTAACCCTGGTCCTCTATTGCAGTCAACCTGAATTTTTATGACCTGGAATTGGTCCAGCGCAATCAGATAACTGTAAGTGGCGCTTTGTGCTTTTTGGCCCTATTTTGACCTGAAATTTTACTTATTGGATTTTTGTTGTTTTAATATCATTTTATTTACTGACATTTCCCCCATTTTTCTAAATTGGTTTGTGATTCTTCTTGTGTTGCGGTTTCATATTATTACATTTGTATTTTATCTTAAATACTTACACATTGCCTCTAGGTTAAGCCTGGTTGCTAAAGACTTCTTGGGGACATTCTGAAAGCTTCCCTGGTACTGTATTTTGCCTATTGCTTACCACTGGCTTTGTGGTTTGTAACTCACACTTGCTTGCTTTCTATTTGCTGACTTTATTTGTTTTAGGCTGTTACATGGCGTTGTCCCTCCTGTGGAGCAAAGCCTGCATACTGTATTTTTCCATGAGGTTCTCGTTCTGGAAACAGGCCTTTAAATATTGTTCTTATCTTGTCATATTTCCTGTGCAGTCAAAGACAAAAGTCAAGTGTCATGTTTTGCCTTCGAATGGAGCTTGATGTTTTCTTTTCTTTCTTTGTCTTCAAAGTGAGAGTATTTATCTGACAATATAGAGGTGTGAAAGGAACAGCTTTTTTTCAAGCACACAACACAATTTAAATGTCTGTAAATGAACTGTGCAAATATTTCAGAATATATCAGAATTAAGAAAGCACCAATGAACCACATTTTCTTTGTAATTCTGAAGTGTGGTGGAAACAAACATTTTAATATGATCAAAGCAAATCAATAAACTATGTGATGCAATATCCACACACTGAACCTGATTTAGAACTCAGCGGATGGATTACTCCTTCACAATGGTGACAGATATCCCACCTGCCAAAATCTAAATCCCATTGTATCTGCAGACGGGATATCCATCACGATTGTGATGAAGTACCCCTTCGCAGATTCAAAATCAAGCCCATTATCTTTTGTGATCAGTATAGTTTTAGCAGTAGCACTCTAGCCACTCTATGTCACTCATTTCTCTTCCACTCTAAATCCCTCTATGCCACTCCACTATATGCCACTCCACTCTACGCCACTCCACTCTGCTCCACTGTCTGCCACTCTATACCACTCTACTCTATGCCACTCTTCTCTACTCCACTCTATCCTGTTCTACTCCACTCTCTGCCACTCTATGCCACTCCACTCTACGCCACTCTAGAACACTGTACTCCATTCTTCACCACTTTACTCTATCACAGTATACTCCACTCTATGCCACTCCACACCACACCACTCTATGCCATTCTAGGTCACTCTACTCCACTCTATGTCACTCTATGATACTTTCCTCCACTCTTTGTCACTCACTCTGTGACACTCTACTCCACGCAATGCCTCTCTACTCTACTACACCCTATGCCACTTTACTCTAGGCCAACCTACTCCTCTCTATGCCACTCCACTCTAAGACTCTCCATGGCAATCTATGCCACTGCACGCTGCAACATCACACACTACAACAATCTATACCAATCTAAGGAACTCTATGTATCTCTACTCTACTCCACTTTACTACACTCCATGCCGCTTTCCTTCACTCTACACCACTCCATTCCATGCTACACTCTCTACTCCATGACATTCATGCTACACCACGCTACTCTACTCCACTGTACTCTAAACCACTCTACACAATCCCACTCTACACCGCTCTGCATTATTCCACTCTATGACACTTTCTGCCACTCTTTGAAACTTCACTCCACTCTACGTTACACCACTCTACGCCATTCCACTCTATGACACTCTACTCCACTCTATGTCAATCTACACTACTCCACTCTATGACACTCTACACCACTCTACGACATTCTATGCCAGTTAACTCTAGGCCACTCCAGGACACTCTACTCCACTCTTTACAACCCTTCTCTATTACACTCTATACCACTCTACTCCACTCCATTCTATTCTACTCTACTCCACTCTGTTTAAATCCTCTCCAATTAACTCTATTGCCTGCCACTGCATGACCCTCCTTTCTAAGACACTCCACTCTACGATTCTGCACTCCACTTTACAACACTCTACCCTATGGCATCCTACTCTACAAAACTCCACTTTACTCCACTCCACTTTACTCCACTCTACTCCACTCTACAACCCTCTACTCCACTATATGCCCCTCTCTTATACACCCGTCCTCTCTACAACACTCTACTCCACTCTATGACACTCTACTCCACTCTATGCAACTCCCTCTATGCCACTCCACTCTGCTCCACTTCACTCTACTAAATTCTATGACACACTACTCCAATCTACTCCACTTGACATTACTCCACTCTATGCCACTCTATGCCACCCCACTCTACAACATCTATACCAATTCACTCTACAATTGCCTACTCCTCTCTGCTCCAGTCTAGGCCCCTTCAATCTATGCACCCCCACTCTATGCCACTTTTAACCACTCCACTCTTAACCACTCCACTCCACTATTGCAACCCTATACTCCACTCTTCTCTACTCCACAACACTCCACTCTACTCGATGATACTCCACTCTATGACACTACAATCTATGACACTCCCTCTGTGACACTCCACTCTAGGAAAATCCATTCCACTTTGCACTACTCCACTACCCTCCAGCCCACTCTATGCCACTCCATGACACTCCATATCACTCCAATTTATGTCACACTACTCCACTCTATGACACTCTACTCCACTACACGTCACACCACTAACCTTTAGCCTTGCTGAACAGCAGCCATGCTGGTGTACAAAAATGCTAAAATGCATTGGCAAAGCCAATAGCTCTTGTATACGCAAGATCTATTGACTTTGCCAATGCTTGTTGAATCTGTGCAATTTATTCATGAGGTTCAATCTTTTGCATTGATCAATTGTGTTTGATTGTCTTGGAACAGAAAGAATTATGTTTCCAAAAGTCAGTGTAAAAACCTCAATGTGTCCAATAATGGTCAGGGATCTTTGTAGGGCCCTATGTGCATAGAAAATCTCAGAGGTGCTGTGAGTAAATTAGTATAGTAGCCACAGATATACTTTTTGCATGTACTGTGTCAGTCACAGAGGTGCTGTGAGGAAATGAGTTTAGGCAACATTGAGACACTGTGGGCATACTCTGTAGGAACCACAGTGTTTTGTGAGCAAGGGAGTTTCCCATTCGGTAAACAAAAAAAGTGAATCCAAGCACAGTATACCCTTTCTGTCTTGCCTCTATGTCTATGTACTCCTTTCAGTGGAACCCTGTGGGACGCCCTCTCACTAACATAGGAATAATTTTGGCATGCTCTGTGAGTGTCTTCAGGGTTCCATGACCAGGCTTCTTTCAGAATAATAGAGCTGCTTCTAGTTGCAGTAGGTAAGATTTTCTGTGAACCACAGGGATGCGCTCCTAAACCTCTTGGGATGGCACGAGCATGCTCGTTCTCAACCAAGGCCATGGTGTGAGTATTCTCTCTCTGATGTTATCAGTGGAGATATAGAATACATGCAGTCTCAGAAAAGCAAGTGCATTTCCAGTGTCTATCAGAATGATCTTTCAGAAGAATGTTAGAGCCTGCAATTAATATGGCCTACTTTATCAGAACACTTGCTTATCTTGTAGCATGCCTATCGCACCTTCCTACCTCTAGTTGTGGCCCCCAAAGCACTTCCAGGTGTCGGTTGAGTGATTACTACATTTGTAATGCCAGTGGGAGGAGGATAGTGGTGGAAGTTAGTTCTATTAGTATTGGGTTCTGATGTCAGACCTAAGTATGTGCTCCACACCTTGTACAGCAGCGTGTAAGTACGGTTTGTATTTGTGGTTGAAGGGAAAGGACTCTTAGGGCCTGATTTAGAGGCCCTAGCACCACCTCAGCGATGCTATAGCATAATTTGTTTATGCTGAGGCAGCGCTAAAGTGTCTTTTTACACGCGCCATATTTACAAAGTGGCACAATGCATGCATTGCGCAACTATGTAAACCATGGGCCACATTGTGCCTGTTCCAGGCATAATGTATGCAAGGGGGTTGTTCCCCCATTAGGGGGGCCGAAAAGATGGAGCAAAGAAATCTAAAGATTTCCTTTGGCCATTATTTTTGGCACTTTTAATGCCTACTCAGAGCAGGCGTTAAAAGGGCGTATGCCATTGAATACAACGGGCCACTATGGACTCTGCAGGAGTAGCACCAAAAATTTGGCACTACTCCTGCAGAGTACATCAATAGCATCAGGAATTCTGAAAATATTGCCCCCTACCCTGCGCCATGGTGCACCGTATTTTAAATACGGCACACACATGGTGGAGGTAGGAGAGGGGGCTAAAGGGTGCAAGGAACGTGGCGCAGCATTGGTTGCAACACCACTTTTCTTAAATCAGCCCCTTAGACTAGTATCAGAAGCAGCATATACATCCATTTAACAGTTGTGCCAGGGGCTCATATGAGTCGAGCATTTGGGGTAGGCAAGGCCTTTATTTCTCTCAGGAATTGATAATGATTGTTCATAGAATCCTTATCCTCTTTGTCGTCTTTTAGGAGAAGCTTGTAGTTGCAGCAGTGACATACCTTGGGTGCTTTGGGCGTGACTGAATGCAGGGAAAATGAGCCCTCCTGGCCTACATTAGGAGGTTAGAGGCAGCAGGACTGGATAGCAGCTAGCCCTTCACAAACTTGGGCATAGTGCCACGTAGCCTACTCTAATAATGATAGTCACGCCCCTGAGCTGTTATGGCACTCTCTCTTAGAAACGCTGCCGGTGGTTGCAGGCACTCTGGGTCTGTTGTCATTCCCCCTATAACTCTCTCTCGTTCCTCAGTCTCCTCTTCCACTCGACTCCCCTCGGCTCAGTCCAGTCCACATCTCAAAGGACTTTTCTAATTATGAACCTCAACAACTTCCATTAATTTCTATGCAAATGTATAAACGTTATTCATTATTCATTTGATAAGTTATCACTGCTATTATTAGAACTCAGGTACCATACCATCCTCAGGAGAATCTGTGAGTGGGATAACACTAATAGGTTGAGCGATTTCGCTACCCTCACTTGCTTGACATTTATCTCCGTACCTGCTCTTTAATTTTATTCCAAGACAAGACGCTGTGTTTCACCATTGATCTTTTTTAAAGGTAGCAAAGAAAAACAAACATCTATAATATATATCTCATGTAGCGCCGATGAAAAATGTGTTGAAATTATGTGGATGGAACTTTCTATAAAACAAGACAGGCATCTATATGGTCACCGACTAGGAGAGCCATAAATTACTCCGTCATTAGAAATCTTCTCAATTCAATTCAATTCAATTCAATTCAATGTACTTATTTATGTTTTGGAACTCAATTGAGGTCTACATATAAACAGACAATACAAACCATATATTTATCCCTACAACAATTTACACACAAAATCAGATTGGACACATTTAAAAATCCATAAAGGTTCTATGAAAAGCTCAACATCCATTTTTACAAATATACTATGACAAAATACAGTTCTCTAGTGTAAAGTGCAAGGAAAGAAATAGTGCAAATACGTACAGCGACACAATTAAGACAGGTTTTGTGCAAAAACACTAAAACAGTTTGGGGACATTACATTCCGTATTAACATTAAAGGAGCAAATGGGCAGGCAAAATGTTAAGAAGACAGTTTGCTGGATTAAAGTATATACATAAACAGAGTAGTTCTTTACCCATTCGCTCATGAGAACCCAACATTATTCATGAAGAAAAAAGATAATTACAGTTCATACCCAAGACTTCATAAAATGTATTATAATAAAGTGCTTCAAAACAAAAACCACATAGTTCAGAGGGTTAAACATTAGCAAAGACCATCAAATACCTTGCTTGTCCACGTAAAAAACACACACTTAAAGATATAGAAAAGCACATAAATCCCTTGCCAAACCACCTACAGAATATAGGATTAATAAAGTGCGTGATTATTAAAGATCCACCCAATTATATTGTTTCATACAGCACCCTTGACCCAGTGTCCAAGGAAATCAGTGAGCCTACTTTACAATGCGTATACTTAGAATAAATATAAAAACATTTAAAAAAAATTAAATTTTGTCACCCAAAATAATTATTTGGGAGGATCATACAAGGCTCGGAGAAACTCAGGTGCGGACAGCAAGAAAAGCTGAAGACAAATAGGCTTTGACCACTTATGCTCAAATGTGACAAGGGATGGACAGACAAAAGAAACATGGTTTAAATCTTTAGTTAAATTACATTCTTTTGCTGTGCCGTGCCATTTCGCCAGGGGCTCATTCAAGGGAAGCAATCCCTGGCGGAGCAGCATCCAAAAACACCTAACCCTATGTGGGATATTCCATAAGGTATGGGTTGTGTTTTTTTAACTATTAGAGAGTTTTCTAAATTCATAAAGGATCTCTTTTTTGTACAACTCTCAGGGCCCAGCCGAAAACTTAATAACCACGATGCCTGCTTCAGTTCAATTTTCAATTACAAGGGAGATATTGCCAGTACCTTATTATGATCTAATTCCAACCTTTCAAGAGCTTAGGAAAAGTTCTTATAAAAGGAGTACTTGACATTGTTATTATCTTGAATGATTTATTTCCTCAGAACAGACCTTATAGTATTTTCCTCACTCCTTATGAGTGAAACAGCCCAAAGTAAACCCATGCAAGTCCCTGGACATCCATATTTCTTAGACCCAATTCCAGCCTTAAGGCCACCACAGAAATAGCTGTATTAACAGACAGACGCTTTCTAAGGATTTGACCTTCCAACTGATTCAAATCTCCCATTTTGAAATATCAATAAATTCTAAGCCATAGAGGAGAGATGCAGGAATTTTAGCTCGATATACTGACAACAGGGAAGAAAAATACCTTCTTTCTGTAGCTGTATATAGAGCCCCAAGACTTCTTGCTTGAAAACTAGCGTCCACCACACAAACTCACTTGAAAATCGGCTTTCGATTTATTAGAGGAAATATGAGCTGCACACTAAGGTTTCCACAGATGATTTTCCCTAAAAGGGATACAATTTCACAATTTTCAGTTTTGCTTTCCTAACGACCGATGGAAGTTAGGGAATTTCATCTTTCTATTCCCATGAAAGCAAAGAACCTTACTTTTTGAGGCATTAATCTTTAAAAAGTAGGACTCAGAATATTTTGACAAAGGCTGGAGACGATTCTGAAGACCTTTAGGAGTTATGTAAAAAATTATAATGTCATCAGTATATAAAAAACAACAGACAGCAATTTGCGGGGGAAAGCTCTTGCTCTGAGAGAGGAAAAAGGGAAAATCTGAGATATATAGGGAAAAAAGCAAGGGCGCCAATAAGCATCCTTGCTTTAGTCCATTCAGAGTAGGTATCTCTTGGAAAAGGCCTTTGTCATCCCCTAGGAGAATTCTACACCAAGTGGTGGAATGCTATTACTAATTCTAGGAGAAACAAAGTCATCCCCAAACTGGCCAACTTTCTCCATAACAAATCTCTGTCCACTTTATTGAATGCCATTGAAAAATCAATTAAAGCGGCAAAGACTGTTCCACCTCTGAGTTTCACTTATTTTTCAGCAATAACTTGTAGAGCTGCAATGTTATCCAGGGTACTATGATTGCGTCTAAACCCTGATTGCTCCAGGGAAATAATGTTATTCTCCTCTGCCCAGACGGAAAGTCTAGAAAGCAGATATTTAGAAAACATTTTTCCCACAGCATCCAAAAGGGCGATCTGCCGGTAGCTGGCAGGACAGTTATGCTCACCCTTTTTCTATAAAGGTACGAGAATACTACCAACCCGGGAGGAGGGAGTACTTCTAGAGAGAAAGCATCTTCCGAAGACCACATATAAGATCTTACTCCTATCAGTCTGGACGGAGTTAGCAATCTAATGAGATCAATAAAATCGGGTTCGCCACTTGACCCGGCCACCCCCCCAGGTCTTATCCTTGGGAATTTCAGTATTAGGGTCAATAATAAAGAATCTTATTAATAATTCTCTGAGTGATGGCATAGTACCTGATCACTGGAAACAAGCCATTGTCAAGCCACTCCTGAAGAAAACCAGCTTGGATCCTAAGATACTGAGTAACTATAGACCTATCTCATTGTTGCCCTTAATCGCCAAACTGACGGAGAAACATGTACACTCTCAGTTATCCTCATTCCTGGAAGAATATAATTTTATACATCCGACCCAGATGGGTTTCAGACCTAAACATGGCACTGAAACTGCCTTAATTGCTATAACAGAAGAGGCAAGGAAAAGGATGGACTTAGGTATGGATACCGCGATTATCCTCCTTGACCTAAGTGCGGCCTTTGATACAGTTGATTTAAAAATCCTTATTGAAAGGATACAAGGATGTGGAATTGCTGGGTTGGCGTTAGACTGGATTTGCTCCTTCTTACATGGAAGGTCTTTTCAGGTACTTGACAGAGGATGTATCTCTAGGAGCACCTTTAGCAGCTGTGGTGTTCCTCAGGGCTCGGCCTTGAGCCCATTACTTTTTAACACCTACATGAGGCCATTGGCAGGCATAGTTGAGCCCTTTGGACTGAACTTAGGTGGTCATTCTGACCCTGGCGGTCTTTGACCGCCAGGGCGGAGGACCGCGGGAGCACCGCCGACAGGCCGGCGGTGCTCCAATGGGGATTCCGACCGCGGCGGTAAAGCCGCGGTCGGACCGGCACCACTGGCGGGGTCCCGCCAGTGTACCGCGGCCCCATTGAATCCTCCGCGGCGGCGCAGCTTGCTGCACCGCCGCGGGGATTCCGACCCCCCCTACCGCCATCCAGATCCCGGCGGTCGGACCGCCGAGATCCGGATGGCGGTAGGGGGGGTCGCGGGGCCCCTGGGGGCCCCTGCAGTGCCCATGCCACTGGCATGGGCATTGCAGGGGCCCCCGTAAGAGGGCCCCTACATGTATTTCACTGTCTGCTGCGCAGACAGTGAAATACGCGACGGGTGCAACTGCACCCGTCGCACAGCTTCCACTCCGCCGGCTCGATTCCGAGCCGGCTTCATCGTGGAAGCCTCTTTCCCGCTGGGCTGGCTGGCGGTCTGAAGGCGACCGCCCGCCAGCCCAGCGGGAAAGTCAGAATTACCGCCGCGGTCTTTCGACCGCGGAACGGTAACCTGACGGCGGGACTTTGGCGGGCGGCCTCCGCCGCCCGCCAAGGTCAGAATGAGGGCCTTAGTCTCTTATGCCGATGATACGCAGCTGATAGTCTCCTTTTCCAACTCCCATCCGGATATGGGCAGTGCCCTAGGTCCTTGTATGAAGGCAGTTGCAACCTGGATGACTGATGGTAAACTAAAACTTAACGATGATAAAACTGAGGTTATGTTTTTTGGAAATAAAATTCCTCCTCTTAATTCTAGCATATTGAGAGGAATATCGACCCTTCCCCCTCCTAAAGGTTTGATTAAACGCCTCGGGGTATGGCTGGATCCCCTTCTCTCAATGGCCCAACATGCAAACAGAGTAGCAGGAACTGCCTTTGCTCTGCTAAGGACCTTGAGGAAGGTTTTAACTATTTTACCTTTCACAGCGAGGAGACTGGTTGTCCAGGCACTGATTGGTGCCCGGATTGACTATGGAAATGCGTTGTTTATTGGTTCCCCGAAATATGTAATTCAGAGACTGCAAAGAGTACAAAATGCAGCGTCTCGTTTGCTACTAGACATCCCTAAACACCACTCAATACGGCCAGGAATTGTTTCTTTACACTGGCTCCCGGTAGCAGAAAGGATTCAGTTCAAGGCCCTGTGCCACGTTCACAGATCTATATTCGATAAGGGACCTGAATTGTTGAAAACTCTTATTCAGGCTTACACTCCAGCAAGATCTCTTAGATCCTCATCAGCTAATCTGGCTAAAGTTCCAACCACAAGGAAAGCCAGATGGGGAGGAAGATCGGTAGCTTACCAAGGTGCTTTACTTTGGAATAATCTCCCTCTCAAGTTGAGAGTTAATTCTCAAGAGTTGTCGTTCAGGAAAGAGCTGAAGACCTGGCTATTTAAAACTTAAACCTTTTGAATAATTTTTGAGCAGTATGTCAGCACCATGGCTATATAAGCGCTACGAGGCCGTTGGCAGTTTGGCGCTATATAAATCTTTATAACATAACATAACATAACATAACTCCAAGAGCCGATATCTTATTTTATTACAGAAATGGGAAGTTCATCAGGACCCTTTGCGGCAGAAAGAAGCATAGAGTGAATGGCCAATTCTATATCCTTTACTGAGGTAGAGGTGAAAGAATGTGTCACATTACTTTTGGGAGGCCGAAACAGTTCAACCCCATTAGAAGCAAAAATGGAGGCAATAATTTCAGCCCAGTGGGCTTCAGTTATGGCAATGGGGTACGATCGAACTCTAGATCTACAGCCCTCGCCCACCAAAGCACAAAAACGCCTGGCCTGACCCTTTACTGCTGCTTCCCTAAGGTGGATCCAAAGTCTGTCCCCAGATTCTCTTGCAAGGCCGACCTTCAAACGCCTCTTTCTCATTTGTAACAGAGCCACCCTGGAATCACTTTCAACTGAATAAGCTAAATACTGGGACCCGACCAGAATATTTATTTCCCTGTTTAAGTCAAGTAATGGGCGAGGGATCTTTCTCCAGTTATTTTTGAAGCTCAGGAAGAAGAGTCGGTAACCAAATGCTTCATGAGTTTAGAAAGAATATGTAGTTCATTCCCTTCCCAATTAACCAAGTCAGCAACCACAGTTACCAACATCTCCAATACACCTGCAACCCTTTTAAGGTCCCATTGAGACCGCCCTGTCTTTTTATCAAAGGTCAGAGTTAATTCACCCAGCTCCCAAGACCCCCAACAATAGTAAGTTCATTTCTAGAGAAAATAGAAGCAGATTATGGTCAGTGAGAGGGGTGTTTATGATCTTCAAATTGTTCAGTAGACAATAAGTGGAATAACCAAGCACCAAATAGTCTAAAATTGCCCTTCCCCCCGAAGAAATGCGAGTGAAGGAAGCAGGAGAATCAGAGGGAGGCCTTCTATTAGCTATAATACACATTGGCCCTCATTCTGACCTTGGCGGTCTTTTCGCAAGACCGCTGAGTTACCGCCGCGGTAAAGACCGCCGACCGCGGCGGTATGCCGCTGCGCGTATTCCGACCGCTGGGAGCGTTCCGCCGGAATACCGCCAGCAGCCACACTGGCGGTCGGCGGGAAAGTGGAGACTGGTCAACCTCCACCGCCACGCCAGCAGAACACCGCCCCCAGAATTACGACCCACATTTCTGTGTGGCGGTCTTCTGTTGGCGGTCTTCTGTTGGCGGTCACGTCCCTATGGCTCCCGTCGCCTCCCGGAGGACCAACGCACAAGGTAAGTTGATCGTCCGTGAGGGGAGGGGGTGGGGGGGTGTTGTGTGATGTGTGCGTGCATGGGGGTGTGCGTGTGAGTGTGTAGAGGGGGTGTGTGAGTGCGTGCATGCGGGCGGGGAGTGCTGCTGTGCCTATGGGCAATGTGTGTAGTTCGGCGGGTGCGCATGTCGGCATGTATGTGTGCAGGTATGTGTCCCCGTTGTGTATCTGTGTGTGTAGGGGGTGTGTATATGTGCATGTTGGGGGTGTGTGCATGTCGGGGTGCGTGTATGTGCATGTCGGGGTGGGGGTGGGGAGGGGGTTCGTACCACCTCTGGGGGGTGGCAGGGGGGTGGAGGGTGTGGGGGGAGGACTCGGGGGGGCAGTGGGGGGTGGGGGAGACCCCTATCAGTGCCAGGGAAGGAATTCCCTGGCCCCGATAGTGCCTACCGCCATGGTTCGCATGGCGGTTCCCGACTGCCAGAAACCGCGGCGGTAAGCAGGGTCATGATACCGTTGGCGGTCTTGGGTCGACCGCCGGACCGGAGTGCGCAGACTCCAGCCCGTCGGTAATGACCGCCGTGGCTGTCGGAGTGGGGAAGTGGCGGTCGGTCGCGGCGGTGACAGCCGCGGTCAGAATGCCATTTTTAATACCGCCGGTCTGTTCGCGGTCCGACCGCCGCCTCTCCGCCGACCGCCAAGGTCAGAATGAGGGCCATTTTTTCCTGAGAAGGCTAAGGAGGAGTTTCTCTCTTTTATTTGTTCTTATCAAGGGGGGGGGAGATGCAAGCTAGAATTTGCAGCGCGGCCTCTCTCTCAGCTTTGCGCACTTGACAAAGGGCATATTTGGAGATCTTGCAGTTTAAATCTCCCCTAGTACTATAAATGGGGGAAACTTGCTATCTAATGCATTCTCTATAAAGGCAAAAACCTTCTCTAGCAAGGAATCATAGGCTGCTTCAGGGGGAACATAACATTAATTAGTAACAACAGGATACATCCCCAAGAAATGTTAAGCAGTTGAAGGGATAAGGCCATTAAGAGATTACTGGGGTCTTTATAGCAAACAAAGTCCCATTTGAGTGTATTTGACAACAAACAGACAACTCACCCTTTAGCATGTCCCCTTCAAGATGTAGTGGCCTTACAATCAATAACAAAATAGTCATCCCATAATAGATCTGTATCAGACCAAGTCTCCTGAAGGAAGATCAAGACATGATTTACTGAGCTGAGATAGGATAGTTTTTACCTACTAAGTTTTACCCCTGCTACATTCCATGAGATAATATTTAGGCCAATGCTAGTTGAAGGGTTGAGACATTGATCTGGACGCCCGCGCCTGGTTTAGGATGCCTTGGAGCCAACCCCACTCATCCAGAACATTAATATTTTGTTGCTCGGGGACAGATCGTAAATCCAGTGATTGCACCTGCCTATCATTCCCTATTAGGGAGACTTTAAGGGCCTGCTGATCTGTTCTAGATCTAAACACAGAATGTTCAGTATACTTAAATAGCTCAGGAAATGGGTAACAATCAGTGGCCTGAGCTACTGCATTGTCCCCAGGGGCATCAACACAACCAAAAAAAGAAACTACATCAATCACATGACATTGCAAAAAATCTGCATTTTGAAGGACCAAATTCGTCAAATGCATAGAGCGAAATGTAATCTGAGACTTAATCCTACATTAGAATCCAGTAAGAAAAGAAGAGCAATGTCATGACTTAAATTAGTTTCAGTGAACTGGACTCTGAGAAACATCTTAGTGGATCTATTCAGAGTTAAGTCTGCATCAAAGATTAGAATAAAGTCTACTATGTGGGTATCTGCATTATGACCATTTGAAGGAGCACCATCCCCAGGTAAAAAGACATTAAGGTTATTAAGGTCGGCCACCGGCCCGGGGGGGCAAGAAAGGCATGGCCATTGGGTTCAAGGCTGAAGGCATTCCCAAGGGATGGATGGGAGGGAATTCAGTCTTATGCCCCCTTATAGGCTCCCTGAAGGGAACACAAGGCTGTGACGCCAAAAGAGAATAGAATGACAGAGACGGTGACTCCGGGCATGTTTGCGGGGAAACTGTTGACTCACTTTTCGATCTTTTCATGCCTTTAGCTTTATCTCCCTTAATTTTCCCTTCTTCTACAGACGATAAAGAGGGAGACTCCAGAGAACCATTCTTTTGGCTGGACGAGGTTTTAAAAATTGGGAATAACTTCTGCGCAGGCTGTTTTGACTTTGGTGATCATTTACACTTGACCATTGAAGTATTGAAAATAAATTGAACAAAATCCACTGGACTGTTGCAAAGCAAAGCCTTTGCGTCACACGGCCTATTGCATTGAGGTTTACCCACCTGTGTGTTCATATCCCCTTTTGAGCATACCATAGGAGTTACCCTATGAATAACTGCGTGGGACAGCCCTTATATTTGATGGGTTTACGATTGAATCCCTCTTTTTATTCTCTTTGGTCAATTCCTTTAAAATTGCAGTCAAGGAGTCAAGAATACAGTCCAATCCTCCTACAAATTTCTCCATAAGCTTTAGGATTGATGAAAGTAGATTTTCCAGGCTATTCAAGGAGGCCGAAAGCTTGACCTCCTAGTCAGGGGGTTGACTAAGTAGAGTACCACTTACTTCTTGGACAGGAGTCATGGACAAATTAGAATACACCGCCGCCCGCCAAAGTTCCCCCGCCAGAAGACCGCACCGCGGTCAAATGACCGCGGCGGTCATTCTGACTTTCCCGCTGGGCGGGCGGGCGACCGCCAAAAGGCCGCCCGCCTGCCCAGCGGGAAAGACCCAGCAACGATGAAGCCGGCTCCGGATGGAGCCGGCGGAGTTGCTGGGGTGCGACGGGTGCAGTGGCACCCGTCGCGATTTTCAGTGTCTGCTAAGCAGACACTGAAAATCATTATGGGGCCCTGTTAGGGGGCCCCTGCACTGCCCATGCCAGTGGCATGGGCAGAGCAGGGGCCCCCAGGGGCCCCACGACACCCGTTCCCGCCATCCTGTTCCTGGCGGTAAGAACCGCCAGGAACAAGATGGCGGGAAGGGGGTCGGAATCCCCATGGCGGCGCTGCTTGCAGCGCCGCCATGGAGGATTCCTATGGCCAGGGGAAAACCAGCGGGAAACCGCCGGTTTCCCTTTTCTGACCGCAGCTTTACCGCCGCGGTCAGAATTGGCCAGGAAGCACCGCCAGCCTGTTGGCGGTGCTTCTGCGGTCGTTGGCCCTGGCGGTCCATGACCGCCAGGGTCAGAATGACCCCCTGAGTCTTGTAAACAGGGAGTACTATTAAGCAAGTGCAGACCTGTAGATGAAGGTATTAGCATGGGCATGGAGACCTCAGGAGATGGAGAGAAATCTTTAGTCTGAAATCCTATCTCTGACATAAGTCTAAATCCAGATCAGGCAAGGTAAAGTCTGGGGGCCCAACAGCTGAGGATGCTGTAGAACGGAAGGGCCCGGCTTCTTGGGGACTGTTGACTGCCATGAGAGGATTTCCAATGGGCTCAGTGGAGGAAGACTAACTAGCTGGGTGGATGGGGAGTGAGGAGAAGGATGAGGCTGTAGCCTGGACAAGTTCTGAGAGTTCAGAGAGTTCTGAGTGTGCTGAATATTCTGGAAGTTCTGGATATTCTCTGTGCTTGAATGGGGTACCCTTTGGCTCCATACCAAGTGTCATGCAAGAAGGGGCAGCTCTGTTTGATTCCTCATATGTGATTTTTTCTTTTTCCCCAAAAGTTAATATTTGCTTCTGACCCTCCAGCTGAGCAGCCGAATTTGCTTTATTCCGAAGGTGGTCGGATTTAGTTTTTATACATGATCTCCCTGTGAGCAGGTGCCCTGAGTGTAACTTCTTCATGGTTATAGTTATGCCACACACTTAGGAAGAGATCCAAGATAATCAGCTTAGAAAGAATCTCAAAGAGTAAGCTGGACAAAGTACAAGGAGCAAAACTCCAAAGCCCTCTCAGTAGGCACTACTCAGAACACTCCGGTGTTTTTGCCTGGCAGGAGTGAACGTCGAAGCTCCAGGAAAAGAGCCAGAATAAATGCCATCAAATGCCACCAAGCAGTAATATGTAACCAATTGCACTGGCATAGCGTATGAGTGTATGAACGGTGTCAAATGCTCATGCACCTGGTAGACTGTGCACTGCCTAAAATCTTCCAGATTCTGTATGAGCCAAACTCCAGGCTCCCAACTTTGAAAGTGCTCTGCTGCTCCCTTTACCCTATCAGGCTGTTAGGGTCTTACAACTCAGCCAAAACAATTCACCTTCACTCACTCACTCCATTTCACTTTTCCGACCCCTCCGACCAGGGCTCAAATTAATTGGTCTCCTGGCTCTCCTGGTTGTACCTCAGGCCACTGCTGGGTCTCTGGCTTAAGTTCAATTACCAGCCTCCAGAACCTCCAGGCCACACTTCAGCCGCTTCTGCTGCTTTCAGGCTCCCGGATGCTTTTCAGACTCCCGGCTGGCAGCCACCGACCACCTTACTCCGCAACCACGTTCTCGGCAGCAACCGCGTTCTCGGCCCAAACACCAGGCACCAACTCCAGGACCTGGGTCACAGACTCCTGGGTTGCTCCCGACCACTTTGGCTGCTCTCGGCCGCTTTCAGACTTCAGATTCTTGGGAGGCAGCCTTACTCCTTACTCCACAAGTGCAGACAGTGCTTCAGGCCGCTCTTTAGACATGCTTTCAGGCACCCAACTGCTCTTGGCCAGGCAGACCCAAGAAGCCCAAGAGCCTCTGCAGCCCAGCAGCTGCAGCAGCCACAGCTCACTGCCACTTCTCCAGCATGGAGCTTTTCAGGCTACTACTGAACTCCATCACAGCTTCGAGCTGCTTGCCCCCCCCTGCTCCTGGCTCCCAGATTGCTGCCCTTGGCCACCACTGCTAGGCCGGCAGTAACCTGAGAAGCCCAGACGCCAGTCGCCAGCCACCACCTCACACCTCAGCTCACTTGAACGATCGAGCTTCCGCTTCCGGTCACCTCTGCTCCCAGTAGACAACCCAAAGATAACAAGTGTTTTTGCGCACATAACTCCACCACCCTAGCGCCACAGCCTCAAACCACTGAAATCTTCTCCTTTATTTGCTCATGGAAACAGGAGAATCACAAATGGTGCTATTTAAAAAAAAAAGCTGTCATGTAAAATATACAATTGTGGTATATCTGGTTGTAGTTTATAACTTACTTTAGAGTTCACTTAAATGATATCTGTGCCTTGAGAAAACTCTGTTCTGTTAATGTTCTCTAAAGGACGTTTCATATCCAGCTAAGGGAAAACTAAGGCCCAGATTTACAAAAAAGTGGTGAGGCACTGCAACAAAATTTGCAGCACCGTGCCACTTTTGAAATGCAAGGATGCACCATATTTACAAAAATATGGTGCACTCCTGTGTTTCCCATGGCGCCGGTGCTAAATTTAGCTGCCAGCGCCAACGCAGGCATCCTTGCACCATACTACAAGGGTGTCTGCGTTGGGACACCTTCCTGTACATAAACAATCATTCATGGGATTTTGCTCTTTCTATGTGTGCTTCATAATGCAGCACACATAGAAAAAGCAAAAACGAGGGGGAAATAAATGTATTCATCCTCGTTGCGCCATGCTAACGCCACCCTTGAGGTAGAGTTAGTTTTTGGCGTTGACACAGATTTAGGATTTCTCGTAAATCTGGGGCAGCATCAAAAGCAAAGGATGTTGCAGTGGAACGCTCAGAGCAACACCCATTGTACGCCCCTCTACCGCAAAAAATTGCGTCAGTGGGGCCCATATTAACAAGAAGGCGTTAGGCCACAAAAAGTGGTTTAGCGTCTCCTTGTAAATGTGGTGCAGTGAATACTGCCATCGGAGCATCACTAAAAAGTGACACTTCAGTGGACCTAGAGCCTTGTAAATCTGGCCCTAAATGCCTTGCAGGGGTTTCTTGCTTTGTTCGTTGAATAAACCTTTCACCTGTTTAGGGAGGAGTAAAAAACAGTGTAGCATACTAGGTAGAGGGGAAAAAATCCCTCTCCCGGAGGAAGAATTTCTGCCCAGCTTCTCCCACTGATTGGAGCTATCAGAGAGCCCCTTCCACCACCACACGCACCTCCGTCCCACCTCCATCGCCTTGAGAGTCTTTCCTGCTTCACCACCCCCTCCACTGTCCAGACATTCCCGTTGGCTCTCCTATCTCTTTCCCTCCTGCACCCCAACTGTAGCATGTAAGATAGCATACCCATATTTAACAGAAAATGACAGAACGCTACGCTGCACCAAAATTGCCAGCGACGCGGTGCATTTAATTGAATAAGGCACACCCCTGTGTTGTCCCCTGTGCTGGCACTAAATTGAGCTGCCTTGTGCCAACGCAGGCATCCTTGCACCATTATGCAAGGATGTCTGCGTTGAGGGGTTTGATTGTTTATGTGTGGGAAGGTGTCACATAAACAATCACTAATGTCGATTTGGCACTTATGTGTACAGAAGTGCCAAAGCGTAATTTTGAAATGATTGTTTATGTGCAGGAAGGAACACCTTCCCGCACATAAACAATCATGTCTGGCATTTTGCCCTTTCTATGAGTGCTGCAGAATGCAGCACACATAGAAAAAGCAAAAAAACAAGGAGGAATAAAAGTATTCCTCCTCGTTGTGCTTTGTTAATGCCACCCCTGGGCACACCCACAGCAACACCCATTGCACACCCCTTCCACACTGCGTGTGAAGGGGCCGTATTGACAAGGTGGCGTAAAGCCACAAAAAGTTGCTTAACGTCACCTTGTAAATATGGAGTAGGGCATTGCACCACCAGAGCGTCACAAAAAGTGATGAACTGTTGGCGCTAGGGGCTCTTAAGTATGCCCAATGGTTTGGCAACTTTCTTGCCAAAACCTTGGAGAAATACATCTTTGCCTGCTTCCCTAGGTTTGGGGAGAGGGCTGAGAATGCATACCATTTTCCATTTGTAAACGCTTGTTTTATTTTGTTGAGGATAAGAATGCATCACTAAAGATCTGTCCACTGTCTAGCTTAGTGATAGTCCTTTTTAGGTTTCACCTGCATAGCACTTGTTTTGTGTTTTTAAATCTATTGTATTTGATATAAATCTTAAAGGGGATTACATCCCCTGCTTTTCATTGGTTGGTATGCTTACCTCTTACTTTTCTGCCTTTTCCAATTGGTTGTAGCATACCATTTCCTGTTGCTCTTCTTATCAGTGTACCATGGCCGAAGTACCCCTTTTCATCCACTTTTTTGTTATTTTAATTACGAGTGTCACACCATTTGCACATCTGCCCTCCTCCCACATTTTCTTTTTTCCCAGAATGGTTCTTCTGGAAGCAATCATCATTTTTTTTTTTTTTAAGTGATTTGCCTAGAATCACAGAATGTTGATCCTCCCACCAATACTCGAACCCCGCTCCCCAGCTTCAAGGTTGGCTGCTCGAACCATTTTACTGCATGAGGCTCCTTGGTGACGTTACTCCGGTGCTCATGGATAACTGTGGGTGTTAGCTACTGCTGCTGCTCCTGTCCCATCCTGTTTGATAAACGTCACATGACCATTGGCGGCAGGTCCCTTGTACGGTACCAGCTCCTCTCTTACCGGGAGAGAGAGCTGGCGGTGAGAGACTTTGACAGCACTCACCCCTTTCCCTCAGCTAGTGGCAGCAACTCTGCCATGCAATTCAAATTCAATTTAACTTTGTATTGTGTTGTGCTCTCTCTGTTGGCAATATTAGTTTAGTCTTCTGAGGAAAATTGTGACCAGGTTTTAACAGCGTCGCCACCTCCGCTATCGCTATGGCGAAGGAGCATCGCCCCCACCAGCAGCAGCAGCAGCTGCAAAACTTTACAAATAAAACAATAATAAACTATGTTTATTATAATTTTATTTTTAAAGGGGTGGGGGCATGGTGATGACAAGCACAGAGGGGGAGTGAATAGCACTCATCTCAGTGCGAATATGTATTTGACCGGCCGTCTCTAGCCATCCAAACACACATGCGCACTGAGCTCTCCCGGGCAGCGGGAGCCGCCCGCCTGGAGGGAACCGCCAGAAGACCGTACCGCGGTCAAAAGACCGCGGCGGTCATTCTGGGTTTCCCACTGGGCTGGCGGGCGACCGCCAAAAGGCCGCCCGCCAGCCCAGTGGGAAACAGCCCTCCATGAGGAGGCCGGCTCCGAATGGAGCCGGCGGAGTGGAGGGTGTGCGACGGGTGCAGTGGCACCCGTCGCGTATTTCAGTGTCTGCAATGCAGACACTGAAATACAAAGTGGGGCCCTCTTACGGGGGCCCCTGCAGTGCCCATGCCAATGGCATGGGCACTGCAGGGGCCCCCAGGGGCCCCACGACACCCCTCACCGCCATCCTGTTCCTGGCGGGCGGAACCGCCAGGAACAGGATGGCGGTGAGGGGGTCGGAATCCCCCATGGCGGCGCAGCAAGCTGCGCCGCCATGGGGGATTCCCAGGGCAGCGGAAAACCGTCGGGAGACCGCCGGTTTTCCTCTTCTGACCGCGGCCGAACCGCCGCGGTCAAATTGTCCTAGGGAGCATCGCCAGCCTGTTGGTGGTGCTCCCGCGGTCCCCGGCCCTGGCAGTATTTACCGCCAGGGTCGGAATGACCCCCTTTGTCTACCAAATGCTCTGACATTACGTGTGTCTTGACAACAAGGTCAGTCTTTCAGAAAGGAGAAAAACCTTTTGTTGCCAACCAGATGCAGCTGGCACATCTCTGCATCATTTCATTCTTCCCCAAAATGGTTCCTCTAATTCCATTGTTTTTTACTGTAAGTGATTTGCCCTGAATCACAGGATGTTGAGCCTCCTGTCGAGACTCGGACCCTCTTCCCTAACTTCAAGGTTGGCTGCTTTAACCCTTACTCTATTTGAGGCTCCCTGGTGCTGTCACACCGGTGCTCATGGCTAACTGTGGGCTGTGGCTAATGGCGGTGCCGCTGCTCTTCTCCCGTCCGGTTGTGCTAAACATTACCCCACCAATAGAAAATCCTGCTTAAGAAAATGTATATTTTGTACAGGGTGACCACACCAACCCGGTAGAGCCCAAACAGAGAAAAGTAATACAGGGTATTTTAGGGTCAGGAACTTGTGGAGGCAGAGAATGGGCAGAGTGGATGAACCTAACACGAATTATGGTTTCTACAATTTAACCCCTTTGCTGCGGGCGTTGGCCACTGGCCGACGCCCGCACTACCTCCCTGGTGCGGGTCACGACCAGTGGCCGACACCAGGGAGGGGGTTAGAAAATCCTTGGGTGTGTCGCACCCGAGGATTTTTTTTTTTAACTCCACGAAAGACACAGAAGCTTTTCTGTGTTTCCCCTCGCCCCCCACCCACCCCTTTGTGAGGTCAGTGCGCCGCGAGGCGCGCTGATGTCACATTGTTGCTCTGATGGGGAAAATGGCCCCAAACGCCCTTCCCCACAATCGGGAAGGCCTCGTATGAAAGGGGAGACTCTCCCCTTTCATACGAGGCCTTCCTGAACGCATTTCCTGGCCCTCAATCGCAGCACAGCTGCGTTCGAGGGCCAGGAAACGCCACTAGACACCAGGGATTTCACTTGTGGGGGTCGGCCCCCCTTGGAAAACGGGCCCCCCCCCGGGGCATATTTTTTTTATATTGAGGTAGGTGTCCCCTGGGGCGGCGCGATCGCTCTCAATCGCTCAACCCAACAGGTTAATTTAAAAAAATAAATAAATAAAAGAAAGAATTTGACAGGCGGTCACCCGTGGGCAGGGCGACCCCCTGTGGGGGCAATACTTTTTGTAGTAGTTGTAGGGTTTCCCTGGGGGCCATTTTGGCCCCCAAGGAAACCATACAACTACCAAAAAAAATGTAGATCTATATATATATATATAAAGAGATATATCTATCGATCGCAGCCCCCAGGGAAACCACACATGCATTGACAAAAGTGATCTCTATATATATATATATGTATATATATATATATATATATATATATATATATATATATATATATATATATAGATAGATAGATATATCCATCTACATCGATATATCTATCTGCATAGATAGATATATCTATATAGATATATATATCTATATAGAGATCGATCTATCTATCTATATATATATATATATATATATATATATATATATATAGATCACTTTTGTCAATACATGTGTGGTTTCCCTGGGGGCTGCGATCGGCCCCCAGGAAAACAAGACCCACATATAAAAGATATATATATATATATATATATATATATATATATATATATATATATATATATATCAACTCCAACAGGTCCAAAAAGGGCGTGCTCATTTCTTGTCGGTGCCCACATCAGGGAAGGACCTACTCCCATTAATCTTCACACCAGTTTGACACTTCAGTCAAGGATGCGGCACTCTCAGGATTTCATCAATCTTCTTTTATTCCATGAAAATAACCTGAACAAACTGACACCAATGCGTTTCGACCTTCCCGGTCTTGATCACAGTAATTGTTCAGTCCATTACGTGCACTATTTATACTGATCCTCTAAGCCATGCCTTTATGTGGCATTCTGGGATATGTAGTCTTTATAACATATATTGTGCTTAAGACCACACCAATAATCTTTCTTAACCCAATGTGTACTACTTATACAAAATAACAATTACAGAATTACAAAATCTCAGTGCACCCAAACAATAACAAAGTCATTTAAAATAAAGCAAAATATCCTGAACACAAATACAACAGTTACTCTACTCATCATGACCATTTGTATAGTATACCACTGTCCTAACTGTTTACATCTCCAACTCAAAAATCACATAACCATTTTCAATCTAACCACAACAACTATTTCCACTTGTATTTCCTTATTTACCTATAGGAATAATTAGCCTCCCTATGTTAAACTATTTCATTCATTGCAATTAATGTATTGTATTAATTTTTACAGTGACAGTGAAATCAAGTTTATATTATACCTTTAAACTTACAGATGACAATATAATTCTTCATCGTGATTAATCCCAAATGGCGTCTTGGTCTTCAATTTAATAATATATCTAGACTCCAACCGTCTCAGTCGCTGAACCCTATCACCTCCCCGTTCATGTTTTTGTATTGTTGCAATGCCATAATATTTCATGGAAAACCAATCAGATTCTAAATGAGTTTTTAAATGTTTAGTCATAGCATACGTAGTGTCCTCACTTTTCACTGCCCTTATGTGTTCTAAAATACGCTTTTTTAGAGGGCATGTGGTGCTATCCACATATCTAAGACCACATCGACACTCCAAAATATATACAACAAAGCATGTTTCACATGTAATTCTTTCACTGATCACAATTTCTCTACCTCTAAAGTCTGTTATAGACTTTTTGTTACATCCAATTTTGCATGCTTTGCATTTCCTACAGCAGAAGAAACCCTTATTGCCCTCTGACAACCAATTTGAACTTCTTGGCATCTCAAAATGACTTTTTACTAGCATATCTTTCAGGGATGGTACCTTACGATATGTAATTGAGGTGCAAGTGCCCACTCTTTGTCCAATATCATGGTCTTTTTGAATCAGGTGCCAATATTTATTCAGAATTTTCACAATTTGTTGGTTTTCTTTACTATAATCCATAATTAATCTAATCTCATTTTTTCCAACTCTGACTGCTCTAATGTATTTCTCTTCTTAACCAACACCTGTGCGCGTGTCTTTTCCCTTACCTTCATCTCACCATGCCTTATTGATTTCAATGTATAATCCCCTATTCATGAACCTCTGTCTGGTCTCATTAAATTTCTCATTCATATCTTGTTAATTTGAACAGTTTCTTTTGATGCGAATGAACTCACCATAAGGGATAATTCTAATTAAAGATCTATGGTGAAAACTGGTGCCATGTAGAATACTATTAGTTGCTGTGGGTTTCCTATGTAGTGTAGTCTGTAATTCTCCTGCTGCAATATACACTAGTACATCGAAAAATTCAATAGAACTTTTACTTGTCTTATAGGTAAACTGTAATCCAACATCATTTTTGTTCAATATGCTAAAAAACTCCTCAAATTCTTTCACAGTTCCATGCCAAATCAAAAATAAGTAATCTATGTAACGCAACCACATAATCACCTTATCCATATATCTGTCATTCTCTTGACCCCAAGCTATGCATCTCTCCCACCACCCCATCGTGAGATTTGCATAGCTAGGAGAAAAGGACACTCTCATCGCTGTCCCACAAATTTGTTTGTAAATCTGGTGGTTAAACAGGAAGATATTATTGTTAAGACATAGGCCCTCATTAGGACCTTGGCGGGCGGCTGAAGCCACCCGCCAAGATTGGACCACCGGGCGGCCGCTAATGCAGCCGCACCCCGCCGCGGCCATTTGGAGATCCCTGCCGGGCCGCAACACAGGAGCTGGCTCCAAATGGAGCCGGCGGTGTTGCGGCCGTGCGACGGGTGCAGTTGCACCCGTCGCGCTTTTCACTGTCTGCATAGCAGACAGTGAAAAGCTGCACGGGGCCCTGTCAGGGGGCCCCTGCACTGCTCATGCCAGTGGCATGGGCAGTGCAGGTGCCCCCAGGGGCCCGCGACTCCCGTACCGCCAGCCTTTTTGCTGGCGGTTCAAACCGCCAGGAAAAGGCTGGCGGTAGGGGGACTCGTAATCCCCTGGGCAGCGCTGCAAGCAGCGCTGTCCTGGTGGATTACAACCGCCGGGGCCATTGTGGCGGGAAACCGCCGGCCCCGGCAGTGCTACAGCAGCGCTTCTGCCGCGGTCGGAATGCCCTGGGAAGCACCGCCAGCCTGTTGGCGGTGCTTTCTCCAGAACAGCCCTAGCGGTCTTGGACCTCCAGGGTTGTAATGAGGGCCATAGTTCTATCATCTGCAATAACATTTCAGAATGTTTCAGAAAGTGAATGCTTTTTGCCACAAGAAAAATTTCACTGCGTTTATCCCCACTTGATGTGAAATAGAGGTGTATAGTGAGACCACATCTATCGTTACCAACTAATAGTCAGACTGCCACACTACACCATCTAATAGTCTTAGGAAATCTACAGCATCTTGTATATATGAATTCAAATCTTTTACCATTGGGGCCAAATAGTGGTCTACATAATTTGACACACCTTCATATAATGAACCACAACTTGATATTATAGGCCTGCCAGGAGGTTTCTCTAATGTTTTGTGGATTTTCGGCAGGAAATATATTGTTGGCATAATTGGATTGTCATTCATCATAAAAAGTTTTTCATCATAACTAGTCAATCCTTCTGAGTACCACTTTTCTAATCTCTCATTTAAGTCCCATATTAGATCGTTGATGGGGTTCTCTGTCAATTTACAATAATGTGTCTTCACATTTAATTGTCTGAGCGCTTACTCTACATAATCGTCCTTATTCCAGATTACGATATTGCCTCCCTTATCCGCGGGTTTGATCACGATTGATTGGTTATCCATCAAACCCCTCAATGCTTCTCGTTGATCCTTCGTCAGAATCTCTTTATCTCGTTTCTGAGAAGGCTGCAATTTTTCTAAGTCGCTCACAACAAGATCATGAAATATATCAATTTTGTTTCCTGGGGAGAGAGAGGGGCAAAACTTGGATTTGGGTTTAAATTTTGTTCTGACCTTTTGATCTATCTCAATGCCAATGTAGCCAGAATTTGTGTTTCAGTCATCTCCTCATCTCTTAAATTGTGAGTCAAGTCGTAAATTGTTTTCAAGTCAGTACTTTGTTCAATAATTAAATCAGAATTGCAAGTATTAGAGCCTCCTCCCGATGTCGTAGTGGGCCCTATTTTAGAAAAATATTTCACCAATTTTAGTTTTCTTACAAACTTGTATAAGTAAATTCTAGTTTGGACAAAATCTTGATGTTTTTCTGGGCAAAAACTTAAGCCCTTTTGTAAAACTGATGTTTCTACTTTATTCAGTTCATAGTTTGATAAATTCACAATAAATTTTTCCGATTGTCCGACTGATGTATTGGAATTCATTGTTCCTTCCGACTGCGTAGCATGTAATCTTTTCCTTTTTCCCCTCCTTGTCTACCTCTTCCTGAGGGGTCTCGCCATCCCTGACCCCTGTCTCTTCCTCCCCTTACTCTGTTCCTCAGAGTTGTTTGATCTAAATATACTTATTTAATTTCATCTAAAAAAGTCATTTTTCTTGTGTTTTTACTTGTTCCTTCACCTTCGCTCATACCTGTTTCCGAGCCACTTGTTTCTGTATTCTTGGTTTGATCCAAATCTATGTGCCCTGAATATAATTGTTGTTTCAATGTATCAAATCTTTTTGCAAAGGTTAAGATACGTCCTGATTCATAGTCTTGAGCGTCTCTCAAAAACTTACTTTTTTTCTGTTCCTCTATTTGATTTTCATATTTATCAAGGAAAGTGTTCATGGTTTTTTTACATTTCTCCTTCTCTTCTTCCTGATCTAACATCCCAATCTGTTCCTCAAATTCCTTAATATTCTGTCTTAATTTTTCAATGTCCTTTTTGGCATGGTTGCGTTACATAGATTACTTATTTTTGATTTGGCATGGAACTGTGGAAGACTTTGAGGAATTTTTTAGCATATTGAACAAAAATGATGTTGGATTACAGTTTACCTATAAAACAATTAAAAGTTCTATTGAATTTTTAGATGTACTAGTGTATATTGCAGCAGGAGAATTACAGACTACACTACATAGGAAACCCACAGCAACTATTAGTATTCTACATGGCACCAGTTTTCACCCTAGATCTTTAATTAGAAGTATCCCTTATAGTGAGTTCATTCACATCAAAAGAAACTTGTCAAATGAACAAGATATGAATTAGAAATTTAATGAGACCAGACAGAGGTTCATGAATAGGGGATATACATTGAAATCAATAAGGCATGGTGAGATGAAGGTAAGGGAAAAGACACGCGAACAGGTGTTGGTTAAGAAGAGAAATACATTGGAGTAGTCAGAGTTGGAAAAAAATGAGATTAGATTAATTGTGGATTATAGTAAAGAAAACCAACAAATTGTGAAAATTCGGAATAAATATTGGCACCTGATTCAAAAAGACAATGATATTGGACAAAGAGTGGGCACTTGCCTCTCAATTACATATCGTAAGGTGCCATCTCTGAAAGATATGCTAGTAAAAAGTCATTTTGAGATGCCAAGAAGTTCAAATTGGTTGTCAGAGGACAATAAGGGTTTCTTCTGCTGTAGGAAATGCAAAGCATGCAAAATCCTCGACGTACCCCGCAACAGCCACATCTCCGCACACCTGAGACACCTGCATTGGCTCCCAGTCAGCAAAAGGATCACCTTCCGACTTCTCACCCACGCACACAAAGCCCTCCACGACAAGGGACCGGAATACCTCAACAGACGGCTCAACTTCTACGTCCCCACCCGCCCCCTCCACTCCTCTGGGCTCGCACTCGCCGCCGTCCCTCGCATCCGACGCTCCACGGCGGGTGGGATCTTTCTCCTTCCTGGCGGCCAAGACCTGGAACTCCCTCCCCACCAGCCTCAGGACCACCCAGGACCACTCCGCTTTCCGGAGACTCCTAAAGACCTGGCTGTTCGAGCAGCGATAACCACCCCCTTTGTCCCTAGCGCCTTGAGACCCGCACGGGTGAGTAGCGCGCTTTATAAATGCTAATGATTTGATTTGATTTGAAAATTGGATGTAACAAAAAGTCTATAACAGACTTTAGAGGTAGAGAAATTGTGATCAGTGAAAGAATTGCATGTGAAACATCCTTTGTTGTATATGTTTTGGAGTGTCGATGTGGTCTTAGATCAGTGGGTAGCACCACATGCCCTCTAAAAAGGCGTATTTTAGAACACATAAGGGCAGTGAAAAATGAGGACACTATGTATGCTATGACTAAACATTTGAAAACTCATTTAGAATCAGATTGGTTGTCCATGAAATATTATGGCATTGTAACAATACAAAAACATGAACGCGGAGGTGATAGGGTTCAGCGACTGAGACGGTTGGAGTCTAGATATATTATTAAATTGAAGACCAAGACGCCATTTGGGATTAATCACGATGAAGAATTATATTGTCATCTGCAAGTTTAAATGTATAATATAAACTTGATTTCACTGTCACTGTAAAAATTAATACAATACATTAATTGCAATGAATTAAATAGTTTAACATAGGGAGGCTAGTTATTCCTACAGGTAAATAAGGAAATACAAGTGGAAATAGTTGTTGTGGTTAAATTGAAAATGGTTATGTGATTTTTGATTTGGAGATGTAACCAGTTAGGACAGTGGTATACTATACAAATGGTCATGATGAGTAGAGTAACTGTTTTTGTTGTGTTCAGGATATTTTGCTTTATTTTAAATGACTTTGTTATTGTTTGGGTGCACTGAGATTTTGTAGTTCTGTAATTGTTATTTTGTGTTAGTAGTACACATTGGGTTAAGAAAGATTATTGGTGTGGTGTTAAGCACAATATATGTTATAAAGACTACATATCCCAGAATGCCACATAAAGGCATGGCTTAGAGGATCAGTATAAATAGTGCACGTAATGGACTGAACAATTACCGTGATCAAGACCGGGAAGGACGAAACGCGTTGGTGTCAGTTTGTTGGGGTTATTTTCATGGAATAAAAGAAGATTGATAAAATCCCGAGAGTGCCGCATCCTTGACTGAACTGTCAAACTGGTGTGAAAAAAAAAAAAATATATATATATATATATATATATATATATATATATATATATGCCACCAGTTGTCTTGCAGTTGTAGCTTGCGTCTTCAAAGCAATGCACGTACTTCAACTGACACATTTTAACTGTATCTTTTAGGCAGCAATAAAAAAAGTCAAGTAAGTCTTGTGATTATGTTTCTGCTACAAAAGGATCAGACTTTTGTCTAGTGGCAGTTTTAGTGCCATAAAGAAGCGCTGAAGGTTTACATGCCTACTGTAAAGAGCAAATCTGTATTTTATGTAAATAGCTGAGTACATTAGTAAAGTCAGCCATTTCCTGCGCTATAATACAAATTAAATGTGTGTGCGGGATGGGGGGCGGCTATGGAGAGATGAAAGGCACTTTTGCTGGATGGTAACGAGAGAATCCGAGGAGGAGGACATGGGAGTGGGAGCACCAATAATGATTGTTGGACTGGGCGCAGGAGGTGCTAAAGACTGTGACGAATGGTATGTGACAAGGTGTTTTTTGAGTGTCTTGAAAGAACGTGCTGATTGAGGGACGAAGCGCAGGTAAGGTGGCCTCTACTGTTGCACGTATCAAACACACACCAGCAATTTTGTGACTGTCTACGTAGGCTAGTGTTTTAGAGCAACAGTTTAGCTAATAGCAGAGATGGCATCCTCATGGATGACTACTGCTGATGCCGTCACTCGGGTTATAGAGAACAGCTCTGACACAGGATCAGAGACTGAGACAGCAGATACTGAGACAGCATCTGAGGGATAGGACAATGGCGCAGACTCTGGGAGTGATTTTTCAGTCAGAGAAGTCCCATTGGATAACTCCTCTTCCAGTAAATTATGAGGTAGGTGATAAGGACAGTCCTGCTGTCCCTTTGCAAGCACAGTCTGCGCAACGGGGCAATAGTGGGTTAGCCCAACCCAGAGAGCAGGTAAATGCGGCGGAAAGTGAGTGCTCTCTTGGTAGCTCCCCAATTTAGTTCAGCCCCAAATTCCACTGCCCAAATCGTATTATGGAGACATCAGAATTATCTATCACAAAATAAACTGGTTTTGTAAGGCAGGCACCTGTGCTTTTGGTCCTGGGTTTGGTGGCCATATAGGGAAACATACTAAACCCAAACATTTCTGGAAACTAGATATCCGGGGGAGTCCACAGAGGTGTGACGTGCATATTCCCCAAAGTGTTCTTATCCAGAATACCCTGCAAAGCTGAAATGATGAATAAAAACTCAATTTTTCTTGCATTTCTGTCACACAAACTACAGGAATATGCTGGGATCCACAAAATTCCTACCACCCAGTGATTCCTCACCTGTCCTGATAAAAACACTACCCCACTTGAGTGCCTAAGCCTAGTGCCTGCATCAGGAATGGATCACCCCAGGGTCAACAGTTGCCTCATGTAAGGACCAACATTGACCGTTGTGTGATCTATTCCTGTCGCGGGCACTAGGTCTACCCACACAAGTGAGGTACCATTTTTATCGGGAGACTTGGGGGAATGCTGGGTGGAAGGAAATTTGTGGCTCCTCTCAGATTCCAGAACTTTCTGTCACCGAAATGTGCGGAAAAAGTGTTTTTGGGACACATTTTGAGGTTTGCAAAAGATTCTGGGTAACAGAACCTGGTGAGAGCCCCACAAGTCAGCCCATCCTGGATTCCTGTAGATGTCTAGTTTTCAAAAATTGCCAGGTCTCGTAGGCTTCCCTAAGTGCCGGCTGAGTTAGAGCCCAAAATCCACAGGTAGGCACTTTGCAAAAAACAGCTCTGTTTTTTTTAGGAAGAGGTGATGTGTCCACGTTGTGTTTTGTGGCATTTCCAGTCGCAGTAGCTAGGCCTACCAACACAAGTGAGGTACCATTTTTATCAACAGACTTGGGGGAATACTGGGTGGAAGGAAATTTGTGGCTCCTCTGGGATACCAGAACTTTCTGTCACCGTTATGTGGGGAAAAAGTGCTTTTTTGGCCACATTTTGAGGTTTGCAAAGGATTCTGGGTAACAGAACCTGGTGAGAGCCCCACAAGTCAGCCCATCCTGGATTCCCCTAGGTGTCTAGTTTTCAAAAATGCGCAGGTTTGGAAAGTTTCCCTAGGTGCCAGCTGAGCTAGAGGCCAAAATCCACAGCTAGGCACATTGCAGAAAACAGCTCTGTTTTCTTTGGCAAAATGTGATGTGTCCACATTGTGTTTTGTGGCATTTCCTGTCGCAGGCGCTAGGCCTACTCACAAGTGAGGTACCATTATTATCGGGAGACTTGGGGGAACACTGGGTGGAAGGAAATGTGTGGCTCCTCTCAAATTCCTGAACTTTCTGTCACCGTAATGTGAGGAACAAGTGTTTTTTTGGTCACATGTTGAGGTTTGCAAAGGATTCTGGGTAACAGAACCTGGTGACAGCTCCACATCCTGGATTCCTCTAGGTGTCTAGTTTTAAAAAATGTGCAGGTTTGGTAGGTTTCCCTAGGTGCCGGCTGAGCTAGAGGCCAAAATCTACAGCTAGGCACTTTGCAAAAAAACACGTCAGATTTCAGTGTAAAAATGTGATGTGTCCCTATTGCCTTTCCTGTCGCGAGCATTAGGCCTACCCACGCAAATGAGATACCATTTTTATTGGGAGACTTGGGGGAACACAGAATAGCACAACAAGGGTCATATTTATACTTTTTGACGAAAAAATGCGCCGACGAATTTTGCGTAAAAAATATTACCCCAGGCTAACGCAATTTCTTTGCGCCGTGCGGGTGTCAAATTTATACTTTGACGCACAGCGGCGCAAACCACTGTTGTGCGCCATTTTGTTTGACGCATACCACTGCGTCACGTCATAAAGGAAAACAACGTTAATGCAGCGGAAATGACTGTGAGCCGGTTTACGACACCGCAAACCGGATATGCAGCGTTTTTGTGACGAATTGTGCAGAGGAGAGCCAAAATGGATCCCAGATGCTTGGACAGACCCCAGGAAGATGACAACAGACTAGGAACCAGCCAGGAGGACCCACCCAAGACCCAGGACAGGGAGAAGAAGAAAAGAAAGTGTCACTTCAGTGCAGAGGAGCAGGAAATTCTGGTGAAAGAGGTGACGGAACACTAGCACCAACTGTTTGTCACCTCAAAGTTGCCAATCAGTAGGAGAGAGGCAATATAGCAACAAATTGTTGACAAGATCAACAGTGTGGCAAAAGTACGCAGAACAGTCAGCGAGTGCAAGAAACGCTGGCATGACTGCAAGCGCAGGACAAAGGAAAAGATGGCCAGGAACAGGAAGGCAGCACTGCAGACTGGAGGTGGGAGTCCAGCACCACAGGAGCCCCTGGACCACATGGTGGAGATGGTCGCAGCCGTCATCCCTGAGGAGATCGTCACAGGGATTCAAGGACAGGACAGCGCAGACTACCAGGAGACAACGCACATGCAGGGTAAGTCGCATGGGGAATAAAAATGCACTAATGTTAACTGCAACCGGAGGGAGGACATACCTACTACACAATACATGTAAGTCATGATATTCAGGGAGTGGAATGGGTAAAGGGGCACAGCACAGGGGCATGGCCCATACTGAGGAAACCTGGGGCACACCACTACACAACACCAACAAACTTTGCATGGGGGAATGCTGCCATGCCAAGGATGTTGCAAAGGTAAAGCCAGGCCAGGAGGGCAGGATACAACGTACAACTGGCAGCCCGTCACACGTCAGCCAGTATACTCCTAACATTAACTAGGGCCCAATTAACAACCTCTGGTCATACCTGCAAGTGGAATGTAACATTGACAACAGTTACCACTACCACCTCTGCTGTGTGTGCAGGTCAAGTAGCTAATGGCAGTAACGTCCCCAGGGATCTAAAACACCCAAATTAGAGGGTTCAGGATGACAACGTTATCAATCCCCTGAAATCAAGACAAATGTTCCAATCCTGTCAAATGTGATTGCCAAACGTTGCCACAAACTTCACCCATTGTCATTAACATTAGGAGGTACACAACACCAATGTCATACCCATGCTGCATATGTCAGGGTCCACCCTGTGCCTGGGTCACTATAGCTCCAATGACACCATGCAACATCCCAAATGTCATACTGCCCAGACAACAGCATTGAGGGGGAGGACACATGTAACTGGTCACAGAAATACACCAGCACAGTCAGAGGAGTAAATGGGACACTGCTACGACTATCAGTGCAATCCAATGTACCACACATTCCCCAACATCAGCAGTACACATTACCAATGCTGACATCCATATTGTGCCATAACAATGCTATAAATAGCATATGCTACATCTCAACTACATATAGGTGGATGTGAAAGATCGGAGACTGGGGCAGGTCCAGATTCAAAAAGTGTGGTGCTAGTGCCATCAGAGCACCCACAGCCAGTGAAAGGCCTCCCCATGAGAATGGAAGTAGACGGAGGGTTGAGTAGGACAAGAAGGTGGCAAATCACTATTTGGCCAGAACCAACACCTAGAGGAGATGATGCTGACAAGTCCACAAACTGACCACAATACATGTGACATGCAGGTGGGGCATAGGCCTGGGAGAATGCCAATCTGAAAGACAGGAACAATGAACAGGGACCAAGATCACAATGTGAAAATAATCGGAAGGCAGGCATGTCACATTACAAAGCCCACAACACAGACACACTAATTGTACAGTATTTCTTGCAGAGGACGATGGATCTCCTGCGGATATGCCTGTCCTGGACTACCCTGATGACATGGATGACGAGCTGACAAACATCAGCCAGCAGACCCTCCAAGAGGTCCTTTGAACCCTCCAGACCCCACCTTCAGTCACAAGGAGGAGCACAGAACTAGAGGACCCACCCACAACACCAATTGTACAACCTACCAGTTCCAACACAGCTGAGGACACTGACGACACTGGCACCAGTTTTGAGCGAACTGTAGTTGGAGTACAGCGGGAGCTGGCCAAGGAGCTGCGGGTGGGGATGGAAAATATGGCAGCCAGCCTAGAGGGGGTGCGTTCGTGCATGACGTCAACTGAAGAACAGGCAGCAGCTCTGCAAGGGCAAACAACTATCTTGCAGGAAGTAGAAAAAAGGTTGAAGGAAATCATCACAGCCGTAATACAGTTAACTCAACACCTACAACAGCAATCCTGTCAACGTGTGCACGAATGCAACATTGAACTCCTCAGGGCCAACCTGGCTGCCTACCACCGTGATGTGGCTGCTATTCTTAAGAACCAGCAGATCCTCCTTACTGCAGTACTGCCCTTAATAGCCCCACAGTTAGCAGCTACCGGGATGTCTGACTCCACGTCTTCAAACACTGAGGTGTGTGTGGCCCCTTCACAACCACCACCACCAAGGGCAGAGGAGACTACACACACATCAGAAGATGAAGACGTGGAACAGATCACCTTCACACGTAAGAGTACCCGGTAGCACTAGTCCCTGCCACATGGCCACCTATTACCAAGGTCCTGTGCTTTGTAACATGCCAGTCTTGCAACAACTGTACTCAAGCACTGTTCTGCAACCCACTGTTTATCTTGTCAGCCTGCCCTGTGATTGTCTCTCACTAACTCATTGGCAAATCCTGTCCCTCTGCACTGTCTGACACTTCACCCCAGCATGTCCAATGACACGTCCTTTTTCACTTGTGTAGGATCACAATGGAAGATGTCACAATAATGGACTCACAATCATGGACAATGTACATATAGCACTACAGCACATTTAAAATAAATAGCACTTACACAACCACTTTGTCTCTGTATAATGTGACACATCAACCGTGCGATAGATCAGTGATGTTTGCCTCTTGTCAATGATTATAGATTGTCAATACAACTGCCCTGAAATAATGTGGACTGATAACTATGCACAGTGGCCTGGATTGTACCATCACCTGCCCTTCCTGAGGGTTAATTCTGAGGGAAATAGAAACTATGCAGTATAATGCTGTGTTGGACAGAATAACGCTTCCTCAAGGGATGTCTAAGCCAGAAAATACTGCCTTCAATTGTTGCTGAAAGTGAAAACTTTCGTATTTGACATTTGCCCCAAATCTAACCTAACACACATCAAACTGCATGAAGGGATGTGTATGAGTTTCCATACAAATAAGTAACCATGCTGAAGATTGTAACAAATGATATGTGTGAGTTATGTACACTATACTACAAGAGAGCATACTACCACTCACCTTATAAGGATTTGCTTGGACATCAGGCTGCAGGCAGACTTAACACAGTGTCCCCAATACCAAATCTGGTAGCACAGTATGTGACATTGAAAACATACATCACAAAATAACCACACTTTGGGATCCATAGTAACCGTGAGTGGTGGGTGCAATGAATGGCCGAATCTTAGCTAAGTAGCTTTGGGGTAGCTGCCAATGTAACAGCTCAGTTGGGATATGGTTGCAGCATGGTACACAAAAGCTAATACAAAAGAGACACTGTTCACTCATGGCAAGGCCCTGATCTTCAAGCATTTGACACTTACTGTAAAGGGTTACCTAGATATTTATTAAACAGTAAAAACAGAATTTAAAACTAGGGGAAACACCTTACCTAACCTAATCTACTCTAACTACACATTACCCACAACTATCCCTAACTAACCTAAGCTAAACTTACTTATTACATTTAACGAAACAATCTAAACATCAACCCCCACCCCCCTTATAAGACGGGACACATGGAGGACAACAGATACTAAACTAAACACATACTATCCTATACTAAACAAATACATATTTCTTTGTACATTTTCTTTTGTAGTTTTTTTTTTTTTTTTAAACACCAAAACCCCAACATTGCCCCCACCCACACACATAATAAAAAACTGTAGAAACCCCTACCCCCCACCCACTACTACTAACTAACCTAACACTAAGCCCCCTAAACCCACAAAGTTTAAGAACCAGGAAAGAGGAGGGAGGGGAGGGAATCATGCCTGCGTTGATGCCTACAGGTTGGCCCTCCTCAGGGTCTTTTTAATGGCACGCACCCGCCGGTTGACCTATGCCACCTCCTGCTGCAGTCTGGTCATCTTTCGTAGGACACGGTCCAGGTTCCTTTACATCTCTCCAAAAGCTGCAGGGTCTATGGCTGCAGCAGGGGTGGTCTGGGTGCCAGTCGAGGAAGTAGGGGCCCTTGTCGGTGCAATGTCTGTAGGCTGCGGGCAGGTGGTGCTGTGAATGCTCCTGGAGCTGTTGCAGTTCATGGTCCCCCAAAGGTCACAGCTGCTGTTGGTACCACCTGGGTGGTAGTGGTGGTGCTGGTGGTGGTGGCCGTGCTAGACACGGAAGGGCCCCCTTTTGCAAATGCCCTCCAAGCTCCGGAGGCTCTTTCATGGTGATATCTTCTTGCCATGTTGCGGTACCCAGACTCAACATCAAGAATGTGGCGGTATTGCATTGCCCGGCGTTGAAACTCCTGAATCTGGATGGGAGTCATATTTGCAGCTGTTAAGACAAATAGAAAACCAAACATTAGGTACTGCATTGTGTGAAATGGCTCAAGAAGTAAATCAGACATTACATCTAATGTATCTGTAACAGCCCATTCATCATGCAGATCACTGATAGTCCCTGAGGAAGTACATGGCAAGCCAGCCTACAAATGTCCTATTATCAAATAGCATATCCAAACCCTACAAGATGGGTAACAACTGGAATCATTTTGGCATCATAGTTCTGCCCGTTCTGCTCGTTGTCAGGTAAAAATCATGCTGCATATCCTCCACCACTGCCAGGCCAACACATTTCTATGTACTGGATGCCAATCTAGGGCCACAAGATCTGCGAGTTGTAAATGGACTTGCCAGTATAGAAAGCATGTGCTAATAATGAGTGGGTATCCTAGGTTTCGACAAGTGATTTACTGATTTACATGTCTGTGTACCAAACTTGGATCATCAGTCCTAGGTACACTATTCACAATCCTACGTCTGTGTCTGAGGGGGGTGGACAATCAACTAATAATTTCTAACAACAAGGACACCCAGGAAGCTTTGGAAAGCTGTACATGGGTTTGGCCAGCACACCACAGGTAAGGAGGAACTCCAAATTAGATACACCCAAACCTTGGACAATCCCATCAACACTTATCTTTGGAAATGCAGCCCTTTGTCCACATCATTTACTACCAGTAAGCCATGACTTACAACAAACAGAGAGATGCAAGCACACCTTTGGCCATGAGCTGCATGCACACCTACGCCACTGTACTCAAGTGCCTCATACTCGTAGCACTACATGTGGAGCTACATGGTGCTAGGAAGAGTAACATATAGTCAAACATGTTCATTAGTGAGTAGGGAAGCTGAAGTCTGTGGGAAAGACTTTGGCATCCCTATTCTGGGAGAATCAGGGTCTGACTGGCTGACTAATTCACTAATATGATCCACTGCTTCTTTTTCAGATTCAAGTTTTATCCACATGACTCATCCCTATTCACATTGCCGTGCCTACAGGACTGACCTAGAATCCCAAAATATGACAATACGATAAGGATTGGCCAAATCAAAGATGGTGATAAAATGATATTCCACTCATGGAACAAAACAAATGATTGACCAGCGCATCATACCTTGCTATGTGTCCAACACACAGGAGTCAATCACACATCATCAGCAAACACAACACATAACAGAAATATCAACACCTCCTGGAGACGTCTGGCTCCACAAATCGAGCCACCTCTCCTATAGTGTAGGGTGCCGGTCCACCTGTAAGGCATGGAAGGGAGAAATGTGCTCAATGTCTGTGCACTGTACAACAATTCAAAATACAAATACTATGTGTAATATAAACTCAGAATGTAAACCCTCTCAGACATGATGATACTGCATCCTACATACCACTGCAAACATGTACAGATCCGGGGGTTCCAGTGAGTGATACACACATATCTGCACACATGCAGTGGCCCTAACTATCATGTGGTGGCAAACATGCTCCTTCATTAGGGAGCAGACAAAATCATGGAGTGTATTCCTCTCATCATGTGTATCCATGAGAGACATCCAAAGCCACTTTCCGTGAGGACTGCAATACCAGTCACCCAGACATTGTGACTAAGACCAATTTTAGACACACAGGTACAATGTACAGAGGGCCAGGGACTGTTGTTAGCCCTCAATTTGTATCATTTTCTTCATTTGATGTGCCACAGCTATGGTGAGTTGCACCAACCATAGAGATATGAACCCACGTGCATACCTTTTGCCAGCCATCCCTAATTGAAATGTGGCACTACAAACTCCAAATATCAGTCTAAGATGTTAGCTGAGCGCAGCTATAACTTGTTACGTATGTGTCCAAATCCAGTCTTCAGGTGCGCGGCACGGGGCAGGTTTTCCGGATCCTTCAAGGAGCGATCTAATACGATCTCCTTGGTAGATGCTAGCGCAGACCTAGGGAGCCCAAACTCTAATATGGGATGGGCGACTGTACTGACCAACTGACTTAGACATACTCTGTCTTCTATTCTGTAAGTGACTTTCTGTGCACTTGATTAATTTTTGATACATAGGAGAAGTAGTTTAATAAAAAGTTTTTTTCGTGGGTCCTGAAGAAGCGTCATAGGATCACTTTGTGACCGATCGTAGACGCGGAACATGTTGACCATGTAGGACTAGGTAAACTACCTTCCCTAATTAGAGAGTGTAATGGTACATTATTTCCAGTAACACTCCTATATTCCTGTTTTTAATCTTGGCCTGGACCTAGTTTCTAACACATTAAAATAATGGTTTAGGTTCTGAGCCAATTTTAAGAGTTTTTTGTCTCTCCTTTATACTCTCCGTTTCTTAGTCAGCCTCTTTCCCAGACTTCCTTTGTTAGCAATTTAACAATGGTTGAGAGCCACCCAGAATGCTGGGTGGCCCGCCAGGCATTGCAGCACCAGTCTGGCGAGGAGTAAGCCCAATGATGATACCTGTCACCCTAGTGGGTGCTTGAGGGCTCTCCTAAAATACCCTGTATAGTTTAATCTTTGCTGAATAGAACTAAATTAGTTCTCTTGTTTTCTCTTTCTTCTGTGGAACAGTGGACTTATATTGATATTACAAATCCAGTTCAGACATGTATCCGGAAAACAATGGAGGGACGCAATATTTCTGAAAATTTTCGGGATTTCCATGATCTGTTTCCTGACACACTCACCGACCTCACATGAAACATATGTTTGCGCCACATTGCCATCATCAATTGACGTGAAGCCTGCACTAATTTTCAGGCTCCTGTTGTGTGTATAAAGTTAGTCTAGCTGTTGCGTCAACAAATAACGGTAATGTGTCGGAAATTTCTGCACCTCACAGGCAACTGTGGCCCATATCCAAACATATTTTGCACCACATTTGTGTTGCTGTTTGACACAAAGGAGGTGCAAACTTACAAAATACAATTGTATTTTGTAAGTATACAATTGTATTTTGTAAGTTTGCGCCGCTCTTGCTTCAAAACAAGTCGCAATTGCGGTGCTAACAAAGTAGAAATATGGCCCTGTATGTTTCACTAGCATTCCACATGTTCCCAAACATTGCCGGCAGATTATGAAAAAATCAGCTACTGTCACTACAGAACATTTAAACGTGCACATTACTCTGATTTGTACTCACCAACAGGGCCACCAATCACAATCCCCAGGTGGTCCAGCAGATCTTGCTCCCTGGATACAAGGTCAGCCCAGCGGTGCTTCAGCTGGTGGTCATTTCGTGATGTGTTGTATATCTTCTGCAGATGGTGCAACACCTTTGCCCACCGGAGCCTCCGTGCCTCTGTGTGATAACCTTGGATCACACGACCACCTGCCTCAATCATCAGGGGTAGGAAATGGCACACCAGCCAAATGAACCCGCCCGGCTCCTCCTCTCCCATCCTGCCAAGACGAGGCCTACCCAACATTATCTCAGAAAAATAAAGAGGGGATAAAGGGGAACAAAGGAGAATAGAGAGGAAGTAGGACAGGAAAAATGCAAAAAAACTACAAACACAGCCCAACTATACCCAAACTACCACTACCCACAACAGACTCCCAACACAACAAAGACAAATGTTGACAACACAAATTACCACAAAAACACTCAGACAGGATACCACAGACAGTTATGAAACACAAAAAGACAATTTAAAGACCACACTGGAGACAAAATCACAAGATGCACAGAGAGACAATTCTAGACACAGCCACACAGTCAGGAAATATCACAGACTGCAAAGTGAAAGTGAAAGTACACCCACTGTACCAATTCTGTAAACAGGATATCCTATTACATCACTTCCTGCCTCAAATGCAGTGCGTTTTTATTGTTATGCGTCAAAATATTATGACGCTTCCAGTCTGCACGTCATTGTTTTTGGACGCACATGAGTAGAATTACCCTGCATCCATATGGTTAAATAATGTTTCAAACTTAACCGATTTCCGGGGGTACAGTGTGGGAATTACCGCTCAGGGCCAATAGATGTTTCAGGGCATTGTGTGTCATTTTTCAACGCATATGCGTCATTTTTAGACGCATGTGCAACTTTATTTGACACACATGAGTAGAATTAACCCCGCATCCATAATCTTCAAAAATGTTTCATCCTTAACCAATTTCCGGGGGTACAGTGTGGAAATAACCGCTGAGGGCCAATGGATGTTTCAGGGCATTGTGCGTCATATTTCGAAGCATAAGTGTCATTTGTAGACATATGTGCGTCATTTTTTGATGCGTATGCGTCAACATTGCTGACATTAACTGGGTTTGGGTCATTTTTCCATTTTAATGGTTCACGACAGTTGTGACAATACAGAGATAGGCTGATTGCACCCACTTTGGGCCTTACGGTGTATGGGCACATGTGACAGATCATACTACTGCGGACCATGATCCGCTACTTGGTGTACAGGATTTTCACTCTTCACTGACGCAATAGATGGACAAACGTGTGGGCTACAAATATGTATTACCCAATATGGGCATGTTTGGTGTCAAGAGAGGATAGCAAGGCGACGCACATAAGTACAATAAATCAATGCCTATGGGTCAATGTGTGTGATTTGGCTACTACTATTGTTGTTGACCCACTGTGTGACCATCACAAGATGCATTTTAGCAAATATGCCTGTATGCATGTGTAATCAATGTGTCCAACCCTCAGATGCAAGTCAGTGTGGAAATGAGAGAGTACATGTGTTAGTCATACATGTAACAACAACTGCTGTGTGCACTTTCTAGTTTTTTTGTAACATAAACACCACAAATGACAAAGCATGCACTGGATAGATAGCAGACGGTTGTTCATGTCAATGGTCCAAAACTTGGCCACTCATGTCCTGGAATGTTGGCTACTACTTCCTAGGCACTTGTTTGTTAACCCACCATGAGTCAGGCACGGGTACATACTATGTGGGTACCGTGTTTGTGACACAGAGACCCAAAGATAAACCACATTTGTAATGTTACGCCACAGTTGAGGTCATATAACTGAGCCATGTCTCTCCTGTGGCAGTGGAGGACCAGCAGACCAAGCAGCACGTGTTCACATATTTCCAGTGGTCAAATGCACAGAGGTGTCTGGTTCATGTGTGTGGGCCAATGTTTAGCCTGTATAATTATTGGAGTCTATGTTGTCACAGTTACATGCAGGTCTAGTCATGAGTCTGTGGCACCATTTCCTGTATCTACAAAGTATCCTTCACAGATCAATAGAAGTAAAGCCAATGAGGATTTGAGAACACACATGGGGATGATCCAACCCTGTCACTGCAGACGTGTTATGAGACTGTCAACAGGGCAACCTTGGTGTGCTGTGAAAGTTACTATCCCAGGATTCTTATACCGGCAGGTGTCATCACAACATTTGTACACAGGTTGGCCTCTAAAATTCCCACTGCATCTGGGAACATCAGTGCCTCTGTGCTGATTAGTCTCACAGCTATTCACCATGCACGCCCCATCAACATGTTGGGAGCAATGTGAATCAGCGTGTGGACTGTCAGGGTCCTAACATGTGTCGACATTTCATGCACATCATCTGACGTTGTTGGCTCTGATGGAGGCAACATACCCAATCCCTGCATACAGCCATGGTACACTGTCATAATTTGTCACTCACGCATACATGAGACCCAGACAAGGGATAGGCCATGATTCGGGTATTTGGAGACAAGTTCCCACCCATGGTACGATAAATAAACTGATTATGCTATACAATGTATTTGAATATGCATTGTAGACCCACCTGACACAATACCCCAGGAGGAATATGAAGGTTGGGAAAGCAACTATGATACAAATGTAGCCACAAGGAACCTTTAGGGTAACTCAAAGACAGGAGCCAGTCAGGCTAACAGGATGCAGGGTCAATCAGGATCCAGACATTTCACAAGGTAAATACACAGTGGTCAGACTGAGACTGGTCAAAGGATAAGACAGTTGAAATGGAAAACTGTGTTTGTCCTGTGTTTTGGAAGGTAACACATTAACCCAAGGGCTGTGTTACACAGCTGAGTTAAATGGCAAGGCATAACATTGTTATAGATAAAATGGCAGCTTCTATGCTGTTCCAAGGATCTGCAAGGGCAGTGCATGTTCAAATGGCTGGTCTCCATGGAGGTGCTCACAGGTGTGTGCAGCATCAGTCTCTCACAAGTCCTGTATGTGAGATTCAAGTTCAAAGGGCCTTTCACATGGGAATCACTGTACAGGTGATAACAGGTCTTAGAAACTACAAGCCAGTGCATTATTTAACATGACGTCCATGCAGACAGAAGTACAATGACTATGGCATACCATACTAAAGGGGGAAGCACACTGGATTTACATTGTGTGTCAGGGAGTGTGTAGAGGAGGGATTATCTGGGTACACATATTACCATTCCAGGGACCTCTGAAGACGGGTGGGGTGAGACCGGGAACATGGGTGTGTCTGGACTTAGGACATGGGCTGCCATGTGCAGGGGATGTCATGTGAGCAATGCTAGTCATACCTGGGGCACTTGTGCTATGAATTTACTGTTTATATGAAGATCTAGTCACACATAGACCTTGCAAAGATAGGTGATGTAAGACTTACTGCTGTCAAGGGTCTGGTCATACATTCCTGTTACCAATGTAATAGCACATCCACTGCCTCATGCATGAGGCATTTTTTTCCCTTATTGACTGATGGTGTCTTAGTTGTGTGCCATATGCTGCGATGAACCGTGGTGCAAACATGTATGTGTGAAATAGGTGTGGTCTTCTGCTATTGCCCTTCAAATGTGAAATGTACAGGATAAATGTCATTTACAGTGTGAGTGAATGTGGCTGTAGATTCATACGCATCAAAGTAGTTTGGGAATGTTCTGTGTCCTAATCTGTATTTCAGCAATGCTCCATGAGGCTACACTCGGATTCTGATAGTTGGAGATAATGTTATGAAAAAATGATTATTCAGACCATGATATAGTGATTAGTATAGGTGTTTATTTACATATGGTAAGACAGTGGTTATGGGTGAGTAGAGTTAAAAGAAGTTTTGTACAATATGTTCTCTCCGACGCAATCCTGCAGCTGTGTTTGAATGGTCCCCCTCATGTTGATGGACAGCATCCTCCTCTTCCTCCTCTTTAGGCATTTGTGGGTCTGGTTCATATAGGGGAATGTTCTTTTGTACACATATGTTGTGCAGGATGGCACAGGTCAAAATGATCTTGGGGACCATTTCAGGTGAGTATAGGAGGCTGCCTCATGTGATGTCGAGGCACCTGAATCTTGACTTCAGGATGCCAAAGGTCCTCTCGACTATGGTGCGTGTCCTCCTATGTGCCTCATTATAGGCACGCTCTGCTGCAGTGCTTGGGTTTGCAAATGGGGTGATGATCCATGGCTGGATCCCATACCCCTGATCAGCTGAAAGAGAAAATGAGTGAGAAAATGTTGATGTTGCTTGCACCATGATTATCACTATGCATGGCAGTTGTTCTCTTGTGTTGTCTGTGACTCATCTGTGTTTGTGTTATTGTGTGGAATCCTCGGCTTCTAGGATGTAGCATCGGCATTGGGTTGTTTCCTTATCTGAACGGGTGTTTGGCTGTTGACCAGATGTCAGCAGTATGTTTGTAGAGTTGCAGTACAGTGTGTACTCCCTTGCATGTGACTTGTGAAATAGGTGTCCCTGTGTCTTAACTGGGAGTGAGATGATACTTCCATACACAGATTCAATTTGACAGTGGTGGTAACACAGTTGCCTCTATATACCCTGGACATCCCATTCAATTTCACATATGCCATATAATTATTTAACCATCAGTGAGACCCTTAGATTTTGCAAGGTGACAATGTGCAAAACATCTCCGTACTTTGTGAGCACTGACGTGTTAACAATGGACTATGCACTATTTTCAGAGGTGTGACAAGTTCACTGCAGACCTATTTCTCTGCCCTTGCCAAGTCGACTCAGGTTGTAACGTGTACCTATACTACTGAACATGTTCTAATTCAGCTGGCTAACTTGGTTGCGAGGTAGTCATTTTGAGTTTCAGAAGGTCCGTATGCCAGTACATATGCTGTGTGTGTGTTAATTTGTCTCAATGCGTATGTGTAGGAATGTGCACTTTTAATATTGTCCCATCAATATGTGTTCTTCTCACAGTCCACTTGCTTCTTGGTAGTGAGCAATGTGAGAGCAGGAGTGATGTGAGAAATTGGTACAGCCTCAATGAGTGCACGTGACCTTCATTGTAGTCATCATCATGTTTTGTGTGTCATGGTGTTTGACCTGCAGCGAAACACATTACACACCGCTTACACAGTACGTATTGTTTTGAAGGGTGTTGAATTGAGTGTTATTAATGTGATTTTGAAAGATTAATCTTCCCAAATGTACTGCCAGCTGGGGCCATATCTGTGTCATTGTGTTGTTTTAAATTTTTCCCTTGTGTCTGTGGAGTGGCATCAGTTGTTATTTGGAACTGTCATTTGTCCCTAGGTGTGTCTCCCATTGGGTGAGGATATCAAACATGCCTAGCGGTGTCACAACCTCATTGTCTTCCTGTCCACATGTCGTTGTTGTGGTGTATGTGTTGTTTGTCCTAGAGGGTTGCTGTGCAGTGTGTATATAAGTACGTTTCTGTACATACCAACAAGTAGTCCATTTCCATATCGTCCATCCTGGAAGTGTTGATTGATGGTGCAGTGACGGAAGATGAATGAATCATGTACACTCCCAGGATACTTTGCCACGATGTTGGTGATCAAACCCCAGTGATCGACAATGGCCTGCACATTAATGGAGTGTGTGTGCTTCCTGTTGCGGTATAGATGTTCAGTTGCAGGAGGTGGCACAATGCGTACATGTGTGCAGTTAATGGCACCAAGGACGTGTGGGAAGTCATTAATTAGGTAAAACCCCTCTTTTGTCTCCTGCTGCTTCAGCTGTGTGCTGAGGAAGCTGATGTGGTGGGATGTGAGGGAGATGATAGCATCCAGTACCCTGGGTAGGAAGGCAAGAATGATGGCTGTGAGATCCCAGCAACCGGGGCGCCAGTGGTTTGAAAGGAGCCACTTGCCAACATGTGTAGTACAGCTAGCAGCTTGGTTTCTGGTGGAATGGTGTGGGGTGTCTGCAAGCTGGGTGCCAACTGTGGCTCCATGTTGCGCGGCAGCTGCTGAATGGCTTGCCAGTTGAGTCTGTACCTCTGGATGATGTCTTGTTGGCGGAGTCACATAATGGTTGTCCTGGTGCAGAATATCCTCTCCTGCCTTCTGCGTTGCCTTTGGGGTCCCTGCTGGTGTTGTTGAAGCTGCTGTTGTTGTTCCTGTGCTCTGCGTGCATGCTGGATGAATAGTACCTCCATGTCTTCCTTTTGGAGCTCTGCTGTTGCTTCAGTCTGTTTTCCTTAAGTAGTGGTGTGTTTGCCCCATTTTAATGCCTGCCCTGACCCAGGCGTTATTTTTTGACGCAAATCAGTTTGTGCGCCATTTTTGCCCGGCAGCATAAATAAGGCGCACGGGCGTTTGAGTAATTTTTTGGACGGGAACGCCTATCTTGCACGTCATTAATGCACTGCAGTTTCCCGCATCCAGAAAATGACAAACACGACGGGATTTTGCAGTTTGCGGGCTCGTGCGTCAAAGTTTAAATATGGTGCACGGTTTGCGCCGATTGTGCGTCAACATTTTTGACGCACATTCAGCGCGAATGGAGTATAAATATGCCCCCAAGTGTTCTTGTCCCTTGTCTTTCTCAACATTTTTTCCTTCCAAATGTAAGACAGTGTGTAAAAAAAAGACGTCTATTTGAGAAATGGCCTGCAATGCACATGCTAGTATGAGCACCCCGGAATTCAAAGATGTGCAAGTAACCACTGCTTCTCAACACCTTATCTTGTGGCCATTTTGGAAATACAAAGGTTTTCTTGATACCTATTTTTCACTCTTTATATTTCAGCAAATGAATTGCTGCATACCCGGAATAGAATGAAAACCCATTGCAAGGTGCAGCTCATTTATTGGCTCTGGGTACCTAGAGATCTTGATGAACCTACAAGCCCTATATATCCCTGCAACCAGAAGAGTCCAGCACACGTAACGGTATATTGCTTTAAAAATCTGACATTGTGGGGAAAAGTTACAGAGTAAAACGTGGAGGAAAATGGCTGTTTTTTTCAGCTCAATTTCAATATTTTTTTATTTTAGCTGTTATTTTCTGTAGGAAAACCTTGTAGAATCTACACAAATGACCCCTTGCTAAATTCCGAATTTTGTCTAATTTTCAGAAAGGCTTAGCTTTCCAGGATCCAGTATTGGTTCCACACCCATTCCTGTCACTAACTGGAAGGAGGCTGAAAGCACTAAAAATAGTAAAAATGAAGTATGTCCCAGTAAAATGCCAAAAGTGTGTTGAAAAATGTGGTTTTCTGATTCAACTCTGCCTGTTCCTGAAAGCTGGGAAGATGGTGATTTTAGCACCGCAAACCCTTTGTTGGTGCCATTTTCAGGGAAATAACCACAAGCCTTCTTTAGCAGCCCTTTTTTCCAATTTTTTTAAAAAAACGAAATTTTAGGTGTATTTTAGCTAATTACTTGGTCTCCTCCAGGGGAACCCAGAATCTCTGGGTACCTTTATAATCCCTAGGATGTTGGAAAAAAAGGACACAAATTTGGCGTGGATAGCTTATGCGGACAAAAAGTTATGAAGGCCTAAGCGCAAACTACCCCAAATAGCCAAAAAAGGGTTCAGCACTGGGGTTGAAAAGGCCCAGCAGCTAAGAGGTTAAGGCAAATACATCTTAAGAGCAGAGAGTTTTCTCACTGGAAACAAGAATATATGCCTTCTTCAAAAGTGCTCCGTAAAGAAAACTCTCACATACCTTCTAAGTATGCTTGCTTTGCCAATAGACAAATCTGCCAACTTTCGTACACAGTAATTCAGTAATAGGTGAAATTCGATTTTGACCTTTTCCAAAAGACCTGGGGCCTGATTTAAGAATTATTGTGCTGCACACAGTGCAGCACCACTTTTCTTGCACCTCATAGCGCCCCCTCCCTAATGCCACCATGTGTGCGACTTATTTAAGAGATGGCGCACAATGGCGGTAGTTAGGGGAACTAGCGTCAACATTTTTTCACTGGTTCTGAGCTTTTCAGGATTAGCGTAAAAATATTTGATGCTAACCCTGCAAAGCACATTGAGGCACATTTTACATAATGGTGTGCCTCCTTGTAACACCTGCTCTGAGCAAAAGTTAAAAGTGCTGAAAAAATGATGTAAATAAATCTCAGATTTCTTTGCACCCTTTTGTCAGCCCCCCTAATGGGGGAATGCCCCCTATGCATACATTACGCCTGACGCAGGTATAATGTAGCACAAAGAGTTACAAAGTGGCACAATGCATGCCTTGCACCACTTTGTAAATTTGGCACGGCGATCGTGACCTCGTTGGTCCACATTAGCTCATAAAAAGTAATGCTAATGTGGCACATGGAGGAGCTCGGGGCTCTTAAATCAGTCCCTGTTTTTTTCCATTCTAGCACATACACATAGTAACATGGCATCATAATAAGCCAGTTGGAACAATCGCCTGGCGAGTTAAATGCTTGGCGCTGATATCTGCGGAGGTCTGTTGGCTGCAGTTCGAATTGTGGCAACAAAACCCTTGCTTTTGAGGTCAATTGAGCACCATTAAGGAGGGTAAATGAGGCAGCTCTTGTTTAAACTGTTGAGAAACACTTTGCTGCAGCCAGGCCACAGCAAACAGTTTGGTTTTTGAGAGCGGGACCTGTAAACAGGTCCTTCTGTCAAAGACCAGAGCTTTCATCTCAGAGATGAAAGGCTTCAGCAAGCATGTAGCTGCTGTCAAAGCAGCTCTGTGCTTGCTGAAGCAATGGCACTTCAAGAGAAGCCTTAAACCTTCCCCCCCAGTGCCAGGTAGCCCGTAAGGGTTTTTTATAATAAAAAATTATATATTAAAAAATGCTATGGATTATTTAATAAATAAATAGGGACGGTGGTGGAGCCCTTGAGGCTCCCTCACGGACCTAGAAAGCCTATAAAGGGCTAAAAAAATGTTTTTAAAAAACCCAAAAGCTAAGTGTGAAGGTCACAGACCTTTACAGTGAGCTTTGAGGGTTTGAGTCCAGCTGGACTCATTTCCCTCTTTTAAAAAAAAAAAATATAGGGGCAGATTTATGAAAAGTGGCACTGCACCTTGTGCATCGCCACTTTTTTGCACCCCTTAGAGTATTTAAACTACGGCGCACCATGGCGGTGGTTAGGGGTATTAGCATCATAATTTTTTTAACTGGTGCAGCGCTTTGCAAGATTAGCGTAAAAAATTCTGATGCTAATCCTGCAAAGCACCCAGAGGCCCTTTGAAATCAATAGGAGCATGCTTTTAACACCTGCGCTGAGAAGGCATTAAAAGTGGCAAAAACATGGCGCAAGAAAATCTCTTTGATTTCCTTGCGCCATTTTTTTGGTCCCCTAATAGGGGAACGCCCCCTTTGCATACATTGTGGCTGGAGCAGGCATAATGTGATGCAAAGGCTTAGAAAGTAGTGCAATGTATGCATTGTGCCATTTTGTAAATATCGCACAGTGTGTTTGGCCTTGTAGCGCCACATTAGAGTAAAAAAATTATGCTAATGTGTAACGCCACATTAGCGTAAAAAAATGATGCTAATGTGGCGTTAGAATAATGCAAGGCCCTCTTAAATTTGCACCATCTTTTTTAAAATAATAAATACATTTTTTTATTTTCAATTGAACACAAATATCTCATTCTAAGTAAATGAGATATTAAAGCCTAAAAATACCTCTCTCTCTTTCTCTCTCACTTTCTCTCTTTCTGTCTGCCTTTCAATCAATTTTTCCCACTCACACACCCACTCAGACACTTACGCACCCACTCACAGACCCACTTAGTCACTCCCATACCCACTCACAGATCTGCTGACACCCTCATGCACCCTAACAGCCACTCTCACCCCAGATAACCCTCTCACACCTATTCTCACACCCAGAGAAGCAGCATCCAACTCCTGCTGTGCACAGCCAAAGGGCTGTGCACAGCGTGGGTTTGGGTGGTTAGTGGATGGTGGTCGCAGGGTCTGGCTTCAGGCCAGGGTTTGCGAGCAACCTGCCCTGTGCATGGTTGAAGGACATGGTTGGGTGCAAGGTTGGGTGCTTAGAGGGGAGTTGCCCTCAGCGTTTGGCTGAAGGCGGTGAGTGGATTAAAGTATAGTAATTAAAATTAGTATATGTTAAAAAAAACATAGGAATTGTATGTTATAGTTATGAAATAAAATTTAAAAACAGAAATTCACTGAAAAAACAATGGTTTACATGGACATTATAGTTATAAAATAGAATTAACAAAACATATAAATTCACTGAAAAAAACAAAGGCTACATGGACGTTACAGTTAGGCTCACATTTTAAATGTGCCAGACCAGAGAAATTAATCAGTAATAGTAAGAGTTATCTCAAGTAACTATAACTCATGCCCTAAGGGAACTATAACTCACGCCCTCACGCTGCACTGCTAATTGCCCACAAATTATGAGACTCATGATATCTTTGATAACATCCTTGATATTATCAATGTAATATTTGCAGTAAAATCTTTGTCGAAACTACTGTGCATGGCGGGGGCACACGTTATAGTTACCTAAGGGCATAAATTAGAGTTACTTGAGATAACTCTAACTATAACTGGCGAATTTCTGTGGTTTGGTACATGAGCCTAACCATAATGTCCCTGTAACCTTTGATTTTTTTAAGTGAATATACATATAGTGAAGTTAAGTGTAGCAAACAAATGCCTATCAATGTACTTACTTTTATGATATTTTAGTTATTTTTATTTAGGCCTCAATATTTTGGACCAGCAATATTTTCTAGTCGATATTTTGGTGGAATACATAAATGAAACATTGCTATAGCCCCTTCAGCAAGGTCTTTCAAAAAAGAATGCCAAAAATGTCACTCCACATCTCTCTGTTCATGTAAGTTTGACAGGCTTTCTATCAGTGCACTTTGAGCGTAGCCGGCAGGCCAAACCTCCCCACTCTCCCTGCAGCCTATCAGGTCTTTACCACCAGAAACATCAAACAAGCATTTGCAATGTAATAGGTCTCACATTTGCTTGAGTTAGAGCTCTTGGCATTGTAAATTCATAACTGGACTTCCCTTGCCACATAAATTGGTGCACACTGCATCATAATTTTGTCTTTTCATGCCATATAATTCAGTGGCCCTGGATATAACTAAAGCACTTCCATTTACCTTCTTCCTCTCTCTTCAGCAAAACATGAAAGTGTTGCAATTTAGCATCATGATTTAAATCTGCCATGCCAATTCCAATAGAATACCACTTTCACCACCCCACCATCAGAGTTGCTGGCTGGGTAACACAATTCCCCCAAAAAAGACACAAAACAGCCACAGAAAAGTAAAAAGAGAAACTCGAAGGGTCACCTAAACATATCAAGAGTGTTCAAATAGCCACAGTGTAATACGGATGTTAAATTGGCCTGAATCATGGTCATAATTCTAATAAAAAGAGATTATGAAAACATATACAATGATCTTATAAACCTTTATCAGAAATAAGCTTTTGGCATTAGACTGTAATGCTCCAAGCAGCTCATAGAGAGCACCATAAAAATATAACTTTTGTAAGAAACAGGGTCTGGTAACCATATTTTTAGCCCCAAGAGGAGCTATCCCCATGAATAAAATACAGGAGAAAGTAATTTAGTGTAACCATATACTAAGTCCCTAAAGGAAATTCTTAGCATGCCTACTGTAATGATATTACAAACAAGAAGTTTAAAACAAAACTTCTACCAGTTGTAAAACAAAAGTTGTAGCCATGAGAAAACTTAAAAGACAGTGAATGGTGGAAGGGGTTATTTGTTGTGGGTCCTCACTAACCTAGTGTGAGGACCCAGAGTTGATGTGGACAGAAAGAACGTCTTGAAGGTGGTCCCGTTGTCTTAGTACCACCACAGACTTAGTTATGAAAAAAATGTTTTGTAAAAGTAATGCTCTGCAAAGCATTATGGTGCGAGTTTTCATGCCACAAATATTACAATATGTTGACTGCAATGCTCATAACAGCCCCTAGAGAACATCACAATAAAAATAGCAGTTGGAAGAAACATGGTCAAGTAACCATGCAGTCAGCCCTTAGAAAGCGTAACAACATGAAAAAAGAACAGGAGAAAGTAATGCAGTGTAACTATATACTTAACTGTAAAGAGCATAATGCATTATACATTTCCAAAAGTATTGCAATTATATTACAAACAAGGCCTAAAATACATAGCTTCTGCTAGTTGTACAATGAAACTTCCAGCTATGAGAAAGCTTAAAAACAAAATAAATGGTGGGAGGGGTTTTTATTTTGTAGTCCCCAATAACATAAGAACACATTGCGGCCAATGTTTCCAAGGTGGTCCCATTGTCCTAGGACCACCACAGGTTGAGTTATGAGCAAAAATGTTTGGTAAAAATAATGCCATGCAAAGCATTATGGGACAAATTACCGTGTAATGAATATTTTAATATGTTGATATGACTGTAGTGCTTAGAACACACCCTATAGGACTCCACAATGAAAATATCAGCTGTTAAAAACATGGTCACGTAACTGTATAGTTAGCCCCTAGCGGGCATAACCACACAAAATAGCAGAAAGTAATGCAGTGCCACCATATAATTAGCCTCTAGAGGACATAGTACATTACACATAGTCAGGGCTAACAGGCCTAAAACAATGATATTACAAAGAAGGCCCTTAAAACACAACCTACTTTCAGATGTAAAACAAAAGTTTCAGCCATGAGAAAGGTTAACCAGGCACTGAATAGTGGGAGTGATTACCACCACAAACTGAGTTATGAGCAAAAATGTTTTGGAAAATTAATGCCCTGCAAAGCATTATCTGACAAGTTTCCTGCCACATATATTTTATTATGTTGATATGACTATAGTGCTTAGGACAACTCCTAGGTGACCCCACAATGAAAATAGCATTTGTTAGAAACATGGTAACGTAACTGTATAGTTAGCCCCTAGAGGGCATAACCACACAAAAAATAGCAGAAAGCAATGCACTCCTACCATATATTTAGCCCTAGAGGGCATAGTACATACACATATTCAGGGTGAACACACCTATAGCAATGATATTACAAAGAAAGCTCTTAAAACACAACGCACACTCAGCTGTAAAGCAAATGTTTCAGCCATGAGAAGGGTGAAACAGAAACAGAATTGTGGGAGTGGTCACCACCTCATGCTGAGTTGTGAGCAAAAATGTTTTGTAGAATTAATGCCCTGCAAAACATTGTTGGGTGAGTTTTCATGCCACAAATGTATGTTGACCTCAATGCTCATAACAGCCCCCGGAGGACATCACAATAAAATAGCAATTGGAAGACACATGGTCATGTAACTGTATAGTTAGCCCCTAGAGAACATAATCACAAAAAAGAAAAAAATAGCAATGCACTGTAACCATATGTTTAATCCCTGAGGAACATAGCACATTACACATATTCAGGGCTAACAGGCCATGACATTACAAAAAACCCTTAAAACGCAACCAACTCTCAGCTATAAAACAAAAGTTCCAACCATGAGAAAGGTTAAACAGACAGTGAATGGTGGGAGGGGTTATTATTTTGGGGTCCCCACTAACCTAGTATGGGGACCCGAAGATGGTGTAGACCAGTAGTTTTCAAACTTTTTCATGCCGAGCCCCCCTAGTGGGAAAAAATAATCAGCCCCCCCCCAGAATTTTTCACAATTAATCTATTTAACTGGCAATGTTTACATATGTCTAGCCTAGGCTTGTTTAAACATTGCAGTCACGTTATGTTACCTTTTTAAAAAAGTAATAAATGTTTTTCTGCTTAAAACAAAGCACAGTGATCTGCAAAATGCTTCTTTTGGCCAGAGCCTGGCGCCCACCCTGAGATCACTTGAGGCCCCCCTGGCCCACCCACCAGTTTGAAGACCCCTGATGTAGACAGAAAGAGCACAATGTTGTGTATGTGTTGGTGGTGGTCCCATTGTCCCAGGACCACCTCAGGCTGAGTTATGAGCAAAAATGTTTTGTGAAAGTAATGCCCTGCAAAGCATTATGGGGCAACGTTTCCCAAGTGCAGTGAATATTGTAGTATCGGCTCTCCCGCTGTGCTGGGAGAGCCGCTTTTGCTTTGAGGATTTCTATTACACATTAAGCATTTACCAATTTCAAGTGTTTTAAGGGGAGAGCCACAAGATATGACTCTGCTTAGGTAACTATGAACAATGTGACCGGCGTTCTAATATAGCTGATCGAGTTCACGCTGTTGTGCCTGATCTCACTGTGAGCACCATGGCCACCATGCAGCACGAAGGAGAAAGACAAAGAAATAGCTTGCCCATGCTAAAGTATATGGGAAATCGTGCAATGATAAGTCTGCAAGGCGTGACAGACACAGCCTCAAGGCTGGACAAATGTAAAGCAATTACCAATGACATCAAGTGATTTTTGAAAGGGAAGCCCAGGAACGAGTTAAAGGGATGGGTATGAGGCGGATTTTGATATGACTATAATGCTTATAACATCCCCTAGAGAACCCCACAATGAAAATAGCATTTGTAAGATTCATGCTCATGTAACTGTATAACTAGCCCCTAGAGGGCATACATTTTTTTTTTAATGGAAAAAAGTAATGTAGTGCAACCTTATATTTAGCCCCTAAAGGACATAGATCCCTATTATAATATTGGCGGTCAGGTGATCGCCATGCTGGTGATGCCGGTAGTAGCATTGCCAGGCTGGCGGTAATGACCGCCAAATTATGACCATGGCGGTGATCCCTCCCATAGACAGGCAAAGTACCACCCCAACCACCAGTGCGGTACTGCCACTGACCACACCAGTTGCCTCCTACAGGCTGGTGGCAGACAAGGATCCGCACACCATAATATGGGACATAGCAGACTGCCAGGATTTCCAGGGCGTTAGCATTGCCACCAAAAGCCTGGCGGAAACACATTATATGAAAGGAGACACTCACCTCCAGGGACACAGAGGAGTCCATGGCCACCATGGAACCTGAACTGGAAGTCTTCCTGATGCTGTACCAACTATGGCCGTCCGGGAGCACCAACGCCAACAAAGACAACAATGGTGAGTACAGCCGCCTAGCACACAACGGAGGGAGGGAACACACACATGCACAACACACACCAATCACACATGCCACACACCCAGAACAATCTGCAGAGTAAATCAACCACAACATAACCCAGGAGCAAAGAAAGCCAGGACACATACCTGTTATCCAACCACTGCAATTAGGTGGGAACAACAACTCAATTGTTAAAAGGGATATATACATATGTACAGAAAGGGCCATTGGCCAGTCCAAACTTTTTAAAGGCCACAGGGCAACTTGACTCCCGATAGCCTAGGCACTTCACTGGGCAGGGGCATCATGGAGATGGCAAGCAGGCACCTCAGTGGTAAGAGGGGTGGGGGTGTTTCTTGGGAGGGGGTCCATGGGCTTGTGTTTCTGAGGGGGGTCCTGGTCCTTCTGGGTAGGGGGAGGAGGAGTGGCCTTGTGAAAGGGGGCTGGCGTGCCACTTTTGTTCCCCTTAGTAGCGGGGGAACTCTTAGAGGGAGGAACAGGAATTGAGTGGGAGCTGGGGGCACTTTCCTGTTACGGGCAGGACCTGGTTGTGGGGTAGGGAAGAGGTCAAGGTGGGAAAGGAAAAGCTTCTTAGGACCGGTGGCACAGGGTGTGGGAGGAGGAATGGGAGTGGAGGTAGAGGGAGTGGTTGTAGGAGAAAGCCGTGTGCTGGACTTGTGTGCAGGTGCATGGGTAAGTGTGTGAGGTAGATGGCTGTTGGGTGTCTGAGTGGGAGTGTTTATGGGTCTTTGGAGGGGGGGCAGACAGGGTGGGGGAGGACAAACAGGACATGTGGATGTATGTTGTGGTGGTGTCCGCAAGTGAGGCGGGTGTGCAGCATGAGTTGGTGATGGTGGTGGTGGTGACTGTGCATGTGATGTGTGGTGTGCAAGTCTGCCTGTCTGCTGTTGTGGTGACTGTGCGAAAGGCTGTACAGGTGACAGGATCTGGGACTGATGATGCAGTGCATGCAGGTGTGAGTGTTGATGTGACTGTGAGGGAGGAGGGGGAGATAGTTTAGGCAGTGGCTATTGTTGTGTGTGCATCTGGTTGTTGGCTGTGTGTGTGCTTGTGGAGTGAAGTGTGGTGCCTGTGTTTGTCTGTGCGAGTACTATTTGTTGTTCTGTGTGCGTGCTTGTCAGATTGTGTGCATGGGATGGATTTGGGGAGAGGGCTATGGTACTTGGAGCAGGTAGTTGGAGGGGGGATGGACCTTAAAGGGACACTGGCTGCCGTCAGAGAGGAGACCTGAGCCTGAAACAAACTCTGTAGGGCCGCCAAGCCACCGTGAGTGCTCTCCAGGAAGGCATTGCTGCTTCTGGGATGCCAGCCCCTGGATGGCATTTACTATTGTTGACTGCCCTACAGAGATGGTTCTCAGGAGATCAATAGCCTCCTCACTGAGGGCAGCAGGGGGGACTTGGGTAAGGCCTGAAGTGCCTGGGGTGAAGCAGACTCCCACCCTCCTGGGTGAGCGGGCATGGGCAACGGGGTGGGGGGCTACTGGAAGGGTGTTGCTGGTATAGAAGTGGCGAAAGATCTTGTAGCTGGGGTCGTCCCAGAGGGGTCCGCCACCACCATGGAGCTTCCATTGGAGGACGAATCAGAGCCTGTGGTTGTTGCTCCAGTCTCCCCATTGGTGCTCCCCTCTCCCTCCAACCCACTGGTCTTCTCGGCGTCGGTGGGCTCTGCCTCCTGGGTCCTGTGGGCTGCAGCTCCTTTACTCGCCGGTGTCCCAGCTCCTTCGCCAGATGATGCTAATACACACATGGACAGGATGACAAAATGAGAGAGGGGGGGGGAGAAAGAAAGGGAGCACAGGGTCAATCACAGCACCAACCGGACAGATGGCATACACGTCACAATCACTCCCTGGGACTAACATTGGTCAATATGGACCACAGTGACAAACCATTGCCTAGGTACTACAGCAGGAAGGAACCCAAACACTACCATCTGCACACCTACTGGGACCAACTAAGCCCTGCCTGTCATGCTATGCTAGCTACCTAGCAATACCAAAAATGCATACCACTCTACATAGCTAAGCAGGACCACACAGGAATGACTAAACCGGCATATTGGGACATCCACTCACTAGACCCTTGCACCCAAGCCCCATGGCAGGCAACATATACAAAATACCACACAGTCTGTACTCGCCCCCTTGTGGCTGCTGTGCTGCCCTCAAGCACCCATCCAATTCAGAATTGGCCACCGCCAGCATGCGGGCCATTAGGGGGATCAGGCTACAATGGGCACCCCTCCCTCATTGGGAGGCCATCCCCAGCTGGACCACCGTGGTCTTCCGGGCCCAGCATCTCAGGTCCTCCCACTGTTTCCTGTAGTGGGTGCTCTGCCGGCTATGGACCCCCAGGGTCCACACGTCCTTGACGATTGCACACTACCTTCTTTGGATGGGTGCTGACCTGCAGAGGAAACACAGACAGAAGGACACCATGAACCATACAATCCAGCCTGTCACACAAATGGCTTACATACTGCATTTGCCCCTCATCAAGCACACACCTGACCCGTACATCTGAATTCCATTGCTTGCATCCATACCCCCCAAATGACACACTGCTAGCACACTCATACATCTACATGCAGCCATGTAGCATGCAACGTACCCATGATGTACTCAGCTGTTGGTATGGAGGCCCATTCAACTGCCCATACAGGGGTAGGACCCCATCCAAATCCTCCAACGTGAAGGATAGGGACTGTTCCCCTGTACCATGGGCCATGGCAGGTTCCAGACACCGGTCACATTAGCACACGCCCTGGAGATGTCGTTGAGTGTAAAGTCAGGAATCAGGTGAAGTGGTAGAAAGAAAATGGCGGTCACGTCCGTGGCAGTGAGCACCGTCACCGCCGCGTTGATCATCATTGGTTCCTGTATACTAAGGAGCCCTATGTTAGCCAATGAGGAATAGCACGCCGGTGCAGACCGCCCTCCGCCATGACGCCTAACACCGGCGGAGTGAGGTCACTTCCACCTGTCCCTGCATACAGGACAGACGGTTGCCATTTCCTACTGCTAGTACTCATGTTTTGACTTTATAGGTGCATCATTGGTGTCGACTGTACACATCTAGACAATTCTAGTGTCCTACATACATACATGCTCTGGGTATTGTGGTGTTGGGTGTCCATAGGTCCTGTTGTCACACCCATTTCACTTTTGGCTCACTTAGATACCAACCACTGTGGAGGAATAGGAGGAGGAGGAAAGCACCTGTGTACAGAGCCTTGTCGACTTGGCTACACTGGAGGACCAGTACATCATACTCACCTATCGTCTGGACCGGGCCACAATCACAGAGCTGTGTGCACAACTGGAGCCTGATCTGATACCTTCTATCCGTAGCACCACAGCAATTCCCCCTCTTGTGCATGTACTGTCAATGCTCTATTTCCTGGCAACTGGTTCTTTCCAGGTGACTGTGAGCTTGGCTGCAGGAATGTCACAGCCAATGTTCTTGATTGTGCTTGGAAGGGTTTTGGCTGCCTTGCTTCAACATAGGAGCAGCTACATCACATTTTCCAGGTTGATAAGTTGCCCACTGTGAAGCCTGGATTCTACACAATGGGACACACACCACATGTGATTGGGGCCATTGACGTAACTCATAGTTCCATAGTCCCTCCCAGGGCAAATGAGCAGTTGTATAGGAATAGGAAGCGTTTCCACTCTCTCATGTCCAGATGGTGTGCCTTGTTGACCAGTACGTCTCCCATGTCACTGTCAAGTATCCTGGATCTGTGCATGATGCCTATGTCTTGAGGAATAGCAGCGTCCCACAGGTGATGGCACGACTAAGGAGGCACAGAGTGTGGCTTACAGGTAAGCTTGAGTCCCCACCCAATGCATGTCAGTGTATGCCATTGTGAATGGCTAATGTGGGTCCCTCACTTCTTCCAGGTGACTCCGTCTACCCAAACCTGTCCTGGCTGTTGACCCATATTAGGAATCTGAGAACAGGGGCTGAAATTCAGTACAATGATGCAAATGGATGTACCAGGAGGATTGTGGAACACACTTTCAGTCTCCTGAAAGCCAGTTTCAAGTGCCGCCATTTAACAGGTGGATCCCCATGCTACTCCCCTGAGAAAGTCTGCCAGATTGTGTGGTCTGCTGCATGCTGCATGCTGCACAATATGGCCCTCAGACGCCATGTGCCCTATCTGAAGGAGGAGGCGCGTGACAATTCACCTGTGGCAGCAGTGGATACTGAGGACAATGAGGAGGAGGAAGAGGAGGAGGATGCGGACAACAGGACACATATCATTCAGCAGTACTTACAATGAATCTCAGGTAAGACTGTTGATCTATACACGTCTCCATTTTAGTACAGTGCTGGGTGGCTTTTGTGTTGTGCCAGTCACTACCTTTGCATCACAATTGACTGTCACACATGCCTTCCCTTATTGCAGATGTTGGTGTGGTTACAAAAGTGTACTGTTGTGATGTCTACAGACAGCTGAGACACATTTGTTGGATGGATTCACACATTACAGGACATTTGCACAGGATAATGAATTTCAATACAGTTCAATACATTGCATATTTCTTTCTGATAAAGCACTATTTACTCAAGTTGTGTTCAAGGGTGTTTATTTGAGTAACAAAAAAGCAATAGAACGTGCAATGGAGTGGGGTGATGCTTGGGAAAAGTCTAGTGTAGTGGCCCAGTCTGTTTGTAGCACAGGTCCAGTGTCCATGGGGCCCTAGGAGGAGGAGCAATGGCAGTCAAAAGTGAACAAGGTGAATCAGTGGAACACAAGGGGGACATTCTGGAGGGACTCATCTCATGGCGGTGGTCTTGGTCTTGGCAACTGTCTCTGGTGTCTGTCTGGGTTGCAGGGAACGTTTGCGGGGTGGTTCACTTTCTGCAGGTGGGGGTGCTGGTGGCCTGTGAGTCCTGTGGCAGGACGTCCTGTCCACTAGCTACAGCAGATGTGGAGGGCTGGTCAGTATACTGGCTAGTGGAAAGGGCCCGCTGGTATGTTGTGTACTCACGCATGATGTTCCCCATGCCACTCAGTGCCCCTGCAATAGAGGCCATGGGGGTATTCAAGGCCTTTAATTGTTGCATGACCTCCTGGTGGTGTTCCCGCTGCAGCCACTGGTTCTCCTGCATGACGTCGATCATCTGCCCCATCCTGTCCTCGGATTGTTGGTATGCCCCGCAACTCCTCACCAGTGAAACGGGGTGCCTTTGTGGTGACATGGGTGTTATGTGGTGTGTGTGTTGTGCAGAGGGTGTTAAGTGATGTGGTGGGGTGTGTGGTGTGTGACAGATGAATGGGTAGTTGTGGTGTGTGTGTGCTGTTATCTCTAGGATTGGCCTAGCCAGGTGTAGCAGTCTTCTCGTGTTGGCAAAGGATTGTGGGTGATGTGGGGGGGTGTTTTATAGTGCTGTTGGTGGGTGCATGGGGTGTGTGTATTTGTGTCAGGAGAGGGTTTTTTGGACTGGCCAACGTTGGCTTGTTTTGGTTGTGGGTGGCCATTTCCGCCGCAGCAGTGAGCACTGCCAATGGTTTTCCGCCAATGAATGTCCGCTGTGGTGATTCGTGGGTCATTATTTGGAGGGCTTTGTTTTGCTAGCTTAACGGTATGGGTGCTAGCTCCAACAGTTTTTCGCATTTGTTGGGTCTAGCGGATTTGTGATTGTGGCTGGTTTCTGTTGGTTGTGTGTGTGTGTGTGTCATAATCTGGGAGGCAGACGTTCGCCTCCGTGGCGGTGTGTTGGTGGCCGTCACCACAGCAGTATTCGAAAAATACCTCTAATGTCATAATGAGAGGCATAGTGCATTGCACATATTCAAAACTAACAGGCATATAACAATAATATTACAAAAAAGGCCCTGAAAACACAACCTACACTCAGCTGTAAAACAAAAGTTCCCGCCATGAGAAAGATTAAATAGATACTGGAAGGTGAGCAAGGTTATTATTCTGGGGTCCCCCCTAACGTAATGTGGGGACCCAAAGATGATGTAGACAGAAAAAGCATGTTGTTGTGAACGTTTTGGTGGTGGTCCCATTGTCTGAAGACCACCACAGGCTGTGTTATGAGCACAAATGTTTTGTGAAAGTAATGCCCTGCACAACTTTGTGGGGTAATATTTCCCCAGTGCTGTGAATATTGCAGTATCAGCTCTCCCGCTGTGCCAGGAGAACCGCTTTTGTTTTGAGGATTTCTGTTATACATAGAGCATTTACCAATTTCAAGTGTTTTAAGTGGAGAATCACAAGAAATTACTCTGATTAGGACTGTGAACAATATGACCAGAGTTCTAAAACCACAGATCGAGTTCACGCTGTGGTGCCTGTTTGCACTGTGAGCACCATGGCCACTATGCAGCATGAAGAGGAGAGAAAAAAGAAATAGTTCACCCATGCTGAAGTATATAGGCGAATGTGCAATAATCCAAGAACAGGGGCAGTCTGTAAGGCATGACAAATGTAAAGCAATTACCAATGACATCAAGAGATTTTTGAAAGGGAAGCCCAGGAATGCGTTAAAGTGATGGGCATTAGGTGGGTGTGGTTAAAAGCCCACAATACTTCTATCAGGTCAAAGCGCTTGCGTGCTTGACCCAAAAATAAATATTTTAAGATGTTGATATAACTGTAATGCTTAAAACTGCCCCATACCATTGTACCAGAGAGAGAGGGGAGATAATATTATACCAAATAATACAAATACAAAACAGATCCTATAAACTTAACAATCTAACTACTAAACAATATTACACAAATCTCCTAGAAGACCTTGTGGAAGAAATAAATCTTCTGGAGCCATTTGTAATGCACCCAACGTCACATTTTAATGGATAGAAGAAAAATGGTGCAAACTGGAATCCAGGATATCTGATGTGGAGCAACAGCTTAGTACCATTGAGGATGCAGCATCTAAAATAGATGAAATGTCCAAGGAAATCCTTCTTCTAAAACAACAAACTGAAGACTTGGGAAATCATAATACATGTAACAATCTCAGGATTTATGGCATCCCTGAAGGTGCAGAGGGCTCAGATATGCTTGCCTTTCTTAAGACACATATTCCGAAGATATTTGTGCTCAAAGCGGTTATAACCCTCAATTTACAACATGCTTATTTTGTAGGTCCAAAATCATCAGGAGTTTCAATGTCAGGAAGACTCAGAGGCATTATAGTTCTTTTCTTCTTTTCTTAGAATATACACAGTCACTTATAGTTTTATCAGCAGCTAAACAAAGGAAGCAAATGCTATGGTCTGGTCACAAGGTCTTCCTCTCACAGGACGTTGCACGTGCCACTGCGGCTCGTTGCAAGAAATTTCTCTCATATGGCCCTGCTCTATGCTCCATGAATGCTTAAAAAGAACTAATTCATCCTTGTTTTTTAAAGGTGACTTACAAGGAGAGATCTTACTCCTTTGATTCCCCTGATGACCTTAGGAAATTCATTTTTGAAAACAAGGATGAAGACATGGAACTTGGAAAATCTTGAAATGTTTCTATTTTCTTATAAATATTACTGTGCTTTCTTTCTGCCTATATAACGCTTTGACTTGCAATAAATTTTCTTTTCTTTTATACTTAGTTTTTTTTTTAAATCACTAACTCTACAGATGTGTCATGTCTCACCAGGACCCCTTCCCCTGCCATGTCTTTCTTCTGTGTCTCCCATCCCTAACCTATTTTATATACTATGTCCTTATTGTCAGTGCATGCTTTTTATAAGTCATTGGTGAAAATTCTCTATTTTGGCATTCCCATCTTACAATTCCATTAATGTTCTTAACTGCTGTCTCACTCTTCTATGTTACCTAGTGATTGTCTCTGCGACCTCCGGCATACATCTTTGTTTGCAGTTCATCTTTTTCTTTGTGCTTCCCCACCCCTTCTTGACATCGTTATTGCACTACAAGTGCCTTTGTTCAATAATGGTCGAAGCCTTTTGGCTTACAGCTATTTTTTCTTCTTCTACAGATTCTATTTCTCTTCTTTATTCCTCTTTCTTTTCTCTTTTTCCTTCCTTTTTCAATTAATTAAACCTTACCACATAAACAAATGTTTCATCTGCTTTTTGATGATTTGGTGGGCTTCTGTATACTACTTTGTTCTTATTATTCAATTGAAGATGTATCTATTCTATAATTCCTTTTTTACCTTTTTACATGATTAACAATATATGTGTAGTGTTTTAGAATGTGAAGGGTCTACACAACCCGACTAAGAAGCAGAGAGTTCTCTCACACCAATTTAGATTAAAATGTAAGACTGTTATGTTACAGGAAACTCACCTCACTGACAAAGACATCAACTCTCAAAAGAAACACTGGGTATGTCACATATCCTGTTCTTCCACAAAACAAAAATAGGGTTATCCCTTTATTTCAAAAGTCACTCTCCTTGACTTTTGAGAAGGGGAAGAAAGATGATGTTGGAAGATGGCTTCTTCTTCATCTTAACATCAACAATACTCCAATCTCCCTCCTCAACATTTATGGCCCAGCAGGCATTGACGTACAATTTTGGGGACACATTACCCACAATCTTCGTTCAAGCCCAAACAATAATGTTCTTGTGGGAGGAAAGTGCGGCCATATTATGGATCCCTTTACTGACAGGAAATCACTTGCTAGATATGTTCCTAATACAATGCAAAACACTTTCAAAAATGTTAACCGATCTAGAGATGCTTGGAGACGCTACAATCCAGAAACTATGGAATTTGCTTTCTGTTCCCCTACACATAAGTCCAAATCTAGAAGTGACTATATTTTTCTGACATCTCATTTACTCACCACTTGTCAGGATCAAGGCTGCGCGCGGTCCAGGTTCCACCCGAAGGTCCGCTGCGTGGATTTGCGGGGCATTATGCGCACCACTGGTCATCCCCGCGTGTTCCAAGAATGGCCAGCAGCGTTGCTTGCCCTGTGATAAAACCCACATAGCTGCAGGTTCAGGCCATTGGTGGTCAAGATGCACTTATCAGTGCTATTCTATGAAAGGGACTACATTTCCCATGTTTTTAGAGGCAGCAGCCATCTTGGGGTGTGGCTGGCCTATAAAGCCCAGCCACACCCAACCTCGTGGCTCACTATTTTGAAGACTTCGATGCAGTCTGACCTCAAGTGACCTTCCTCTGGAGCAAAGCAGAATTTCTTCGAAGGCAGCTTGGCAGAAACTCGAAGGTTCCAGTTATTTCCTTTGGGAATTCAGACATGAGTAGGTCGTACTCGTGGGCGATAAGGTCGTGAAGAGCCCAAGTCAGAAGGGAATTGTTTCTCCCTAACTTTCAACATTCCCCTAGACTAACGAGCATGGCGTTTTAGGCCGCTTCAGTTCACGGCAGCAAACGCGCCCAGTAAGGCGCTTCAGTTCCCAGTGGCAAACGCGCTCAGTAAAGTGCTTCAGTCCACGGCAGCAAACGGGCTCAGTAAAGCGCTTCAGTTCACGGCAGCAAGCATGCTCAGTAAAGTGCTTCAGTTCACGGCAGCAAACCCGTTCAGTAAAGCGCTTCAGTTCACCGCAGGAAAACGCGCTCAGTAAAGCGCTTCAGTTCACGACAGCAAACACGCTCAGTAAAGCGCTTCAGTCCTCGGCAGCAAACGCGCACAGTAAAGCGCTTCAGTTCACGGCAGCAAACGCGCACAGTAAAGTGCTTCAGTTCATGACAGCAAACGCGCTCAGTAAAGTGCTTCAGTTCACAACAGCAAACGCGCTCAGTAAAGCGCTTCAGTTCACGGAAGCAATGTGCTCCAGTAAAAGCGCTTTTCACGCACAGGAGAACATTTATTGAAAAAGGGTTTCAAAGATAAAGAAATCACAGTTTCATTGTTTAAGATGCATAAAATGCGAGATACATATTAAGGTGTTTTACATGATTTGAAAAGTCCTACTTAAGTGTTTTGTGAGTCATCTAAACAGAGATCTAATGTTTAGAGTTTTATCAATGCATAAGTGGTTCTATGATTGATATTTCAGAGAGTGTCCATGGTCTAAAGCTCTGTTTTTCTTGGGACTCTGAGGTCTCAGTTCATTCTGATGTTGTGATTTACAGAAGGGGCTATTGCCCAATCACAAAGAGTTTCAATCTGGTATTATGGAGATGCATGTACGCAAAGGCTCTAATGGTGAATTAGATTGTCTTTAATGAGTATATGCATGCTTGTTCTAAACTCTTCCTTTTCAGATCTCTCTCCCAGCTGTTCCCTCCCCTAATTCTCTTCCCCCGCCTGACTTCATCATAACTCTGTGCTATTAAAGCTTTCTGAGTCAATGACGCCGGGAGGTGGGCCTTCTTGTTCAGCAGCGTGCAGATCCCGAGGAAAAGACACTGTGACACCACTTTAGTTCATGCTGAAATTGGATCTATACTAATATTCGATCATGCATCAGTATTTACAGATATAGAAATAACACCTGAAACCTCTAAACCAAATAGATGGTGATTGAATAGCTACATGTTGAAAGATCAAACCTTTGTGGAAAACTTTGAAATGTTTCTGAAAGAATATTTTGATGCTAACACAACCTCTGACCTACAATTTCCTGTTATTTGGGATGCCTTTAATCAACGGCTAGAGGTTTCATCATTGATTATGTTGCAACTAAAAAGAAAATATATTTCAAGGAATCTGCACTCCTCCTTACATCCATTAAACAACTTGAGCATGAATATTAAACTTAGAACAAGAAGACACTCTTAAACATCTTAATCAAGATACGTTGACTTTTAACAAAAATTTGACGAAAGATGCATCAAGCGTGCTCTTGAGGATTAATTCTAAATTCTACGGTGGGTGTAACAGAGAAGGACAGATACTTGCAAACTATGGCGGTCATTCTGACCGCGGCGGGCGGCGGTCGCCGCCCGCCATGCGGTTACCGCCGAATGACCGCCCCGCTGTCAAAAGACCGCGGCGGCCATTCCAACTTTCCCGCTGGGCCGGCCGGCGACCGCCAAAAGGCCGCCCGCCGGCCCAGCGGGAAAGCCCCTGCGACGAGGAAGCCGGCTCCGAATGGAGCCGGCGGAGTTGCAGGGGTGCGACGGGTGCAGTGGCACCCGTTGCGATTTTCACTGTCTGCAAAGCAGACAGTGAAAATCTGTATGGGGGCCCCCAGGGGCCCCACGACACCCGTTCCCGCCATCCTGGTTCTGACGGTGAAAACCGCCAGAAACAGGATGGCGGGAAGGGGGTCGGAATCCCCATGGCGGCGCTGCAAGCAGCGCCGCCATGGAGGATTCCCTGGGCCAGGGGAAAACTGGCGGGAAACCGCCGGTTCCCCTTTTCTGACCGCAGCGGTAAGAATAGCCCAGGAAGCACCGCTAGCCTGTTGGCGGTGTTTCCGCTGCCCTCCGCCCTGGTGGTCAGAGACCGCCAGGGTCGGAATGAGGCCCTATCTGAAAGTTAAATCCCAAAAATCCAAAATAACAAATATTATGGATGATGAAGGTATTAATCACTTTAGCGATGAAGAAATCCTACAATGCTTTATCGATATTTCTAAAAGATTATACATGCCAAAATCTTCTCCATCAGAAGAAGCCCTGGATTCCTTTTTTGACTCCCTTCTACCTCGGCCCATTCAGCCACAGAATTGTTTCCTACTTGACAAGTACATATTTTAAGGGACATTAAGACTGCCCTAGCCAAACTACTGACTACAAGGCCCGCAGACCTGATGGTTTTAAAGAATTTTACCTACGTTTTTCCCATATTCTACTTCCCCATCTCCTTTCCTCATATCAATACTTTCTTCATAACAGTGAGGCTCGAGGTAACTTTTCAGAAGCAATGCTATATCTGAATCCAAAAAAAGATAAAGAACCCTCTTCCTGCGCCAGTTATCGACCAATCTCTCTCATTAATCTAGACTGTAAGATTTTCGCAAAAATATTAGCTCTCTGGCTTAATCAGAGAATTCCAGATTTGGTCGGAATAGAACACACTGGTTATGTCAAAGGTAGATATATGACTGATAATTCCAGAATGTTACTAAACATTCTGCTTCTTGCTTCTAAAAGATCGTCCCCTATAGCAGCCAATACATTAGATGCAGAAAAACCCTTTGACTGGGTTCACTGGCTCTTCCTGATGCGCTCACTTAAATGGCATGGTTTTGGACCTGGAATCCTAAAACATATAAGGACACTTTACTCTTCTCCAACCACCTCTATTTTTGTTAACGGCACCCAATCATCTTTTTTTCCCTCTATTGTGGCACTGTATAGGGATGCCCATTATAACCATTACATTTCATATTATCTTTAGAACTCTTTCACAAACTTTGCAACACTTCTTTCCAAGGTTTTACTCACAAAAACACTGAAATCAAATTCACAGCTTATGCTGATGACATCATTCTCTACATCATGGATCCACAGATGTCTATATCTGCCTTTACAGATATATTAACCAGTTACTCCAAACTACCAGGTTAAAAATTACATTTTAATAAATATGAAGTCCTTCCTTTAAACACATTTTGTTCTAAGGAAATGTTTACAGACTCTGGTTTCAGATGGAACTCTATTTATATAAAATGTTTATGGATCAACTATGCCTTTTCCATAACAAAAACAATAGAGAACAATTAAGAAGATTTTCTTCAAAAACATTTTTCGTATAGAAGTAGCCTCCTTTGTATTTATCCTGGTGGGGTAGGTTAGAATCAATCAAGATGATGATGCTCCCTGTTATCAATTTTTATCTATCCATGTTGCCAGGGAAAAACCCACAGAAATTCTATAAGTCCCTTTACAGTACATGAAGCTAATTTAAATGGAGCACGCATTTCCTTATCCTCTTTGGGTCAACCTAAAAATATAGGTGGAGTTAATTTTCCCAATTTTTCACAATACCATTCCTCATTTCTATTAAAACAAGTTTTACCCCATCTACACTCATCAACAGATACACCACTACCAGTCCAGCGCAAATTAGAAGATTCCTCAATATTTGCTTTTTCTTTTCAGTCTCTAGCTCATCACTCACTTCCTCCAAGATCCTTTACTTCCCCCTCCCAACATGTTATATCTACAATCCACCAAGTCCTTAGCAAAGCTCTATCACCACTGCATGCCTTCTTTGAATCCTCTATATGGCACAATAAATCTATTAAAATATCTAATCGTACTATTTTCTGGAAAGACTGGGTTGTTAAAGGAATTATTCAAGTTCCGCAACTATTTCAAGGCATGCATCCCCTCTCCTCATCTGAAAATCAGTCCAAATTTGCTCAAATATGAATCTTTAAGAATTTCTCTTACAAACCATGTATCTTTCCTATCACAGGCTCCTTCCCTCAATCCTGCTCTTTCTCTGATACAATTAACCCCATCCTCACCCATCAAGGCTTCACATATATACAAATACCTTCACTATCTGCGTCCTAATCGTCCAAAGCATAAAATCAAACTTCTGTGGGAATCTGAATTACAACATTCCTTTTCGATACAGACATGGAATTTCATATGGTCTAGAATTCATTATACCATTTGGAACACTAGGACTCACAAACTCTATACTACTTTTACCATTAGTCATTTTTGACTCCTGCTTCCCTCTCCAAATACAGCTCAAATTTAGCTAACCTTGCTGATCAAGTTCTTATACACAAGGAACATATCTACATTTATTTTTTCACTGTCCACATATTGCATCCTTCTGGCAGAAAGTAATCACCAAAATTTCATTAATATGTAATATGAACTTCAAGTTTGAGATAAAACACATTTTTAGGGTAGCTCTTCACCTATTTAGATTGGTGACTGCAAAATTGACAAAATAGATTCTCTTATAGTTATTGCATTCCAAATTATTACATCTAACTGGAAAGATGCAACCAAAGTTACCTTCAATGGATGGTGGAACTTACTTTGTCATCACCATAGACTCGACAGCGCATCCACCATCTTCACACATCAACTTCTTTAGAAAGACTCTTTTTGGTAATCTCTTACCACATATCTATTCTATCAAACTGCTCAGATCCAGGACAGCGATTCTGTTTTTCAACCACCATGAACTACAATTCTATTATTTATAACAGTATACTGACATTTTCTTGTACTAACATGTATTGGATTACGCTTTGATAACTGATAATAATTGACACAGATAAGGATGTTTTATCTTTATTCCTCATTTATTATGCATATTTCTTTTTTATCATCTTTTTCTTCATCTTTTTCCTATTACTTTTCTGTCATTCCCTCTTCTCTCTCCTACAAAATACAAAATATAAAAGGCGGGTCACTCTTTATATTCACTTCTTTTAATGATATTTAATTTAGCGAAGTAATTTTCTATTGCTTGTCAATTCTCATAGGTATTGTATATTTTGCATTACCCTAGTGACTTAAGCACTAGACTTGTTATATTATATTGTACCTATTGTTGAAATCAATGCAATAAAGCTTTCGTAGACTAAAAAAAGCCACACCCTTTCTGCAGAGCTTCATACTGCCAAATGTTGTGCTCGGTGAGGTCCTACTTTGGCCTAGAAATCGGCTATATACTGCAGGTTATGCTATGAATGGGGTGGTTACATGTCATGGCCAAAGGCCACAGCCTGTGGACAATATGTGCTTTAATGACAAAAGACCATATGCAGCAGGTTCTGGGTCATAGCGACTCAGCATAGGATGTAGCTAAAATCCACGATCAATGCCCAGATCCACCTGGGCAGAGCTTCGGGCCAGATGTAGCAAAAATTTGCGAGTCGCAAATGGCCCGAATCGCAATTTGAGACCCCGCAAAATCAGAAATGGGATGCAAAAACCCAATTTCCGAATCGCAAATTGCGACGTGAGCCATTACCGACTCGCAAATTCTGCGACCCCATTGTGCGACTTGCAAATAGGGAGATGCAATTCGCGAGTCGCAAACCATATGAAAAAGCCACTCGCAAATGGCGACTAGTCGCAAAAAGCCCATTTTGCACACCCAAATTACCACTAACTCAGAGCAGGTGGTAACCATAACCAAAGTATAAAAGGAGACCCAGAAGGCATCTGGGTTACTCAAGATGGCTGAAATATATGCGATAGCAAGGAGGAGGAAAGTCCACGCCGCCTAGCAGAGGAAAAGGAGGAGCCAGAGACAGGAGAGGATATACAGAACCAGGCAGACACTTTTCCAACAAACTGAGGAGGAGATTTATGATAAATAAAAACTCAGCAGTGCAGCAATATTAGAATTAATAGATCTACTCAATCCGCAGCTTCAACGACAGACTGCGCGGCAGCGCCATCCCCACACATGTGCAAGTGCTTTGCTCACTGCACCTCTTGGCCTCGGGTAGCTATCAGGGGGTCATTGCAGTGGCAGGTGGGGTATCTCAAAGTGCACTCTCACGGTTCTTCAGATGTTTCTTAGATGCCATACTCACACACATGTCCAGATACATATACCTACCCAGGAATGAGGCAGAAATCAACAGCACCAAGTTGGAATTCTACAAAATTGCCAACTTCCCTCATGAAATAGGGTGTGTAGACGGGACACATATACAAATATGCCCTCCTGCAAATCTGGAATATCTGTTCCACAACCGGAAGTGTACCCACTCACTGAACATCCAGGTGGTATGTGACGCCCATTATGTCATCACTGACATGGTAGCCAAATTTCCACGGAGTACACATGACTCCTACATTTTCAGGCACAGTGGGATACACCAACGCCTAGAACGTGGGAAATTTGGAGACGGATATCTATTAGGTATTCCTGCAGACACCCTGAAGACATACACACAGGTCACTGTAGAAACCATCCATGCCCTGCTAACATTGTTCATTTTTGCCAAACAGGTGACAGTGCATATGCGCTAAGACCATGGATACTTACCCCGTACCTAACACCCAGCAATGAAAATGAGAGGCGATATAACAGTGCACATAGGAGGACCAGAAATGTCATAGAGAGGACCTTTGGACTGTTAAAGGCAAGATTCCGATGCCACCACAGAAGTGGAGGTGCGCTCCAGTATGCCCCAATAACAGCATTCAAGATAGTTGGCCCATGCGCTATACTGCACAACATTGCCACCAGACGTGGGCTACATCTCACCCCTGAAGACCCAGATTCGGAGGATGACGAGCAAGAGCTACCACATCGCCATCCTGGGACGGGACCACATTGCAAACCAATATTCGGAAGGTACGTGGTAACTGTCACCACACACACTTATGTCACACACAAAGAGCCCAGTTGTGAAGTGGATCAAACAATAAGTTTTATTACGTGAACCTAATAAGTGAAGAACTGAACTTTTGTTAAGGGGCTGTAAATGTCCACCTGCAATGAGGACACATTCACTTCATGTGCCTCATGTGTCCTGCAGTGCATGGGCCTAACACCTCCGCCTGGGACGCCCAGCATGGCTAGTGCTAGGTGTGTCAGCAGACCCCTGACGTGCACTGCCACTCCTCAAGACACGTGTGTCTGTGGCAGATGCGCTGCTGACGGTGGACCCCTCCTCACTATCCTGAGGTGTCCCTGCCGTGCCCCTAGCCACCTGTCTAGCCTCCAGCATGTCCACAGCGTGGCTAATGCGACCCAGTCCCCGAGCCACATCCCCTGCAAAGTGGCCCAAGTCCACCTGCAAGCTCACAGTACGGCGTGACAGCCCTGTGGTCCTGACTGCGAGACGGATGGATGCAGCCATGCGGTCCAATCTGTGTACCAGTTGCCGCTTGCGGCGCCTTGCACTCTGTCTCTCTGACACTAGTTCTGTCACCAGTTGCTGTATGGAGAGAGCAAGGTCACCGACATTATCGTTCAAACGTGTGAACTGTGTGTTCACTTGTGCCAGCCCATTGGTGAAATTATGCTCCATCCGTTGCATTGCCCCAGAAATGATTCTCATCTGCCTTGTTTGCAGATGCTGACCAGATATGAGGACTGCCTCAGCTGCAGATATGGATGAGTCACCTACATCCTCCTGGGACACTGCTTGGACATGAGTCTGCGTCTGCGACGCGGTGGTGCTTCAGGGTCCTGTTGACTGACACTGTGGCTGGGACCAGGTGCTGTGTCTATTTCCACCATGTCCATTTGTTCAGCTGGAGGGAACTGCGGTGTTGTGGTTCTGGGCCCTGTAGTGGCTGCTTCAGACTCCTGCGCTGCCTGTTGGCTGCTTTCTGCACCCTGGACGGTGTGGCTGGTGGGGGTGTCTTGTGGGAGACCTGTGGGACATAGGGAACACACTGTCAGTATCTAACATCTGTTGTATGCCCCCTAATAAACAGTTGCCTATAAGCTGACTACTGTACTACATTGCCCATAATGCACCATTCTGGTAGTTGCAAGTCTGGAATGGAGCTGGTTTGGTTGTGCATGCTGCTGTGTACTGGGTGGGTGGGGGTATGGCATTTCTGGGTGTACATGCATGTTTCATGGTACTCACTTTTTGATGTCCCTGGCGCTGACGTGTCCAGTACTCCCATTCCTGACACTGCCTCAGGCTCAAGGGTCTGTTCTACCAGTTCCTCCATGGGTTTGAGTGGTGGGATTGTGGGATGGTGGATGGGCCTCCTCCTGTACCCCTTATCTCCCTGAAGCGCTCTGCCACCCTCTCCTTTGTCCTGGAGCGCAGGTCACACCACCGTTTTTTGATTTCATCTATACTTCTGTGGCTCACCCCTATGACGTTGACCCTCTCCTGGATGTCTTGCCAGATTCTCCTCTTTTCCGTGTCTGGAACACTCAGGGCAGCCCTTCCAAACAGCTGGTCATGGTGCTGGCAGCATTCCTCTGTCAGCACCTCAAGTTCCTTTTCAGGGAACTTCAATTTTCTCTTCCTGCCTGCACTGCCTGAGTCTTCCATTGTTGCTCCCTCCTCCCAGGTGTATTTGATATCTTCCTGGCTGTGATGTCATCAGCAAGAGCCAGGAAGTGTTTTTCCAACTGTTTTGCTGCACCTGCATGCAATTTGCGGCACAGTCGCAATTTGCGACACCCACTCGCAATTTGCGAGTCCGTTTTTAGCGAGGTCGCAAAAAGCGACCTCGCTAACAGCGGACTCGCAGTCTGCTGTGCGACTTCATTTGCGAGTCGCAAAATGAAGTCGCTTTTTCTTGTTGGATACCATTTTGCGAGTCGGAAATTGCGAGTCGCAATGATTCGCAATTTCCGACTCGCAATTTTTTGGCTTCCTACATCTGGCCCTTAATCCCATCAATTTTGCGCAGAGGTGAGAAACAGAGGACCCATGGCATCTAAGATGTTATCAGTGAGTACATCAATAGTGGTGTGAGTTTGCCAGTGGTCCTGAATGATGTAATTTGTGACAACATGGACAAGATCTTCAGTAGTGTTTTGGGGTAGGATTTATGGTTGTGTACCCAACCCCAACCGGCGAATTTCAGTCCCATATTCATACTTTTTTTGCACCGCATTAGCATCATTTTTTGACGCAAAAGCGGCGCAAACTTACAAAATATAATTGTATTTTGTTTGTGCCACTTTTGTGTCAAAAAATGACGCAAATGCGGTGCAAAAAAGTATAAATATGGGCCTTGTGGTTTTGTTTGACCTTCAACCGAAGTTTTAATGGCACTATTTTCACATCTGAGTAAATAATCATAGCTCCCTTTTGTTTCGTCACCCTCTCTGCAATGTGATCACAGAAAATGTTTTACAAATCATTTGCTAACTCTTGCAGTTTGTACACCATTCATAGACTTTTAGGAGCAAAGATCATAAAATGATGCCCCCCAGTTCACATATTTAATTTTAAAATCAGCAAAACCTGCACCAATTTTTCTTTTTTGTGCCCATTATCTGTCGGTTTCTATGAATGCCACATTGACTCCCGTGATCCCCTTACTTGGTGGTATATGCTGACCATACCCCCACTTTTCCTCATTTAATTTTTTTTCTGCAGAATGCGGGAATGAGCATCATCTGGCATCAGATAAAGACATACAGACAAAAAAGATTCAGCTGCAGCAATCAGTTAGCACCCACAAGTTTGCAAACCACTAGTTTGCAAATGACTTGTGAATACACAACTGTAAACATAGTACTTTTCGACAATTAGATTTTCAAACAAAAAGTTTGTCAAAATTTTGTAAATCTATGCTACAAATATACAAATAACTCTTTCAAGCTCTCACTGTTATTCCAAAAAAATTAATGAGCTGGCCTATTGCGACTCAGTTCGGCCTTCATGACAAGTTTGCTGCTATTACATTCTTTCGTTTTTACTGTGGCTTAGAGAAAAAAAATTATATGAAACCTGAAATAGAGAACGTAAGTATTGGATCATCTGAAAAAAAAAATTGCTCCATCCTACTATTCAGTGCACAATTTTGAAATCAAGAAACTGTCACGGCTTCGGGCGGGCCTGATCAGGACTCTGATTGGGACACCCCTTGAGGTCACCGGATATCCTAAAGAGGTAGTGTACTGGGGCAGAAGAGCAGCTAAAGGCATACACGGAAAGGACAGCTATGGACAGGCACAGGAAACAGCAAAGTAAAAGCAGAGCAACCCTTGTGTGAACAAACAGGAAACAGACAAACACGCTGGGGTTGTACACAGAGTAGGGCGCAGAAACTCCCACAGTGACAGGGAATGTCAATGCCTCTGTGCAGTTTGCTCTTACAGATAGTCACCCTGCCAGCCCCATAGAAAGGAGGCAGAAGAAGTGATTCTGTCTCTGGACCCTAGAGCACAAACAAGGATAGTACTTACATACACAAGACATGCTCTTGTGGGTCCAGCTGGAAACACAGTGGCGATTCCTGAGAAAACAGCAATAGCACACTGTCACTGTTAGGCACGAAAGACAACGTATAACACTAGACAAGGATGGGGCTGGAATTGCCTCCTGGAAACCCAGTACAAAGGAGGACACTTATACACTGGTGAAGACTGATAGAACACTTACCAGACACAAATAACCAAGAAGAAACGGAAACAGAAGAGAACAAACTAAGAGGCAGAGACAAGAACTGGGAACAGGCTCAGGATGAAGCAAAGTCAGGACTAGGACTTGAAAACAGGGCACAAACTTCTGGCTGGAACAAACAGAAATAGGACTGGGAAACTGAGAGTAGGCTCTAGCTGGAACAGACAAGGACATGGCTGGAATACAGGATGTAGAAATAAGCAGTAAACAGGACTGGGAAACAGAGAGCAGTTTCAGGCTGAAACATGGCAGGAGCAGGACAGAGAAACAGGGAGCAGGCTCTGGAAGAAGCAGACAGATACAAGGCTAAGAGATAGGGATCAGACTCTGGCTGGAACAATCAGGAACAGGGCAGAGAAACAGGAAACAGGATCAAGCTGGAACAGAACAGGAACAAAACACCATCCGATAAGGGGTCTGTAATACAAAGGAACCGAACTCCAATGCACGACGGGGATCTTGAGGAAATGGCTGCTTATAAGCAATTCCAAGCTGGGCTGCACAGGAGAGGTCTCAGGTGTATGTAGTTTCAGACACTTGCAAGTCCTGGAGGAGAGGATCCGGTGAAAAGGAGCAACTGGACTTCTCCCATAGAAAACAATGGGAAACAGAATCCAGGCTTTCCTGACTACCAGGCTGTGTATTATGGGAATTGCAGTCCCAGGAATCAAATATAGTACTACACAAGTATACCATGGCGAAAAGAGAAACAAACAGGAGTCAGCAAGGGACTCTAGATAAGTGTTCAAGGTGATTCCCAGGCTACCGAGAGTCCCCTCACAGCGCCCCCTAGAAATGGGACGACAGAGTTGTAACAGAAACTTGGTTCGGAAAATGCACCAACCAAAGTTTATGAAGGCTCATCAAACAGCACAGAAATCATTAATGACAGCAAAAGCTCAGTTTCCTATATAGAGGGCCTCATTACAAGTTTGGTGGTTCTTGGACAGCCGTGGCAGCAGTCCGAACGTTATCGGGAAGGCATTTGGACCACCGTATTATGAGTCATCCGGGCATTTGGAGCAAAGACCGCTGCGGTCGCACCGGCACCGCTAGGCAGCCCAGACCGCCACAGTCATGAGGCAGCACAAACAAGCTAGCAGAGACAGTGTTGCCACCGGACACGTTACAAGGTTACACACAACCAATGTGACCGTAGTGGTCCAACCACCATGCCTCAGAAGGCAGAAATGGGCAGTATAAATGGAGGCACTCACCTGCAGGAAGCCTTATATGTCTGTAGCCGCCATGCAGCCCATCACGCATATCCTGCCGCTATTGCTGATAGTCAGGGTGTAGGCAACAGGGCAAAGATCAAGGTCAAACAAAAAAACTTTCTTAGGGACACTGGGATGTTCTTCACAATGACTAATGTCAGAACTCATCTCTTGTCAAATAGAGGTATCCAGGGAGAGGAAGGAAGGGACAACCACCTGTCTACCGTCCACTGCCAAACTTCCAACCATGGAAGAACACCACGTCACACTCCTCTATCTTCTGAATTGGTAACCAATAGTGGACTTATGTCATCAGCCAGATCTGATGCCAGCTATTAGTTTTCCAACCAGCATACCACCCATTGTACAGGTCATGTGAGATTTGCACTGGCTACCAAAGGATCTTTCCAACATACAGGGGCCCAAGCTGGTCGCGTCCCAGCCTATGTTCAGTCTGGTGTTGAAGGATGTTCTCTCAGCAATGTTGAATCACCTGGACAGCTATATCCAGTTTCCCCAATGTGATGATTTAGCCCATGTGAAGGCTGACTTTTATGGTTTTGCACACATCCCACAAGTGGTGGGGCAATTGATTGCACACATGTTGGCTTGGTCCCATCGCATGCCAATGAACAAGTAAACCGCAACAGGGAGAACTTCCATTCCATCAACGTCCAAATTGTATGAGTGTCAGACCTATACATTTCACAGGTCTGTGCATGTTCTCCGAATTCAGTCCATGATGCCATCATTATGCAGAACAGCACTATCCTCCAGCTGATGTCACGACTGTACCCAGAGAGGGCCTGGCTGGTTGGTAAGTAACATCGATCCTGTTTGTGTGTGTGCGATGTCATGTGGGGCAATTCTAATAAGAGGGACTCATAGTTGCACATATGTCCCATTCCCTAACAGGAGACTCTGCATTTACAAACCATCCTTGGCTGTTGACAGCAATCAGGAATCCAAATACGCCAGGGCAAGTCCGCTTGAATGAGGCCCATGTAAGAACAAGGCAGGTCGTGGAGCTGGCTTTTGGGCTCATGAAGGACAGATGAAGGTGTCTGGACCGCACTGGTGAAGCCCTCCTCTATTCACCCAGTAAAGTGTGTCAGAACATTGTGCCCTTCTGCATGCTCCACAACATTGCCCTGCGGAGGAATATCCGAAACTTCCCAGAGGAGGGGGAGCCTGCAGTGCCACTGAGTGAGCCTCCTGAAATGCCAAGTGAGGATGACAGTGGTGAAGAGGAAAGAGCTGACTTGCAGGAAGATCTCATCAACAATTAATTTTCTTAAGTCTAAGTATGTCATGAGATGTGATGACTGTTACTGTATGAAAAACTGTAGTTGTCAGGATGTGTGGAGTAGAGTGTTTTGGCAAAACACTGGGGGCCTAATGCTCTGCAATACTCAGCTAGAGGGTGCTTGAAAAGTTAGCCTTTGACATATCCCCACCTTAATGTAGCTGTTTTGTTTGTGTCAGTCTCATTGCAATGTGACCACATTTCCAGGTGCTTGCTATGTGATTTGTGTAATAGGTATGTTTTCAAATCTATACTCATTGTTTTGTCTTTGTACAGGTACCCTCACCTTGATATCCTCATGTAGGCATTTCTGAGTTGTAACATTGGAAGGTATCTGGTGCTGTTCCAACATAGGAAGTGGACATGCATTATCCCAGCTAATGTAAGTCACAGATTTGGGGTGTATGAGACCTGTGCCAAAGCAGAATGAGCAGTGTTTGGGTGGAAGGTCTGAAGTGCACTATATACTTGGTTGTGTGCTGTGTTGGGCCAATTGCATCATGTGTGTGTGATTACATGAGCCTGAAAGATGTAGTAATCAATTACAAGCCTGGCAGTCACCCTTCACATAGGCTAAACACCCTTCCTCTATGACATGTATGTAGCTGTAGATATGTTTCATCTTTGCAGGCCACAGTGCCTGTGCCACAACACTGACATATGTTTGTGTCATACCACCAGATGCATGGTCATTGGATTATGATGGACCTGTGATCAGGGACAATTGTACTGCCCTCTGTATGTATCTTGGTTTATTTGATGCTGCATAACTTGATTGTTGTATGTAATAAGGCTTAAGCTGGTGACACCATTCACTTCCCTGCCTATTCTACAGGACAATGTTAGAAAATGTCCTTCCTTCTGTGGTCTGGGGACTGTACCTCCATATATCTACCTTGACACAATATGAGTCAGCCATTCTGGGCTATGACAGTCCAGACATATGGACAGCCTATGTGCTGTACAGTGAAATAAAATGTTTGGTGTGACCAAACATTTGTCCCAATGTGTTTGTGTGTGTTGGTTGTAATGCTTAGCAGGACACTGCACCTGTAGCACATCCCTCCTTGCACTTGTATCTTGTGTCTTCATCATTTGATTCCCATGGTCTTTCATCCCTTCATAGCAACAATTAAAACAGCAGCAAGCGGACACAAACTTTGTGATAGGTGGTGTTTATTGTGAATTTGTGCTTAGAATTAACATAAGGGACATAGCCGAACAGATGAAGTGAAGAGCTCAGGACATGACCGAACAGATAAAGTGAAGGGTTCAGTCATGGTGAATGAATTCATTGTAGTAGATGCCAGCATTGGAAGTCCAAAGTCCAATGTACTAATCCCATTGGAAATGGAAGGTTGTTGAAGAACAGTCAACACAGTGAATATGTGGCACACAAAGGAGTTGCTTCAGCAAGTGGTCACTTGCTGGCAGTCATTGGTGTCTGGCCATATGCACCTCCTTGATTCATAGCTGAACATTACCGCTTGCGTGGGGGGGGGGGGGGGCTGAGGCAGGGGTGTCTGGTGAAGGTTCTTTCCCCTCACAGGGTCCCCCTTCCAGTAGCTGGCACTGATGAAGGAGGGCCTGGTGTTGCTGCACCAAAGGAAGGAGCGAAGTGTTGCTGACGATCCCTGATTAGGGTACTGCTAATGTCCCTCAAAACCCCTGTTAGGGAGGCCAGGTTGTTATTAGTAGCCTACCATTGTTGAAGAATATCCATATGGCTGTCCCTCTGCATCTGCCTCATCTTCTGGAGTTCAGAAAGTACCTGGCCCATCACACCTTTGGACTCCTAAAAGACTCCCAAGACTTGGCTGATGGTGTCCTGGCCAGGAGCATCCCCGGTAACCACACCCTAGTGGCCAACAACATCCTGCCCATGTACCTTACCCCAAAGGCCTGTGCCCCTGCCACAGGGTGCCCCTTACTACTGGTTCCAGGACCATCATTGTCCGAGGCGGTGTGCTGTGACTCAGGACCCTGTACTGGGGGCACAAGATGGATGCCATTGTCCTAGAGACACACGATGGGGGGTAAATGGCTGCCTCTGAGGTTGAGGCAACGGGGATGGGAGAACTTTATATGATTCACTGTAGGGGTCTAACCAGGTTGTCCAGATGGGCCAGAACTGTCTTCCACATCCAGACATCCAGGAGTGTTGTCATCACTGAGGGTGTTATCCATAGGGGTAGTGGCAGTCTCTTCTGTGGGCTCTGTGTGGCCACTGGCAGCTCGACCTGTTGATGTGACAGATACAATGCTACTGGTTGTATTGTGACATCTACCTCCAAAGGTTTAGAGTGACATTTTGCAAATCCCTTGCACATAGTAAATTTGCAGGTTATGCTATTGTAACAGGTATCCATGCTATTTGTTGTATTGACCTGACATTTGTGAAACATACCAATTCCATTTCAGTCAAGCAGCTGCTGATTTTAGCAGTTCATTAGCACTTGGGAGGATGGCAGAGGAATACATCTTGCCACCAGTGCAGGGAAAACAGTGGCTTGGTCCTTTTGAGGCATAGGTGATTGTTAAGCAGGCTGGCCCAGGAGTTTGTTGTATATGTGATTGGAGTCATCATGTGGTCAGTGCATAGTAAATGTGTCTGCAGTCAATACCATTCCGGTGATGCATCTTGAGGCCTTGCTGTTCATTTATGTGGCACACTGGGTGGGCTGTCCTTCCTGTACTCAATAGTTTCATCTTGGCTTAGCAGTTCAATATTAAGCTAGGTGGCCAGCCACATCTCTGAGTCGAGTATGATCTGAACATAATTTGAGAGTGATCTGGCAAGGATTTTTGGACAAGAGACCAGTGTTCTGCTATTTGGAGTCACTTGAACAGTGCTTCCTGGGAGTTGCATTGAGGTCATTACACTAGTCCCCAAAACTGTCCAAATGTTATCCTCTCAGGTGAGTAAACTTCCTTTGTGAATTCACTAACAGATGCATTGGGGCACATGGACACTGGGCTGGTGATTAGAGTTATAAAAAAAAGTAGGGCCCATTGGGCTTTACATTCAGGCCACTCCCACTGGTTTCCAACACTAGCCAAATATCACCCTCCCAAGTGAGTAAACTTCCTTTGTGAGTTAACAAACAAGGGCAGTTGGACAAGTTTGCACTGGGCTTGTATTTGGAATTGGAGAGACAGAGCCTCCTGGCTTTAGCAGTCATGTCACTCCCTCTTCTTCATACAATTGTGTAATGTCATCCCCCAGGTGAGTTCCCAAGCAGGGGTCTTTCGATAAGAGGACACTGAACTGGTAGTTGGAGTGACAGTAAGAGATCCAACTGCGAGATTCAGTCTTGAAACTCCCCGTACTACACACACTGTACATATGATATCCTGACAGGTCAGTACATTTCAATTGAGGGTTAATACACATGGGTCCCTGGACAAGAGAACACTGTGTTGGTGTTTGTTTTCCAGAAACAGGGTCTAACGGCATTAACAGTCAGATCACTCCCTGTACTACACACACTTTACAAATGGTTTTCTCCCAGGTGAGTACACTTCAATAGAGAGTTAAGACACAGGGGTCTTTCGAGGAGAGAACACTGGTCTGGTGTTTGGAGTTGGAGGAACAGTGCCTGCTGCGAGTTGCAGTCGTGTCACTCTCACTACTCCTTATTACTTGACAAATGTTATCCCTCCAGGTAAGTTAACTTAATTTTGTAATTGACAAACAGTGATCCTTGAAGAAGAGAACATTGTTCTGGTGTTTGGAGTTACAGATACCGGGCTTGCTGTGAGTTGCATTCATGTCACTCACTCTAGTACACACACTTGACCAATGCTCTCCCCCTAGTGAGCACACTTCAATTGAGAACTCACTAACAGAAGTTTTTGAGGAAGTGACCACTGGTCTGGCGCTTGGATTTACAGAAACAGTGTCTGCTGGGAGTTGTAGTCATGCCCGTCCCTGTTCTATATCCACTATACAAATGTTATCCTCCCAGGTGAGTACACTTCAATAGAGAGTTAAGACACAGGGGTCTTTCGAGGAGAGAACACTGGTCTGGTGTTTGGAGTTGGAGGAACAGTGCCTGCTGCGAGTTGCAGTCGTGTCACTCTCACTACTCCCTATTACTTGACAAATGTTATCCCCCCAGGTAAGTTAACTTAATTTTGTAATTGACAAACAGTGATCCTTGAAGAAGAGAACATTGTTCTGGTGTTTGGAGTTACAGATACCGGGCTTGCTGTGAGTTGCATTCATGTCACTCACTCTAGTACACACACTTGACCAATGCTCTCCCCCTAGTGAGCACACTTCAATTGAGAACTCACTAACAGAAGTTTTTGAGGAAGTGACCACTGGTCTGGCGCTTGGATTTACAGAAACAGTGTCTGCTGAGAGTTGTAGTCATGCCCGTCCCTGTTCTATATCCACTATACAAATGTTATCCTCCTAGGGGAGTACACTTCAATCGGGAGTTGACAAACAGGGGTCTTTGGAGTAGCGGATACTGGGCTGGCTGAGTGGAGTAACAGTATCAGTGCCTCCCGACTTTAGAAGTCATGTCAATCCCTGTACTACATCCACTATACAAGTGTTATTTCCCTAGGTCAATATACTTCATTATGAGTTGACAAACAAGGGTCTTTGGAGAGGAGGGCACTGGACTGGCTGAGTGGAGTAACAGCAACAGTGCCTCCTGGCCTTAGCAGTCATGTCAGTTCCTGTACTACACCCACTATAGAAATGCTATTCTCCAGGGGAGTATACTTCAATTAGGAGATGACAAACAGGAGTCTTTGCACCAGTGGACACAGGTCTGGTTTTTGTACTTACCGGAACAGTGCCTGCTGGAGCTGCAGTCATGTTAGTCCCAGTACTACACCCACTATACAAGTGTTATCCTCCTAGGTGAGTCCACTTCAATTGGGAGTTGACAAACAGGGGTCTTTGGAGCAGAGGGCACTGGACTGGCTGAGTGGAGTAACACCAACAGTGCCTTCTGGCCTTAGAGGTCATGTCAGTTCCTGTACTATACTCACTGTACAAATGTTATGCTCCCAGGTGAGTACACTTCAATTGGGAGTTGATAAACAGGGGTTGTTGGAGAAGTGGCCCCAGGTCTGGTTTTTGTAGTTACAGGAACAGTGCCTGCTGGAAGTTGTAGTCATGTAAGTCCCTGTACTACACACACTATATGTAATAATGTGAATCCACACCAGATGAAGATATGTGGTAGGAGGTATTTATTACAGCCTCAACCAACAGCTAGCATATCAACTGTCCATGCAGAGAACCCTGCATCACAGAACCTCAGAACAGCTGGTTCCATGCCCAGTGTTCTGGCATGGAGCCATGTTACATCATTACACTTCTTCCTCTTTACATTAGAACAGAAGTAACATGAGAACAAAAACACATTTGAACAGAAAGAAAAAGAGGGTAGAAAGAACTACACAAAATCACGCAAATGTAAAGGAAACCTGCGTGTTCTGACACTCCTACGAGTATGATCAGACCTTAAATCAATGTCAGAGGGAAAACGATAAGAAGTATCATCTCTCCTGTCGGCCACACCACACCCCCCAAAATGTGCTACACGACTATGATTCCAGATGCGACCATCATCCGTCTTGACAGCATTTTTAAACAGCTTAATGATAGTTTTTGGAGAGGTATAGTATAAAGGGGCTGGGTGCTCTTCTTTTTCAGATCAGGAAGGGCCAAGAGGTGCTAATAGCTTGTGCTTCAAGATGCTTGAAAGGGGCAGAGATAGGGTATTCTGTTATAGAGAAGGAAGCGTTGGCAATTTTCTGGGCCATAAACAAGTTCAGAAAATTTGTGTGGGGATCTTCTTTCGTAGTCAGGTCTGATCATAAACCCCTGAAAGAAATTTTTGAGAAGAAGGGTTTGGACTCAATTTCCTCGAGGATCAGGAGATGGGTCATTTCCTTACAGGAGTATAACTTCATGTTTGAATACATTCCGGGAAAGACAAATGTAACGGCAGACTGTCTGTCGAGATTGGTGGAGGTGGTAGGGAATGATAAATCTCAGGAATGCACCAAACTTACAAGCTTTTGTACCTGGGAATCCCATGCTCGTCGCCAGTGTAATAATGTGAATCCACACCAGATGAAGATATGTGGTAGGAGGTATTTATTACAGCCTCAACCAACAGCCAGCATATCAACTGTCCATGCAGAGAACCCTGCATCACAGAACCTCAGAACAAGCTGGTTCCATGCCCAGTGTTCTGGCATGGAGCCATGTTACATCATTACACTATACATAGAGATTGTTCCCCCAGATGAGTCTACTTCAATTGTGAAATGCCAGATAGGGCTCTTTCGACAGGTGGACGCTGGGCTGGTGAGTGGAGTGGCACTGAAGGTGGCCAAAGGTGAGCAGTGAGTATGCATGACATAATGTTTATGTGACATATTTTTGTTTTGTGACTTACCAGAATCCACTCCCCCAAGTAATCCTGTCAAGCCCTCAGGATGCAGGATGGCCAAGACCTTCTCCTCCCAGGGATGAGAGTTATAAGGGAGGAGTGGGAGTGCCACCAGCAGTCTTCATGGCTTGCAGCTGGTTCCTGGAGACCAGGGAATGGACCTTTCGTCTGAGGACATTCTACCTCTTTCTGATGTCATAGCTTTGTGCGCAAGGTGGGGCCTACAGCATTGACTCTGTAGACTATCCTATCCCACATTTCCATTTTCCTACTGAGAGTAGTGTGCTGGACTTGGGCTCCGAACAATTATAGCCCTACACGTGACACTGACTTATTAAAAAGAGGAAGTGGAAAAGGGTGTGACTGGACAAAAGTGTGTGCAGGGTGTGGTATGGGATGTTTTAAAACAATTGAAGGGGTACCTATTCTATGGAGTTTAATTTTTTAAGCACTATGTCTTGCTGGCTCTTGCTGTGAAAATGCAGAGGATTGTGATGTGTGAAGTGGTGTGTTTTATAGTGTCCTTTGCAGGTGTGTCCAGTGTGGCAATTTGTGTCAGGTGTGTTGTTTTCAAATCCATCCAATGTGCAGTTGTTTATTACTTTGATGACCGCAGATCACCGTGAATTCGACTGTCATTGGCTGACCCGCAAGGGTACCCATCACTGTGAATTTGGATTTGTAATACAGTCAGTGGTTGGTCACGGGGCTGTTGGGGCTGGAGTTCGAACCAACTTTTTCCAGGCCTCCGCGCCACTGCCGGTCTGACTTTTTTGGTTGGCAGTGTAATTTGTAATACAGTCAGTGGTTGGTCACGGGGCTGTTGGGGCTGGAGTTCGAACCAACTTTTTCCAGGCCTCCGCGCCACTGCGGTCTGACTTTTTTGGTTGGCGGTGTAACTCGTAATACGGCAGTCCGACCACCAAACTCGTAATTAGGCTCAAAGTCTATTTAACCACAGAAAGTCAATATAACTTTAAATACGTATATATGTACAGATGCACACTGAAAAACCATGTTAAAGTGACTTTATGGTTCTCTGCTACAATCACCTGGCAACCTAAGCTATTAAGAGAAAGCTAAGAACTTGCTTGAAAAGATTCAGGGGAAATTTAACAAGGTAATTTTGTATCTGTAGAAGTACTCATGTGTTAGCCTACTGCTACAGCTAGGTGTTAACGTTTTTGCTCTTCACCATTTTTGAGTGGAGGTTTACATCTAGGTTTTATTCTTAAAAGACTACAAAACCCTTCAAATTATGGGTGGAGATTCTTATGACTGACAATAGAGGCCCAATTCACAAAGGTAGATTTGTATGTGTAGATCTATTCACGAGTAGATCTACTCCAAAGTCTATGTGTACTGCCCCACTTTTTTCCTACTCACCATTCAAAACTTAAGAGGCTCCATCCACTCAAACGAGGGTGTGAAGACTCCTATGACTGAATTTATAGTGTGAAAATAGTACTTTTCATTTGCTTGTGTGAATCTTCACCACCAAGGCCGAGATTTACTTTTAGGAAAATATAGTAGTTTTTACTAAATAACATTTTTTTAAATCAATAAAATAATTTATTGTAAATTGAAAATGTACAATAATTACAAGAAATAATAATGACTGCTTCTTACAGAATAACATACAGCACAATACTTCTTAAAACTAACTTTTTACTACATTGTAATTTAATCTAACTATTAATAACCTCTAAATATTAGGTTTTCAGCAAATATTTTAAAATTAAAATGAACCATCATTGTAGGAAAGTACCCTCTTTTTGGTATGGTTACCCCCACTTTTTGCCTGATGTCAGTGTGTTTTCACTGTGTTTACTGGGATCCTGCTAACCAGGACCTCAGTAACTGTGCTCTCTCTCTCTTTCTAGATTTGGTTGTCCCTAACTTGTTACCCCACAATTGGCATACTTGTGCCCTAACATAATTCCCAAGTATATGTTACCTAGGTACCCAGTGCATTGGGGCACCAGGGCTTCCCCATGGGCTGCACCTTGTATTATACCACGCATGGGAGCCCATGCAAAGTGTGTCTGCAGGCCTGCCATCGCAGACTGTGTGAAAGGATGCATGCACGCTTTTCACTACAGGTCATTGCACTACGTCACTGTAAGTCACCCCAATGGCAGACCCTCCTAGCCCAGAATGCAGTGTGCAAGTACTTGTGTGTGTGGGCCCCGTGAACTCCAGCTCCATTTTCCTAGACTTCATGAGTGCTCGGAAGCTATTTTAGCTGTGTGCTGGACATAGACCACTACCCATGTCCAGCTGCATAATGGTAACTCCAAACCTAAGCATGTTTGGTATCAAACATGTTGGAATCTGGGAGCTCATTAGAGGACTCCTAGCTTTGCTCCTACCAGTTTGCAAGGTTTTGCCGGGCAGCCAGCACTGCTGCCATCCCACAGACGGATTTCTTCCCTCCTGCTGCTTGAACAGCTCAAGCCCAGGAAGGCAGAACAAAGAATATCCATTGGGAGAGGGAAGCAACACCCTCTCCCTTCGGAAATGGGTGTTACATGGCTTGGGAGGGGTAGCCTCCCCAAGCCACTGGTATACTTTGAAGGGCACATTTGGTGCCCTATTTGCATAAACCAGTGTGCACCGGTTCAGGGACCTCCAGTCCCTGTTCTGGCACGAAACTGGACAATGGAAAGGGGAATTACCACTTCTCTGTCCATCATCACCCCAGAGGTGGTGCCCAGAGCTCTTCCAGGTGGCCACTTGATTCTGTCATCTTGAATCCAAGGTGGACAGAGGCCTCTGGGAGTATCTGAGTGGCCAGGTCAGACAGGTGATGTCACAGCTCCCTCCTGATAGGTGGGCACCCTGATAGGTGACCAATCCCACTTTTAGGGCTAAATAGGCTCTTGTCTTGGGTGAGCTTTTAGATTTGACATGCAAGATTACAGCAGGACTCCTCTGCAATGTTTACTTCAACTTCTGGCCACTGGAACCGCAACTGGACTTCACTGGAACCTACAATCTGCAACACCAGCGACGACTTCACTCTTCAACATTGTTTCTCTGACTCCTTCCAACAACTACAACATTTCCCCAGCTGTGCATCCTCTGAGGGTGGCAAGTCTTCAGTCTGCACCAAGAAGCAAGAAAGAATCTCCTTTGGAGTGAAGGAGTCACTGCCCTGCATCCGCAGGCACCAGCTGCAACAACAACCTGTCATGTGGGTCCTCTCTCCTGAAACTCTGCGTGGATCCTGCAAAACAGCTGGTGGTCCTGAGTTGTCCGCTTGGTTCCCTCTACCAGCTGTCCAACTTTGGAGGTTGAGTGTCTTTGCCTCTCCTTGCAGGACAGTAGCCGTGTGCACTGTGACTCTTGCAGCTACCTTGGCTTGTTGGTTCTTCTTCTGCGGGATCTTCTGGCTCTGGTTAGCCCCAGCCTCCACCACTCTTCCCTGCAACTTGTAGACTCCTGCCTGCTGCTCCAGTGATGTAGGACTCCTTTCAAGGTGTGCTGAGTGGGCCCCACTACGACTCCTGTGCCTGCTGCATGTGACTTGCCTGTGGGAGCTGCATCCATGACTTCTTGCTCTCCTGACTGTTAGGCAATGCCTGGGACTCCCCTCCTTGGGTTGGGTCCTCTCAGACCTTCCTGGTCCCCTGCAACTCTGCAAATCGCCTTCAGAAAATGTTGCCTTTGCCAAGGCTTGTTGGTGGTCTTTATACACCACTGAGGGACTGCAACTCTTCTTCCAATGTGGGACATCAACTGCATCACTTATGGAACTCTTCCTCTGCTTCTGTGCTGCATAACCGACTCCTGGTCTTCACCACCGACCTGGTCCGTCATCTCCAGAAGGGTGGGTAGTGGCTCCTGCCCCAACTGGACACTCCAGCTGGACCTGGACTTGGTCCACTTAATTTGCAGGTCTTCTTCTGTCTGGATTCATCTTCTGTTTCTTGCAGTCTTGCTTGGGTCATGCACAGCCCTTTTCCAAAGTTTCTCTGTGGTTTTGGGAAAAAACAGGTACTTACCTCTTCTCTCCTGGTCCCTTGGGGGCACTCTGGTACCTTTTGGGGTTCCAAGTTCATATAGCTCCCCTCTACAGATTCCACTTACCTGGGTGGGGGTCCATCATTCGCATTCCATTTTTTTAGTATATGGTTTAGGTTTCCCCTAGGGTCACTATAGTCTAGTGCGATAGCGCTGTTTTCTATTGCTTTCTATGCTCATTCCTGACAACTAAGGTGTATATAATAGTGTGTTTACCAACCTTCTAGTTGAGTATTGCCTATATAGTATTTTGGTATTTGTGTCACTAAAATAGAGTATCTATTTTTGTAACACTGTGTGGTTCTTTTGTGTGTGTAAGTGCTGTGTGACTATAAGTGGTGTTGGATGAGCTTTGCATGTCTCCTAGATAAGCCTTAGCTGTTCAGCCACAGCTACCTCTAGAGAGCCTGGCTACCTAGGCACTGACAATAGCTCACTAATAGGGGATACCTGGACCTGGTAAAGGGTGATAACACCATAGGTGCTCACCACACACCAGGCCAGCTTCTTTCAATCATCACATTTTTATTTTTTCATAACAAACATGTTTGTAAGTTATGTTCTGAATTCATGTTAATAAGTTTAGACTTTCCTAACTAAGTTAAAACTTCCATTTGTTTTAAATGTCAGTAGCAGATATTCTTGTGTCCCAGGATAGGCTAATATCAGCAGCAAATCCAGTTGCCAGAACAAAACTGGAAGTCCAGAGTTGCTCCAGAAAATAATATCCAGCAGGAAGGAAAAAAAACTGAATCTGTCAGGCCAAGTAGCAGGATAAAGAGCGAGGAGTCAACAGGGCAGGAACAGGATGAAGTGGAGAATCCACGAGACCAATGAGAGAGCATTCAAGCAAGCACAATTGCGGTACAACAGTTTGGTAATCCTGGACTGGAAAACTAGAACTATGGTAACACATACATAATGCAACACCACTTTTCTTGCACTCCTTACCGCCCCCCTAAAGCCACCATGTGTGAGCCCACCATGGCGGTAGTTAGGGAACTAGCATCAAAATGTTTGACTCTTGTTTGGTGCCTTGCAGGGTTAGCGCCAAAATGTTGATGCTAATCCTGCAAAGCAAATTGAGGCCCATTGAAAACGATGGTGTGCTTCCTTTTAACACCTGCTCTGTGCAGGTGTTAAAAATGCCACTAGAAATGGCTAAAATAAATCTTTTAGATTTCAGTGTGCCATTTTTGCGGACAACCTAATGGGCGAACGCCCACCTTGCATACATTATGGCTTACGCAGGCATAATATGGCGCAAGGGGTTACAAAGTGACGCAATGCATGCATTGTCCCACTTTGTAAATATGGCGTGGCGTTTTTGCCATAATATTGCCACATTAGCATTAAAAAATACGCTAATGTGGAGATATATGGCGCTAGGCCCTTCTTAAATTCAAGCCATAATTTCTCAGTATTTTTATGTTATATATACTGAAAACACTTTGGCCATCTTGTATTGGAAAAGTAAAATTATGGTAACACATATAATTTCTCTGTATTTTTATGTTATATTTAAAGGACTTCTAGAAGAAATAGTAAAAAAAAAACAAGTGCATAGTTAATGTTGGAGCCTAAAAACACACTGTGCTCCCCGTATACTTCCCTGCATTCAGCTTTGCATTCAGGAAGGAATGACCGCATAATACTGTACACAGACTCGGATTGAGTCGTGATGCACCAGACCTCCAGAAACTGGCTCAGGAGACCGCGCCACACTCTCAGGTTCAAGGGTGTGCAAGAGAACCCCCGCAGGGAGCCAGTGGTGGCAACATGCCTGAGCGCTGAACACCAAAGGTAGGCGCGAGACCCTTACATTAAATTTTTGTGTATTGTTACATTTAAAAAATATGATTTGGCAACAATTATACATATGTTTTTTTAAAAGTATAAAATGGTTATATATAATGCAAATTTCGAATTCGGAATTAATATAGTTTATTTTACATTTTTTCCTGTTAGTATTATCTCTACCTCCAATATTTTCTATGTTTTCTGTTTCCTACCCTTGGAGTAAGTCAAGCACCATGCAGTGGTTGGGATGCATGGTGCTTGACTTACTCCAAGGCTAGGCTGGAGCACATTTAGGGGCAGAATTGAGAGTCACTAGCGCCTCCTTGCTCCACATTTGCGTAATTATTTTTATGCTGATGTGGCCCAATGAGGCCAAATCGCTGAGTCAAATATACAAAATGGCGCAATGCATGCATTGCGCCACTTTGTAACCCTTTACGCTACTTCATGCCTGCACCAGGCATAATGGATGCAAAGGTGGCATTCCTCATTAGGGGAGCCGAAATAATGGCACAATGAAATCTAAGAGATTTCTTTGCGGCTTTTGTTTCACCACTTTTGAAGCCTGCTCAGAGCAGGAGTTAAAAAGAGCCACACCATTGTTTACATTGGGCCTCAATGGGCTTTGCAGGATTAGCATCAATTTTTTTTGCTAATCCTGCAAAGCTCCGAACTAGTGTAAAAAATTCTGATAATAGTTCCCTAATTACCGCCATGGTGTGCCCTATATTAAATATGCCACACACATGGTGGCATGGGGGGGCACTAAGGGGCACAAGAAAAGTGGTGTTGCACTAGGTGCAGAGCCACTTTTTATAAATCTGCCCCTTAAGCTTGTTTGTCACTTTTAGTTCTCTACCAGAATTACTGTATCTTGGGAAAAGCAGCTGTCTTGCTCTTATGTGGATGGGTGTTTTGTATTTGCGTGCCCCTCTCTAAGCCCCTACTTAAATGTCCCTTAGCCCCATTCATTTTGTATTATTCATTCCCCATGTTCCCACAATTCTACCTTCTCCCTCACACAATTACTGCTAAGTCCTATACTTTCATAGCGACGATTTTTGCCATTGGGGCAGAATTCACCTGTATAAAAAAGATAAAAGTGATGGAAATCTCCAGATGTACGTGTGTATATTGCATTTTGGAGTACATGAAGTTCCACTGGAGTACAACTTTATGTACTCTAAAAGTACTTTCCCGAATCAGGACCTTATTTGGTTAAATATTTATTGTACTGGTCATGACTGCAGACATCACATATGACGCCTTCTTTGAAAATACTGGTGACATAATAATCGAGTTGGAGAAAAGGGAGAGGCACACGGTTGCCTGGTAGTTATGCAAGATTTCAACATTAGGTGGGGTTCCGTGGGGTCCTGGCTGTAATTTGCAAACTCAAACCTTCGCCGGTGTATCAGACTTCATTCGCTGTGAGGCCTGCAGCCCAGCGCTCGCAGACTCTGCTGTTCGTTAATGTGAGCAAACTACCACCTTATCTGCTGAATGTTTGTGGGACACTTTGCCTTTTGCTGGTCACGCTGTGCCAGTTCTGTGTGTGGAATAAACTTGCACTGGTGCTGAATGTCTCTGTGTTTGACATAAAAGTTAACTTTTGTTGTGGGTGCCGAGCTTTAGGTACACTTGTGCTAGCGTATCCACTGATAAAACTGTTCTTTGCCTCGTCTTTCTGTGCGCGGAAGCTTCACATCCGCTCCTCATGTTGCGCGTAGTCTCTTTGTGTGAGGGCCGCTTTCACCACTCCTGTCCATCATGTACCGGTTATGTGCGTGCAGGTGAAACGTGAGAAACCTTTTCACTACACAGAAGGTAAGATTTATCAATGCTTGCTTTAAATATCTGAGAGCAAAACTCAAACCTATTGGCAAAGATGACTGGAATCCATGAACGTCAGTTGCCAAAATGCCAGGAGGAAGCGACATCACAAGCCATTTGACCTTTACTATTACTTACACACATGCACACGTTTTTACACATACACACACACTCACTCAAACAGACTCACCCGCAAACACACACAAACAATTTATTTAAAAATATGTTTTATTTACCTCAGCTACCAGTGAGGATGATTGTAATCCAGTCTTTATTACACTAATACTGAATAATATATTATTCACTAGTGAATAATATATTAAGTACTATTAGTCTAATGAAACACTGACAGAAAACAAAGAAACCGGAGCTCCAGCCCACTTCTGCAAGAATGAGCGGCTACCCTGGTGCTAATTTTGCCACCTCTGCGGCCAAGGGTCGCAAAAGCAATGCATGGGTTCGCAATGAGGAGGCAGGAATCGCAACTGCGACCCCTGGTGACCCCTAAATGATATCCATTCTGAACTCTCTCTGAATAACCAATATGGCCCCCTGTTTCCCCAGTCAAGGAAGGCCCTGGCGCACAAGATGTGCGCCCTCCTGGGTGCTAATAGTGCTCTGGGTAAATACTAAGGGCTTATGTACAAGCCCTACGCGCCGATGGTGAGTCACTTTTTGTGATGCACCAGCGGCACATAGTGCAAGCCCATAAATACAGGGCCATTCAAAGCCACTTTGCGTGACTACGCATGCATTGTAGATATGGTGTGCCAGGGAGGGGATGCATGGGGGTTACAGTGGATTTTCCTCATGCAACATCAATGGGTTTTGATGCATTCCCAGATTTACATGAATCTGTAAACATGGAAATGCGTCAAAATCTTACGCCTCTCCAAGGGAGGTGCAACAATGAGAAATATCTTTATTTCTCATCTTTTTTTTCTCTTTCTATGTTGAAGCACACATAGAAAGAGAAAAGGGCCTCCATGGATTGTTTTTGTGCAGGAAGGTGCCCATTCTCGCACAGAAACAATCCTCCCTGCAATGCAGGCACCCTTGCACCATGTTGCAAGGGTGACTGCATCTGCGCTAGGCAGACCATTGTGTGCCTGGGCAGGGGGCGAGGACGGAAATGCACTGTATCTTGCAGATACTCCACATTTCTGCCCTTTCCCTGGGGCGCAGGGAAGCATAGCAAGGTGACGTACTGCACTGCCACTGGGCTTGTAAATAAACCACTAATTGTGCAGGATCTGGTAGTTGTTTGGTGCACAATTTTCACCTGACTCCTTTTTGTGCACATTAGAATGGGGATTAAAAGACTAACAGTACATTTTGAGGTGGAATAACAGCACATGTGCAATATGTGCATGCTCTATTTGCCTTGTGCAATAACAGCACACATGCAATATCTGTAAGCTCAATTTGCCCCATTTAATAAATGATGAAAACTTGTTAGACAGATCCCCAATGTGATGTAATGTGCGCCCAACTTCAAATACTGAGTCATTGGACTAGGTATTGCCCCAGCATCCACACCAATCATAGGCCCAGTGTATAGATGGCAATGGGGAATACTTGCACTTCTCTTCTGAAGGAAGTACCGCTAGCACTAGCAATGTCAATGTGCCTTAGCCTTTAATAGCCGAGTTATCATCTTAGCCCATGCTTTTCTAGCGAGCGTTTGCAAAAGCATGCATTAAGATTCATGCACAAGCAAGGCTGGAAATATTGCAATTGGTTTCCTGTTGAACAATTCCCATTTCTAGATGGCTGCCAATGCTTACATATGAGTCATAACATACGCCTGTGTCAAGTGTGTTGGTTATGCCATGTATGCATGAGTGCATCGTGATACATACATGCACATGTGGCATGCTACATGGTGGTGATTTTTCATTTACTATTTCAGCAATGAAGACACCCATGATAGTATGATAAACTATAGTGTGCAAAAATCAATAGAAAGCATGCTAGTTATGGGGGGAAAGGGCACAAGCAGCCGAGAACCTCTTTACAGCAGCCTGGCACTCATGAAAAAATAATAATAAAATAAAAAAGAACGCTTTGCTTGGAGCGAGAACATCCATGAGCAGGAAATTAGGAGTCAAAATACACTGTAAGGAGAGGTGGGGGGCAAACACAAAAAGCAAGATGTGAGCAGAACAGTGGGCATCCGCAATCCTGTCAGGACCTGATAAAATAATTAACAAAAACGTTTTTTTAAAAACAAAAAAAACAGGGAGCAGGACAGGACATGTTGGGAAGCGGGAAAAGGGATTCTAAGGAGGGAGGGAGAGGAAAATAAGACGGAGAGAGCAAGAAAACACATACAATCACAAGGAATGCTCAGCCAGGTGGAGGCCAAGCGCAGTGTCTCACTCCCTCATTGAGTGGCATTTCTGCCCACTCAGGCCAATCTGAGCGCTTCTCTCATGCTGGCAAAAGCATGAGAGAAGTGTCAGGATAGGGTGGGGAGGGAGGAAGAAAACGAGAGGCGGCTGGAACGGAGGAACACGGAGGAGCCAGATAACTTAAATTTGTTTTATTGCACTCCAGCTCTGCGTCTGCCCCTCGCTCCACACGCTTCCCCATGCCCCCCAACCCTTTCCTGGCAGCAGCCGCTACTGAAAACAAAGCCATCCAATCATGAGCATGGATGACCCAAAGCACACTCTAACTATATTTTATGTATTGGAAACACAAGTCTGTGTAGTGGCAGCTAAAGTTGTGTCTGTAGCCGAGATCTAAAACAGCAGCACATCCACCCATGAATAATATGCCCATCATGAAGAAAATTCTACCGCTGCATCACGGAAATTGGAGGGTGTTCAAATACCATCCAACTCCAACCAGGCCATAAAGATAAACTCTAGGTGAGGCCTGAGAATGATTTAATTTAATTCGCTGGTTAAGTACCAGCTGATACAGATCACTGCTGGTCGAGTCAACCTTTTATCTGAACAATATTGAAAGCTGGATAATTGCTGTTACATGTATTTACAGCACTATGTAATACAGTTTTAGCTTCGTGAGTGCAACTAATTAACAGTATAATAAATTATTTCTCTTCGCCCAGTGAATTTGGATAGACTCTGGCTGCTCCAGACTCACAGCTTCAAAGACCACAGATGATGCGCTGAAATTGTGTGAGAGAGGAATTAGTAGCAAAGCCTTTCGTAATAACCAGGTAATGACAGGGGATTATCTCAGTGGCACAAGTGACCTCAGCTGTGGCGCTGGCAGCTTCTCAGAGATCTCCCAACTGGAGTCTGAAATAATTATTAGGATCAAGAAAATGTAAACAACAGGATCACAGGGGAAATTCTACCAGACAGCGCTCTTAAGAAATTATTGGCCTTTTCACTTGCTATGAGTGCTTTCCACGAGAACACAATCAGGTGTAAAAGCGCTGCTTGTGCTACACTTTCTCCATCCTCTTCGGTTTTGCTCTCTGAGGCACCAGCACTTCTTTGCCTAGTGTTTTTATCTCAGACCCAAGAACAAAAAGAAGCAATGGACATGCAAGATCTGATACATGCCTAATTCTTAGCGTTTTTGATTCCAAGAAAATGCTTGTGGATGAGTTTTCAACTTACTTGGCTATTGCATCATGGCAGAGAAGGTGCATGCATTCCTGCCTGCTTGCGTTATTGACTGTGTGCTCCACTCGTCCAGAGTCCAGCCCTTGGGAGAAGAGAGTCCTGTTAGAAGCTGTTGCTTAGCCGCACACTACCTCGGCTCCTGTTGGGCCTGAATGCAGTGTACCAACTGTCCACACCTCCAAGATACTCCCTGTGTAACCATGAGACTGGTGATCGAGAGTACTGTTTGTGTGTCACACACCACTGACAGCATAATTGTGCTCTTGCTCCCCAGGCCTCAGACCTGACTATGTGACAACCCCTTCCACTGGGAAAAGGCTTGAAGTGAGCAGAGGTTCTTGAGTAGTTGATGTTTTTCATGCCCAGTATTTTCCGATTCCATACATCACTGCCTGACCTCTATTTGGCCTCCTGAATCTAGGCAATGCGATGGGGACCAAGGAATGTCAAGGAATTCACTCCAGGGAGGTTAGGCCTAACACTACTACAACAAGGATAGGCAACGTAAATAGATTGCACCTACAGCTGAGGTATTGGCTTTGCCACTTGGTTGAGGTGGGCAACTGGAGAGCAGTGGGAGTCAAAGATACAGTAAAAATAAAAAAAAACATGAAATGGCCAGAGCTGGCCTTATCATAGAGCCTTTCCCCCCCAATTTAGATTGGGGAGAGGGGAATGAGCAACAGGGAAAACGGGGATGAGAGGGGAATATGCATGACAAACTAGTAGGTTGGAAGGGGGAGAAAGAATACAAATGAGGGTAGGGGGAAGAAGCAACGCAAACGGGGGGTGAGAGGGGAAGAGACAACTAGGATCAGTGTGGTGGGGGAAGAAATAGAGCAGATGGGGATGGGAGGCGAAGAAGCCACATGGAAGGGGCCTGGGAGGGAATAAGCAACACAGACATGGAGGTGGAAGGGGAAGGGGACAAAGCAAGAACATTGAAAAATAGTACCTCAATAACAGTGCCAGCAACTGAAGGACCCTAATCCAGATGAAGCAATCTGTGCTTGGTCCATGCTTCAGCCGAAAGAAATGGAAGTGAAACCAGCTTGCACTGTCCAGTTAGAAGGCAGCAAATGAGAGTGACAATAAAGCCCATAAATGGTAAGCAATGGGTGGGTGCCATGCCCCCCGAAAAACACAGTGTATCTCATAAGTGAGAGAGCATGCCCTAGCGCATGCATGGAAGCAGGCATGACATAAAAAATCTATACACCAAAATACCCACGTCCAAATGTCTACTATCAAAAGAATGACATTCTATACTAAAATTATCTTGAACAAAATATCTGTTACCAAATTAGAACATTGACATTGTGAGAGCTCCATTAAAGGCAATGGAAAGGCTCAGGCTAATAATGGCTGGTATAAACCTTCTACTTCAACATTGCAGTGTTTGTCTTTCTGTTTTTCCTTTTTTAGTTTAGAATAATGTACCCTCAGTTGGTGGAATGCTCTAATGGCCTATAACCCTTCAGTTAGACTCGTTGTTAAATGCCCTCTCCCTTGTTATAGACCCTCATCTGTGGCTCCATCCTATAACTCAGAACCAGGACCTTAAACAACCAGTATACATTAGATCTTAGATCATTGGAATGTTGGGAGTTTCACTGAAAATAATGAAGAGGCTCTATGCCAATAATGGCTGGCATTAGCCTCCTGCTCAAACATTCTGATCTTTGTCTTTCTGTTTCTTAATTTGTATTTGAAAACATTCTCCCATCAGTGGGTGGAATGCATAGTAGCCTAACAGCCCCTCTCCTTTGGGCTATGTCAGTTGTTAAACGCCCTCTTCTCTCCCCAGTTATAGCCCCTCTCCTGTGGCTCGGGTCTATAACTCAAATGAGGGCCTTCAACAACTGGTATAGCCCCCGGCAGCCACCTTTAAGGCTATTAAAGCGCCTGTAAATCAAAGAAAATGCATAAAATGTGTCAATGACAATATCAATCTTTTTAAAAACAATTTATAATGAACAAAATGTTCTCATACAAAAAAAGTGTTTCAAAATATTGCTGAAGTATGTTTGAAGTAATAGTAACTAATGCCATTAAAAATACTTTAAAAATATATATTAAATTTGAACATACTTTCCTAAGCAAATAAACTAACTATGTTTGGAAGTTTTTAAAACAAACATGTTTAATATGTATGTTTTGTTTGGTAAAAAAAAAATATTTCAAAATTAGTATATTTATATTCAATAACACTCTTTAATCATACTATATCAAGAACATAGCATACTTCCAAAAAGAGTACACAGAATAAAAAAAATAAAAAAAACGACTTCATGCATATAACTTACTTTAATTGATAAAACTTCAACAGTATGAAAACATTTAATGAGAAATCAATATAACATTTTACACTGGACACAGATATCTCAAAAACATGCTCCGGATTACTCTAACTCCAGTTTCCTGAGCATTGGGAAAAGTGCACGTAATTGGAGAGTTTTGGGGTGAGCCATCAAACTTGAGCTGAGAAACAACAGTGTCCCAAATGCTAAATACCCATGCATTTTTCATAAACTTCTTTAGACACAGCTACAGCAAAAACTGCATTTTTTGCTACTCCCTGTGGTTGTTGCCAATGCCGGCTCCCGCTAGATGCAGGGAGCTGGCTGGGGCAGCGGTCTTGTTTTTTTTTATAGCACTTACTACCATGGAGGAGGCATTAAAGTGCTTTTTGGTGAGCAGCACACTACTCCAGAACCCAAATAATTAGTGGTGGATTAGTGTACGGAATCTTAAGTTGTATTATTGAGCAGTGGACATGAGAGCCTGTTCGTTTTATTGAGTAGGTTAAAGTAGGGATCGAGGAGGGAAGTTGGGGTGAGTTAAGGAGGTATAAGGAAGGGAGGAGCCAAGAAAGGACACAGTGGGTGCCCTGAGAGGGGACCAGGACACCCACCCTTTGTGAGCTGGGCATCAGGGTAATGGGATCTTAGAGGCCGGAAACAACCTAGGGAGGAGGGTTGTGTACCCTACTCCCCATTTAAATAGGTATTGTTTCCCCGGGGATGGTGTCCCCATGGCCAAATTTGGCCCATGGACAGAGGCAATGTGCCCCCTCCATCTTCAATATAGAGCCAGGCTCAAGGAGATGGGGTCCTCTGGCCAAAATCAGCACAGGGAGGGGGCTGTATGCCCGCTGCCCATTTAAGATGGTGCCAGGCCCAGGGGAGAGGGACTGTATGTCCCTCTTTAATTTTAATGAGTGCCCCCCTGGGGAATGGGGTCCCCAGGGTGAATCCAAATGGCCAATTGCCAATTGGCCATTCTGGAGTTGGCTGTATGGGGTAATGGCTGCAGGGCCTAATCACAGGCCAGGCTCTGCAGCCAACCTCCTGCCACACACAGCCAAATACCATGCGCAGCAGGGGGTGCTTTTGTGTATGGTAAATAATTATTTCTTCACATTAAAAAAAAACCTAGAAGTTCACGGAAAATAAACCAGATTAAAGTAACATTGTAGTTAGGTGTTATACAACTATGGGCCTGATTACAACTTTGGAGGAGGTGTTAATCCATCCCAAATGTGACGGATATACCACCAGCCGTATTACGAGTTCCATGGGATATAATGGACTCGTAATACGGCTAGTGGTATATCCGTCACATTTGGGACGGATTAACACCTTCCTCCAAAGTTGTAATCAGGCCCTATGTGTTTTTAATAAAAAGAAACATGGAAATTCACTGAAAAAAACATTCGTTAAAGCCACGTTATAGTTAGATGAATTTCTCAGTAACAACATTAACATTCTGAACTAAAAAAACCTGACAAATTCACCAATTATAGTCAGTAGCACTAACGATAAATTATGCACCCACCTTGCATTGCTTATAACCTTCCATATGACATCACACATGACATGTTCTATGACATCATTGATGGCATCTCAAATTACATCATTGATGGCATCTCTGATGACTTCATCCAATGAGTGTGTAAGTTTGTTCTACAATTTACATAGTGGTGAGTAACTACGATACAAATTCTACATGTAGGGCCTCATTATGACCCTGGCGGTAGAGAACCGCCAGGGCCAACGGGGGCGGGAGCACCGCCGACAGGCCGGCGGTGCTCCCTTGGGCATTCTGACCGCGGCGCTTTGGCCGCGGTCAGAAAGGGAAAACCGGCGGTCTCCCGCCGGTTTTCCACTGCCCCTAAGAATCCTCCAAGGCGGCGCAGCTCGCTGCGCCACCGAGGGGATTCTGACAATCCTTACCGCCATCCTGTTCCTGGCAGCTCGCCCGCCAGGAACAGGATGGCGGTAAGGATTGTCGTGGGGCCCCTGGGGGCCCCTGCAGTGCCCATGCCAATGGCATGGGCACTGCAGGGGCCCCCGTAAGAGGGCCCCGCTAGTATTTCACTGTCTGCGTAGCAGACAGTGAAATACGCGACGGGTGCAGTAGCACCCGTCGCACCTTCCCACACCGCCGGCTCGATTACGAGCCGGCTTCATGGTGGGAAGGTCGTTTTCCCCTGGGCTGGCGGGCGGCCTTTTGGCGGCCGCCCGCCAGTCCAGGGGAAAACTTGGAATACCCTCCGCGGTCTCTGGACCGCGGAGCGGTACTTTGGAGGGGGGAAGTCTGGCGGGCGGCCTCCGCCGCCCGCCAGACTCAGAATGAGGGCCGTAGTCTCCCCAAGCCAGTTCACAGAATTAAGGGACTAATCAGAGTATGGCAGGCAAATACTCCATCACAATCGTGATGTCTAACCTTTCTGCCTTCATACAAGCAAAATAATATATAATGGATTCGTAATAAGATGGCCATGATATCTTCCATGTTTGTAATGGCGTACTTGTCGCCCAAACTTTAAATTGAGCCATATATTTTCAAATTGTCTCATGTCTGGTAATAGCCTGAAAAATACCCTGTGCAGCTTTCCCAAGCACAGCTATATAATTAAATGCTCAGAATAACTCCACACAGCCACATTAGCATTGAATGTAGTTTGTGAAGTCGCCCCATTTAAAGCTCGGCGTTAGAAGTCCAATAGAAAAACTTTATTCAAAGATATATCTTAAAATTGCAATTATAATCGGGACAAATAGGATCATTAATTTTGAAAGGTGCACCCCTGCTAACTCAATAAACCCAGCCCGCTCCGTTTAGAACAAAATACAGTCTTTGGAGAATCTTTGCTGAACCACGGGTATCTATGGCAGAAACAGCAGGCAATCCACAGAGACGTGTGTGCTAAGTTCAAGGAGTACCAATATTTTTAAAAAGACAAGACAATAAAGTCCTCAAAGCATTTTAAAAAATGGGGAAAAATATAATGGGCAACAAACACTTAAGTAGGAGAAGGGGACCGGAAGATATGGATTTTTAAAAGTTCCTAGAAAACATTAAGCACTATGGAACAATACCAGTTTGCAATGTGAAAGGGTTCCTAGTTAGAAAATGTTCTGTGTAGCAACAACAATGGCGGCTAGTATTATAGACTTGTAGTATAACTTAAAAAATATAAGTAAGCCTTGAATTAGTCTGGGAAAGGTCAAGAAAGTTAAATCAATTAGACAAAAGGAGCATAAAAGGAAGGCTTAGAATAGAAGGGACAGACGAAGTATAGTAGGAGTCTTTTGACTGGAACTGCCTTCCACAAGCACTAATATGACCCAATGCAGAGCAATTGAGGAGTTTAACTAGTGCATCTTCTGCGTCTTAGTAGCATAGGTATTTATAATAGTGTTGCAGGAGTAGTGTAGCACCATCAAAATAACAATGCTGGTATTCAGAAGGTGAATGAGCAATAACGATACCTTTACATTTTGTTTTTATATGGTCATATTTGCTGTGTTTTCAAAGACAGAGGTCAAACATCATGTTAGATATTCTGACAAAATGCTGCTTTTGCTTTTAAAATGGAGATAAAGGTTTACTTTACTTTCTCTGACTACAAAGGTAGAGGATTTTGTAAAGTTAACTATGTGGCACTCTTGAGGGGAAACAGGAAGTGTGAAAGGAAAGGCTGTACCATGTCAATGTGTATCTAACACACTGCATTTAAATACTTGTAAAGGTATTCCACAAAATTTCAAAATATTTCAGCAGCTAGGAAAACACAAATGAACTTTTTTTTGTAATTCTGAAGTGTGATGGAACTACAGATAATAATAGGATAAAAAAACCAGGGCACTTGATGATGTGCAAATGATAAATATTTGCTGAAACCCAATTTCCACACATCATTGTGTGTGTGCTATGTAGTAGTATCCGTAAAAGTTCATATAAGTGGGAATTTTGTGTCCATGTCAATGGAAAATTGCTGTCTATAAATCATAGCGCACTACCACACAATGCTTTAGTTGCAGCAGTGCACTCACAAATGCATTACTAGCTATGCACCATACCCTTGCCACTCTCCTGCTGAACAGGGTTGGCACATATGTTATGGTTAGTCTTTGTGTGAGCTTGGATTTTTCATACTCTGTATGACTTCAGTGATAGCGGCACTCCCACTCTGGTAAATGATCCGGCACCACTGCTGACTAGCAGGTAGGAAGGGAGGATGCAGGAGAGTTGTTGGGAGTGAAAGCAAGAGGTTTCGGAGAGGAAATAAGGTAGAAATGTGTGGGGATAGAGATAGAGGCATGGCAATGAGGGGAATCCAGAAAATGCATTGGATATCATGAAACACGCTGTGATATATACGAACAACAGACCTGAGAGAATCACGTCAGAGAGTGTCTCTGGCAGTTTGTACACCGCCTCTGATGCCCTACATGTATTTCTGCAGTGCCACCTTCACATCTCCCTCCAAATCCTTTTCCTGATATGTAGGCATTTAAGAGCGGGTGGAAGATGGAAGCAAGTTGGGTTACTTGGCTGCATTTCTCTTGATGAATGTGTAACAACAGAGGATACCTCCTCCTCCCAGACCATGGAGCTCTAGTTCCCCGGATTTAGAGGATGATGATTACCTGGGTTGTTTAAGTAGGGCTCACAATTTGACATATCTTTCTTTCTCACTAATTAGATGTACAGAACATAAATAATCATCCTCGTCCTATTAAGCCCTAGAATGGTAATAAACTTAATTTATTACCATTTTCTTTTTATCCCCCATCCCCAACCGAGTGTCAGGACAGGGTGGGGCCAGCTGAGTGCCAGTGCCAATAACAGGGAGGAGTGGTAGGCTGCATGTGCACTTATTTAAATGATGCTTCTCTCTTTGACCAGCTGTCTTGCCACAGCCAGCCAGACATGCACACTTTAAACCTCTCAACCCAGCTGTCTTGGTCAGATGGGTTGAGAACAAGCAGAGGCCTTCAACAACTCGGGAGCGCAGAGATTGCCGCTCTCTCCACTCCTGGAGCTTCTCTCATGCTGTTTAACAGCATGAGAACAGCACCAGAATTAGTTAAGGAAGTTGGAGCCTGATGTGCAGATGGGAACCGGAGCGAGGAGGACGTCACCTTGCAAGCAAGGTAAGTTGCTTTTTATTTCATTTACTCCCTACTTGCACACACCCCCACTCATTTGCCTGCCCCACCACTCTCAGTAGCTGTCATCCGCCCCTGATACTGAGTGCTACTTATTGTTCTAAGTGCTCAATCTTCTAATACATCAGAGGTATCAGGGATAGAGCAGCAGCCTTCGAGTGGTAGTAGGCGGGAAGGGCTTCTGAGACGCTGATTGTTTTTCTAAGTGCTCGATCTTCTGATATGTCAGAGGTATCAGGGTGAGGGCAATAGCATTCCAGTAGTGAAAGCAACAATGCACTCCTTTGTCAGTATCCTTGAGTAGAAGCAATCCCTTAAAATCTTATTTTCTGTGAAGGTCTTAGACTGGGGTATACCTAAAAGGGAATTGGGATCAGTAGTAGAGTAGCATGGATGCCATGGGCCCTGATGCAAGCAAGTAAAATGGCCCCTTTGACTGCTCATGGGGTAGAAAAATATAATAATTATTAGGGTTGAAAGGGCCCCTCAGGACTGTGGTTCCCAGTGCCTCTGCGCCTTTTACACCAGAGGTAACTGCACCCATGACTTGGATGTCATAATCCAGGTCGGGATGTCCCTGGCGCAGCCCCACAGAGCATTCACATGGGCTATGTAGAAGGGCTTGTGAATGGCAAGTATTTGTATCAGTGACAGGAAATAGGAGTAACAACACAGAAAGTTGAATGAACACCCAAAGCTTTATAAACAGCTTAATAATTAGTGATTCTAAAAAGGAGGAAAATGATTGCAAGCCGGGAAACAGCCATGCTCCTGAATGCTGCCAGTTCGAAGGCTTTTGATGCAACTTACTCACGTGCATCAGTTAGAGAAGGCTAATGGACGCATTCTCCAGGTATGAATGTTCCCAACCAAATAATCACTAGGAAGAAGACACGTTAGTACTCTTAGATAGTTTATGATAAATCAAACCTGTGTCTACAAATCAAATGGGCATGTTTTCCAAATTAGGAGGAAGATCCGGGGAAAAGGGAGGAAATAAACGCTGTTAAGACGTCATGCATTCTCCTTATCTAAATAAACATCAAAAACATGAAAAGACAAATGAGACCAGAGATTCACAAAAAATGGAAGGCGTGAAAATCACGGAGAGCTCATTCACCACTAGAATTTTCTCTGGTGAGTGTAGCGTGGCTAATGCACGGGGCCACCACAATCAGGGGGGCCCCGCTTATGGCGGCTGCGCTGGGTCAGAACGTTGGTGGGGGTTGGGGAGAGATAGGCTCCCCGACTCCACCCCGCAATGAGAACACAGCTGATTGGCTGTAGAGAGGCCCGCGGCCCCAGAGCACTCTTTGTGCTTCCGGGATCGCACTCAGAAATGACGTCACGCGGCCAGCCTTATAAGGCGGCCGCGGTTTGTGAGCGCATCTTTCTCGCGCTCGCCGATCTGACCGGGGGGCCCCAGTGGCTGCATCAAGCCGCAAGCCATTAGGCTATTTTTCTCCGTCTTTGGGCTATTTTTCTTTGTTTGGGCTACTTTGGGCGGTTTTTGGGCTATTTTTACAGTTTTTCTCTCTGTGCATGTTTTTTAACCTTATTTTTTTTTTTTGCAGCATTTCAAGGAAGAAGAGGACAATGCAAGTGCCCAGCAAGCCTCACGGGGGGCCGTAGGGGTTTGAGCTTAGCTCACCTGACCCAAGTTATTCTCGGTGGTGGCTCCTGTGGGGTTCCTAGGCTACTAGGTGAGAGGCCACCTGGCCAATTTTGTGTGGGGAGCCTTTAGTGGTCCTGTTTCTTCTTGGTAGATAGGGTGGGGGGCCCCCCTAAACTGATGTAGAGTGTAGGGGAGGTATCTTTTGTCACACCTGTTGGGGTCTATGGTAAAGGGGCCCTCACATTAAGTGCTTTCTCAGTAAGAGGACTCCCATTGGGGTCAGAGTGCAAATTCCTGTTTGGAGTTTGGAGGGGTTTCCTTGTGGGGGCCCATTTATAGATTTGCCTGCTCTAGGGTCCGTGTGTGGGTCATGGCGGAGAAACGGTCGGGAACAGAAGAGCTCCTTGAGGCCCTGGTGCTTAGGATGGATGCTATGGACCAGGCCATAGCATCCTTGAAGGCGCAGACTTCTTCTTCAGGGGTGGTTGCTTCCTCAAAAGAGGATGTGCCCCAGCGGGTGGGAACACCATCTAGAGAGGTGATCCCCCCCAGCTCTGTAGAGGCCGTGGGGGCAGAGGATGGGTAGGGGCTCTGGGGGGAGGCAAACGGAGGCCACCCCTGTGCAGGTTGGGAACGGTGTCAATATAGCTTCAATGCGGCCTGAGGTTAGTGTATCACTGGTAGTGGAAGCGGGGCACGCTGGAAGGCGGGCCAGAGTCAGATGACAGAGCAAACTGCGGGCGTTGTGGTCCATCCACAAGACACAGTTGCGGGTAAAGACACTGGAGAGGCCAATCAGCAGGATCTTGTAGGCCAATTGACGTCTGTATTGCCGTGGCTGTCTGAGATGGGGTTGCTGTCCACCAATTTAGTGGGGGGCCCATTGTCAGGGGCTAATGAGGGAGACATTATGGAACAGGCGCGACAATTGGTTTCCAGGTTGGGCACTGCAAAGAGTGCCCAGAGGTCTCAAGAAAAAGGGCCAGAGTCTAATGCTAGTGGGGGGCTCAGGGGGCCAGCTCTTTCTCCCCAACCCCTACAGGGGGGGGGACCAGTTGACTACTGGTGGGGGGTCCATGACACAACTGGTTACTTCTACGTCAGGAGCGCCGGAAACCCAAACAGTTAATCCCCCAGCGGTGGTGACCTTTACAGCGATGACGTTGGTGGCCCAGGGAAGTGCAAGTGCAGGTACTGGTCACCCTTCACCCCTTACGGGCTTGGGGGATATTTGCTCAGAGAATGAACAGTTAGGGCTGCATGCACCGGTTGAGGTGAGGGAGAAGATTTGGAAGGGGGCGTACATCGATATCTTCGATTTACTGGATAACAAGGCTGAGAAGGAGGAGGTGCAGCGTTGCAAAGAGTGCACGCATTCAAGAGACTGTGGTCATTGGCCACAAAGAAGGAGAGTAGAGCAGTCTTTTACCAACTGGGTTAGAGCGTTCTCCATTTATCAGGCCATTTTAGCTGAACGTTTCAGTGACTTAGGTGCGCAGTTAGATTGCTATCAGAACAGGATCGTGGGGGCGCATAATGAATATGGTGGCACAGCATTGAAGGAATATGATAAGGAATTCAGATGAATTAAGGCATATAAGCCTTCATTGGTATGGGATCAGATACACATAATCACTTGGTTGCGTTATACCAATCGTACTCAGGGGCTGGGTCAGCAGCCTTTTCATGAGCCTACAGGGATGGGCGCAGGAGCCTCAGGGGTACTGGGGCCAAGAGAGGGGCCTGCTGGGATTTCAACTGGCGCACTTGCTCGCGTTCCTCCGGGACATGCTGTTTTAAGCACTGCTGTTCCTTTTGTGGCCAGGCCTCCCACCCAGAATTCAAGTGTTTTAAAAAATCACAAGATAAAGGTGCCAAGAAACAAGATTGAGGATTTGGGGTGCGTGGGTTGCATGGGAATTTTTGATAAGGCTTAATCTTTTGACTATGGTCCCTTGGCTTAACGTTTACCCCAACCAAGCAGCTGCGCAGGTGTTGTATCTGGGCTTTAAGGATGGTTTCAGAATACCAGCTAATGACTATGTTGGCTCGCCCCATTGTAAGAATCAGCTGCCTTTGCGTTCCAACCCTGGGGTGGCAAGTAAGAAGATCAAGAAGGAACTGGATTTGGGGCGGCTGGTGGGCCTTTTGATAAAATTCCCATGCAGGGCTTTGTTTGTTCTCCTTTAGGGATGGTCCCCATGAAAGAGCCAGGGGAGTTCAGACTGATTCACAATTTGTCCGCTCCAAAGGGGCAGTCAGTGAATGAGGCCATTGATGGGGCATTGTGTTTGGTTAGGGATGCTTTTTTGGATCAGGTGATTCAAAAGCTGGGGCCTGATGCTTTGATGGCGAAATCGGACATTGAGTCTGCATTTCGACTGTTGCCAGTGCATCCGAGGACTTTCGTTTGTTGGGTTTCCAGTGGGAAGGAAAGTATTACTTTGATAGGTGTATGCCTATGGGCTACTCTGCGTCATGTTCCTATTTTGAGAAATTTTGTACCTTTTTGGAGTGGGTATTTAGGGACAGGGCGCGGCATAGGTGGGTTTTACACTACTTGGATGATTTCCTTTTTCTGGGGCCTGCTGGATCTAATCAATGTGCTGGTGCGTTGGACGTATTTAAAAAACGTATGTGGGAATTTGGGGTTCCACTTGCGGAAGGAAAGACGGTGTGCCCCTGTTCCACGATTGAATTCCTAGGGATAGAGTTGGACTCAGTGGCAGATTTGTCCAGATTGCCCTGGAAGAAGGTGGTATATTTTTCACACGCTTTGCGGTCTTGTCTAAGGGCACGGAAGGTGACACTTCATCAGTTGCAGTGCTTGGTCGTGCAGCTCAACTTTGCGCTGCGAATCATACCCATGGGGCGCCCCTTTTCTAAGTCAATTGCCCAAGCTATGTCGGGTTAAAAGTCAAACATCATCACACCAGGCTTTCCAATGAGGTCAAACAAGATTTGAGGATTTGGGAAATCTTTCTGCTTGACTTTAATGGGACGGTGGTGTGGCCCAGTCTGCCGAGGTCCAATGAGGAATTGGGACTTTTTGCTGATGCAGCTGGGAGTGAAGGCTTTGGGGCTATATTTGGTACAGCATGGTGCGCTCAGCGATGGCCCATATACTGGATCCAAGAGGGCCTAGTGGCTAATATTGGTTTCTTGGAACTGTTCCCAATTTTAGTGGCTTTGTCTATTTGGCTGGAGGGATTTCGGAATCAGTCGGTGATTTTCTGGTCAGATAATATGTCAGTGGTTTGATTGCATTAACCAGCAAGCAGCTAAGTGCAAGATGATCCCAAGGCTGCTGAAAGAGATAGTATTGTTGTGTTTAAGGTTGAATGTAACCTTCAGAGCTAAGCACGTACCTGGAATGTTAAATAACACTGCTGAAGCACTCTTCCATTTTAAGATGCAGGTTTTCAGGTCTCACCTCCCCGGAGCGGAGGAGTTCCCAATGCCCTTTCCAGAGCATCTGTGGCAGATTGGTGCCAAGGAATACCGGACCTCGTGGCAGCCAGCTTAGCACCTAGAACGCTGAAGGCTTACCAGGGAGCATTTGCAGCATATGTTAATTTCAGGGGTGGGGAGGTATCATCTACTTGTTTTGATCCGGCCTCAATCTTGGCATTTTTAGAAGTTTTGAGGACTGAGGGGAAGTCAATTGCATGCGCCAGGCGTTACTCTGCTGCTATTTCTTTCTTTGCACAAATATGGGGGCGGCCCGATGGCATGAAATCATTTTTGGTAAGAAGGGCCCTTAGGGGATGGCAGCGCATACAGGCCTTTAAGCCGGACACTCGGCAGCCCATTGATGAGGCAAAGTTGGGGACCTTGTTAGTCGCGTTGGATCGTGTTTGTACTTCTCTCTGGGAGGTCATCTTATTTAAGTCAGCCTTTACCCTTGCCTTTTATGGTGTTTTTAGATTGGGTGAACTGGTCGCGTGCAATAAAAGGGACACCTCGGGGGGTCTGCACTTGGCGAGTATTCATTGGCCAGAGGGGACCGGGTGTCTGGTGATTACTATTCCCCGCTATAAGGCGGATCAGGATGGTAAGGGGGACCATATTCTGTTGCATAGAGCCCCGGGTAATGAATGTTGTCCTATATGGAATTTAGAGGTCTTCCTAGCGCAGCGTGCTTCAGGGGAGATGGGTGCAGTTTTGGTGCATGCGGACAGCACGCCACTTACTAGGTACCAATTCTCACAGGTACCCAAACGCTCCCTTCTGGCAGCAGGTTTGGATGCCTCAGATTTTGGCACTCACTCCTTTAGAATAGGGGCGGCCACAGAGGCTGTGGCAATGGGATTCCCAGGAGCAGCGGTTAAGAGAATTGGAAGGTGGTCATCGGATTGCTACAAGAGATATGTGAGACTGCATATGCTATAAGTTCATGTCCTTGACACCTTGCTTTCTTTGTGCACTTTGTAGACACCCACCGCATGTATTTGATGGCTCCGAAGACTCCGGTGCATGCAGGAGTTGCTGGTATCCTTGAAGTGTGGGTAATCGGGCATTCACATGTCCGACGTGCAGGTGAACTATTTGCAAGAAATGCCTTTGCGTCACGCGCATTGGAGGCTGGTGTCCGCATCTCTTTTTGTGGCCGAGGCGGGCTGCGGCTCACTCAATTAAGGACATTCCTGGATTCAATGCCCACATTAGGCTACCCGTCACCGGACATCATTGTGCTGCACCTTGGGGGTAATGATCTGGTTGCTCTAGGATGCCGGCAGCTCTTCAAACTGGTAACATCTGAAATTGGTTGGTTGGCCAAAAAATTCCCTCAGGCTGTCCTTGTTTGGTCGAACATGATTCCTTGTTCTTTCTGGAAGGGCGGGATCTCAGTGAAAGCCCTCAATGACTCAGTGAGAAGAATCAATAGCAAATTGGCCAAGTTGTTTCAGACTGCAAGGTTGGCTGTGATCTTGCATGGCTGCATCAATGAAGACAGGTTTTTTCTGCAGGATGGAGTTCATCTTTCTCGAGTGGGCTATGAAATGTTTTTAGAGAATATACTCGCCTGGCTCTCTCAAAATCTGTGACCTCTTCCTGGGGGGGGGAGGCCTCCTCATCGGGCAACGATGTGGGCCTGTGGCGGGGTGAGATCATGACTGGGAAGATAAATGGGTACCTTTTTATTGCAAAATTGGGTGACAAGCTAATTGGACCCTCCAAGGGGTGCTGGCTGGGAAGTGGGGATGACACACAGGGGCACGGGGGGTTGCGAGCGGTCGCTGGCATCTGGCCCCTAGGGCCAACCACCCGTGCATGCGCAGAAGGTCGGCAGCGAGTACTGGCCCTTGGGGGGGTGGAGTCTCAGGGTGGCGGGGGCCGATTGGCTGTAGAGGGGCCTTCGGCCCCAAAAGCACTCTTTGTGCTTCCGGTTCTGGGGTCACACTCAGAAATGACGTCACACAGCCGGCCTTATAAGGCGGCCGCGGTTGGAGAGCACGTCTTTCTCTCGCTCACCGATCCAACCAGGGGGCCTAAGTGGTACCAACAAGAATTACCCACCCGCCTCCCCCCGTTGTTTGGCATCTGTCTCTACTGAATTAGTTCCTTTTCTTACAGTTAGATTCGATTGTCTAAATATCCAATTGTCTACATGCTAAAGATTTGTTTTTCAGGTGACTCAATTTGTGGTGAATGGACAGTTATAGTCTGTTAGTTTGTCGTATTTTGGGTACGATGGTTGGCAGGGTGAGATCATGACTGGGAAGATAAATGGGTACCCTTTTATTGCAAAATTGGGTGACAAGCTAATTGGACCCTCCAGTAGTTGCTGGCTGGGAAGTGTGGACAACACACAGGGGTGCAGGGGGTTCTGAGCGGTCGCTGGCATCTGGCCCCTAGGGCCAACCACCCGCGCATGCGCAGAAGGTCGGAAGCGAGCACTGGCCCTTGGGGGGGGTGGAGTCTCAGGGTGACGGGGCGCCCAAAGGTAGGTATCCTAGCGGGCAGCCGGGCCCCCTCCACAGCAATCCAGTTTGGAAGGTAAGAGAACACCCTGATGGAGATCCTACCCCTGGGATTTGTAGTGTAAGGAGGGGTAGGGTTTGGGGTATGGGAAAACAGTCATGATCTCATTCACAGCCACCAACATTGGGTACGCAGGAGCAAACAGTTTTTTAGTCAGTGACAGGAATGTGGATGTATTAGCATACTCTGTTAAGGCTAGGCATCCCTTGAACTCTGTAAATACTTTGTGAACATGATTGTGGTTACTGTGTATAATTTTTGACTAACAATATTTTGTCAATAAAATACGGCCGGGGGTTTACGACCCCTAATCCCAAAGTGAAGTAAATCTAAGATTTTAATTCAAGCTTACGCGGGGGTGAGTGGTGTTGCTGGAAGGGGACCTCGGAGATACCCGGCCATATGGTGAAGCATGACACTGAGGGGCGTGTGTGAGGCCACCTATTCCATTTATTTGTGAATCTCTGTGGTCCTATTAATACTGCGAGACTCCACAAGGACTGGAAGGGTTCTCGGATCAACAATAATTCCCTGTGAGTAGCCTTTTGCTTTGTCTCTTCGAGATTGGTGATGTTTGTTCTAAGTGAACCAAACCTGTGACTAGCAGATTACAGACAAATAACTGCAGTAAGAGCATTAACTACCCGAATGTTCCATTTTCCCATTATTATATCACAATGGACTTTACTAGATGGTAGATACCCTTAAATATTTGCAACTGGTGCTTTAACCTCCTGATCTGTTTGACAATGTGGTCTAATCCTGAGTATTAAGGTAAGCCAGACCTGTAGGGTTTTTGACACAGCCAGAAGCATGAATTAAAAGGCATTATTTTGGAATTGCAAAACTTTCTTTCAAAGATCTGCTCACAATATTCATGCGCCAACCCACACCATAGAGTTTAGAGGATGTTGAGCATGCCCACGCTTGCGCTAGATAATGCAGCTTGTGCTGCTGAGAATGTTTGACAGCCGTTACGCTCATACAAAGCTGCTAGGTGTGAGCAGACATACTGTGCTCTCTCCTGCACGGAAGTCAGACACACAGCCCGGGCATGTGCGGTCTACTGCCCCAAACACCGAACATTGCAGAATTGCTGAAAGCCCCATGTATATACAACCCTCCTGTAGATAATTGGACTGTGTGTTTTGTACATAAGAGAAGCGGTGCAATAATAAAGAAGTACCCACAGGAATAGTAGGATGCTGTCTGGTTAACACTGCCAAAATGTATTCAAATACAAATGTCCACTTATTTTTAATGGTGCAACATGTATTCAAATGCAAATGTCCATTTCTTTTTAAATAGTGCCTAATTCTTGTACAGCATGTTTCAAGCCGCTCCTATAATGGCGGCCTAGGAATCTGCGGTATGGATATCTAATCAATCTTGGCAAGGAACACCACACAGTTTGGTCAACTATAAAACAATAAGATTAGAAATCAAGGTCCAGATTTAAGAAAAGTGACCCTTCATGTAATTAAGCGCCACTTTTCTTGCAGCCCACTGTGCCCCCCTAATGCCATCATGTGTGCGCTGAATTTAACATATGGTGCAGGTTAGGAGCAATAGCGATATCATTTTTGACGCTATTGTTGTACTTTGCGGGATGAGAGTAAAAAATGTTGGTGCTAATCCTGTAAAGTACATGGGCCCAAATTTCAGAGGACCTAGTGCCTCCTTGTTCCACTTTAGCGCCATTTTCTATGATGCTAACGTGGCTCAATGAGACCTAAATCGCTGCACCATATGTGCCACACTATCACCACATTAGAGTAAAAAATAATGAGGCTAATGTGGCTATAGTTGACTCTCAAGTGTCTTGCTGTCGTTATCAACAACCTAAATGCAATAACACCTAGTTACAATATTGATGAATGATTCAATACCGAGTGACACATTTACCTAAAAATAAGATTCCTACATGAAATAACTTCATCAATGGAGGAGACAGCGACAATATTTAGCCCTGTTATACAGTCTATGTTTTCATACACCATCTTTATTGATAAAGAATAAATACTGGAAGCATCACAGAAACAGACTGTGAAGAAAGCCAAAAACAATAGAATACACAGGGCTTGATTTAAGAACAGTGGTGCTGCAGCCAATGCAGTGCCATTTTACTTGTGCCCCACAGCGCCCCCCCTACCGCCACCATATGTGCACTGTATTTAATATACAGTGCACCATGGCGCAGTGTAGGCGCAATAGTGTCAACATTTTTTACGCTATTGATGTACTGTGTAGGATTAGGGCCAACATTTTGGCGCTAATCCTACACAGTACATAGGGCCCTATTGAAAGCAATGGTGTACCCCCTTTTAACGCCTGCTCTGTGCAGGCGCTAAAAGTATCTCTTAGATTCCACTGGACCTTTTTTACCATCCCCCTAATGGGGGAAAACCCTTCCTTGCATACATTATGTCTGGCACAGGTATGAAGTGACGCAAGGGGTCACAAAGTGGTGTAATGCATGGATTGCGCCACTTTGTAACTATGGCATGACAATTTTGGCCTCAGGCCACATTAGTGTAAAAAAAAATGATGCTACTGTGGTTCAAAGAGGCACTAGGCCCTCTTAAATCTGGGTCACAGTCCTTTAATCAGGGAAGGAACTGGACTATGTAGAGCACTGTCACAATAAGTCGACTTCCCAGGATCACAGGTTCACACTGAGCCCCTCCTTCCCTCTTGCTTCCTGTTTGCAAGAACGCACACTGGAAGTGTCTGCCTGAGTGCGTCAGGAATGACGCACTGTACAGGGTGACACCACATCTTTCCGAAATAAGCAATAACTTAGAATTAGGCCATCATTATAACACTTCTGTCAATGAGAGTTCACTTGTACTTCTGTTTAGAATGCAGAAATACTAAGATTTGTGCTTGATGGTGTTTTCATCCTTCCAGACTGTGAACCCAGATCCTCTGATTTTGTTTGCCTAAGTTACACAAATTCACATAGTCCTAAATTCAAGTTCTGTTCCAATGACCAATAATGTTGAAACTCCATAGATGGCCAATACAAAGCTCCAAGGCCCTGATTTATACTTTATTTGCGCCACATTAACGTCATTTTTTGATGCAAGAGCTGTGCAAACTTACAAAATACAATTGTATTTTTTAAGTTAGCGCCGCTTTTGAGTCAAAAAATGACATAATGCGGTGCAAAAAAGTATAAATCAGGGCCCAAATGTTTCATTTACTTCGTTAGTTGATAGAAAAGTTCAGAAAAGAGCAGCTAGCACGTTTTGTTTCTGTTACAGGCACTTGTCCATAGCTGCATGAAAATGCAAAAAAACAATTTTTATACAAACATTATTTTTTCATTTAAAACTTTATAAATGCATATATATGGCCCCTGGTCAACCCCTACAACCACAGCGGGGGGTTGGCGGCAGGACCTGTCTCTCTGGGTGTGACAATATGTGTTAGACGGTGTCTCTGGGTGTGAGAGAGGGTGTGAGATGGTCTATGTGCGTAAGAGAGAGGGTGTGAGAGTGTCAGTCTGGGAGTGAGAGTAGGTGTGAGAGGGAGTCTCTAGGTGTGAGAGTGGGTGTGAGTGTCTCCATGAGGGGGTGTGTGGGTCTGTGAGTGGGTGCGTGAGAGTCTGAGTGGGTGTGTGAGTAGGTATGTGAATGTCTGAGTGGGTCTGTGAGTGAGTGTGTGAGTCTCTCAGTGGGTCTGTGAGCGGGTGCTTGAGTGTCTGAGTTGGTCTGTGAGTGAGTGTGCATGTCTGCGTGGATCTGTGAGTGGATGCGTGAGTCTCTTAGTGAGTCTGTGAATAAGTGCGTGAGTCTCTGAGTGGGTCTGTGAGTGCATGAGTCGCTGACTGGGTCAGTGAGTGGGTGTGCAAGGGTCTGAGTTGGTGTGTGGGTGTCTGTGTGGGTCTGTCAGTGGGTGTGTGAGTGTCTGAGTGGCTGTGCCCGTAGCTGAATGAGTGTCTAAGTGCTACTATGAGTGAATGAATTAGTGTATGAATGAGTCTGTGAATTAAAAAAAAAACCTGAATTATTTGCGAATTTGTCGCAAGGTTATATGGGGAGGTGACACTGAGTGTCACAATGTACTAACGAATATCAAGCATCGTGAAAAAAATAGTTTTTGAAGGTCATAATTTGACCATCAAAGACTCCTATAATACACCCCTGGGGTCAGGGTACCTCCACCCTGACCCCTTATGCCTCTTTTTATTTTATTTTCCAGCCCGAGGACCATGTCCCGTAACCTAAAATGGTAGCCGCAACTTTCTGGTCAAGTTGTGGCCAGCCAATCACAGTATTCCTGTTGGCGCGCGCATGTGCTGAGAAAATATGCAATGTATCTGCAGCCCTAGATACACTAATTTATTTTCTAAAAGTACTAAATGGATTTACACCAAATAACAAAAAACACAATCCGTGGAACAAAATTTTGCTTTCTGCCAAATTTGGTGTGATTCCGTCCAGCGATTAGAGGTCTAGTCATGTTCAAAATTCCTATGGGAATTAACAGGGGAAACACACTTTTATTGACCCCCCCTTTTTCTCCCCCCTCGCTTGATGGATCACCCCAAAACTCTACATGAGCAACAAGAATCACCGGCACATGTGGAATATTTTGTGAAGATCCATCAAACGGTGCCAAAGATATAGGCAAGTCAAAAACCCTTTTCCTATGGAAACAAGGTCCTGGCGACTGCCAGTAGGTAGAAGATAGATAGATAGATAGATAGATAGATAGATAGATAGATAGATAGATAGATAGATAGATAGATAGATAGATAGATAGATATTCAATGAAAAAAACAAAGGTTAAAACTTAGTTCCTGATCTAGAGATTGGCTGCGGGGGGCTACTCCGTCACAAACATGACAGATATCCCGTCTGCCAAATTACAATTTCATTCCAGCCTATGGAACAGGATATCTGTCATGTTTGTGATGGATTAACCCCTCTGCCAAACTCTAAATCAGGCCATAAGTTTAAGTTAGGAAATCTTTATTTATTCTTTCTATACAAACCAAACTTAAACTACACAAACTTTCTAAATTCTAGATTTATCATTACTCCTTACAATTATAATTTATGCACCACCTTCAAATTGCTATAACTCACACCCTTCCAAACACAGTGCTGTCAACTCGCTAGCAACAATAATTAACAGTAACTTCCCACTCTACCATTCCATATGTTCTCCAAAATATTCTCATTTGAGATGCCATAATTGTGTTGGGTATAGATGAAATAAAACAGGCCATACAACAATTAGCCCACAATAAGGCTCCAGGGAGAGATGGACTCCCAATTGAATACTACCAATATTTCTCAGCCCAGACATTGGCCCCTTATCTAACAATGATTCAGGAAGCATACGCCATGGGGCGATTACCCGATTCCCTACGAGAGGCAATGATAGTAGTCCTCCACAAGAAAGATTGAGATCCTCTGGATGTCCGCTCATACCGCCCACTATCATTATTAAATACAGACTGTAAAATACTAGGGAAAGTACTAGCGAATCGCCTTCTACCAATCATATCTACCTTAGTTCACCCAAACCAATCTGGGTTCATACCAGGACGGAACACTTTCGTCAATATTAGAAACCTGAAACGTCTAAATGCAGAGACACCAGAAACCAACACCACACGAGCGGCAGTATCCTTAGATGTCGAGAAAGCGTTCAACACACTAGGATGGCCATTCTTAATGGCCACACTAAAAGAAATGGGATTCGGCAAAGTATTCATACGCTGGATATCGGTCCTATACGCTGACCCAAAAGCGCGAGTCAGAACAGGAACGACTATCTCTGAGGAATTCTCAATAGGGCGTGGCACCTGGCAAGGCTGCCCCCTATCACCGCTCCTTTTCGCGCTAGCAATAGAACCACTCGCAGCCAGACTGCCTACAGAGGCAACACGCTGGGGCATACTAGATGGAGAGAACCACCGCATTATTTCCCTATATGCGGATGACGCATTAATATTCCTCCGCAACTACCCCAAATCCTTACCTGACCTGCTTCAACTACTGAACTCTTTGGGGCAACTATCTGGGCTGCATGTGAACTGGGCAAAATCATGCCTGTTTCCAATGAGACTGCAACCAGACCGACAAGACAACCCGGACAAAATACATGGCTTACAATGGAGAAATACCACTTTTAAATATTTAGGTGTGCATATCTACCACAACGACGCAGATTTAAAAGAAGGAAACTTAGAACGAATGATCAGATCAGTAAAAAGCTCACTGCCCTTCTGGTGCTCCTTACCATTATCACCGATAGGTAGAGTCGCAGTGGCTAAGAGGATAGTACTCCCCAGACTACTATACTATTTCACTGCACCACCACTAGTACTACCAAAATCACTCTTTGTACAACTAACAAGAATACTGACCGACTTGATATGGGGAGGGAAACGACACCGTGTGGCCCTGGCCAAAGCTTACCTTCCTCTAGAAAGGGGAGGGATGGGTGTCCCACAATTCGAAATGTATTACGCAGTGGTGCAAATACACTGGATTATGAAATGGCTGGAGGACCCACACGGCCCAGAAATCAGCGCTCTAAGCACAAATTAGGACACCCAGATATACTAAGATGGCTCCTGGGCCACGAGGTCATCCCCCAACACAATAATGTATTTCTAAAAACAGCCGAACGCATATGGCGCAATATGTAGACATAGGAACACGAACTCCGCTATATTCACCCAAAATACCACTACAGGCCACACCAGGAGTAGATAAACTGCGCGGCAGACTAGATCTATCAACCTGGGTCACGAAAGGAGTTCAGACGATAGGGGACCTCTTCTCAGAGGGGCAAGTCCTCACCTATGAAACGCTAGCTGAAAAGTACAATCTAGGCAGCGGGCAATTTATCACATATGGGGCAATACAGCGGTTGATACGAAACGCATGGAGAAGCAGTAATAATGAACCACAAACATCACCAGTCCTACACGACCTACTCCAGGGATTGGGAACACAGTCAGATATTTCTTGGTTATACAGGACCCTACAAGCCAACCCAGAGGTAGCACAATCACAGGCCAAGATCAAATGGGAAGAGGCAATACATACACCTCTGAGCACACAAGCATGGACCATGGCTCTCGCAACTACACGCGAGATATCACGCAATGTCCACATCCGCTATACACAATTCAACTACCTACATCAAACGTACTTAACACCAGCCAGAATACAACGCATGTTTCCGCAAGCAGGGTCTGACTGTCCAAGGTGCGGTCACTCCCCAGCAGATTTCTACCACATGACATGGGATTGCTCACCAATACTACACATATGCTAAGATGTAGCCAAACAGACCGCACTCCTGACTGGGCTTCCCCTATCCTCAACCCTGAGTCCTGCATCCTAGGGATACGCAAAAGACGCAGTAAAGATAAACAGAAACAGAGATGCGCAGACCTGGCTTTCATTATATTAAAACGACTTATCACAACGCATTGGAAATCGCCGAGTGCTCCCAGCGTACGCCATTGGGCATCAGACTTACTACGATGGGCGGTGGCGGAGATACAAACGCTGTGCGTGCTCTGCGATAGGGGAATAATAGTAAAGGGAGTGGAAATATGGGAAGCATTCATAGAACAACTGGAAGAGAAAGAAGATACCCGCCCCCCCTGAACTTCACACACACATTAAATTAAACAGCATGATTGTTACCTAATAAGAGTAACAGCACAATTATACCGAAACAGAAGACCTACCCAGACATGGAAAACGCGCAAAACATGCACAAATATCATAGCTGCAACACACAGAACCACACAGACCCCCCATACTCCACACTATCATTTTCTACCGGACAATAGGAGCAATGATCACATACCTCACCTCTCTCCAGGAAGCCCCTCTCCCTGTCCTGACTAGCATTCCGACGTCTCAAAGAGCCTCATATATCTCTTCAAGGTGAACCTTCTTTTCCTTTTCTATTTTCCCCTTTAGTCGTTATTGCAATGCAGAAACAAAATGTTCACTCGTACTCGTCTGAAATTTGAAAAGGCGATTAACCTACCAAAGTATTAAGATGTACAAAGAAATGACTAAAGCCAATAATGTAGCCTGCTGCACTATCATGATCATGCTTGTAAACATTGCACTATATATAACAAAAGTTAATAAACAGATTTAAAAAAAATATATATATTGTGTTGGGAGGTGCATAAGATTTTTTCAATGAATTTCAATGGCCTTTATTTTTTGATAAAAAGTGTTTCAAATCGTAGAGTGGACAGTCCTCAAGTGGAGTGTTGTTAGGTGGAGTGTTATAGAGTACAGTAGAGGACAGTGTTGTAGAGTTCAAAGTGTAAAAGAGTGGAGTGGCATACAGTGAAAAAGCGTAGAGTGGAGTGGCATAAATGGAAGTGGTGTACAGTAGAGTGGCAAAAAGCGAAGTGACATACAGTAGAATAGCGTAGAGTGGAGTGGCACAGAGTGGAGTGGCTTAGAGTGGAGTGGCACACAGTAGAGTAGCATACAGTGCAGTGGTGCACAGAGGAATAGCGTAGAATAGAGTGGAGTGGCATAGTCTTGAGTGGTGCAGAAGGGAACGCCACACAGTGGAATACTGTGGAGTGGATTGTCGTAGGGTGGCATACAGTTGACAGGCATGCAGTGGAATAACATAGCATGGAGTGCCATAGTGTGGAGTGGCGTTGAGTGGGGTGGTATAGAGTAGAATGGTTTAGAGTGGAATAGAGGAGTGGAGTTGCATTGAGTTGAGTAGCATAGAGTTTACTAGTGTACAGTGGAGTGGCACAGAGTGGTATAGCATAGAGCGGAGTAGTGTACAGATGAGGGGCATAGAGTTGAATAGCCTAAAGTGGAGTGGTTAGAGTGGAGTGCCATATAGTGCAGTGGAGTACAGTAAAGCAGCATACAGTGGAGTGCCGTAAAATTGAATATCATAGAGTGTAGTGGCATAGAATTGAGTGGGGTAGAGTGTCATGCCACACAGTAGAGTGGCATAGAATGGAGTGGCATTGAGTGGAATTGCATAGTGTGGAGTGGCATAGAATGGAGTGGCATGGAGTGGAGTGGCATAGAGTGGAGTGGCCTACAATGGAGTGACCTATAGTGGAGTGGCATAGAGTGGGGTGGTGTAGAGTGGTGTACCATAGAGAGGAGTGGCATAGAGTGGAATAGCATAGAGTAGAGTGGGGTGGAGTGGCGTGGACTGAAGTAGCATAGAGTAGAGTGGTATAGAGTAGAGTGGCACAGAGTGGTGTGGCATTTAGTGCAGTGGCATATAGTGAAATACTGTAGACTAGAGTGCTATACAGTGCAGTGGCATAGAATGGAATAGAGGTAGGAAGAGTAGAGTGGCTTTGAGTAGAGTGGCATTGAGTGGAATAGCGTAGCATGGAGTGTCGTATAAAAGAGTGACATAGAATGGAATGGCATAGAGTAGGGTGGCCTACAATGGAGTGACCTCTAGTGGAGTGGCATAAAGTGGGGTGGTGTAGCGTGATGTACCATAGAGTGGAGTGGCATAGAGTGGAATAGCATAGAGTGGAGTGGAGTGGAGTGGTGTGGACTGAAGTAGCATAGAGTAGAGGTGGCATAGAGAAGAGTGGCGCAGAGTGGAGTGGCATTTACTGCAGTGGCATTAAGTGGAATACCGTAGACTAAAGTGGTATACAGTGCAGTGGCATAGAAAGGAATAGAGGTAGGAAGAGTAGAGTTGCTTTGAGTAGAGTGGTGTTGAATGGAATAGGGTAGCATGGAGTGACGTGTAAAAGAGTGGCATATAATGGAGTGGCATGGAGTGGAGTGGTGCAGAGTGCAGTGGAACAGAATTGAATGGGCTAGGGTGGAAAAGTGTAGAGTGAAATAGAGTGGGGTGGCATACAGTGGAGTGGCAGAGAGCAGAGTGGCATTTAGTTCAATAAAGTGGAGTGCTGTAGAGTGGAGTGCCGTAGAGTGGAGTGTTGTAGAGTCGAATAGCTACTTACCTATATTTAAGGCCTTTACTCAGAATAGCCAAAGTGTGCTGAAAACTACATGGCTGCCATTTACATGTTGTAAAGACAGCCATTAGACAAACATATACTCCCTTGGTATCAGCATGTACCATGGTATTCCGCAAAGTTACCTCAGTATACGGTGGCACAATATGTAATTAAGCATTTTCACACTTATAACTTTAACACTACTTAACCAATTTGGATCTAATACTAAAAATTACCCTTTCCATCCCATAATCTATATTCAGGCCAAATTTCACCTACATCCGTTCAGCCACTTTCACCCTACGTCTCTTTAAACTGAACTCTACCACACCACATGGCATTCCTTGGAACTCCACTCCACTGTACATCAAGCCTCTCTACCTCACTCTACTTTACGTTAATAGACTCTAGATTACTCCACTTTATGCCTCTCTACTCTGCACCACTCAAGTCTACACCACTCTACTCTACACCACCCCACTGTATGCCACTCCACTGTATGCCACTCTACTCTATGCCACCACACTACACACTATTCCACTGTATGCCAATCCACTCAATGCCACTCCATTCAATGGCATTCCACTGTATGCCACTCCACTTTACACCACTCCACTCTTCACCACTACAATGTATGCTATTCTACTGAACGCCACTCCACTCTACACAACTACACACTGCTCCACTCTTCTCAATGCCACTCCACTCTATGCTATTTGACTGTAAGCAACTCCTCTCAACCCTACTGTACTGTACACTACTCTACTGTATGCCACTCTGATCTATGCTAATCCACTTTACTCTATTCCATTCTACACCACTTACGTCTATGCCAGTCTACACCACTCCACTCTATGATATTCCACTCCACACCACTCCAGTCTACACTATTGAATATAAGCTACTCTACTCAATGGCACTTCACTGTACACCACTCCACTGAATGCCATTCCACTTTACAAAACTCAAATCTATGCTATTATACTCTATGGCACTCAATTTTACACCACTCTACGCTATTCTATTCTACTTCCACTCGACTGTAGGCCACTACACTATTCCTCTTTATGGCACTCCATTCTAAGGCACTTCACTCTATGTCACTCCATTGTATGCCATTCCACTCTATGCCACTTCACTCTACTTCTTGCCACTCTATGCTATTCCATTCTACACCACTCCACTCCATGCTTCTCTACTCTACGTCACTCCATTCTACACTATTCCATTCTACGCAACTCATTTGTATGCCACTGTATGGTACTACTCTGTATGCTATTTAACTCTATACCATTGCACTCCATGCCACTCCACTCTACGCTATTCCACTCTACACCACTCCACACCACTCAACTCTTTACACCTCCATTCCACTCGATGCCACTCCACTCTAAGCTATTCCCCTCTATGCCACTCAACTCTATGCAGCTCCACCGTATGCCACTCTGGTTTAAGCTATTCCATGCCTGGTTTAAGGAATTTATTGTTACATTATGACTGCTTCAAGTACGTGGGCAAAAAGCTGAAGATTTCAGGAGGTTTTACTCAAACTTCCTCTATTCAGCAAAAGATGGATTTTGTCTATCTCTGTCTGAACGCCTTGTTCCTCCTGCAGTCTGCACTACGCAAATAGTAATAATATGCCTGCGTTAGAAGAAAACTAAAATAAAAGATTCATAAGTATCATTTCCTTCCTTCCTCCTTCCAGTTTGTTGACTTCTTTATTGAAACTCTGAATTGACTTGGCTGATTATCAAAATTCCTTTTGGAGAGAGGTCGGTGAAATGGATGATGGAGTGGTCAGTCCAGGTGAGCTCAGTGGTGTGACTGTATTTAATTATGTTGCTCAAGATGAAGATGGGGTCTAATGTGTGTCCAGCGATGTGCGTGGCATTGGTGACTATTTGTCTGAGGCCGATGATTTCCTTGCGATCTATGAGATTGGAGGTGTTGGCATTGTTGGGGCGATCTAGGTTGAAATTCAGGTACCCAAGGAAGATATTTACGGTCATTATGAACATGGCGGGAAAGACCGCTGACTGCTGTGGCGGCGGTGAACAGAATCCCACTGGCGGCGGCGAATGGAAACCCGCCATATAATTAACAAAAAACCCAACCCCGCCAAACATTCCCACACCACCACTCCCCGCCAGGACCCTGTCAGCGGGAATCCCGGCCCACCCCACTCCACCACCGGCAAGCACACCCACATCCCGCCCTCCAAATAATGATGCACAAATCACCTCAGCAGACTGTGGAGGCCGGATGACCATTGGCGGCTGCGACCGCCACGGGCGGCAAGTGGGCCCAACAGCAACCAGTGCACACATTGGATAGGCTTAGCACCCACACACCTGACACACATCCAGAACACCATAAAACATCCCCAGACAAACCCCACAATCCCTTGCAAGGAAACCAGGACCAGAAGATGGACAGCACCAGAGCCAGACAAAGAACGCCAGCAGACAGGACACGCATAGCGACACACAGAGGAGCACCCAAACACAGTCCCCAGTCCCGACGCCATCCACCACCCTCACCATGTCCCCCCCAAAAAATCCACGCTTCACTGAAAGGGAGCTAAGGACCATGGTGGACGAGATCCTAAAAGTGGAGCCACAAATGTTCTGTTCCGAGGTGCAGCACACACCCATCGCCCAGAAAATGGAGCTGTGGCAGACCATTGTCAACAGGGTGAATGCAGTGGGACACCATCCACGCACCAGGGACGACATCCGCAAGAGATAGAACGACCTGTGGGGGAAGGTCTGGGCCGTGGCATCCAGGCACCACATCGCAGTGCAGAAGACTGGGGGAGGACCGCCACCAACACCACCCGACTACACCAACTGGGAGGAGAAGGTACTCGCCATCCTGCACCTAGAGGGACTCACTGGAGGAATGGACTCGGATAAGTCATCTACATTTACCACATATACACCATACCTGTAATGAATGCACCACGCCACGCACACCCACCTAGACCCACACCCCTCCCAGCCATTACCCACCACATCCACCACCCTGCATCACCCACAACTCACTACCAGGCCCACATCACTCCCGCTGTTCACAGCCACCCACCCCTGCACATACCCACAATGGAATAATAACCCCCACCACAATGTAACACCACTACTGCCACTAAATGCAATGTCCACCTCACAAAGGCACCCCTGAAGGCCACTGAAAGGCACACCAGCACTAAATTGCACAGTACAGCCCACCTCAAACCCTCCTGCATATGTAACAAACATTTCTATGTCCCCCAACAGGCACCTCCACCCATGCAACCCTAATGGAGGGGACAAGGAGTGCCACAGCATTCCAGGGAGACAGAGGCACATCACAGGACAATGGTGAAGGATCCCTGGACACTGATGAGCAAGCAGGCCCCTCACACAGCCCTGGATGCTCACCATGCAGCAACCCCACCCAGGAAAACACTGTCACCCCTAACACCCAGTCAAGACCAGCAGGCCAGGGGAGGTGTGCCCACACCAGTGGACCCAAGGCACAAACAGGTGGAACACAGCAACAGAGGCCACAGTCTCCCATCCCCAACATGCAGGAAGACGAGGGCCCCAGTACTAGTGGCACGTCAAGACCCGCGCAGGGGACTCAGGCACAGGGGGCCAGGGCAAGGTCAATTGCCCCAGTGGTTCAGGGGGTAGGGCACCGGATAGATGCAGCAGCCCAGGACGTCATTGCAGAGGTATTGGGGTCATACCAACATACCCAAGACAGGTTGGCACAGATTGTGACCACTCTGGAGCAAAGTCAGAGGATGCAGCTGGAACACCACCAACAGGCCATGGACCAGTGGAAAAAACACAATGCCACAATGGCCACCATTGCTGGAGCACTGCTGCAGATCGTCAACAAACCCTCAGACACCCACACCGGACAAGAGGCCCCCACAACAGCCCTGGACAACCAGCAACAGTTGTCCCAAGCAGCTGAAACAGCACAGGAAATACCCTCCCAGGAATCACAAGGGTCAACCATGTCACCCCAAGTAGCTCCACAGCAAGCGCCCAAACGTAGTCTCAGGCCAAGATATGGCACTGGAAACTCAGCTAAGAACAAGCCCCCTTCCAACAATTGACACTGCTACTACTGCCAAGCAACCATCCCACCCATTCACCAACTGTACTTAGCTGAGGGCTAAATAATGTACTAAACTACAAATAGGACCCACCTATGATATTAAACAGGCCTGCCACCAAGTCGGTTTTGAGGACACCCAACCATAACGACTTCCATCACTGTACATAGCACATTTCACTGTATTCCACCAATAAACAACATATCTCGCCTGTAACACCGTCCCCTGTCTTCAATGTTGAACAAAGTGGAGTAATGATGCAACAGGCAGGGATAAACTTTATGATCAAATTGTTCATGCTGGTGGTACAGTGTGTTTCAAAATAGTCAAGAAGGGAATGCTAATATTGTCTGTCTGTACCATGCTGAAGAGGTCCATGACTCGCATATCATGACCAATTCCCCCTAGTTGACATGGCACACTTACAGTATCAGTCACTAACCACATATACAGGCTGAAGTCACAGACAGTTATTGGAAGTAGAGTTGTATCAGTTGGTTTCTGGAATTGACATCTTCCCCTTCCTCATCCTCACCATCACTCTCCTCACCTCTCTGAGGTAACAGATCAGGACCTATAGCACCCTCCACCTCCAAAAGGGGGATTGAATGTCTCACAGCCACGTTGTGCAGCACGCAGCACGCCACGACTATCCTACACACCTTATCAGGCCCATAGGCCAGGAAACCCCCAGAGATATGTAGGCACCGGAATCTAGCCTTCAGGAGACCTATAGTATGCTCTATCCCCCTCCTAGTACATCCATGGGCCTCATTGTATTTCCTCTCTGCATCCGTCCTGGGATTCCTCCCAGGTGTCAGGAGCCAACGCAAGTTTGGATAGCAAGAATCACCTAGAGAAATGGTCAATACAGAGGAGTCATTGGAATGTCCTTGGTCTGACAGGTTGTTTTTCTGCAATGTGTCAGTTAGTGACAGGCACACTTACCTATGATCCACCCTCTGTCCTCTTGCAGTTGTTCCATCTTTTGTGGCACACTACTGTTCCTCAAAATAAATGAATCATGGACTGAACCTGGAAACATGGCATTCACATGGGATATGTACTGGTCTGATGTACATACTAATTGGATGTTCATGGAGTGAAAGTTCTTCCTGTTTCTGTACACCTGTTCACTCACTCTTGGGGGGATGATGGGTATGTGGGTTCCATCGATGGCACCAATAACATAGGGCATGTTTGCAAAGGCCTAGAAGTCTGACTTGATGGCAGGGAGCTCAGCACTTTGGGGGAATAGCACATGGGATTGCAGATGTTGTACAAATACATTCAGAAATCTTGTAAGTACCTGGCTGAACATTGGCTGTGAGAAACCAGCACCCATGCCCACTGTCTCTTGAAATGAGCCTGTGGCCAGGAAATGGAGTGCGGAGAGCACCTGCACCTCAGCTGGAATGGCATGCTGATTACGATTTCCGGGAGTCAGTGCAGGATCCAGTAATACACATAGGTCCTGAATAGTTGCACGTGTGAGTCTGTAGGTGATAATGATCTGACGCTCCACCATGGTCCCCATATCCACAAGTGGTCTGTACACAGATGGTGCCCTTCTTCGCTACAAGGGTCGGTACCTGTGAGGGGAAAGAACAAGGAGTCATGTGCACACATACACTGGCATATTTGCTAAACACATTCACTGCATTCTTCATAGTAGTGTCTGTACAATAACTGCAACCTGACAGATGTACATTGACATCACTAAGAGGGAACGGAGTAACTTATGTGTGCTTATATACTTTATGGATAGAGACATAGGTGCTTCATATGGCTAGTAGGCCCAGCATTGTGACTAAATTGAATTTCAAGATGCGGAGGTGATGGCAAAATGTGTGCCCAATGTAGTTCTGCCCCTTCGTTGTGGGAGTGACCTAAGACCGCTAGCGGTTGACGTCACAGCGTATGGCGGTGTTGACCACTGTTCGCACCCTCATTGGCTAACATGGATGCCAATGGGGAATCCTGGCGTATCATGATCGCCGCCGGTGGTGACGGTGCATTCTGCCGCGGAACGTACGCGCGTTCGTCATCGTGTGATCACTTGACTCCCTGATCCTGTGCAGACAAGTACTCCACTATGTGTACTGCTGTGGCCTTCCTCTGGCTATGGATGTTCCACGTGGTGCAAGGGAAAGGACCCCGGCCTTCACCCAGGAAGAACTGGAGAAACTGGTGGAAGGGGTCCAGCCCCTGTACGGCAGACTCTACGGCCGGCCAGAGGTACAGGTGAGTCCGGGTTTGGGGGGCACTGTGTGTGTAATGGATGGAGTGGATTGCTCTGATGTGCGCTCCTGTGAGCCAGGATGGGGCTTGGTGCATGGAATGCTGCGTGCCACTGTCCTGCAAGTCTGGGAGTACTGTCTGTCCTATGTCTAACAATCAGCCAGCTATTGCCTTCGTGAAGGTGCCTGACCTCTGTGTTTCTTCTCTGTGTCTCCCTACTAGGTCAGCGCCCACCAGAGGAGAGCACATTGGCATGCCATTGCTAAGGAGGTATGGACCCTAGGGGTCTAAAACCGGCAGAGCACCCACTGTTGGAAGAGGTGGGAGGACCTGCGGCGCTGGGTGCAGAAGATCAGTGAGGCCCAGCTGGGGAAGTCCTCCCAATGTGGTAGGCGTGTCCGTCGGGCACTGACCAACCTCATGCGAAGGATCCTGGCGGTGGCGTACCCAGACCTGGATGGGCGCTTGAAGGCTGCACAGCAGTCACAAGGGGGTGAGTACTCACAGCTCATACTTCAGCCTGGAAGGATGAGTGTGTGGGCGATAGGGCTCATGGTGCTTAAAGCAGGGTTTCTGACTGGTGTCCAGCTACTGTCTGCTCCCCAAAGGGTGTAGGGGTGTCCCTGTCAGGTTTCACCTACCTCAGCTTCAATGCAATGACAGGATATGGGTGTAGGTCACTATACTGCTCAGTAGTCAGGGCATGGTCATGGGCCTAGTGCACGGTGCTGCCTGTTGGGTGTGTCTGCTGGGTAAGTGTATGTCTGGCCATTGTGTATCAGCATTCAGCTACTTACAAGTGTCTCTCCTGTTTTGTCTCCCCATCCCTGTTCTCTTTTGTGTGTCTGGTACAGCATCAACATCAGGCGAGAGAGCTGAGGCACCGGCTAGTGGGGAGACAGCGGCCCACGGATCCTCGGAGGCAGAGACAATGGACGCCCAGGGGACCAGTGGGTGGGAGGTCGAGGGGACTTCCACGGGGGAGGCTACTACCACAGTGGGTAGTGACTCTGAAACCTCCTCCGATGGTGGTCCTCCGGCGGTGGCGGACACTAGTGGACAAATCACGACCGTGAGATCTTCCGCCACCACCCATACCATCAGCACCCTCCCTTCTGCTCCCCACCGAGTTGGCCGTGCCTGCCCACCCAGAAAGGTGGGCGTCTCCTTCGCCCCAGGCACCTCCTCTCCTGCCCCAGTCAGCCTTGCTGCCCTCACAGAGGAGGCTATTGACCTCCTGAGAACCATCTCTGTAGGACAGACAATCATCGTCAATGCCATCCAGGGGCTAGCATCAGAGGTGCAGCAGACTAATGCCTATCTGAATGGCATTCACGATGCCGTGTCTGCCCTACAGAGACCTTTTCAGGCTCTAGCCTCCTCTTGGATGTCAGCCAGTTTCCCTGGCCATTCCGTCTCCCCTCCAACCTCCTCTACCCCTTCCAGCACCCCACTCCCTTCACCCGTCCAAGGCACACATTCAGACATGCAGTCAAGCACATCAACACACAAAAAACACTCTTTCAAACATAAGCACCACACCTCCCACCACAAGCATTCACACAGCCAACAGACACCTGCACACACAACAACGTCCACTTCCCCCAATGTGCCCGCCTCTTACGCATCCCTGTCTGTCCCCTCTACATGTACATCCTCATGCACTGCACCTTCACTCACTGTTACTGCTCCTCTTCCTGCACTCACCACAATAGCAGACAGCCAAACATGCACCCCATACACCACACTTGCCCTCACCACCTTCACTGTAGTTGACACATGCAGCATACTCACCCGACTTGCAGACACCCACCCAACATACATTCACACTAGCTGTCTTCTCCCACTGTGTCCACCCCCCACCTCTCAAAACACTCAAACGCACCAAGACACCCACCCATCAGACATCCACCACACCACAGCATACTGAGCAGTCACCAGCACCCACTACACGCACACCTACACCCCATACATCAACTCCATCTGCCTCCAACCCCACGCCCTCATCCATGCCTCCCCAATTGCTCCCAAGAAACGTTTCTTCTCCAGTGTAGATCTGTTCGAACCCACTGGCCCACCCTGTCTTGTCCCGAAACGTGCCCACCTCCTTGCCCTTTCCGCTCCTTCCACATTGCAGCCTACCCCGTTCCAGCCTTCCCATTCCCTTGACCCTTCTGCAGTTAAGAAGAAGGCCCGCTCAGAGCGTAAGGCATCCTGCTCTGCCTGAGCCAAACAGCCCCCACCCCCTTCAAAGGAGAAGCCCACCCCCTCTCCCACCTCCTCACGCAAGTCAAAGTCCCACCCCCGTCGTAAATCCCCAGTCCCACCCTCCCACCCCCATTCCGCGAGGTGCCTGGATCCCCCTATGCTGCCCTATTGAGTGGAGTACCCAGCACTTGTGGGATCAGGTGTGGCCAGTTGTTGCCAAGGAAAATTGACCATTGGCCCTGTTATCATCATTTAGCTCAGTGAGCTACTGAATAAAGTTTCTGTGTGGCCTGTGTGGGGCCTGTGTGTGGGCTGCACGCAGTTCCACCCTGGTGTTTGTTTAAATAATTTATGGCTGTGGTGCTATTGTATGTCCTCTGGCTAAGTTGCAGTGGCCTTCGGTCAGGTACGTCCCTCTTGGTGTGGGGTGTCTGACTATTACTGCTGGGAAGGGTTGGGGGGCTTTGCTGGGTGGGTGGTGTGGGTGGGTATGTAACTTTGCCCTTTCCTCCCTTGTGTCGTAGGTTGCGGTACTTACTGTCGTCGTCTTCGTCGGCGGTCTCGGTCGTGTAGATATATAGCAAGGAGCAAGGCTGGTATGATCTGCAGCTCTCTGTCCATGGCTGCCGCTGCACGTTTTGTTGAGCTCTGGTGAGTGTTTCCTTCTATTTGTTTCTTTTCCGCCTGGCTTTGTGTGGCGGTGGTTCCCGCCCCGGAACTGGCAGAGGAATGGTGGTTCATTATTTGATGGGCAGGTTGGGCGTTTCCGACGGCCTGTGGGCGGTCTCTGCTGTCGTCAGCGGGACTCCTTTCCTGGCGGTGGGTGGTGCGCCGGATGCGTGAGTTTTGTTTGGTTCATTATTTGGCGGTCCGGACCACTCCTCTGTAGGCGGTTTCTACCGCCACCGCTGGCGGTGCGGAACGTACCGCCATGTTCATAATGAGGGCCATAGTGTTTGATGCCAATGGTGTGGGGGGTGATGAGTTCAGGAATGGCATTGCAGAAACTGTGTTGGTCCAGGGGGTCTGTAGGTGAGAGTCCCTTTGACAGTAGTGTTGTCATCAACATTGAGTTGGAGCTTGAGGTGCTCTATGAATGATGTGTTGTTGTCAGCCATGGTTGTGCAGTGGATTGATTCTCTGTGTACAATGTAGTTAACTCCTCCGAGATGTTGGTGCGGTGACGCTAGATGCTTTTGTATCTGTCGGGTGTGGCCACAGTGATGTCAGGTGCAGAGGCAGCATACAGCCAAGTCTCTGTGAGGAAGGCAAAGTTGGGTGCGAGAGTGGTGATAGTGTCCCATTTCTCAGTTGCGTGTTTGTCTACGATGCGGACATTGAGCAGTATGCAATTTAGTTAGCAGGTGGTCATGGTGTCCAGTGGCAAGGCTGTGGAGGGGAGCATTGGCTGGTTGGTGCTGCAGGTGAACGGGCATTGTTGGCAGTTGTAGGGGCCTGCTGTGGTACAGGAAGAAGCGAGGCAGCAGTTTCTGGTTGGTGGTCAGGTGTTGAGGGCAGTAAGTTCTGCTCTGGACTTACAGTGGATGGGAGAGAGAGCCTGGTGCTGGGTGTGGTCCAGGTGTGAATGGTTGCAAACAGCCTTGCTTTTAGCGCACCCACTGCACAGTCATGCAGAAGCCTTCATAAGTAGTCCTGCGAGGTAGGAAGGGCTGGCAGGGAGAGTGGAGATGGGATGGTGGGAGAAAAAGGCAGGAACGGGCTGCAAGGTGCAAAATGGGCAGAAAACAACATAAGTAATAATGCAGATAATGCAGGCAAACCAGAGAAAAATGAGAATAATTATCAAAATAGACTACAATTACAGAGTAGGTAAAGCAAAAGTAATGACAGAATGCGCTAAAAAAACAGGAGACAATGCGAGCAAATAAGAACAGCAGTCACCCAGGCATCTGGTTAAAACGTGGGCTCTAGAACTGAGGCTGAGTCAGCAGCTCCTCTGAATAATAGCAGTTCCTCTACTGCTGCCTGACAGTAGGGGAGCGGAGTGCTTGACCAGAGGGTCAACAGGCTACTCACTGGAGCCGGGTAGCTGACTCCATAGGTAGTTCTGGGAGGTGGGAGGGGCTGGCAGGGAGGCAGGAGGGGGAGGTTGGAGGGCGGGAGTGGGAGGAAAATGCTGGAATGGGTGGTAAGGTGCAAAACAGGTGGAAAAACAATAGAAGTAACAATAACAACAATTAAGGCAAAACCAGAGAAAAATGAGAACAATTACAATTACAGACTACAATTACAGACTAGGCAAAGCAAAAACAATGACAGAATGCGCAAAACAACAGGAGAAAATGTGGGCTAATAAGAACAGCAGTCCCTTCAGCAGGGGTTAGAACTGGGTCTCTAGGACCGAGGCTGAATCAGCAGTGCCTCTGAGCTATCAGACATCAACTGGGGAGTGGTGTGCTTCACCAAGAGGTCAAGGAATGCATTCTCAGGCCTACCACTTCTGGTAAATCTGGGACTGGATCAAAATCCATGGATACTGCATGGGAACAACTACGGTGGCAGAGTAACTTGAACCGATTTGTTCTGCGTTGCTTTACTCCAGATTTATGAAGTCTCTCAGGGCCAGGCAAGGTGGCCTTACGTGGCTTCATAAGTCACATTTCGGGCTTGTGTCCCACTTGCACCACATTGTGGGGTGCTAGAGTGACATAACTCTCTTCATAACTATGTCCCTTGTTGCCTGCAGCCTGTCCCCAGTCTGATTATTGGGTGTACTTGGCAGTTGGGCTTTGTGTATTCCTCCTAGACAGCCACACTCAACGAGAAGCGTAGGTGTGACTGGATGGGACATCATTGGCAGAATGGGAGGGAGGAGTTGGGTACAGCCTCACTGATAGCTGAATAGGCAGTGTCCTGTCTCCACACAAAGAGCTACATACCCTCTGTAGTTAGTCTGGAGCCAGGGCAGGGAATGCAGAGCATCTGTGCATTGGAACCGATGCACAGCAACACCAAGCCTCACAAAACATCACTCCACAGCTGCCTCTGCACCAATGCTGGACAATACAAGGTCTCGCAAAGCATTGCAGTGCCGACCGCACACCAGGATTTAAGGTAGTGTATTCAGCGGACCAAGGTTGATTCCAGGTGCCGACCTGCACTCCATCCTGGTCAGCCTGAACTTGTCACTTTGCCCCAGTCCAGCGTGACAGATAACCACAGTTTGTGCTTTTATTCGCTACATTCATTTTATTCTCTAAAAATTCATAACTCTGGCACTACTGATTGAATTTTTGTAGTTTTGACCTTGTTTTAGTTACTAATTTAAGCTCTAAATTTCTGACCTGGTTTCGCATTTGGATTTTTTTTGGTGGTGTTTTCACTGTATTACTGTGTGAAGGGGCTACAGAATGTATTTACACATTGCCTTTAAGTTAAGCCTGACTTCTCTGTTCCATGCTGCTAAGGGGTTGAGCACAGGTTAATTTGGGGTTTGCTTGTGCCTTACCTTGACTTTGTGGTTGCTGTTTGACCAGGGCTCACACCCAGTCAACCAGTAACCCAGTTTCTACCAGTAAGCAGGCCAGTTTTGAATACAACCAGTGAAATGTCAAACCACATCTTCTATCACGACATGCAGGAGGCAACTTGTATGAGCCACTCGCCACCTCACACCCACTCCACCTCTGTACGCATAATGTCTTTCAGTCTTTGTCTGTGATATTGGAGTTCTTTTTTACTGTTTTAAAATAAATGCCTTCAGCATAACATGAAACAAATTTAACAAATATTACACTTTCTGTTTTAAAATAACTTCTTTCAGCATAAAATGAAACAAATTTAACAAATACTGTTAGGATGGTAATATACATAGTACACAAATGGGTTCTTCCCCACTGCATGCCAAACTGAGGCCCATATTTATACTTTTTTTGTGCAGCGTTTGCGTCATTCTTTGACGCAAAAGCGGCGCTAACATACAAAATACAATTGTGTTTTGAAAGTTAGCGCAGCTTTTGCGTCAAAAAGGGACGTAAACGCGGCGCAAAAAAAGTATAAATATGGGCCTGAGGGTGGTTTTGTCCCTGGTGCCACAATGATCTAGTGGATACTCAGAGGTTTAGGCCTGTCCTTTGACAAGTAAGTTTCTGGACTTATCCTGTGACATCGTGGGGTGCACCAAGGATACCCTCATTGACTACTAGTGGAGTACTCTCCCTGTAATAAGCTAAGCACATGGGGGCATATTTTCAAGAAATGACGCATCACTGCATTGTGACAGTGATGCATTAAAATCATTTACATTGCACAAAAATCCATTACAATGCGTTATGGGGCACCGTGGCACAAGGACCTAAGGTGCATCAGAAATTCTGACGCATATACTGTATGGTTACTTTGTCGTAACGAATCAACCCCAAAAGTGGTGCATTGCTGAAGTTGGCCTCAAGTGACGCAACTTCAGCGATGCATCAAAATTTAGAAGTGCTGCATCAGTTTTAATTGACGCAAGTAGCCTAATGTGTTAGGACCAATGTAAACGACTGTACAATGGCGGAATATCACCTTCTACACTTTATATTGATCCTGGATGTATGAGGTAATGTATGCAATATGTCTATATGTTACATTACAATTGGCAGTCTTTTTAGGTGTTTTTACAGATCTGAGTATGTGTGACATAGTGAGTGACAGTGTAACGTAAATGAATACAAGTATATCTTGGAATTTGAAGTAACAATACATGTTTTACATACCTTATGCGTGTATTTACCTGTTGTCCTTTACTGTACGCAGTCCTGGACTTGGGGACCCCTTCCTCCATTGAGAAGTGACAATCTTGGCCTGTCCTTTGCATAATGTACACAACGTCACATAGCCTTGCTGCATAGGATGACGGAATCAAGGTGCCATGGTCCTAGCTTGGTCAAGGGGTCATGCAATATGATTATCACATGTGTAAACCCTGCACTAGTAGAGGGGAAGTGAAAAACAGATATTCCAGTGCGTAAAGTGACTTCAGCTGGTCAGACTCCTATTGAAAAGACATTGCCTCACTTTTACCCTGTGTAAAGGAGGCATATAAATTTTGATGCATTTTGGACCCTGCACGCCATTTGCCAATGATGCGTCTCTTCCCTAAAAACTTGTAAATATGGATGCATCAGTTCTGCATGGAATTTTAAGGGGGAACACCTACCTTGCATATGATTAACGTAACCTTACGCAGCTGGTTGTAGTACAGGTAAAAGATGATGCACAAGAGAGAAAAGTGATGCATTTTGCCTAATGAGTTACTTTGTAAATATGGAGCACTGAATGTGCGGCCACTACGTCAAAAGAAAAATGATGCAGCTGTGGTCCAAGCTTCTTGTAAATACGCCTCATAGTGTGGGTGTGGTGGTGACCATGTATTGAGAAGCCATAGTGTGACTAGACCTTTTTATCTGTATCACTGGATTGGAGGCCTACTCATCCACATATGTAAAGTTTGTCTTCTTTTTGCTTACCCAGTTTTTGCCACCAACATCCCAAATGCATATTGTATGTGGATATGTGTGTAGCCTGCATGGTAACTGAATGGAGTGCATGAGTGAGTCAGGGTAATGGAGGTCTGTGGGATTCAGTAAGGATTCTCCAGGATTGACCTTTGCACATGTAAGAGATGAGGGTGATATCCAGGCAATGTATGTATAGTGCTCACATTCCTAAAGCTGAAGGTAGTTTCACAAGACACCAAGAATACGGTTTAGTGGATGGTAAGAGAGAGGGCGGGACTGCTGTGGCGCAGAGATGAAGAATCCAGGTGTGCCCTTGTATTTTCCCTTTCCCTGACAAGGAAAACCACCTCACACTGGCAGTGAATTCACAACACCTGTCTTATTTTAGTATATAAAAGTAGGACCTCATTTGTTTTTCCAGTTCATAGTCCTCTATGACCAAGTAAGGGGGTGCTCTTCAGAGTACCCAAAGGACATCTATGCAACTGGGGCACGTGTCTGCATGGCAGCAAGTCTCCCAGAGATGTGAGGACATCACCTGATTCTGGATCTTTTCCTGAGAGTGTGAAAGAGCCTGCCAATCCTGTATAAAGAATGTCCATCCAGGAAGAGCAAGGTGCAGCATGTCATAGGTCTTTGTAGGACACTCAGAAGAGACGGACTGAGAACTCTACTGTCAGCAGGCCCAAAGTCTCTCTCCGCTAGTTGCTGGCTGGAACTTCACCCATAATGACTGCAATTATTGACTTCTGTGTCCACATCTGAGAAACTAGCAGATGAACTGGAAACCAGAAAATACTGAGGGATGGCATGCAATCTTTCCTGTTGAGAGGGTGCGAGCGTGGCCAAAGACTGATGTCTGAACCGATTCATCAGGACAGATTAGGAGGAGGTAGGGAAATAGCAGGTTGATGCACAACGCTGTGTGGATAGCACCCAGAGACACTAAATTGATTGTGTTGACATAGGGGGCTATTCACAAAGATAAAATTACATGTGGATGGATCTACAATTGAAGATTTACTCTTGCACTTTGTAGTAAATTCACTACTTTGGGATATTCACTATTTATGAGGGTAAATTTACTACAAAGTATAAGCTTACATGTCTCCAACCCAGTCAGAGAGAAACCTATAGTAATGTATGGGAAAACATTTAAAAGTTTAAGAAAATTTGTATAAATATTTTACGGTAATTTCTATTGTAAATTAATTTAAAATATGTATTATAAATGTTGAACAAAATACACAATTGCTACAGCTTTATTACCATATTGTTTGCTGAAATATGTAAATATGTTGAGTATATTGAATAAAGTTAAATATGTAATTATTTTTTTATGTTAAATAAAAATGTTTTTGTAAGTTTGAAACTAACAAAAATTGCACCTAAAGTAAATAAAGTGTGTGTATTTATTGTGTAGTAAAAATATTAGAAGTTATGTACAGAATTATTGTGAATTAGTCAAAATATTTTTCATTAAAAATTTAAATTACATCATTTTATACACTTGAAAAAGATTATTAACACATCTTATCATAAACTAATAAATGTATTAAGTATATTTTTAAACATTAAATGTAATGTGTTTGCATTTTTAAAAAGTTAACATAATTGAATTTACTTCAATTCTTCTTATTGGCTTTTGTAAGCCCCTACCTCTGTTATTTTAAATGGGAGGATGTTGTGGTACCAGTGGTTGGCCATGTATGGATCTGGGCTTACTCCAGCCCTGAGCTGAAGCACGTTTACTACTGTTTTGGTGCTTTTTGGCTGTAGTACCTAAAGAAGTGCAGTTTGTGAGAAGCAATTGTCTTATTCTTCTGTGGGTCTTATTCTTCTGTGGGTGGGTGTATTTCTATCCATATACCCCTCTTTAACCCTCCCTATCACTCTTTTTAATACTGCATTAACCCTTCCTTTAACTAGACCCCATAACATAGTATTTTGTTCTAGTGCGCATTATATACAGTTATTGTGTTGGTGTGTGATTGTTAAGCTTATAGCGTGAGTACTTCAAGTTCACACTACACCATTGAGAAGCCTATGACTGTTTAACATTAGTACCACTGACAGTTAAGTGCTGAAGGGGTGGTATTTGACTCAGTCCTGGACCCGAGGACATCACAGACAATCACACTGAAGCCCCTCAGTTGAGATCCAGTGGCCTCTGCTTGCCCTGCAGCTCTCTTAACTGAGTCAGCAAAGTCACATTTTTTTTAACTTGTTTCCTGCCTTATTATTGTGAATGCCTGAAACACAAGTAGGTCTGACCTTGGCTGCAAGGATATGCCATAAAATAAAAAACATGCCATTTATTGTTGGTGCTGTATCCTTGCACCGAAATCTTAAGAAATAGCATTTCTCTACAAATTTAGCAGAACAATATAGGTCCTTTCTCACAGTCAAATAGCCTTAGAATACATATGGAAAACATTTTTCGGATTTGACTGCACAGCGCTTGGGCTGGGCTTGCGAAATGTCATGTAAATTAAAAAAAAATCTTAATAAGGGTTTAGAGCCCTCCTGTTACTTACCTTTACTTACCATTGGTTGCCTCCCACATCTTTCTAGTTTCCTTGATTCCTATTGATCAGTGCTCCTCCTGGGATATAGCTTTCTCCTCTTGGGCTTTGAATCCTTGGATTCTTCATCCATGCTGCAGAGCTTGGAGCAGAATTTTCTTTCACTCCATGCTGGGAAGCATTTGGCCAGTGTCATTCAACTGACTGCATGCTTCCCAATTTTTTTTTTTTTTTTAAACTTTTTCTCATGCACTCTCTAGGAGTCCATGTGTCGTAAGACTCTGGTTGTACCAACAAGACTGCTGGATTTGGGCAGCAGCACCACTGAGCATGGTGGCTGAGTCTGATCCCACATCACGTAAAAGCTGTTGGCCTAACCCTTTCTGCTAGCTAGCAGCACTTCACCAGAACCCAAGAATAAAGATGATTTGTGACAGCCTTTCGCAAAACACTCTAAGACACCCCAGGGAAGTTGTGGTGGAACAGAATCATCCCCTTTCTCTCAGTTACACACGTCTCATACATGCAAAGACATAACTGAAGCAGCGTTTGATTCAAAACGTTTATTGAAACAACTGAATTATATGTAGAGAGGCCTGAATTGTGATTATTAGAACAATGAAACACATTACCTTTGTGACAGCCTTTCGCAAAACACTCTAAGACACCCCAGGGAAGTTGTGGTGGAACAGAATCATCCCCTTTCTCTCAGTTACACACGTCTCATACATGCAAAGACATAACTGAAGCAGCGTTTGATTCAAAACGTTTATTGAAACAACTGAATTATATGTAGAGAGGCCTGAATTGTGATTATTAGAACAATGAAACACATTACCTTTAGAGCGGTCACTAGGAAAGTGAAACAAATAAAGTCCTGTAGTGTGGTCAGTTTTACGTATTCGTTGCGCTTTAGCTTCAGGCTTTAGGTCTTTGTGCACTTTTCCCTGAATATATTTTATTCATTTGCTGACAGCTTAGAGCCTCTGTGCACTTTGCTCTACATGCTTTTTATTAGGCTTCGTACTGTTATTTTTCGAATAGCCAGTTCTACGGTGTTGTTTTGTTATTCCTATCACACTGTTTTGCCTACTTCAGCACTGGAGTTCTCCATAACATATTTACTCTGTGCTTCAGTCAAGGATACAGTCTGGTACATTGCCGATAGACGTGGTAGGCGTTTAGACTTGGCATTCCTGCGTAGGGACATTTTGTGATCACGATGACATGTTAGTTATAAAATCGCTTCCTTTTCCCAATACACGCAAGAGGGAGATTCCGACCAGGGAACCACAACTAGACGCTGACTGCCTCGTTGCAGATGCTGAACCAAGATCACAGGTCTTTGCTCAGGTATGAGGTCTGATGTCTCCACAGTGATTCTGACAGGCAAGCTAGAAGCTTAACATGCTGTGCTCTAAATAGAACAAGCAGAGGGAGAGTAGAAGTTGTTAGACAATATGATAGCTTTGTTCTTATGTTTTACTCTCCTGGTGACTATTTCAATCCTACTGTGTTGTATCGTTCTGGTTATTGCGGCTCATGCCTTAATATCTAAAATACAGTCGTTTTATTAAAATATTATATAAAACTTATACTGTCTTTGTCATTTGTATATGAGATCATATTGGAAATAAGAGAGTTGGTTTGGATCTGAGTGACCACGACTTCCCTGAGGAGTTCCAAAGATGTCATGCGCTCGGCTGCCAAATCATTCCTTCCTCCTGGGAAAAATGAGGCACTGCTAGTTAGCCGGAGCAAAAACCGGATTTAGGGTGACAGAGTTCTTTACACGTGGGTCAGACTCAGTCCCCCACACCGTTATCGATCCTGCCACCTAGAAATCCAGTAGTCTCATTTAGAATAATGAGAGCCCACGCGACAGTCCTACCATGCTGTCACAATCATTATTCTAAAACCCCTACCTGCACTACTAAGGCTCTACATAAGAGCAATAGCAGTATTAGCCCCAATCTCCCCATCTAGTCCCCAGAAAGACACCCAATCCCATACTGGTACTGTAGGTGAAGAAGAGGTCTGTTGGACGGCTGGGAGTCCTCCCACAAAGATGAAGCGTATGTGCAGAGTTTCAGCAGAAACTGTGACAACAATGTGCAGTATGAGATGGCAAGCTAGCTGGAATGTCCTCTCTAAGATGGTAAGGGCAGAATGGTGTTTTATAAAAAAACATCTGATGTTCCTGATGTTCCATTGCCTCATCTGTGCATTCCTCATTGATGGTACAAACATTATGTACACAATATCTTGCAACCTCGTCATCGTAAATACTGCCTAAAGTCACATGATCAGTGTCAGCATGATGTGCAGGGTACTTGACCACTGCAACTTGCTCAGGCAATTGTAATGCATTGAGGATGTTTCTCACCTGTTCGCCATTCCAGATCAGGGATCTGGAAGACGTCATAAATCTGGGGCCATAGTTGTTAAAAATCATGAACAACACGAAAGCCGTACTGACTTTTGGCAAAGTTTGTCACTTTCAACTGGTCTGAAACACAGCATGCCCTTTTCTGCCACGTGGACGGATGTTAGACCTGACAGCCTTAGGGTAGTCACCCCTAACTTTTTGCCTGCCTCCCTCCATTTTTTGGACACTGTTTTTGCTGGTTTATAGACTCTGCGCACTTTACCACTGCTAACCAGTGCTAAAGTGCATATGCTCTCTCCCTTAAAACATGGTAACCTGGAATCATACCTGATTGGACTATTAATATACTTATAAGTCCCTAGTAAGGTGCACTTTATGTGCATAGGGCTGGTAAATTAAAAGCTACTAGTGGGCCTGCAGCACTGGTTGTGCCACCCACTTAAGTAGCCCCTTTTTCCTTGTCTCAGGCCTGCCATTGCAAGGCCTGTGTGTGCAGTTTCACTGCCACCTCAACTTGGCATTTAAAAGTACTTGCCAAGCCTAGAACTCCCCTTTTTCTACATATAAGTCACCCCTAAGGTGTGCCCTAGGTAACCCCTAGGGCAGGGTGCTGTGTAGGTAAAAGGCAGGACATGTACCTGTGTAGTTATATGTCCTGGTAGTGTAAAACCCCTAAATTCGTTTTCACACTACTGAGAGTCCTGCTCCCTTCATAGGCTAACATTAGGGCTGCCCTCATACACTGCTGAAGTGGCAGCTGCTGATCTGAAAGGAGCAGGGAGGTCATATTTAGTATGGCCAGAATGGTAATACAAAGTCCTACTGACTGGTGAAGTCGGATTTAATATTACTATTCTAGAAATGCCACTTTTAGAAAGTGAGCATTTCTTTGCACTTAAATCCTTCTGTGCCTTACAATCCACGTCTGGCTGGGCTTGGTTGACAGCTCCTTGTGCATTCACTCAGACACACCCCAAACACAGGGTACTCAGCCTCACTTGCATACATCTGCATTTTGAATGGGTCTTCCTGGGCTGGGAGGGTGGAGGGCCTGCTCTCACACAAAGGACTGCCCCACCCCCTACTGGGACCCTGGCAGACAGGAGTAAACTGAAAGGGGACCTGGTGCACTTCTTAGCCACTCTTTGAAGTCTCCCCCACTTCAAAGGCACATTTGGGTATAAAACAGGGCCTCTGCCCTACCTCATCAGACACTTGCTGGAGAAGAAACCGGAACCAGAAACTACGTCCTGCCAAGAAGAACTGCCTGGCTGCTCAAAGGACTCACCTGTCTGCTTTCTACAAAGGACTGCTGCCTTGCTGTTGCCCTGCTGTCTTGCTGAACTCTTGTCTGGCTGTGAAAGTGCTCTCCAAGGGCTTGGATAGAGCTTGCCTCCTGTTCCTTGAAGTCTCAGGACCAAAAAGACTTCTTCCTTTCACTTGGACGCTCCGTGCGCCGAAAATTTCGACACACAGCTTGTTTCGCGGCGAGAAAAACGCCGCACACCGACGCTGATCGACGCGACGCCCTCGGGACGATCGAGACTTCGACGCACAACCTCGCAAGGACAAAGCCGCCCGACTTTCCAGGAGAAATCGACGCGACGCCTACCGTGAGCGCGAAACTTTGACGCACGGCCTCGCAAGGACAACGCCGCCCGACTTCCAAGGAGAAATCGAAGCGACGCCTGCCGTGAGACCAAAATTTCGACGCACGGCCTCGCAAGGACAACGCCGCCCGACTTCCAAGGAGAAATCGACGCGACGCCTACCGTGAGATCGAAACTTCGACGCGCAGCCCCGCAGAACGACGCGCAGCCGGAAAACAAGCAGGAGAATCCCCGCACAGACCCGGGACATCTGGTAATCCCCGCGACCCACAAAAAGAGACTGTCTGCGCGCCGGCAAACGACGCCCGACTTCCCCGCGTGGAAAAGAACGACGCAAGTCTGTGTGTGCTGAGGAGAAATCGACGCACACACCCCTTTTTCCGCGCATCTCTTCTCCTGTGGCCCTCTGAGGAGATTTCCCACCAGAAACCAGGTACTCTGTGCTTGAAAGACCCTTTATTGCTTTTTAAAGACCTAAGACACTTTATATCACTTCCCTGTGATATTTCTACAATTTTCCATTGCAACTTTATTCTTTTTGACCTACAATTATCCTGATAAATATTATATATTTTTCTAAACACTGTGTGGTGTATTTTTGTGGTGCTATATGGTGGTATTGTATGATTTATTGCACAAATACTTTACACATTGCCTTCTAAGTTAAGCCTGACTGCTCGTGCCAAGCTACCAGAGGGTGGGCACAGGATAATCTTGGATAGTGTGTGACTTACCCTGACTAGAGTGAGGGCTTTTGCTTGGACAGAGGGTAACCTGACTGCCAACCAAAAACCCCATTTCTAACAACGGAGAATACTCTTTGAAGTCAGGAAGCTTCAACAATTCATGAAAAGGTGCAGAAAGTATAGGCTGATCTCAAACTCCCTCCATTATGTCGTTAACATCAACCATCTACATAAGGCACAAAATCAGATTCAGGCAATAGTTTGTCTTGTATATCTGGTCTTGGTTTGGTGCACAGTTCAGTGACATCAAGACAATCATGGTCCACTTCACATTCTATATCACTTTCAACATTGGGTACAGGCAACAAAGTGGAGGGGTTCAGGACACCACAGTGTTTGGCAGTTATATTCTCTGCTGCCAATAGCACTTGTTCATATTTGGTCAGTCCGCTGCTAGTCATATGTTATGTTTTCATTTTGGTCAACAACATTTCAACAGAGTGAGGCGCATTCACTGTTAAAGGTTGTCCAATTACAATATTCTCACATGGAGGCCATGGCCTTAAGACAGCCGGGCAATGCAGAGGCAACTGGATCTAATGTGGCTGAAAAATATGCCATGGGCCTCCTGGCATTTCCATGAGTTTTTGTTAGCACTACGTGAGAGCAGCCCTCCCTCTCACTGCAGAGAATTTGAAAAGATGTTTTGTAATCAGGCAGCCCTAGAGCAGGGGCTCAACAGAGACTTTCTGTCAGCTCTAGAAAAGAAACCAAGCAATCGTTATCCCAAGGTACGGGTTCAGACATAACTTGTGTGTCAGACTCTGTAAAGGCCTGGCCACTAGGGAAACATTGAGGATCCACTGACGACAGTAGCCACCATTCTCTAAAACATCCTCATTTCCTTTGGTGTTGTCAGCGGAGTAATTTTCAAGATTGCTGTAATTCCTTCTTGTGACACTTTCCTCACCCCTTTCTCAATGTGACGGCCAAGATATTTTACTACTTTCTGAAAGTATTGCAACTTTTGCAGGGACACTTTATTTCCATTCTAAGCTAGATGGTTCAGCAAAGCAAATGTATCCTATTTACATGCTTCCCGGGTATTCAACACCACCAATATGTTGTTGATATATTGTATCAAGACCAAATTACATGGCATAACCAAAGATTCTAGATTTTTCTGAAGAATCTGGTTACAAATGGATGGATTCTCAGTACACCCCTGTGGGACTCGGCATCATGCTAAAACCCTACTGTCTAAACAAAGTGCAAAGAGGAACCGACTATCCTCATGCACATCCTCATCCCTCATGCAACGGTATTGAAAAGAAGGCTTGACACAAATCAATGATGGAGAACTACTCAGCCTCACATGGACTCTGAAACAATATCACAGCTGGATTTGGGAACATGGGACAACAAGCGATGATGACATTGTTAACCTTGAGCAAATTCTGTACAATCCTGTACTGCCCGTTCGATTTTTGCAAGCCCATGATAGGGAAATTACAAGGACTGCCCATGATCTCCTTCAAGACGAGATCATAGACTCGATTATGGGGCGAATCCCTACAGTCGTCTCAGGTGTCAAATTATATAGTGGTATTCTCAGAAATTCAGCATTGGGTTTGACTGTTTTTCAGACAGACTCAACTCCTTTAATCAGTGCAATATCTTTCCCTGAAAAATCCCACACTTCGATTCTGACTGTGTCCCTCAATTCTGTGGGTAAAACATCAACGTTCAACAAGGTGAATATGGTACAATAGGGCCCATCATTTGCCAATTTCAAGGCAGCATCTTCATAATGCGTTTGCACCTCCATACCTACTGGAGTACAATAGATGGTACAATTGAGTTTGCAGAGTAAATCCCTTCCCAAAAGATTCACTGGGCTGGAATCACACAACACAAATCTGTTTCTGCCTTCAAAAGATCCTATTCTCACCACAACTGGTTCAGTCTCCTGAGTTATCATCTGTTTGTTTGCTATGCCTACAACTTTGACTAATTTTCCTGAGAAGGGAAGGTTTGGAACCTCCACTGCTCTCAAAGTAGAGTGGGTAGAATCAGTGTCAACAAAAAATGATACAGGGGCCGTCTATTTCACTGTTCATAAGTGGTCCACTGTGGTCCACCTATAGGGCTGCACCAAGCACGCAGTCTTCCTCCCCTCTCAGGCACCGTCAGGCTGACTGACAGGAGCCATAGTTCGCTTTCAGTTCAAATAGAGGAAATTGTTGGAAAGCATTCCCTCACTGAATTGCATTCACGTTCATGTTCAGAATCTAATTAGCATTGAGTCTAGGACTCATTGCATTTTGTTGTGGCATTGCAGGTTAGAAAACCAGCAGCTTCGGGGCCTGGGGCATGTTAAAATTTTGATTTCTCTGTCTCAAAACATTTAGCATCTGTGCTGTGTTAGCATTCTGTGTTTGTACAAATCCTAAATTTTGAAATTGATTAGCTGCATTAAAACAACATTTCCACTTCCAATGCCCCATGTAGTTACAGAGGGTTGTCCTTTTTTAGACTATTCACATTAATTCCAGTATTAAGTTCAATACGCGTAGCTCGACCCCTATCTTGCATGGGAATTGGTCCTTGCTGGTATACACCTTGCATTGTACCCACATTGCTTGCTATCAACTGAGTCTGACTGGTACTCTGAGCTCCTTTCACCTATGCAACCATTAGCTTTGTGCATATGTACTTGGCATAGCGCTACATTTCACCAATTGACTTATTCTGCCAATAAATCAAATGTTTTTGGATTATCAGACTGATTTCTAGCCTCAACCCAGTCACAAACCTGGACACAAAATGTTGCATATCCTTAGCTTCCAAAGTCTTCATACCACTGTACAGATTGAGGCCCATATCTATACTTTTTTAGCGCCGCATTTGCACCATTTTTTGATGCAAAAACGGTGCAAATTTGCAAAATACAATTGTATTTTGTAAGTGTGCGCCGTTTTTGCGTCAAAAAGCGGCGCTAATGCGGCGCTAAAAAAGTATAAATATGGGCCTGAATGTCTATAACAACCTTTCATATAATAAGCATGGATTGACTCCTTTGACTCTTGAGTCGTTCTGTCAATTTTAACCCAATCAACATCTTGGGCAGGCACCTTCCCCCTGTATAGACTGTTGATACTTTTTCATCACTATTGGTGAAGGGCCCTTTGTTATCAGATTTCTGTTTGATTCCGTCTCAGGCCACTGGACTGCCACCTTGCACTGTTTCCACAAACTACTTGGAGCAACAATGTCAAACCAAGTATTCAAATCAACCCACAACACCTGTGACAAATCTTTCAACCTGTCTGTACCACTTCACTGGCTTCTCTCGTAATTTCGGGAAATCATTGGTAAACAATTCAAGAACACTTCTGCTCCATGGCACATGTACTTAACTCCCACCAGGCACTTTTCTCAAGGAAATTGTGTAACACCCCCTCTGCTCCACCTGGAGGCGGGTCACCTGGCAGTTTCTTTACCGCCTTCTTTTTCACCCATTTGGTCTTCCACTTGTCTAATTCGTTCCATTTCCTAATATTGTAAATTAATTTCTTAATCTAAGTTTCCAATCCTGGAGTTCTCATGTCAGCAATATCTTTTTTACTGAAACACACTTGTTAGCATCTCTGTAAGGTCTCAGTTTTGTTTAGATCCGCTTCATATTTTTGAGCCAATTCTGCCACTTTATTGTGAACTTGGCCCTCTTTCTTAGTTATATCCCTACACATAAACGCAAGCTCATCTTCATGATAACTCTCTAATTGTCCAGCCCAAAATTTCCAACAATTCGATTGTAAGCTTTGCACCATTAAAATTTATTTTTTTCAATATTGATAGAATTGTTCCATGACTCACACACTCTAAATGGAGCACTTTGATTAAAAAATGTCACCCAGGAATCTTAGGTATAGAATCATTTCCTTGAGCACCATACAAAGAATTTAAATGTGGCTCCCACACAGGAGTTGTATGAGTGGGCACTTTCTGATGAGTACCTATCAATGTGCATCCTGACTTGTTTAAAGTTGTATCAACACTTACTCCACTGGGGTACTAGTGTATGTTCCAACCAAAGGAACAAACTCCCTAACACCTGGACTACTTGGAACTCCAACCTGTTCTCCAACAGTATTAGGCACAGTCAGATTCTAAGTATTTTTACTGGAGCCTTCTGATTTATACATATGAACTACCAGGCCAACAGTAACTGGGACTGTAAGAGCATCAACAGTACCTATGGAAGGATCAACTGGGACACACTCTCAAACGCTCACTTCTTGGTTCCCTAGGCATGTTAGCTGAAATGACTTCCACAGGACTAGCAGTCACCTTAGAAAGGACAGTGGCAAAAATATGTGGGTAATTTCCACCAGTACATTGATCTCTACTCTCGTTTCTTACCTCATTATACGGGGGTGGACATTCAGATAATAACACATCCAGAAGACTATCTCCTGACTCATCATCACTGTCTACACTCATGTCATTGGGCTCCTTTTGTTTATTCTATTTCTGTTTTCTAATACTTTTCCTTTCTCCTTCTCCCTCAACCACATCGGGGGTCAAAGTCAGATACAATCTAACTCCTTCTAATATATTTGTTCTCCATCTTTTCTGATCAGCATCCCACCTAGCATCGGAATAAGTGCAAACAGCTTTCTTTGCCCTACATTTCTCCTTTTCTCCATCTTCAGCAGCATGTTCCCAAGCATTACGTGCTTCATAGTGTGCAGCTCTAGAAGGTGCTTTCATCTTGCACAATATCCACACCACGTTTTTAATAATTCTCAAATTGAATGTGCCATGGTACGGAAATGTCAAGGCACCTTAATTTTCTGTGATCTTATGCCATTGGCCAAGCCACACATTTATGAAGCCCTACAATAATTGCCACATAATTACCTGGGTCATCTTTTGGAGGTGCCTCTTCACCCTCTCTACTGGGGATATGGACATCACCTCTAAGTGAATCTTTCATAACTTTAAAACATTTGATTCTCCACAATTAAAGGTCAACAATTAAAATTGAATTTCCACTCATACACAGTGTTGTATCCACAATCCTTTGCTCCATAACAATTACCAATCACAGTGCAACCCCTTATGACATTGTCAACCAACAGCAGGGTGCATCACACCAATTAACTATTGCCAGCGCGGCGCACTGTGATGAAGCTTTCTCTCCTCACAGCAGTTCCTCTACTTTGCAATCTGCATGCACACTCTCTCTGCAATATCACACATATGCAGCAAATACAATACAAATAGAATGTATGTGCTCCACTAAGGAATGAATAGTTTTCAAACAAATGAGAATGTTTCCAAACACTTCAAATTAAACCTCGACCTGCGGGGTGTCATCCAGATCAGTATGGGTTCACTCTGCACGTTAAGATTCACTATACCAATCACCTTACATTCACACAAAGCAAGTCTATATCTTAACTGTGCCGTTGATGACATCTCACAAAAAACACAACCTCTTAGCAGGCAGTTTAATATGGTGTCTTCTGCACCTTTAATAACTATCCCAGTATCTTAGGTCACATCTGACCCAATAACCTCGTCAACCTTTTTTACAGATCACATTCACGCAACAAGCAAACATCTCCACAAGACATCATCCAAACTCACAAATACCACAAGTTAAGTACAAGCCACTACAATTCATAATCCTATTATTACTCACACCTCTTTCTTCAATACATCACTCTTCCATGCCTCCACAACTCTGGCAATCTTCTGCAATTAGGACATGGGCACCAAGGACTGGGCTGCAAGTATTAGCTAGTCTAGAAAACAGGATTCTAGCTCTCCTTACTTCTGGAACCTAACAATCATCACTCTGTTACCATCTGATGCAGCGGCATCCTTTCTTTCTCTTTCTAAGTCCGATGAATCTCTTTAGGAGTCCCAAAACCCATGTGGTTACACATTAAATCTCAAAGATGAACTTGAAGTTTAGAAAGAGATGTATTACAGACTCAAAGTCAAACTTACACAAATGAGTCTCAAAAACATGGTATATAAGTATATGATCACTACAGGAGAATCAAAATGTCACACTATGTTAAATTTCACTGACATTTAAAAGAGAGATAATTAAATAGTGATAATGCAGAAATTAAGGAAAAGTGTATGGTGCTTTGAATTCAGACTCAGATGTTCCTGCCTAGCCGTTGGTTTAAGTTCCTATCTACTCTAATAAAATAAAAATGAATACAGAGGAAGGTGTCAGCATCACATGAAACTTTGGTAGAAGTCCTGGTGAGAGAAGTGAGTAGCATAAAGGCACTTAGTCTAGCAACGGAAAGAAGATCTCTCTCCCCTTAAGGGTCCGCTCTAATCAAGGAGCAAAGGGAATCTGAAATACTGATTAACTAAACAACACTTTAACCAACCTCACAACCTTCCAGTAGCTGACATCACACTTAAAGAAATTTCCACTAACAAGGCATCATTGTGAAGTATATCAGGTTAACTTTTATCCTCTTCTGAACACATATGCTGGACCTGGGATTACATGCACGCGAAGGAATTTGAGAGGGAAACCTTATCTTACAGCTCCTTGCTACAGATTCTCCTCATTGACAACCCAGTTCACACTTTCTTATCTATCACCTGTAGAGGAAAGACAATGGTGCACAAAGAAAGCAAGCTTCATGTTAAAAGTAAACACAGGAATTGTGTAGTCCTTAAATCCAACATGGATATAGATTATGTGATATATATATTATATATATATATATATATATATATATATATATATATATATATATATATATATATATATGGTCTTCTAATATGGCAGATTTACATGGATAAAGATTATGTGATATATATCACATAATCTATATCCATGTAAATCTGCCACATTAAAAGACCACAACATCAAAGTGCCTTTATAAGTAAAGATACAAGAAGTTATATGTAAGCTATATATAAATATATATATATATATATATATATATATATATATATATATATATATATATATATATATATGATTAAATGCTTCATTACTCTTCTTCCAAGAAAGCATTTTGGCGCAGCCAAGTTACGCTCTTTCAGGGGATGCAGGGAAACCTTGTTTTGAATGTGGCAGGAGGAAGGATAAAACAACCGTCCTTCATCCTTCTTATGTGACACGCAACAGATACACTTTACTCTTGCCATTTGCGGAAAAGTAAAAAATAAAAACTCCTCACACTGGTTTGTTGTGACTCTGGAAGAACAATGGCTCCTTGTTGACACAGATTTTTGATTCTGCCCTCAAAACCTTTTTGAATGAAAGATAGAAGCCAGTGCCACACTAGTTGTGCAAACAGTACATTGCTGACCCGCCGTGCAAACAAAGCTTGGTTTCATCTACAACATATGAGTTGGTCATAGTCCAGAAATCACCAAGCCAGCAGAATAAACAGACTAACTCTTTCTAAAAAGGCTTATTTGGTAACTTATTCGATAATTATGTTGTATGCAAATGGACATTGAATTAAAAAAGGTTTTTTCCAAAAATATGACAACACGATGAGAGGGCACCATTAAGTCCTCTGGTTATAAAGTGACTCAGTGTCTGACACTCCTACTAATATTCTGGATCTGATGAATCCTTTTGAAAGTTCAGAGGGGTGAGGAGAAACACATTATACCGTTCAACTCAGTTTACAGTGCAAAGCTAAACTTATGAAAATGAGCCTAAAAAACATACTACACAAATTCAGAATTACCAAAGGTGAATTAAAGCATCAGATTAGGTTAAAACGCACCACCATGAGACATACCAAAATCTCAGGAGCAGTAGTTTAGAAGATAGGAAACAATATTTGGGGCTCAGAATACATTCACCTGTCTAACCATTAAATCTATAGAAACCTAGCTACTCTAATTAGCTATAGGAAATCCCAAGAATTCTCTAGTTTAGGGTGATAGAGAATGAATTAAGAGTGTCAGTAATACAGAGACCTCAGCCGAAATTTTTATATGAAAGATGTGTGTAGCATAAAGCCACATCAGCCACAGCAAGGAAAAACAGAGCTCTGTACCTCCCCAAGTCTCTAAGCACCACCTCTAGTTAAAGGGCAAAGGGAATCAAACTCTAAATGGCTAAAACACTCTTATCCCACCGAAACTCAGATAGTTGACTTCATTGCCAGTAGAGTCCCATGGTCTGTACATGGTTGTGAATGGTATCCTCTCATTAGACTTTCATCTCTCGGTCCAAGCATCCTGATGACCTTGGATCAGCTTTGATATCAAAGAATCCAGAGGGGACAACTCATTAACACCCCATTGTTGGCAACCTATCTTCCTGTACCCCTTTATCTACAACTAACAATAAGCTGTTCTTTAACTGAAGACTTCTGCAGAGGCACCTGCAAAGAAAGAAATGTGCAGAAACAGCAAAACTTACAGGTTGAAGGTTAAACACAGAAAAACATTTCAGGCCTTAACTCCAGCTAACTTAACATGGATCTCAATACACATTCAAGTACATGGTTATACGTGAATTTCAGATAAGTACTGTGAATAGGAAATAACTTTGGACACGTCAATTAACTAGATAATCATAATATTCATGCATTGAATAATACTACATACAGTGAATTTGCATATGGTTATTCTACATCTCTACCAAAGGATGTACCATTCCACAGCTGCGAGGACACCTAAGTGAACAGCTGAAAACAGTGGTCCTGCTTGGAATAATGAGTGACCAGGAGACTCTTCAGGGATTCCAAAGCATTATGCCCAACAAGAAAAAAACATCATAAGTCTTGTGCTGTGAGAAACAACCATTCTTAATACTACGCCACAATACATATTGCTCATCACTGTTCTGTGAGACTGGAACCTGGCTCCCCAGCTCCAAAATCAGCAGCTCTGGCCATTACACCACATCCTCTCCCCTTTGTACGAGCCTTCCTATCTTCAGCTGAAGAATAAAGGCATGAAATCATGCATTGTTGTCACTTAACATGAAAGCTCACACTAATGAGAAAATACCCTTGAATAACCACCATTTTGATCATGTCAAGTGAAAACAATGCATATTTCCATGTCTTCTTTGGGCTAACAAAAACGTGATTGTAAAAAGCCCAACCTTTTTAAAGCCCCACAGACCCTGCAGCCCTTTCTAATGTCAGAAAGCTCGAGCTGCTGTGTGTAGTCATGGGATATGGTGCTGCAAAAACACTTCTGCCGTTTTGATGGGTTGTGATGTGCTGTGTTCTAAAGTGGTGTGTGTCTTTTGAGAAGCATGAGTTGTGGGACATCTGTGCCTGTGTGATCTGTGTGGTGTATGTCACCTGTATACCCTTCTTGCAATGTGTTATGTGAGTTATCTGTGATGTGTGGATTGTGTGCACCACGTTAATGTATGTGATATGTGGTCTTTGTTGTGTTGTGTCTATGCAGTGTGAATTTTCACCCCCTGCCCTTCTCCTGGTCTCCAGTGTGTCCACCCTTGCCTGTTTTTTTTTTACATACAACTTGGCAGCGCAGACTGCTTTCCAACATGACTTAAAGGTTAAAACATGCTCTATGAAGCAGTCAACACTGGTTGTGTCAAAGTGCTTTGTTTTACTTTAAGCCGTGTTGCACAGCTCAACTGCTGTGCAACGTGCAAAAAACATTGACGAAACCAACAGATTTGGGGTAGGGGAAACCTATTTGCTTTGCCAATGCATGTTAGTTTAAATGCATATAACAGGAAAATATGATTCCTTCTGACGCAAAGAAAACATCCTATCGGCTTCAAATTCCTGTAAACTGAAGACAGATAATACACACTGACGACCAAACATTAAAAATAAAATGATAAAGAATGGAAAAACACATTAAAAAATAAAATGTGCCACCATCCCTTGCAATTAAGTGCACTTCTTTTAAGATGGATGTACAAATGTGACCAGTCAAAATGCTGCCACTCACAGTGTAACGCAGCCAACGGAAGAGGGCTGACCCATTGCTCCGTGTAGCATACAGTAGTGGGCAGAAGCAAAATGTGAATGAGTGTTGAACAGACCAATAGGTGAAGAGAGCTGATTAAAAGCCCCTCTGTGAATATATATTTGGGTTTTTTATTTACGATTTTCTTTCATTACATGAGGGTGGCAAAATTGCAAAAGCTGTTGCAAAGCCACACCTAATGATGTGATCTGTTTCGCTGTTGTGATAGTTCCTTGGCAGTGTTCACCAATAACATTTTTTGTTAAAGGTAAGTTGCAGATCAAGCCAGTTAATTTTATTGTGTTTCCTTTTTGTGAATCTCTCTCTGTGAGTTTTTTTTAAAGATTTTTCTAATTGAGTTATACACTAGGCTTCTGTGACATCAGTTATTGTCAGGTAGTTCCACTTGCTGGGATTCAGGGACAAAAGTCGTATGCTGTCACTTCATTGAAGCAAAAGGGTATGTAATGTCGCTTTGTGATGTCACTTCACTACCCCTGGCATTTTGGCGATCTACATTCATGGTGCTATGCTAAGCCAGGGCAATCACTAGACTAGTGCAACAGGTGGAGTTGCACCAGGGGTGTGTGCCACCAGGTGCACTCCAATTAAGAGCCTCAGTGTTTTTTTGGTTCATTTCTGGTTTTGTTTGATGACTTTACACAATTAGGACTTTGATAGTTGTTTTGTAGTTTATTGGTTTTAACAGAGTAAACACGATGCATTTATTTTTCCACTTTTACAGTAAGCGCTTGTAGACTGAACAGAATAATTGCAACTATGCAATTATCAAGCAAGTAAACGCTTTAACAGTGGAGCCTGATAATATTTTTGTATTACGTTCATCACGTATTCAGATGGTCGTAGGGTGTGCAAATCCTGATACAGGCCTGAATTTACTTTCCCCAGGAGCATATGCGAAGTTCAGGCAAGGTCTCGATCTGTTAGTGGATACTGTTAGTCCCAGTATGAGATCCTGCGTGGGTCGGGAGGGCGCAGATGATATCCTACTGCTATGACAATTACAGTGGATGAAGTGAGACTTAGAGGTTGAGGTTATGGAATGTAGGCTGGTATGTTTTTGGTTCATACAATGACGTGTGCGAACAAAGGTTGAACAACTCTAGTACTACCATACTCTTAAACTGACGAGTGGGGTGAAAGAAGACACTGGACAACAGGGTATACCGCTCATCTGTTTATGGGGCTCAGTTTCTACTGCGGAGGTAGTTCTGTCACACACTGTGACAGCTGGTGCATCTGCACTGCTTAGTAATAATTATTGATATTGAGAGTGGCCACATCAACTACTGGTAATGGAGCCTGAAGCTTAGCTAACGTTAATTTGGGCCTATGCACTCTCCAAATCAAGTGCTACAGGATTTCGTCTACTTCTCTGAAAAAAGCACCCAAGTGCGAATACTGGTAGAGTTATGAAGAGGTATAGGAAGTGAGGCATCATGCCCATTTTTGCAACAGCTGTATTTCCCATCCAGGAAAGAGGGATCTTTTTCCTCAATGTTATGGTTGACTGAATACTCGCAAGAGTTCTTGATAGATTGCCACAAACTAAATCTACTTTTGTGTGTAGATTCTTCCAGGTACTCCCAGTTTCGGAAGACAAAAGCTTTTTCAATGGCAGTTGCCGCCACCGAAGGTATGTCGCTCTCAGCGGAGCAGCTATTAGTAACATGAAACATTTGCTTTATGCTTAATGATGTGTTCCTTTGTGGAATAAACTCTGAATGATCTGGGAGTATTATGTCTTTAAGGCAAGTTGAACACTGCAAGTAAAGGAATAGATTTGAGTAGATTTTAACACACAGCAACTGCTAACCCTGGTAAAGTGCCTCACTAAGTCTTACCTCCATGTGTACGCCATACACTCGGGCTGGCACCTTGCTTTATACAAATTTTGCGGAAAAATCGATTAGGTATCCAAGTTCTTTTATCTTAACCCAAGAAACAGTCCTGTCCTGAAATCCTAGATATGTATTTATTACTCTCTCTTTCTCCCCCTCACTCTCGAAGCATTCTATTTACACTGACCAACATACCGGTCAATTGAGAATTTTTCTGGCTATCTAATTTGCCTGTGTATATTCCAACATCTTTTAAGTCACTGCCTGCTAGGGAAGATAGTGTGCATTCCGAGGGTGCTGTGTGCGATGGCATTGGCCTCAGCCACCTAAGGGAGCTGAGTGCAGTGCTGCTGCACTGTTTCCATCGGTCAGCCAGGCAGAAACATCATGATACAATGGTGGTGAGGCGTCCGGCTTGACGGCTGCCTCCCCATCACCATATTGGACTTTGGGCGGTTCAAAAGCTGAACTCGTAATGAGGCCCTAAGTTACCAAGGTATTCATAAAATGTCCCATCTTGAGAGCTTGAACAATGCATAAGTAATAACATTCTTATAGTCTCTCCCCCTCTGTTCAATATGTCACACGCAGAGGGAAATTCCCCCGGAAATGCAAACATTTGAAAATTGTACTATGGTGAACATTTGAAATGGTGCATCTACATGTGTATAGGATTCCAGAATCTAAAGTGCACTTTTTGTAAATTGGAGGAGGCTTTGGTTAAATAAGGGACCGGACCCGCAGTTGTGAAATTTAAGCAGACTGTCACCTAAGCTGGATTGCCAAACTTCCATCAGGTATGTGATTTTCTCCAGCATCACTGATGTTCTCAAGGTTGAAGCTCTAACTCAGTTCAGGCCACCACACAGTCACACATTGTCTGACACAAGGCACTAGTCAATGGTATCCCAGAGTTCTCACGGACACAAACCAAGCTTTTCTTCATACAGCAGCTCAACTGATCTTTAACCAGAGATGGTTTGAACAGATCAAGGCTTTCTTAAAAATTCTTCATTGATGAAGCTCACCTTGTCAAGGTTTTAAAGGTCAGAGTGGTAGGTTCATAACAAACACAGTGATTAGTAGTTTTGTACAAAAAGTGAGCAATGCCTAGTAGGAAGAGGTCTGTGGAGACAGGACAAGGGGGACCTAATCAGTGGTAGTTTAGGACGTTCACCGTCAGAAGAAGGAGATGGCCTAGGGCACCTGGAATTGGTTGGGGAGCCAGTAGTCTCAAAAGAGGCAGTAGGGGTATGTTTTGAACATCTACTGAGTTTGTTTAGCGTTGTCTATAAGGTGATTGTTAGAAATGGGGTCTTTGGTTGACAGTCAGGTTACCCCCTGTTCAAGCAAGGACCCTCACTCTAGTCAGGGTAAAAGAGAATCACCCTCAGATAACCCCTGCTTACTCCCTTGGATGCTTGGCAGAGCAGCAGGCTCAACTTCAGAGTGCTAGGTGCAAAGTATTTGTATCAACACACACAGTAACTTAATGAAATCACTACAAAATGATACAACACAGGTTTAGAAAATTAGGAAATATTTATCTATACAAAACAAGACCAAAACAACAAAAATCCGCAATACACAAGTCAAGGTATCAATTAAAAATCAAAAAGAGTCTTTAAGTAGTTTCAAACACACACTAACACTGTTAGCTTGAAAAAGTACCTTGGGTGCATCTATTCAAAAATAACCCAGCACGGGTGAGTGTGTGTCAAAAAGGGCTTGTGATGCATCTATTCCACTCACAAGCGGGACCTTGCGTCATTTCTCCTTTTATCGGGTCAGGGTGCGTCGATCCTTCTCTCTGCAGGAGAATGATGCGTTGATCCAGTCAGCACTCTCGGGTCCAGACAGGCCTTGCGTTGTTTTTACACGCCAAGCGGTACTTGTATGGGAAATCCAGCCGCACAATGTTTGGAAAACCACGCAGCGCCGGTTGTTATCTCCCAGCCTCTGTCAGCGATGCTGCACGTCGTTTCTCCTGCTCCGTGCATAAATTCTTCGGTCACATTTCCGGGGAGTGTCAATTTTCAGCCGCAGAGCTGGCGGCGCGTCATTTCTTCAGCCGGATAGGAGTTGCATCAATGTTTTCCCTGCACGGAACTCTGTGCGTGGATTTCCTCTTTTTAGGTTGACAGCTTCTCCTTTTAGGGTCCCAGGAACTGAATGGGCACCATAGGGCAGAGTAGGAGTCTCTCCAGAGACTCCAGTGCCAGCAGAGAGAGGTCTTTGCTGTCCCTGAGACTTCAAACAACAGGAGGCAAGCTCTCAATCAAGCCCTTGGAGAGTTCTTCTCAAGAAGGAAGGCACACAAAGACCAGTCTTTGCCCTCTTACTCTGGCAGACGCAGCAACTGCAGGATAGCTCCACAAAGCACAGTCACAGGCAGGGCAACTCTTCTTCCTCAGCTCTTCAGCTCTTCTCCACGCAGAGGTTCCTCTTGTTTCCAGAAGTGTTTCTAAAGTCTGTGGTTTTGGGTGCCCTTCTTATACCCAATTTCTCCTTTGAAGTAGGCCTACTTCAAAGCAAAGTCTCTTTTGAATGTGAAATCCTGCCTTGCCCAGGCCAGGCCCCAGACACTCACCAGGGAGTTGGAGACTGCATTGTGCGAGAGAAGCCACAGCCCTTTCAGGTGTGAGTGACCACTCCTCCCCTCCCTCCTAGCACAGATGGCTCATCAGGAAATGGAGGCTACACCCCAGCTCCCTTTGTGTCACTGTCTAGTGTGAGGTGCAAACAGCCCAACTGTCAAACTGACCCAGACAGGGAATCCACAAACAGGCAGAGTCACGGAAATGAACAAAAACATGCTCACTTTCTAAAAGTGGCATTTTCAAACACACAATCTTAAAATCAACTTTACTAAAAGATGTATTTTTAAATTGTGAGCTCAGAGACCTCAAACTCCACATGTCCATCCGCTCCCAAAGGGAATCTACACTTTAATCAGATTTAAAGGTAGCCCCCATGTTAACCTACGAGAGGGACAGGCCTTGCAACAGTGAAAAACGAATTTAGCAATATTTCACTGTCAGGACATAAAAAACACATTACTATATGTCCTACCCTAACCTTACACTGCACCCTGCCCTTGGGGCTACCTAGGGCTTACCTTAGGGGCGTCTGACATGTGAGAAAAGGCAAGGTTTAGGTCTGGCAAGTGGGTACACTTGCCAAGTCGAATTTACAGTTAAAACTGCACACACAGACACTACAGTGGCAGGTCTGAGACATGATTACATTATGTGGGTGGCACAACCAGTGCTGCAGGCTCACTAGTAGCATTTGATTTACAGGACCTGGCACCTCCAGTGCACTTTACTAGGGACTTACCACTAAATCAAATATGCCATTCATGGATATGTCAATTACATACCCATTTTGTAAAGTAGCACTTGCACTTTAGCACTCGTTAGAAGTGGTAAGGTGCCAGGAGTAAAACAAAACAGTAAAATCAGAGTCCAGCATACATCAACAACCTGGGGAACACAGGCAAAAAGTTAAGGGAGACCACGCCAAGGATGAAAAGTCTAACAGTGATCTGTTTAGGGGCAGCAGTTTTGCCTTTGATTGTTCCATTCTACTAGTGGATGCAGCCTCCATACTACCCTGAAAGCAGCGTTTCGCTAACCTTGTTTAAAAGTGACAGCAAGCACCCCACGGAGGGGGACAGTCCAAGGAGATTATGAACGCCTCTTTTGAGATTTACACGTCTCCCGCCACCCCTCCAGTGAAAAACTGGGTGGAAATGAATGACACAGTCAGGTAGAAGGATGGGCTATCAATGATTTTTCCGGCCTCCCCGACCACACGCCGAGGTGTGCTTATTATACATATAACTGACATTACTTTATTTCTGAAGAATGAGTGGCAGAGTTTGACCCTGGAAACATTCTGACCGCCATTAGCTATAAGTTTGCCACTCACAGCAGGGGCAGAGGCGGCTGGTGGGACTTGCATCACAAACGCACATTGGTACACAGGATCTCAATCTTATGCCGTTCACCTGTCTGAGATGTGTCTGTGTGCTATAAAACATGATCGTTATTTTGCACAGCAATGACTGTCATGTCGTTTCTGACCTTCATAGTATGACTAAGGACTAAAGTCGGTGAGTTTGAATGATTTGCAGACAGTCTTTACATTTCTGAGTTTGTGTTTGCTGCAGTAAACACTATTTAAAATTGAGGCCCTTTCATTATTCTGAAGTAAATCATACCTTTCAAAAAAGTTGACGCCGGCAACTGTCTCGAGATAAGCACCGCACCACAATATGTGACGAAGCAAGTGGCAGCCAGTAATCACTGCCTGGCCCCATTCTTCCGTTGTAAAAGTAAGTGGTGAGATTTTCTTATCTGTGATCCCACTTCATACAATAGAAGTCACACGCAGGGACTTTGTTTTTCAAAGTGTAAAACAAATACCGAAACAGTATTGTCCGTTCCTAAATATTTATTATACACACTTCCGGTTTATAGGGTGGCAATGAACAAGTGGCTTGAAGGAAGATGTAGTCCTGCTTTGCAAGTCATCATCCAGTGTTTCAGCTTATACTTTAAAAACTCTACTTTTTTCTCTTTACAATTTGAAAACATTTTTAGGAAAGGCTCGATGGAGAGTGTCAGAATCTTCCAGGAAAACAACAACCAAATTAACAAGCATTGGCAAGCCAATTGGTCTGATCTTTAAAATATAAACTCTAAACTATTAGCTTTACAAATACTTGCTTGTAAAGCTTGGTGTAACTATAGAAAATAAACAATTCCAGAGTGATCGGGGTGCTTCACATGCTGGTGCACTAGTGACCATCTTGAAATAGTTGGTCTTTATGATAAAACCCCATTCGCAGATGGACTTGAGTGCGCTGTGATGCATGTGCATACGTGAAGGCCATTTTGAAATGCACAAAAAAGCATTTCATGATGTGTGCCATTGCATGCATTAGGTCACCATCCTGGAGCACAAGTGAGCATATTTTTTGTAAGTTTAATTTAACTCAAGGTCCATGTTGAGCGTTAAGCATTTTTGAACTGCAGAGCAAAACAAGGCACAAAAAAGTAAGCATTAGAATGTTAAATAAAGAAATGAGCAGCTCTGAACCTGCCAGGAATTTCTAAGAAAAAATATAGGAGTGGCAATTCATCCAACTGCAAACCAAATAATACATAATCTCAGCTGTTTACCCAGCGGCCAGCAAAATGGTACAGAAGGTCGGCTATTTAACTAGCAGCTGGTTAAATATATGAAACTTCACTGTTTTTCAGACTCAGGCTAAAGGGTAGCAATCATGTATCATTTGACTGGCTTCTGAATAAATAGACAGGAGGAGGTAATCAATGCTGCCAGTGTTAACCGCGCCATAGTGCTTTCTCTAACACTGCCCTGCTGTGAAATATGTGTAAAAACAGCGCAGGAGGCAAGAAACACGAGGGAGGAGGGAGGGTGGAGGTGGGAAATAAAGCATGGACAGCTAGAGGAAGGTGGAAGATAAAGCACGGACAGCAAAAGGAGGAGCGGGAGGGGACATAAAGCATGGACAGGTGGAGGTGGTTGGGGTTGTGGGAAAGCATGCATGGACAGCGGAGGTGATGAAGCAACAATGGACAGAAGGAGGAGGGAGGGTGTGAGAAAGCACCAATGGACGGTTGCAGGAGCGTAGGGCGAAAGCAACATGAGGGGAGAGCAGCAACAGAGGGAGGAAGGCATGGGTGAAGGAGAGGACTACAGAGAGTTGCATTCTAAAAGTAAATGCAAAAAGTGAAACAAGTGTACCTGCAGGAGCCTGCCGGCAGTAGAAGGAAACTGGCCTCAGGCAGTGTACTTGGTCACTGCCCTATGACAGGAATACACACAAAGCCAAGGAGGAAGCCAAGGCGAGAAGGAGGCTCTGACAATAAGAAGCAAGGAAACAAGAGTGACATGATGGCCAATTGTAAGTAATAGTAAGGGGAAAGCTCTAAGCCAGTTTTAATTTTTTTTACAAGAACGTTCGTGAGCACAGCGCATGCGCTTTGCAGGAGAAACCTATAGAGGGACTCTAGGCAATGGCTGGGTGACTGGGTGTTGGGCATTTTCAACAGGGCTGCAGGACGGTGTGTGAAACATTTAAAAGTTCATGACAAAATGTACAAACATGTAAAAATATAACTGCATGAATTAAGCTGTTGCTTACCGATAAAAACAGTAAAATCAATTTGAATCAACAAACTTATGTTCATATAATATTAAAATAAGAAATCACTAGTTTCAAGTTATTGTATTCAGATAGTTTGTGCTGCAGTCTGGGGAGATTTTGATGTCTGTAATGAATAACGAGTATGTGTTTTAAAACATTTTAAATATATGTTTTCTTTACTTGTGAGAATACATTTTTTTTCTTTAATGCTCATGATCCTCATTTTAATGGTTTATGAGGAGTGGACTCATGTTGGACTGGGAGATGGTGAGGTGAGATGATGAAAGATAACGGAGGCGAGAGTAGGGTGGCAGAACAATGAAGGAGTTGGTTGAGGAATAAATGCAATGAAGAGTGTTGTGGGGTGGCAGACCAATGGGCAAACTGTTGGGGTGATGAAAGGCAATGGAAGACCAGGGAAGGGTGAGAGAGTAGTGGAGAAATTGGGGAAAGCAAACTGAAACCTGAAAGTGGCAAACGTGTAAAACAAGCAAGCACATAAAAAAGAGATAGGAAAACAAATGTATTCTTCCATAACATGCTGAAAGATAAAGATAACAAGCAATTCTTTGATTGTAAGCACTATTAGGGTACAAGTCATCCTAACAGAAATAGCTATGTGGCAAGGGAGGGACAAGCTCAAGAGGAGAAAGAAAAGTCATTGAGAAGAATCAAAGGAACTTATGTTGATAAGAAATTCAACCAAAGATAAAAGATGGACTGACGCACCTTCTACGCCAAGCATTGGTATTGTACACAATAGGTCTTTACACAACAGGATGCTAATGCTGTTTTTAGATGAGACCTTAAAAGGAAGATGTAAGTGCAGAATAGATTAATACAAAGGCCTCATAGCATTGTGCCCATTAGTGTTGATCAAATTTACTACAGGACCAGGACAGATTGAGCACAGTCAACTGTGATGGCAGGTCTCTTGAAGGTCTAATGATATGTGCTTGCAAATATTGAAAGTAAATTAAAAACTTTAAAACAATTAGCTACATAAATACTTAAAATTGTTATTATTACCATTTAAGGGCAATTTGTAGTCAATATTTCATAATTTGTTTTCTGCTGGTACAAGGATGTTTTCCTACACCAATTCAAAAGACATTCTAACTTCCTCAGTGATCTTTTCCGAATACTATTATGTGCAGTTCCCTCTATATAAATCTGAAACATATATATATATAAAAGCAATGTGTAAACGATGGGATTTTTCCTGTAGAGACACTTGTGAGTGCCCCTCTTCCTCGAACTCTTCTCAAAGCTAGCTTGATGCTGCAAAGATGGGTTAAACTTTACCTTGTGAGCCACGTTGAAAGTGTACTCATTGCACACAATTGCACGTGTTGACAGCTACACTGATGAGGCACAAGGTGACGCCATTGGGTTTCTCAGAAGAAAAGGGGAACTGCTCAGTCCACCCTTACTATTGGATAAAAGAAATGGTGATAGTGGAGATATTCCGGGCATGCCCTTTCACTACCCATATGTGCACAGACAAATGTAAAATGCTCAATCACATTGTGACATTTCATGCAGTGCTTGGGATTACTGGCAAACACACTTAGATAGATTTAAAGGTCTCAGAGGGTCTTTCAATCATCAGAACTCTCACTTATTAGCAAACAAACGTCATCATATTTCAAGGCTTAGGTGGCCCTAAAACATTGGATTTCCTTTTGTCACTACCTATTGAGATCCACCAGGGCTTCTTTATCCTACTTCCACCTCTACATCTCAGGCAAGTCCAGCAGTGCTCCCAGTCCCTGCTGCACAGTTGTTTGTCATGGAGCTCCAGCTCCTACTAATGCTGCTCTCACGGCACTCACCCGTGTTGTCTCAGGGTCTTGTTTCTGCAGGTGGGGTGGTGTGATCGTAGGCCACTCCTCTTACCTTTCCTTCATCTTGTGCATGCATTGCTTGTCACACTTGACACGTACTCCTCCCACTGGCGAGGCTAGAAGACAGGGTTGTATGCAAAGATGGGAGTCCTTGCATATGCAAACATTGTTATGATTTGTAAGGAATTCTACAAAGGTCTGGAAACTTCACATTTGTGAAGATTTCATTTTCCTAAATTTGGAGAAGAAAACCTGCAAAGACAAGTTTTCCATTTTGTAGACCTTTTATTGTGTATTTTCTTAAACAATGGAATTAGCAAATCCACTCTTTGTTGATGAATTTTTACCCAACGGATATCTGTGTTGGAGCAAACTCAATCAAGTTTGACTTGGATGAAAGGTTTAAAACTTTAAAACTTTGAAAAATGTAAAAACTCAAGCTTTATTTGATTTCAGTTTTATAGAGCCCACATCTACCCAATTAGGGGTTCCCGGTGCCAAGGCATAAAGCCAGTGACAGAACAGTCCCGAAGCTAAAGGAGCCACGTCTTCAGATTCCTACGAAAGACAGAAAGAGTGTGACAGTTTCTTAGAGAATTTGGGAGAGAATTCTAAAGTTTGGTTCCCATAACAGAAAAGGACCGGACTCCCAGTCGGGTCTTGCAAAACCTGGGAACTGTACAAAAGGCCAGGTGCTGAGATCTCAGAGAGGGTGCAGGAAGGTAAGGCTGTGTTAGCTTTCTGAATATAGCGTGGACTAACTTGCACTCTAGCCTTAAAAACATAACAGAGGGCGAGATGTATCACACTCACATTTTGCATTCCCTACATAGCAAATTTAAAGAAATCGCCATTTATGGAATGCAAAATGGTATGTAACAAAATAGCGCTTCCTTATTAGCAATTTCTTAAAATTCGCAATCGCTATTAGGGAATCGCTTTTAGGGATTGCAACTCCATTCGTGCCTATGGGCCAGAAAGGCCCATAGGTTTGAAAGGTTTTGTACTTCCTAATTTGCAATTGGAAAATGCAAAACCAAGGGTGTGATGCACCCCAAAATCAAATTGTGCACATGAAAAATGCACACATGCCCCAAGGGCATGTGTGCACTACATGGCACTTTAAAAACATTCATTTTTTATGCATTTTTTAAAATTGCACATGGTTACCACTAACTTGGAGTTGGTGGTAACAGCATTTCCTAATTGCCCGGTTTGCATTTAAAAAATGCTTGTTCCATTTGTATAGGGAATCGTAAAAAGGAATTCCCTATTTGTGATTTCCTATTTAGGGAATCGCAAATTGCGATTCCCTATTTGGAGTCACAGTTCTAGGGAATTGTAAAAAATTGTGATTCCCTATTTGGAGTCGCAATTCTAGGGAAATCGCAAAAAGTTGTGATTCCATAAAATGGGACTGCAATGCCTGACATACGTTGTGAAAGGCTATTTTGCATTTGCAAACAGTGAAATTTACAAATTTGCACCGTTTACGAATGCAAAATCCTTTGATACATCTGGCCCATAATGTCTTGACCTGTATGCGTTTCAGAATTATGGGCCAACAAGGCTTTCAGAGGAGCTGGGAAGTTGGGGTGGAGCGCGGGAGACTGAACAGAAGTTTCTCAAAAATGGAGGTAGGATTACATCTTTGCCCAAAAATACTTGATGTCTCTGGCCATCTTGAAATGGCAAATCAGTCAAGAATTGCACTTCAACCTGACTCAATAGGGTGACAATGAACAAGCACACATGTGCCTGGATTTTAAGCAGTCACTTGACTCCTACAAACATTGGTCTGCAGGCTGGCTACTGTTTTCATATCTCATCTGTACCTTTCTGGGCACTGCTTTGACATGTCCATATCATGCAGTTTTGCCAGACCAACAGGAAGGTATAGAGTTGATTCTGGAGTTGTGGTGTATGGACAACCTAGCTTCCTGTACCATAAATCCAGTTTCTCATTTGCTGTACCACAAGCACAGAATTCTTAAGGTAGCCCCGGTGGGTGGCCACAGTAGGCTACAAGTGGAATCTCTTCAACTGTCATTACCACACTATTCAATTTGTGACTTTCTACAGATGATCCACCTGATACTGGGGAAGATGGAATATAGGGGAGATCACCACACCCAGCTCTTAGATGACTAATGCGACAGCCACATTGAAGTATAAGTCTGAGATGTGGCAAGAGAAGAGAAAATGTCAAATTTCCCTTGATGGAGGAGTGTCATTTTTTTTCTCTGTTGTAATCTTGTAATTTCCCTTTAGATCAGCCTGTCCCTGTGTAATGATCATAATTATCAGAAAGGCAGGCAGTACTTTAAGCTCAGTCTGTCTCCCTCTCTGTGAATTTTTATTGTTGTGTAACCAGACACCTCTCCTAAACCACTCCTAAGGCATGTACTTTAAGTGCATTGGTGCTCCCCTGATGAACTCTTAGCACTCTGTTCTGTAGCATCTGTCACTGAGCCCCTGCTGAAAAGTTTTAGCGGCTCAGCAATTTAATTTCTGCTTGAAGTGGGATATCCATATTTAATGGAAGGGGCTTATGCAGCTTCTGAGTCTCTTACATAGAAGAGAGCAGAGAGAAACGTGGGATCTGGGTAAATGAGGCAGGTTAATGGAATATTGATAAGCCAATTTCAGCTGCATCCCGGTCATGTTGAGGCCTCCCTGCTGGCATCTAACACTAATCTCTAGCCTCAGAGTTAATGATGTGGTGTGAAATTATTTTCTCTGGTTGAATTATCTGTGTTTGTATGCTCGTGTGTAGTTTGCCTATATGTAAATGTTGGCAGAATATACTCATTCGCGAAGAAGATAAATGGCATAAAGCTATATTCCTTCAAATGCCTTAATACACACTTGCACAGTACCTGCAGGACATGCAAATTTAATTTACTGTTATCATTTAGTAACTTCACGCTAGTGCTATATAATTATAACATAAGCCCCATGGAATGGGTAACTATCATGTGAGACCTGATTTACTACCTTAAAGCAACATGTAATTCCTAGTTCCGTGGTTTGACACATACCTTTACCTCCTGCTCTGAGTGGGTGGTAAATGTATACTTCTCTCCCAGGCTGGGGTATGGAGATCAATGGAGGGTATGGGAAGTAAGGGTCGGAAGGAAGTCCAAAAGGTGAATCCTGCCATGTGGGAGTATTGTTTCCTACCGTCTGCCAGAATAAAAAGGGGAATGAGAGTGCAGCCAAAACCGCATGTGATTTTTCGGGGCAAACTGGGTGCAATAATAATGTCCCACTTAGAATCAGGCAGAGTGGAATTCCATCTGGAAATCCTGCTCCGCCGGAACTCACAATTAGGGCGCCAGTATATGTGTACGCCTGCACTCGCTGCTGACACCGCCATCAGTTCAACAGTCTGCACACATATTAGATGTATAGTCAGAGCAAAAAAGCACATCTCTTTGCCAGAGCGATCATCTGTCAGGGAGTATAAACGGAGCAATGAGGTGCTCTGCCGGGTGGACAAAGACGACTTCTCCAGGAATGATCGAGATGAGATCCATGGTCTCTGGCCTCTCCCTGGATGATGTGTGCTCTGGCATAGTATGTTGTTGATGTCGAAGACTGGGCTTAAGGTCGGGGTGCTTTTTAATAATGTTGGTATGGTCGTGTACACATCGTAGCTCCTCTCTTGTTGATAAGCTGCAGTCAGCTTTTCGCTCGTGCACAGATGTTACTACCCAGTTGCCACATACAGGGGGCTAGAGTGGCCTCGCTAACAGATTCAGCGTGGGCTTTGAGAACAGTACAGCAGTGTTTTTCTGAGGATATTTGAGAAATAAATATTTTAGGGTCCCCAGCTGGGACACCTTTGAATAATATTACCCATTTTTTATTAAGTGAAACAAAAAAACAATATTGATAAATACGTGAAAGGCTGAAATAGAGACATAGAAGTGAGATAGAGAAAAAGTTCACTTTCACTTGGGTCCCATGGAAGATGGAGATCTGGACAATTGCCCACTTTGCACATGCCATTTAACATCTCCAACTCCTGGTCAGGGCAGAGGCATACCATCTAATTGATTTAGGCCCGTATTTATACTATTTTTGCGCCGCATTTGCGTCGTTTTTTGACGCAAAAACGGCGCAAACTTGCAAAATGCCATAGTATTTTGTATGTTTGCGCCGTTTTGAGTCTAAAAGCGGCGCAAATGCGGCGCTAAAAAAAGTATAAATACGGGCAGGGGATGTCTAAGAGTGGTGTGGCTAAAGCAAAGTAACAAGGATCCTCATAATAGGTATGTCCTATGCAATTGTGAGTGTGGCCAAAACCAGGTGATCTAAAGTTCTGTGCTTGATAACAGCGTGCTGTTACCTTGATATATGTGATGTTCTGTTACACAGCAATGAACACTTACACGTAGAAAAAGTCAAAGCACTGACTTGTATTCAATATCAGATACATAATTAACAAAACATATATCGTACTGAACAATTAAAACTGACAATGTTTAAATCTGAAAACAAAAGATTATGAAAAATTGTGAAAATATGAGATTGTGAATAAAACAATACACGTCTGTGTAAGGGGAGTGACATTCTCAGTGTCTCAATTATTTCTGCCCACCCCTTCACATGACATTCCATTGCCATCTCTCTATTTGTTTAGTCATTTACACGAATTATTAACGCATGTCTCTTTCTCCTGTTTGCATAGCTCACACTTCATCTCCCTTTCCTTAATGACTGTGATTTTACTCTCTTTCTGAATGTTTCATTCATCTTCTGTGCTTTACATCCCCTCAGACATAAAGAGAAGTAAACACCTGTCCACGCCGTCACACTTCCTTTCCCGTCTGTAAACACTCTGGCCCGTATTTATACTTTTTGACGCTAAACTGCGCTAACGCAGTTTAGTGCCAAAAAATTTTGTGCCGGCTAACGCCATTCTGAAGGGCCATGCGGGCGCCGTATTTATTGAATGGCGTTAGCCGGCGCAAGCAGACCGGCGCTGCCTGGTGTGCGTGGAAAAAAACCACGTACACCAGGCAGCACCGGCATAGGGAAAAATGGCGCTAGGGCGTCTTAAAAATGGTGCAAGTCAGGTTGACGCCAAAAAATCGCCTCCACCCGATTTGCGCCATTTTTAACGACGCCCAGACGCCATTTACATGACTCCTGTCTTAGTAAAGACAGGAGTCATGCCCCCTTGCCCAATGGCCATGCCCAGGGGACTTATGTCCCCTGGGCATGGTCATTGGGCATTGAGGCATGTAGGGGGGCACAAATCAGGCCCCCCTATGCCACAAAAAAATATTTAAAAAAAAAATATTTATACTTACCTGAACTTACCTGAATGTCCCTGGGGTGGGTCCCTCCATCCTTGGGTGTCCTCCTGGGGTGGGCAAGGGTGGCAGGGGGGATCCCTGGGGGCATGGGAGGGCAGCTGTGGGCTGATTTTGAGCCCACAGGTCCCTTAACGCCTGCCCTGACCCAGGCGTTAAAAAGTGGCGCAAATGCGGGGTTTTCTGCCCCGCCAACTTCCGGGCGTGATTTTTGCCCGGGAGTATAAATACGACGCATTTGCGTCGCAGTCATTTTTTTGGACGGGAACGCCTACCTTGCATCTCATTAACGCAAGGAAGGCGTTCACGCTAAAAAATTACGCTCTTTACTCATACTTTGGCGCTAGATGCGTCTAGCGCCAAAGTATAAATATGGCGTTAGTTTTGCGCCGAATTTGCGTCGAAAAAAACGACGCTAATTCGGCGCAAACGGAGTATAAATATGCCCCTCTATTTTCCTTTTCCTTGGCACTGTCTATATATCAACAGCTGTGTACCCCCTTCATAACCTTTCCCACGGAATGGTAATCCCAATTGGCACATATGCTGCCATTGCAAAAAAATGAATGACTATGCAATCTGAGCACAATTATGGTCCAATAAAAGACACTGTAAAGAACTCTAGATTCCAAAATCGTGTGCCACATGATGAACTCTCCCAGACACTTTGGTCCTTTTAGTGATGGTCCAGTGGCGCACACTGCTGGGCCATATTTACAAGGCCAGTGAAGCCATGCTGCAGGGGTTTTCATAGCCTTCTTACTATGGACTGAGTCAACGCAGTGCAAGTCACTGAACTGACTCACCCTCTGACAGGGAGGCGTTCCATGGTTGTTGTGGTGGGTGTTTCCATGCAACACCCATAGATTTTGACACATTCCTATATTTGCAATGATTTTTAAACTTAGGAATGCGTCAAAAGTCTTCATCTCCCCAGGGGAGTCCTAAAGGAGGCGCAACAAGGAGAAATACCTTTATTTCTCCTCGTTTTTTTCCTTTTTCTATGTGTGCTGCATACTGCAGCACACATAGAAAGAGGAAAATGCCTCCTGTCATTATTTTTGTGCAGGAAAGTCTCCCTTCCTGCACAAAAACAATCATCCCAGCAACACAGACACTCTTGCACCATGGTGCAAGGGTGTCTGCGTTGGCGCAAGGCAGCCCATTGTGCGCCTGTGTAATGGAAAAGGACAGGAATGGGTCATATCTTGAAGATATGGTGCTTTCCTGACCTTTTCTTTTGATGCAGGGAAGCACAGCAAGAAGTCTTGCGACGCTGCCCTGTGCCAAAAGCTTGTAAATGTGCCCCCTAAAGATGACTCAGGTCACCGTATGTGGTATATAAAACTCTTGTGCAACATAGAAAATGAAATTACATTAAAAACATCAAAGAAAAAGATATACAGTTAGGGAATAGGGAAATCTCTGCAATTCAATGTGCATTAAAACTTGTGAAATGTGTCGCTGACGTGGATCACTGTAAGGGTTCTTGCATTTATTGTCGAAAAAAAGGTCAGTATTTTTGCTTGACAAGTTAAGAACATAAATTCAGTGACCTAGAGGGATGGGTTTCGATGTTGTTCTTTAAGGTCCGACTTGACTTGCAGCTTTCGCTTACCTTATGTGTTCTGTCTAAGAAAGAACTTTCAGGAGTACTACAGATAGCGGCTTTGTCTCAGCCCTCATGCTCTCCATGTTTCTGGGCAAGGTACATGTTTTGAATGGGCAGCAGTTGTGTGCTTCCCCAGAAAAAGTACTCATCTTCCAGGAACAGTAATTATTTAATTCTCATGTTTCATGAGCCAGAGCTCTTTCTCAAAACTAGCTATTGTGTTAGAATAGCGTGACCTTCACCGTAATGCTATATGTCTCCTGCATATCTAGATAATTATGGTGTTTGTTCTTCTCCGCAGTAGCACAGAGGTGAGGAGGGCCAGGAAGTGAAATGTGTTGCTCTATTGCAGTCCTAGCCACCTCTTCCTTCCCTTTCCATTAACACCTTCAGAGATACATTAACATGGCACTCAATGAGAGAAAGAATGGTGTTTTTTCTTCTTTTTAGTCATTTTAATTAGTTGTACGATTTGGAGTCTGGATGTTTTTAAGCTTCCCAGCTCCTAAAAGTTAATTGAATCATTTATTTTAATGCATTATTACTATATTTAATATACTTCAAATTTAATAGTTAAATATTACATTAATTTTCTTGTTTAATATTTGTGATTTTAAATTACCATTCCTTTAATCCTAAAAACACCCCTACTGCCCCTTAACAACTCCCTTTCCAGAGCCCTACAAACTCCTTGCCACCGTTGGCTACCCATCCTCGAACCTAAAAAAAAATCTACAATACTTCTTAACAGTACCCTTCCCTGAACACTGCAAACCCCTAATGCTACAATTCTGTGACTCCTACAAACTTCTTAGTATCCATTGTTACCCCACACTGAACTACTAACTACCCCTTATCGTCACCCTTCCTTGAACCCTAAAAATCCTTATTACCCCTCAAGGCTCCTGTTTGCAGAACACTAACAACCCCGTAGTACTACTTAATGCTACTCTTCCTGGTACCCTAAAGACCATACCACTCCTTAAAGCAATCCATACACGAGCCCTAAAAAAATAAAAACTTGCACCTTCTTTATATTGCAAAACACACAACGTTCTACTTCAATAATTCACATGACACTCCCTGATACAAGGAACATAGGTACAATCATGTGACATAAAGTCTGCTAAAAACAATGCTGTAATATGCACGTCTCCACAAACAATACTCAACAATCCCCAGCATAACAAAACCACAGAGCCCCACTGTCAGCATACTGGGAGTGAATAAAGTCAGTCTGCAGTCCTCTTTCGGTTTGACACCATATATAAACTCCCACCTAAACTGACCAGGCCTGGTAACTCCTGGTTCCCTTGTGTGAAACAAAAGAACAGCGCAGGGTACAAAACCCTATTCACACTATGACCACCCTAAGAAGAGACATTTTAAGGAAGTGGTAAAGTGGGACTCCATAAAAAGTGAATTTTCCATCTATATCACCTCTTTTCCCATCTCAACATCTTCCCCTCTCTCTGTCCACCTCTACCTCAGACACTGTCTCAGTCTACTCAGTGTCATCCTAACAATTTTGGGACGCAGTCAAGATATATTTTAGCTGCTTTTGTGTAATTTAACATTGGCAATAATGGTGGCTGGGGAGGCACACAGTATTTGTAGCCGGGGTTCGCGTAACTAGTTAGCATGGAGGAGACGCTACAAATACAAAGCTACAAATACCGTGTGCCTCCCCAGCCACCATTATTGCACGGCTGGCCCACTGAAACGCACCACATATATACGCGATAATTGAGATATGGTCAATACTAAATAATACAAATACCGTGAGCCTCACCAGCCACCATTATTGCTTGGCTAGCCCACTCACATGAACTTAAGAAGGACGCCACAATTTGGAAATACAGAATTTATCCGGGCTTCACCTGCATCTTTAATAATAATTGATAATATACAAGACACTGACCAGAAGACCATAACTAATTACTGGTATCTCTAGGTGCTACCGAAAGAAATATCCCCAGTCCTGATGATGACCCTCTATTGATTTGCGTCTTGTAATGGGTCGAAACGTCAACATGAGATTGAATGTGGATTATAAATTGTAAAAATACTTTGTAACTTCATGGCTTCCTGGATTGATGGAGCCGTTAGAAGTCTATATTGTTCTTAACAACTTTCTGTACATATTGTATATAACACCATCACTTTTATTCACAATATTCACTTTTCACTGTGCTTCAATATAGGAGCACCTACTAACACAGATACCTTATAAAGAAAATGTGCAATATATGCTGTTACATTTCTTTGAGAAAGCTAAAAGAAATAAAGTACAATTAATGTAGCAATAAATGTTTCACGTAATTATCACATAGACAGCTTACCGTGGAAGTCTCGGATTACTTCCCCCTTGCATTGACCATATAATAATTCTGTTTATTGCCCTGGTCAAAAGGGTTAGAGGGTTTTGCCTCATTGCTTTGAACTGTATTTATAATACGGCACACCATGGCAGTCGCTAGCACAGCAGCGTCAACATTTTTTATGCTATTGTGCGCTTTGCTGCACTAGTGTCAAAACTTTTGACACTAGTTTGCAAAGCAAAGGGAGGCCTATGGGTTAATATGGGTGCATTATTTTAACACCTGCCTTAAGCAGGCATTAAAATTGGTGGAAAAAAGGCACAGTGAAATGTTGTGAATTTCACTGCACCATATTTTGGGCCTTCCAGCATGGGAACTCCACCCTTGCATTCATTATGCCTGGCTCAGACATAATGTGGGGCAAGGGGTTACAAAGTGGCGCAATGCATGCACTGCCCCACTTTGTAAATATGGCGTGGGGGAATGGCTTACTTAGCGCCACCTTAACGTAAACAAATTATGCTAATTTGATGCTAAGAGACGCTTGTATATCTGCCCCTTTGTTTCCTCCATCACTTATAACATAAAAATAGCTGACAAATGATGTTTCGTCTATGTTTTGTCCTTTGACCAGCATTGCCTGCACAGAAGCTTAAAAAATTACCCACATGTATTTATCCTATTTTTATGCAGTATTTAGATGTTTTTCTTAATATGGGCTCATGTTCAGACACTAAACAAAGTTCAGAGCTGTACACCTTACTCACCAGGAGGAACAGAGAGCTGCGGTTCATGTGCCACCATTCCTTTGCTTGGAGTGTTAGAGATTTGTAGATACAAAGCACGCACCCACTCGAATGGGGTTTCTTTTTTGGGCATTGGTTCAACCAAACTTTCTGGACCTGATGCATGGTCTACCAGGTAACTGGTTGAAGTCGCAGTATTTGAGGTACACGCTTGCTGCTCGAGCTAAGGGACTTCTGGTTGAAAGAACACATGCCCTAAGGAGTATGGGTGGCTAGCCAGCGGCCTGGGTGAGAAACGTGAATGAGAACAGAGTATGTGATCCTGTTGTCCTTAAGGTGGGGGAAAGATAGGAGACAGTTATCACCGAAAAATTGTCTAATTCTCTGCAACTACGGGAACTGGCTGTCAGTGCGTCAAAATGTTGGCCACTATGTTAACCTCGACTATACACTCACTCATTAATGCACACCGAACCGTCCTATTTGACATATGCTTTGTCAAAAGCTTTTGTGACTGGTCTCCTCTGTGTTTTCCCAACTGTAAGAGGTATACACCTGCAGTAAGATAGGCACGTACCCTTATCAAACTTTTAGTAAGTCTTTAGGCGAAACAAGTTCTATTCCTGACCTAATAATGGTCTTAAAAAATCACACTGTGCGGTATTACCGTCTTCAATATCTGTACATTTCCCAGTCCACCATCTCACAGATTGCTTTAAAAATACATGGAAAATGGGGAACGAGACTTTTTGATCAGAAGGGTCCCTACCTCCCACAATAAAAAATGGGTGAAATTATTGTTATCCTCATCTGCGTCACAAGGGTGAAATTATTGTTATCCTCATCTGCGTCACAAATGTCATCAATGATCACCCAATCACAATTCCTCCTTCTCTACATTCCTACAAAAAGGGCTCGTTAAATTCAACCTCTTACTGCAATTACAATTCTTATGGGGATCATCTAGTTGACACTCCACATACTATTCGCTTGCTCTATAAAGTGTTCTAGGCCCAAATATTTAAAATATTCCAAAAGAAACCCTCATCACTGATCTGGGTTCTTGCTTCAGGGTTATGCACCCTAACCATACCATTTTATTGAATGAGAATTAAAATCAATCATTAGATCTTCATTAACACTGGCCATTAATTTTGTTATGTGCAACTGGTCCTATGGGGACAAACTTTCATCCCACTCTCGGAATGATTGGGGGTGCCATGTATCCCAAATAATTACTTCTTGGTGAGTAAACGTACCAACATTACAGTGGAAGGGAACAAAGGACAAATTGGAAGAATCCTCAAATATCAGCAATTTAAACTTTTAAAGGTATCTTTTATACTGACTTCTCACTCAGTGAGAGCACAAAAGCATCTGCACGAGGGACGCTAGGCTCTGGGACAAGTAACTGTTGATGGAAGAGGGCCTTTACACCCAGGCAGAACTACAAGGCACCCCAAAGGCAGTTCGTTTTTTTCTGGGAAACTGAAGGAGCAGATGCAGTTTTATGTCTCTATCTGTGAAATTATGGCTCAGAATGTTTGTCAACCGTTGGCCACTTCCAGTTACAAGCATAAAGTGTCAGGATGCCGTATTATGCCTGACAAAGTGGACTCCATCAATGCTCGATATTTCTGTTACAAAACTTCTTTTCACTTTTTTGCTCCTTGTCAATAAGCTATAACTGTCTCTTTTCAGCTACCTCCTTTTCCGGCTGTTTTGTTAGCGTTCTACACTTTTGAAAAGAAAAATCGATCTTAAATGTACAGCTGTACTCATGGCCCTTTCATAATCCATTGCTGCCACATTATTAGGAACAGAGTGCCATATTTATACTTCTTGGCACCACATTTGCGCCGCTTTTTGATGCAAAAACGGCGCAAACTTATAAAATACAAGGCCCATATTTATACTTTTTTAGCACCGCATTTGCGTCATTTCTTGATGCAAAAGCAGCGCAAACTTACAAAATACAATTGTATTTTGTAAGTTTGCGCCGCTTTTGTGTCAAAAGCAGCGCAAATGCGGCGCTAAAAAAGTATAAATATGGGCCCAATTGTATTTTGAAAGTTTGTGCCACTTTTGCATCAAAAACTGACGCAAAGGAGGCACTAAAAAAGTATAAATATGGGTCAGAGTGTTGGTGAATGGTGCACAACTGAGAACACTTTAGTACGGGTCATTATCTACCATTGAAGTCTGGAATATTGAGCAGGGACTATCATTGTATCTTAATATCGTAGCCAAAATATCAAGGGCAAAAATATTGAAAGGCAACTGCATAAAGAAGTTAGATTTACTGTTCTTAAGGCCACATCTATGTACCTCGACAATACATATTGCCATGCTACGTAGATGTGAAGTTAAGTATAGAAAATCTATATGTATATTATCAGACAGAGTCAGAGATGCAGGTCAAGCCAAAGGCAGACGCAGGTCATGCCCTTTTGGTAATTGGCCCGGGCGCCCGAGCCCCGCAACATCGTCCCTACGGCCCCTGCGCCTCCCGCGGCCCGAGCCCCTGCCAGTGTCGTCAGCCACCATTTACAGTACTGGGCGGTACCGGAGGCTGCTGGCACTGTTAGAGGTGAAAGGGGGAGAAAATGATGTTGTAGTGTAGCTTTTATATTCAATATTAACACGAAAAGCTTGCAAGATAATGTGTATTAAAGCCGCATAGAAAATGTTTTAGTGTAATGTACGCGTTTGAAATGTGCCCATGGGGAGTGGCCATCAATGTATATGATGATTAATGAAATTGACTAATAATGAATTAACAATGTACTAATGTATGATTTTGTATTAGCTTTGAAAGTTATATATTAAGATCTTGCTAAATTAGTCACTAGGCCTTAGTTAGCAAGGGTCTGGGCCTAGCTGCCTGGTCTCATATTAAATGTGTTTTTCTAACGTGCAATGTGCTGTCTTCCTGAAGGACATAAAACTGTACTTTTCCAGAGACTAGGGAGATGTGTGTGTAACCGTAGTAAATTATTTCTCATGAGACCCGACTTGCTCAAGGAGACATTCTTGCTGAATGCAACAGTGTTATTCGCAACAGGTACAAGGTTGCCCAAACTGGTAATGACAATGGAGCTACTGACTGAAGCGAGGAGTGTAACTTTTCCTACCTGACATTCTACCCGTTGAAGACATAAATCACAGGAGCCAGTAAACTGCATGAGAACTGTTTTAGGTGAAAAATTCTAGTAAGGTGATCAACGGATCATTGGATAGAGATAACGATGCACCAAACATTGACCAATTGGAAATTAGAGACTTGTCTGGCAAATTCGATTTAACAACGTGGTACAAGGAGAAAATCAGCCATTAGAGGGACACGCCCTGCTGTTACTCTGACATTCCGTCTCAATCTTTGCTGTTCTGATACTTTAAATCATCCTCACTTTTGCCTTGCCCGATACTTGCTTCTCCTCCTTATGAGGGATGAGCTTTCTGCCCTGTTTGGTGAGACTTTGCTGTTCTATCCTGGCTGATGGTGGATCGACTGCTGTCCTGAGCACGAAGACTGATTCTGTATGCTGACCCATTACGGAGGGTAACTATATGATGATGAATTGTAATTGTCTGTTTGCCTTTCCTTTCTAGGTACCAACTGCTCTTTTGACAGAGGCCATAGTTAGATGTTTTCTAAATTAGGGTTACTAAATTGTTTTGCATGAAGCCCAACATGCTGATGCTAATTAGAGGATAGTTAAGGAGTTCACTAATTTGGATGCAAATAGATAAATGACTGAATCTTGCTTTGTTAAATAACGTGCTAATGATACTCTGCTAAAGTTGATTCATGTTGACGTCCTGCTTTGTTCTAATGTTCATGATCTTTGCTTTGTTTAAGTCATATTCAAGTTGCCATATTGTGACATTGTTGATGTGTTTTCTGGTATTGAGACTAATAAACTTGGTAGTAGAGTGTAACAAATAGGGAATAAATATCATAAATCTTCTTAAATTTGTGTGGTTATTCACGGCTGGAGGGTCATGGTGTGTTTCGATTCTTATTAATTAATTTGATTGATTGCTATTGTGAATATTGATGAGGTTATTGATCTATTGATTGAAATGCTGAATAGATATCTCATCTTAAGGAGTCCTCAATCAGGGTCAAAAGGTTCATTGGCCTACAACGAGTCCCGTGTGTAAGTTAAATTATTAAAGGTGGGACGCGTTATCAGTTCTGGTAGTAGAGGACGGTTTTGGCCCTTTGGGGCCCCAAGACGAGGGTCCATTGTTTTAGAATTGTTTTTGGAATAATGCAGTTTGGAGAGACGATGTTCCCCTGAGTCCCAAATGACTTTACCGGGACCCCCGGAGCTTGCCAAAGTGAGTTGGGTATGTTCTCGGCGTTCTAGTGATGGTGTGAGTGAAGTAGGATTTGCGCTTGCACAGCGTATGCATACCGCAGGTGAATTGTGAGGTTTGTGAGAATTTTAGGGCAGGTGATGTTTTAGTAGGAGTGTGCGTACTCTGCGGTATGAGAGTAGGGAAGTCAGTGAACTTCATGTGAATGTGGCGCTTTGTGCTAAAAAATTGTCCACGTGGTTGTTGGTGATGTATGGACCCTGCGTGGTCTAAGACTCCGGAGTATATTGATAAGTGTATGAGACACTTGGTTTATATTGTAATTTGTGCAGTTTAATAGGTCAATCGGGCGTGGTTGACGGGTCGAGTTTGAGTCAATGTGAGTGGGTGAAACTTCGATGGAGATTTGGCAAGTTCTAAAGTGCACTAGGACGAACCATTGACAAGTCGAGAGTAAAATTTGCGCGTCAAATTTTGCTTGGAGAGCGGGATCTGAGAAGGAGAGAGTAGCGGCAGAGGCCTCAAGTGAAATCTCTGTAAAGTTCTGAAGCGATTGTGTTACCCTTCCTGTAGTAAACCGGCAAATTTGAGTTTTATTAGTGCTCACAACATATTGCATTAGTTTTGTGTGAATCGAGAGTGAGGGAGGCGAGCCGCAAGACTTTGTCAGCCGCAGTGTGTGTGAGTGTGACGTCATTGGAGCTGAGCTGGGATAGGTCGGTTGGTGAGAAGGGTCACGCACGGATTGGCAGCCGTCCGTGAGAGGCAATTGGTTGAGAAGGTAGGCAAAGGGTGTTCTAGGAATTAAAGTCACTTCCTGATTCAGTCATAAACGAAATAAAAAACACAAAAATGAAGTTCTTCAAGGCTTTAAGGAGCGCTTTGAGGGGAGATGTGTACATTACAGCGATTGTGGGGGAGCCTACACTGCCAGAGGATACTCCGGCTTATGCCGTAATGGAGGAGAAGGGGGTCTCACCATGTCTTTGGCTAAAGCAATGGTGCAAATTAACAGAAAAAGATTGGTGTTTGGCGTTTCCAGAGAATGGGTCGTTCAACATATGGATTCTAGAGAATTTGCGGAAGGCGTTAAATGAGCAAAAGCCGCCTCCGAGGCCAGCACAGTTTGAGGCGTTAGCAATTTGGGAATTGATGGCCATACGACAACGGCAACAGAAGTTTGAGAGGAGGATGAGAAAGGCAGAAAAGACACTAACGGAGGCTAGATGGGATAGTGAACACAGAATGTGGAAAAGAGAAATAATAGACGGTGTTAGGATGTTTCCGGCAATAACTCAAGAAGCCGACACACAGGGAAGAAAGGCCACTTGTAAAATGGACAAGGGCTCTAGCAATGAGAATGAGACTAAAAAGTCTTGGGCAGATGCAGATGACTCAGATGATGATGAGTTCCTTAATCAGTTGTTACATGATCGTCCACCGCCATATGCCATGGATGACAATAGATCAAGTACTAGTGCAGGTCCTGTAAATTCAACACAGAACCAGGGAAAAGCGAATACTGCACAGGTAAATGCAGTTGCGACACCAGATCCAGTGCAGAATAGTGTCAGTGTGTCTACTGCCCCAGAGATGCCATCCCAGTTGTACCACCGGTTCAGAGGATCTACCCTGATGTCCCAATATTAGAAACCATTACAAGCTTGATGGTGCCGCCTGACCAGGCATGTGCAAGATCAAAGTTAGTGCAGATTGAGCCAACTCCACTTTTACTGCCCCAGCCACAGCCACAGCCACAGATGGTTCCGAGTTACACTTCGGTCACAGAACTGCAGTAAGCTACGGCACGAATAATGAATCAAAATATGGGGGCCAGTGTGCCCCAGGTTGTGGGGAACAAGCCAACACCAGTCGCCATATCCTTACCTATTACGGTTGGTCCACCAGTGCCATTGTACGCGCAGGACAAGCCTAGCGTATGTGATCAGGGAGTAATGACCTAGGACATGATAAGAGGAGGGTTCGTAGGGAGCTCTCAAGGGATGACTCCAGTGGAACAGATGGTAGAAAGATCGAGGTCCCTGTTAGACTTTAGTCTGATAGGGGCTCCTCTAGATGCCATGAGACACTCAGGTTTGGGACTGCTGACTCCGCAGATTCCAAGTGCGAATGCGTCACAAGCACCAATGATACAGGCTGGAAATATCTTGTTGCAAGGTTTAACTGCGCAACAATTGAACGAATGGTTAGACAAACCGAATACACCACAGACTACCCCTGCAACAGCAGAGCGGTCGGAAAGGGAAGAGTACCTGAATTTTGTGAGGTTGGGCATGGAAGCAGCTGAGTTAGTTGAAGGGAGCATGGGAGTAAACCGACTAGAGTCTTATACTGAGGCAGAATTGAGATATTTGTGCCCAAAGATAACTAAAGAAGTGAGCAAAGTGCATCAGAGGTTGGCAAACCTAGCAGACAAATATGGCATAGACATAGGCAATACTAAGCATTTGAAGAGGAGTTACAGGTTAGACTTTGAACCTAAAGATTTTGATCACACGAGGTCTATTAGTATGAAGACACACCTTAAAGAAATTCGACAGAGCGTGCAGGTTTGGGGAGCCTTACAGAAGTGGGAAGGCAGATGGGCAAAGAAAAGAGATAAAAGGAAAAGTGACTGCTTGGAGCAGCAGCAGGCAAAACCGGCGCCGGATACCGGTACAATAAAAATGCTACCCATGAGAGAGACAGCTGGAGGAGTTCTTGTCCATGTACCATGGTCTAGAGGTGACATTCTGTCATTCACAAATGATTTTCCCAGGCTGAGGGAGAAGCCAATAGAGTGGTATCAGCAGACAGATAGGTTTGTGAAGCTTGCAAAGTGTCTTTGGGAAGACTTGAACACACTGTTTGAGATCATTGTTCCAGCTGACTTGTGGCGTGAGTGCAAGAGGAGTGTTGACTGGCCGGCAGCAGATTAGTCAGATGATTAAGAATCATTTGATTTGTTGACAAGCAAAGCCGATTGATAAGGTGTTACAGTATGGGAAATACTGTAGTGATGAGATTGAGTTGAAGCAGAGAAAGTTGAAGGAGAAAGTGATGGTGATGCATTTAAGGCAGCGCAAGCAGGGATGCAGGGAAATGGAGTACAACAGCTGGTGCAACAGCCGCAAGGAAATGGGATGTTTCAGGCGCAAGCGAGAGGCAGAGGTCGAGGAGGTTTTGTGCACCGTGGTCCAGATTTGAATACAGTAGTGGTTCAGAATGATGTACAAGGGATGAAGAAGGTGTTGCCATGCCATGCATGCGGGGGCGTGGGACACTGGAAGCAGGAATGCCTGATGATGGTGCAGGAGGGTGTTGTTCAGCAAAGCAATGATGTTAATGCATTCCAAAATGTTAAAGGACCAAGAATGAGGGGTCCTAATCCAAATTATCAGAATAACATGGTTCAGATGCCAGGTCTCCAACCCATGCAACAAGTGCAGATGCCTCGTATGCACCCAGTGCAGATGCAGCAAGTGCAACAGCAGATTCCAGTGGTACCTAGACAGCAAATGCAGTTGCCCTTAGCACCAATGGGACAGCAACAGGTGATGCTTCCTCAACAGGTCACAGGTCAAGGAATGGGTCAAAATAGCACAGTACAACAGTTCCCATTGCGTGGTGAGAATGGAATAAACAGTGAATGGTCGGATGACAGTTCGGATAGTGAGGAGTGCAGGCTGGCAGCGTCCCTAGAAGTAGATCAGAGGGGACCCTATGTGCAAGGAAAGGTGATGGGTCACAAGGTCTCATTTTTGGTTGACACATGAGCTACACGCTCTACAGTCAGAAGTGCAGAGGGTCCGAAGTTGCCCCTTTCAGGACGTACAATAAAGGTAGTAGGAGTGGCAAACCAGCTCCTGTCTAACCCGATTACAGATCCAGTTCCGGTTGAGATTGGTACCTTCCAGGGATTGCACAGATTTGTGGTTTGTGACTCAAGTCCCGTGTCCCTACTGGGAAGAGACTTATTGTGCAAGACGAGGTGTTCTATCACCTGTTCCAATGAAGGGCTAGAGGTGCAGACAAACAGTGACAATGAAGGGGATGATGGTCAGATCTCAGAGCCTGAGACAGAGACAACAGATGAAGAGTACCCCTTGATAAGCTTCTTCCCAATGTTCACAGTGACTGATTTGCCCGCATACCTGCAGGGGACAGTCACAGAGAAAGTATGGGACTTGACAGGAAAGGAAGTGGGACTGATAAAAGGAGTAGACCCAGTCAAAGTAGATGTGAAGCCAAATGCCGTGTTTCCCCAGGTACCACAGTAACACATGGCACAGGATGTCCTCATACAGGTGACGCAGATAATTGCAGACTTTGTGAAAATGGGGGTCCTGAGAGAAGTGATGAGCAGCCCATGTAATTCACCTATAATGGGTCTGAGAAAGCCTTGTGGGAAAGTTCGAATTGTTCAAGATTTACGAAAGATCAATGACATAGTGGGGAAGTGTTGCCCGATAGGGCCAAATCCAGCTGTGATTATGTTTCAAGTTCCATGCAACGTAGAATGGTTCTCAGTTGTCGATTTGTCCCAAGCGTTCTTTTCCGTGCCTCTTCATGACAACAGCCAGTTTCTTTTCAGTTTTAAATTCCTGGACAAGGTTTACAGTTGGTGTCGAATCCCTCAAGGGTTTTCTGAATCACCTTCCATCTTCAATCAGAACCTGAAGAAGGATTTGGAGTCATTGGAACTGCCTTTCCAATCGACTCTAGTGCAGTACATTGACGATTTGTTGATCACTTCCAAAACAAGAGATGACTGCAAGTACGATACTATTGCCTTGCTAAACCATTTGGGAAAGAATGGGCATAAGGTGTCCCCAAATAAGCTGCAGTACTATCAGAAAGAGGTGAAATATCTAGGTCATCTGATTAAGAAAGGGTCGAGGAAAATATCCAAAGAAAGAGTGACCGCCATATTGCAACTGAACCCCCCAGCATCTCGGAGAGACGTTAGGATGTTTCTCGGGATGGTGGGCTACTGTCGTCAGTGGATCCCGACTTTCTCAGTTATCTCCAAGCCCTTGGTGAGACTGACAGTTAAGGAGGTCAAGGAAGGCTCAGATACCCTAACTATGTCCGAGAAAGAGATGAAGGCGTTCATTGAGTTGAGGGAGTGTATGTGCAGGGCTCCAGCTTTAGGTATGCCTGATTACACAAAGTCTTTTGTCTTGTTTTGTCGTGAACGTGATGCTTGTTCTTTGTCTGTCCTGACAGAGGTCCATGGAGGTGCAAACCGACCAGTAGCATATTTTTCAGCTACTTTGGACCCGGTCGCAGCAGCCTTACTGAGTTGTCTGCATGCCGTTGCAGCAGTTGGTCAAAGCCTTACACAGTGTGAAGGCATAGTGATGGGACACCCTTTAACAGTTATGGTCCCACACTCAGTTGAAATTTTACTGATCCGAACCAAAACTCAGCACATGACAAATGCCAGATTAACGAAGTATGAAACAATTATATTGGGGTCACCAAATGTGTCACTGAAACGATGTACTGTATTAAACCCGGCAACTTTGCTTCCAAATGAGAATACAGAGGTTGATGATGCTGAGGAGGTAGAACATGATTGTCTTGAGGTAACAGAACTGTGCACCAAACTGAGACCTGACATTAAAGATACCCAATTGGAAGAGAATGATTACATTATTTTTGTTCATGGCTCATGCTTGAGAGACTCAGTAGGAGTACTGAGAACCGGATACGCTGTGTGTACAATCACTGGTATCCTAGAAGCATCTTGGCTTGAAAGAGTATACTCTGCCCAAGTGGCTGAATTGGTTTCTCTTACTAGGGCATGCCATGCCGCTGACAAGCTGAAAGTGACTATCTATACTGACAGCAGATACGGATTTGGAATTGTTCATGATTTTGGCCAGTTATGGTCCGAGAGGGGTTTCATGACCTCTTCTGGATCGCCAGTGAAAAATGGTGAAAGAATTAAGGAGTTGTTGCACGGGATTCAGTTACCTCTTGAAATTGCCGTGGTGAAATGCAGTGCTCATGTGAAATCACAAGACTTTGTGTCAATGGATATGCGGATCAAGTCGCAAGGTTTTGCGCATTGAACTGTATATCGTTCAAGGATCAGTGGGAATTGTTACCTGAAACAGAAAATGAAACATGCACAGGTTACGCATTAAGAGTGGTTGACACTTTGGAGGAATTAAAATTTTGCAGGGTCGTGCCAGCAGGGAAGAAAAGGACTCTTGGCTTAAAATGCAATGTGTACAGAGACCAGATGACTTGTGGGTTTCAGATGAAGGGAAAATGGTTTTGTTGAACAGTCTTCTGTCACAATCTGCAAGGTTCTACCATGGACAGGCACATATTGGGAGAGACGCCATGATCAGGTTGTTCAAAATTGATTGGTTCAATCCGAAATTCAGACAAGCCGCAAAAGTGATTTGTCACCGGTGCATCATCTGTCAGCAGATGAATACAGGGAAAGGGACAGTGGTGAATTTGAGCCACATTGGGAGAGCAGGAGGTCCATTTAGCAGAATGCAATTGGATTTTATTGAGATGCCTGTGTGTGGAGGTTTGAGATACGTGTTGGTGATTGTGTGCATCTTTAGTCACTGGATTGAAGTGTATGCTACACGTAGAAATGACAGCCTCACAGTAGCAAAGTTGCTGCTTAGGGAACTGATACCACGTTTCGGGTTTCCGATCTCTTTAGAATCAGATAGAGGAAGTCACTTCAACAATGAGTTGGTTAAGCTCTTGTGTGCAGCTTTAAACATTGAGCAGAAGTTGCATTGTAGCTACCGCCATGAAGCATCAGGACTAGTGGAGCAAATAAATGGTACTCTGAAGTCTCGAATGGCAAAAATGTGTGCAGCTACAAATTTGAAATGGCCTGATGCATTGCCCTTAGTACTATTGTCAATGAGAAACACACCCAACAATAAAACAGGACTGTCTCCTTATGAAATTCTCAAGGGCCGAGGCATGAGATTGCCCGCAGTGCCTGCAAATGCTCTTGTGAATATCACGAATGATATGGTATTGGACTACTGCAAGGGTCTGGCTGACGTGGTCCACTCTTTCTTTCCCCAGGTGGAAGCCACCACATTGCCATCGATAAGTGATCCAGGTCACAACCTGAAAGCTGGGGACTGGATTGTTGTCAAGAAACACGTGAGGAAGTCGTGTTTGGAGCCACATTGGAAGGGGCCATATCAAGTAATCTTGACAACTACCACTGCTGTGAAGTGCGCAGGAATTCCAAACTGGATTCATGCCAGTCACACAAAGAAGGTGACGAGCCCGACAGATGAGGAAATTGAATTGTCGAAAATAACCACTTCAGAAAAGGAAATCTCATTGCCGAGGAGTAATCAAAGGGGAACTGAGACTGAAGGAGAGCCCGTTGAGGACGGCTTGGTCACTCAAACAGCAAACGAGATTCAGAGGGGTGACAGTGAGCCTACCTCAACTGAGGCACCAGGAGGACTGACCCAAAGAGAGGTTCTCCCAGAAGCAGACGGATATGGGTTTGAAGGTGAGCCCCTGACAGACCCAGAAGGCGAAGGAGTTGAGGCAGAAGAAAGTCAGAGTGCCCGGACTCCTCCTGAGCCCATTGCAGGTCCAGCAAGAGAAAACACCATAGAACAAGAGGAGGGCATTGAGCTGCCACACGGAAAGTCAAACAACAGAGGAACTTTAAAGGGAGGTAAGTGGCCAGAATCACAAGTGATAAAAGGAAAGGTGGTCATTGATGAGACAATTGAAGAAGAGGTCGATACAACAAGGAAGGAAGACTTAAGCGAAGGAGAGTTGCAAGGTGACCGCAAATTGAAAAGCAAGAGAGTAGCAAATAGAAGGTACGCAGGTCCTGAATGGGCATGCGCAACATCAGCTGAGTGGCAACAAGAGTTCTTGGCATTCTGTTTTGATCGAGAAGTCCCAGGTCAATAGTATGGTACCTGAGTTTGGCCACAAGGAAAAGAGACTGTGTTAAGTTGAAATTGAATTAAAGAAACCTGAGAAAGGAGAATGATAAGTTACCGGATGGGACACTGTTAACCTGAAATGTCTTTCGAAAAACTGATTGTGACAAGCTGCTAACTGAATTGACAAGGATCCTGGGAGTGAATGAGAGAGAGCTGTAAATATTTGCTGAAGAAAGACTTTGCTTAGCCTTGCTGAGAAGAAAAAAAAAAAAGAGCTTTTAGCCATCCTCAGTTGGTTGTTGTTTACATTTGTAGCACTTTACTTTCTGATTCTTCACAGATCATGCCTAGCACGGAAAATTATAGTGAAGGGATTAAGCGTTGTAAATACATGGGTGTTGCTTTGGGTGTTGTATGTGTGATATTCATTATAGCTTTGTTTGTGGAAATGCGATTGGTGGATGAGAATGAAGCTAACAATGCTACAATTCCTGAGACTGCTACACTAACACCCTGGGAGAGGTTTGAACAAGATACGAAGTATCTGCATGAGAATACTAATACAAAGGGAGAACTGTCTACTAATGTTTTCTATCGCTTGCTGAGTGAGTATGTTGACACCATGGATGCAAAAGCTTGTCATGTGTGTACACAAATTCCTGTTTCGGTACAAGAAGCAGTTACCTATCATAGTTTACCCCTAACTTATGGGATTAGTTGTAGTTTACTACTAACATGGTTCTATAACCAAGAAGAGGTGCAATGTTTTTACTCTAACCATGACGTGGTGTTCTCTTATGTGCCTATTATAGAAGACTTGAATAGCGTGGCTAAATATTATGCAATAAAGTTAGTGAAAGGGTTCTTTGAAGCGAGAATGGCGATTAGTGCATCCTATGCACACCAAAATAATCTGACTTGCTTGCTTTCACCTATAGAGAAAACCTTTCTAGATCACACTGAAGATAGGAGAAGGGTTTTGAAAGGGAAATTAGGAAAAGGCTTGCAGCAACGATCCTTTATTAATAATGGGAGTTACAATGGAATTAGGGAACACAGGAAATTAGCTTTAGATGCCTTACATGTAGGAAAGCTTTGCGTAACGTGGCTGAAATCATATTATGACAATGTGTTTGTGGGAACGAGTGAGAGTAAGCATGTGTTTTTGTTTCAGAATAAGTGGACTTTCATGTTAAATGGAATGGATCCAGCAATCCCAGGGGTCTATTATATATGTGGACTTAATGCTTATTACCGTATTCCTCAGGGATGGTATGGGATATGTTATTTGGGGATAGTTTTCCCAAAGATTTATCAGCTCAAAGACTTGAAAAAGTTTCCGAAGGTGACTGAATTGCTTTGTACTAGACAAAAGAGAGAGAGTGCTGCTGGTGTAGTGGGAGACATATTTGGAGCAATAATCCCTTCAGTAGGGGTTATCTTAAACTCCATAAAGATTCGAAAGTTGTCTACTACTGTGGATAACATGCTGACAAATTTCACAGGGGCTATACTCCTGATGGTTACTGAGCTTGCTGCGGAGAGGGCTCTGACTCTTCAAAACAGGCTTGCTTTAGACATTCTTTTAATGAAAAATGGCAGAGTCTTATAAGATGCTTAATTAGTGTCACTGCTGTGCCTACATACTTGACAATAGTAATGAGATTAGAAGCATGCTTACTAACCTAACAAGAGATAGTGCTGATTTGAAGGAATTGAAGTAACCAGGCGTTTGGGAAAAGGTTGGGAAGGCACTTGCTCATGTGGAAAGCTGGTTTAGTAGTATTTGGCATGGGATATTGGAAAAATTAACACAGGGAATAGAGATTGTTTTGGCTTGTTTATTTGGGCTATGGTTGTCATGCAAAATTAGTAAAAGAATTAAAGCAAAATTGGCAAAACATAATGAGAGGAGGGAAGAAAAGAAAAGGGAGAAAATGGTCAGCACAAAATATGAAAAGGCAAAGTCAAGGGAAGAAATTGAAATGACAGTAGTTAGAAAATGAAAATTTGTGAAGAAGGGATTTGTGTGATGACAAGAGTCATCAGTGGAGGGATTGTTGGAGTGTAGCTTTTATATTCAATATTAACATGAAAAGCTTGCAAGATAATGTGTATTAAAGCTGCATAGAAAATGTTTTAGTGTAATGTAACCATTTGAAATGTGCCCATGGGGAGTGGCCACCAATGTACACGATGATTAATGAAATTGACTAATAATGAATTAACAATGTACTAATGTATGATTTTGTATTAGCTTTGAAAGTTATATATTAAGATTTTGCTAAATTAGTCACTAGGCCTTAGTTAGCAAGGGTCTGGGCCTAGCTGCCTGATCTCATATTAAATGTGTTTTTCTAACGTGCAATGTGCTGTCTTCCTGCAGGACATAAAACTGTACTTTTCCAGAGACTGGAGAGATGTGTGTGTAAATTCTTTCTCATGATACCCGACTTGCTCAAGGAGACATTCTTGCTGAAATGCAACAGTGTAATTCGCAACAGGTACAAGGTCTCCCAAATTGGTAAAGACAATGGAGCTACTGACTGAAGCGAGGAGTGTAACTTTTCCTACCTGACATTCTACCCGTTGAAGACGTAAATCACAGGAGCCAATAAACTGCATGAAAACTGTTTTAGGTGAAAAATTCTAGTAAGGTGATCAACGGCTCATTGGATAGAGATAACGATGCACCAAACATTGACCAATTGGAAAGTAGAGACTTGTCTGGCAAATTCGATTTAACAACATGGTACAAGGAGAAAATCAGCCATTAGCGGGACACCCCCTGCTGTTGCTCTGACATTCAGTCTCAATCTTTGCTGTTCTGATACTTTAAAAAATCCTCACTTTTGCCTTGCCCGATACTTGCTTCTCCTCCTTATGAGGGAAGAGCTTTCTGCCCTGTTTGCTGAGACTTTGCTGTTCTGATGGTGAATCGACTGCTGTCCTGAGCACAAAGACTGATTCTGTATGCTGACCCATAACGGAGGGTAACTATATGAAGATGAATTGTAATTGTCTGTTTGCCTTTCCTTTCTAGGTACCAACTGCTCTTTTGACAGAGGCCATAGTTAGATGTTTTCTAAATTAGGGTTACTAAATTGTTTTGCATGAAGCCCAACATGCTGATGCTAATTAGAGGATAGTTAAGGAGTTCACTAATTTGTATGCAAATAGATAAATGACTGAATCTTGCTTTGTTGAATAACGTGCTAATGATACTCTGCTAAAGTTGATTCATGTTGACGTCGTGCTTTGTTCTAATGTTCATGATCTTTGCTTTATTTAAGTCATATTCAAGTTGCCATATTGTGACATTGTTGATGTGTTTTCTGGTATTGAGACTAATAAACTTGCTATTAGAGTGTAACAAAAAGGGAATAAATATCATAAATCTTCTTAAATTTGTGTGGTTATTCACGGCTGGAGGGTCATGGTGTGTTTCGATTCTTATTAATTAATTTGATTGATCGCTATTGTGAATATTGATGAGGTTATTGATCTACTGATTGAAATGCTGAATAGATATCTCGTCTTAAGGAGTCCCCAATCAGGGTCAAAAGGTTAATTGGCCTAAAACAAGTCCCCTGTGTAAGTTCAATTATTAAAGGTGGGACTCAATATCAATGCCAAGCAGTGATCAGCAAAGTGATGAAGGGAGACGTGAGTGAGCGTCACACCCAAGAGGCCCATGCCTTTGTTTTGGCATTGACGAGCACACAGGGGAGTGGAGGAGTGAAAGTACATGGCAGTAGCTGCACAGCAGCAGCAACAGCTGCCGGGGAGCAGAGGTGGTAGAGTCTCTGCGTCAGGTTGAAAATTATCAAGGATTGAGTTTGATTCGCATTATATATGCAGCAGACAAGTCATATGATAATATCCAGGATTGCAATTTTGAAACATGTCTAGACCTTTCTAAGAACCAAGACAAATTAGTGACATCAATCAATGCTACTCTTACAGTGGCTACAAATGCCCTCAATTGTCAGTCAAGTAAATTAGAGATTCAAATGGTCACCATGCAAACACTAGCGCTCATCATAGCAAACATGGTGGCCAAGTTAGAAGATATGGAAAAAGAGTTAGAGCAAAAGAATGCCACTGTAAAGTTTTAGTAAAAAAACTATCAACATTTCCCGAAGTACTTATGATGATGGTAAGGGATCTGAGAAATCTCATGTCGGTAAGTGAGACAAAAGTATGCATGGAATGATTGGGAGTGGATATTAATAAAAAGGGGCCTAGAACTCAATCTTCTTTCTTCGCATGGTTGTAGCTGTTGGTTTCATGTCTCTTGAGACAAGGGGTAACAAGGACTAGACCAGTGATACAAAGGGATAGGAAAGAGATAGCAGCAGCTACACCTTGCTACCCTTAATTGACATCTATTTTCTTTCAGATCTGCCTGACTAACTGGTATATTTATGCAGTTTACTGAGCAGGGGACGTCACCTATAGATTCAAGGCAAGACCTGATATAAGAGAGCCAAGGGATCTTCAATCTCTGGTCAAAAATTAAGCAATCCTATATGATATCCCAGAAACTTGTTGGTTTTGGTCGAATAGAGCACCTCAGTAGAAGAGGTGCTAGCTTGAGCGTGTCCTCTACGTATGCTACAACTAGCTCCTCATGAATACCACAATTGGAGGTATGACGAAGTATCCCAAGGGGACAGCATAAAACAGATTTTGTATTCTGGAGCCTGTTGACATCCATGTAACCCCCATATACTAGAGCCATAACACATCACTGGTACATGTATATAAATAAATATTTTCATATGTGGAATTATCGATTTGCACCCAATATTAGTTGTTAGATTAAACAAAGAGTCTACAGATTGAAAAAACACTGATAACAGGATTTATAGGACCCATCCCCATGAAAGGTCATTCCCAGATACGAATAGGTGGTAAACTCTTTCTAAAGCATAATGAAAAGGTCGAGGTGCTGTGGAAATGAAGTTAAAAAGCAATGTAAGAGGCAGCAGAAAGGCATGCTGTTCCCCTAGATTTAGAGAGGATGTGTCTAAGGGATATGTACTGTAATGAAAAAAAATGTATATTGTTTTTAACAAATTTTTATGATCTTACATGACTCTTGTGGGATCATAAATAGTTTAAAGGTGTAGATGAGTTCTGAACACACTGCATTAGTAGGAATGTATATTGTGGTCATTGCTTTTGAAAGGAAGTGTGTCAAAGATAAGTACTATGATGAGCAGATGGTTAATTTCCATTTTCCAAAAACGTTGCAATCTCGCAAGACTCTCCTGGGAACGTGAACAGTAGAAAGGAGTAGGTGATATTGAATACACTGTAGTATATACACTTTGTAAGAGTTGTGAGTAGGGTATAGTGTCCAGTGTTAGAAGTGAAGACAGTCCCTGGACAGAACATACAATACACACCTGTCATCCAAGAGAGAGGCCTCAACAGAGAGGCCAGTCTCTCTGCAGACACCCTACTACGCACACTCGTCATCAGAGACAAAGTTGTGACAGAAGAGGCCAGTTCACGTACACAGCCTAATACGCACACCTGTTATCTGAAAGAGAGAACTGGCAGGAGTGGTCAGTCTAGGTATAACGTCCTTCTGTACAGCCATGAACTGACATAGCAATGTGACAGAAGTGGCTAGTCCATACACCTGTTGCTTGGCAGATACAAACTCTTCAGGCTTGTTATAATTGATATCAGGGATAAGGTTTATTAATTTCTTCCAAGCAGAATTATTCAAGGAAGAAGAAAAACAATATTCTATTGTACCGATGCAGCTGTAGCATTATGATTGATGTCTGTCTCTTCTTTCTTATAGGGTCATCTTGAGGTAGTCCCCGGCACCCTCAGAGAAAAAAAAACACTGGTAAGTCTTGTGTTCTTAGGTTTATCCTTTCTATCTCACATCTGTGCTTTCTGTTCTCTTTCAGTACTTTATTTAACTACTCTTCTATTCTTTCTCTCGTTCTTTCTTTCGTGTTTTTAATCTTTTTCAACTTTATCCTGCCCGCTATCTTGCAAGAGTACTTAGGGCCAGATGAAACAAGCATTTTGCATGGTGCAAACTGCGAAAATCGCAGTTTGCGCCATGCAAAATGCACATCGCGATGCACATTCACAATTTGCGAGTCGTACCGACTCGCAAATTGTGAATGCGACTCGCAAATAGGAAGGGGTGTCCCCTTCCTATTTGCGACTCGCATCGCGATGCTAAATTGCTTTGTGACCGCGAATGCGGTCGCAAAGCAATTCGCAGTTACCACCAGTGTCCCCACCGTACCGACTCGCAAATTGTGAATGCGACTCGCAAATAGGAAGGGGTGTCCCCTTCCTATTTGCGACTCGCATCGCGATGCTAAATTGCTTTGTGACCGCGAATGCGGTCGCAAAGCAATTCGCAGTTACCACCAGTCTCACACTGGTGGTAACCCATTCGCAAAAGGGAAGGGGTCCCCATGGGACTCCTTCACCTTTGTGAATGTTGCTCAAAATGTTTTTTTAGAGCAGACAGTGGTCCAATGGACCACTGCCTACTCTGAAAAAACTAAACCAAATGGTTTTGTTATTTTTTTTATTTTGCAACTCGTTTTCCTTTAAGGAAAACGGGCTGCAAAATAAAAAAAAAATGCTTTATTTAAAAAGCAGTCACAGACATGGAGGTCTGCTGTCTTCAGCAAGCCACCATCCCTGTGAGTGCAAGGACTCGTTATGGGGTCGCAAAATGAGATCCACCTCATTAATATAAATGAGGTGGGTCTTTGCGAACCCATAGCGAATCGCAGACTGTGTCTGAGACACTGTTCTGCATCCGAATTTGCGATTCGGAACTTGCTACATGTGGCCCTTAATAACCTAAATGGTATCTGCTTATCGAATGTTTCAATATTAATAAACCTGATCTATTCTAGTGCGGAAAGGCTGTGAGTGCAATTGCCAGTACGGTGCTGCCTGCCCCGTCTGTTACTTCTCCATCCACCTGCTTTCACCATTGCATAAACTCCCACACCTGTGAAAGCCACGTTCCTTCGGGAGAGTGGCAGCTAGATGGGAGTTCTGCTCTCCTCCATGCTTGGGCACACCTCCTTTCACCTTGTCTCACAGCCTCTCTCAGCGGCTCTCCTGTGGCTCCGGTTCTCCATAGGCGGGCTCCGGGCTGATTCTCCTTTCTGTCTCCACAGCTTCGGCGTCCTCCTTCGAGCTCTCACGGCTCCCATAGAATTCCACTTCAGCACTCCTTTGGGGCTCCAGTCCCCTCTCAGTTTCACTGGCCTCTGCTCTTATTCCCACCTCCTGAGCTTGTCCTTCTTCTCTTTCTGGTGTCTTTTTAATCACGTCATAAAAGAACAAAAATGTTTTATCTCTTTCTTTTGCAGGTATGAGGTTTGGTCTGGACTAGCAGCGGATATCAGGTACGTCTTCCCTAAAGTCACCCTCTTTCTCCTGACAACACCCTATTATACCCATGCATCATCTGAGACAGACTTCTCACTAGAGAGGTCTTTCTCCACGCACCCTGCTATGCACTCCCATCATCTGAGAGAGAGGTCTGGAAAGAGAGGGTAGTCCATGTACACACCCTACTATGCACAGCCATCATCTGAAACAGAGGCCTGACAGAAGAGGCCATTTCATGTACTCCCCCTAATACGTACACCCATCATCTGAGAAAGAAGACGTAATGGAGGGGCAGTCTCTCTTTGTACACCCTACTACGTAAACCTGTCATCTGTGAGAATGGTCTGAAGGAGAAGGAAGTCAATTGGCATACCTTACTATGCACCCCTGTTATCTGAGAAAGACATGTGGAAAGAAAGGTCAGTCAATGCAGAAACCTTATTATGCACACCTTTCATGTGAGAGAGGTATGAGGGAAGAGACCCGTCTCTCCTTATACCCTACTATGCACACACATCATCCAAGAGAGGGGTCTCAGTGGAGAGGCCAGTCTCTCCATGTACACCTGTCATCTGAGACAGGTCTCTCCCCAAACCCTGCTATACACACATCATATAAGAGCTAGGTCTCAGTGGAGAGGATACTCCATCCACATACTACTATTTTTGTAAAAATCGGTCGAGATTCTGCGAGACTCTCACAAGAGTAGCTTACAAGCTTCAGAGTGTGAAGCTTGCTGCATGGACATGTGCAATCTTGAAAGAGGCTCACAAGACCTGAGGGAAAATTACTGAACCTGCATCAAAGTGTTTTATGAATCCACATGGAGAATTACTGGGACTGCCACAAGGTGTTTTACGATCCCGAAAAAATCCACAAGCTCACATGGGGGGAAGTAAAAAGAAAAGGGCCAAGCCTCAAACAATAGTTGCCATTCTTGTTGCATGGTTGAAGAAATGCTGTGTGGTGATTAGGTGCAGAACCAGGGATAGCTCAGATTGTATTTGGTGATTTGGAAGAGAAGGAAGCCTGATGGAGTTGTGCTCAGCAGAAGTAAGTGAATTTGGGACTGATACAGACTGCTGTTTTCAGCCGTTTATATGAAAGTGCTCTACGATCAGGAAATTAGAGATATACTTTATGAACTTTTGTTGAGAAGTATCAGTAAGTGCACTACTGTTGCTAAATGTATTCTATACAAGGTTTAGTGAGTTAAAAGCTGTTTGTAGAGGTGTGTGTTTATTAATATAGGTTCTGTGAAGTAGACTTTAGAATGTGGAGAGATATCATGAAGTATTGAATGTTGGATACAAAATGAAATTTTAAATCTGTATATATTTGTCATTAAAAGAAGTAGTGTTTCTGACAATATAAAACAAAGCATCTGCAATCGTTAATAGAAGGGCTAATGTTTTTGTGAACCTTACTGTTCATAAATGAGATGTTTGATTGGAGAATTTGCCATTTCTAGAGTAAAACACTATGCACACTGTTAGGAAAGGTGTGTGAAGAGGAATGTGTTACTTTAAAAATTGTTACAGAACCATTTTTGAAGGCATGTTACAATTTAGTTGTTGATTTAAATGCAGTGTTTGAGGCAGTGGAATTTTTAACTGAAGGAACACGAAGTTAGTGGTGCCGTACATCTAAAGATGTGATTGTGGGTACAAAATATAGAAATCTTCGGAAAATGGAGTGATGTATCATTGTTATCAATTACTGATCAGTATGTAAGTTCATATTTTTTATCTTTTTTTGTTTTTTTTTAAGGACACAATTGAAAACAGAAGGTCTGAGAAACAGAAGCACTATGTCACACAATATATGAAGGAGAAAAACAAAAACTGCTTACTTTTGAAGAATGATGGAACAGTAACTGTGTGGAAAATCAGGAAAAAAATAATTGTGCAAATTATGTTGTTATTACTTCCTTCTGCAACGTTTATACCCTTGGAGAAGCTTGTCCTGGGTAGCACTGCTTGTTTTTGACAAAATGTTCTGCTTATTTAAGCCAAAAAAGTGTTTTATTTATATACGGAGGGTTGTTATCTGCTTAGGCAGTGAGTACCTGAGGAGAGGTTGTATCTGTCAGTTGAAAGAATGTGTAGGCAGCTGAAGAACTGTGTAGTTTATCTGCATGAGCTAAGTTTATCTTAACTATCCTTTTAGAATGACTGCATCTTCAATACTTCAACATGCCTGTAAAGGATGTAAGACACTGGTTGTTTCTAGTTTCTTGGATGAACTCCTTTTTGCACATTTTTTAACAGACTGTTTTGCCACCTAGCCTGGCTGAAAAAGACTAATAAATTAGATATTGTTCGGCAGGCTAAGGTGGCTGAAACAAAGGAAAGGAAGACCTATGTACATCAAAATCCAGTAGGCAAATGAAGACAACTAGGAGGTGGTATTACTACCTAGTAAAAAGAGGGGGAAAAAAAGTAAATATTTTGTAATGTTTGTTGTTTTGCTTTTTCACTATTGTTGTTGCACTTTACTGATGTTGTTATTGTTTGTATATGTTGTTAAATTGTTTTTATTAAAGGTTTAAAGCTCCTTCTTTCCTTAATAGCTTTTAAACATTTGAAAATTATTACAGGCTTTTAAAGTTGACTAAAAGTGGCAGCTCATTCTTCAAGAACTATAACTGTCCTGCTACATGTGTATGTATATGTCCCGATTCGCTCCCTGTGCTCTCATACCCATCACCAGGGGGTGTAATTGCGGGACTTTTCAATGTTCTAATTAGCTTCCAGACCTTCCACTGCATGCATATCCTGACTTACAGCAATTTGGACACTATTTGCAAATTACCATCCATTCCGAATCCATGCTGAGTTTTGCGGAAGCCATTCTGCTCATGCTTGGAACTTCATTACCAAGAATCGCCTGCTCACTGCTTCAACGCCACCCCTGCACCCCTGCAGGCCAAGGATAGATGGAGGAATTCAGAACACCTATGGCTGGCCGCTGCTAGCCTGCTCACACTTGATGCATGTGATTACTGTGATCTCTTTTAAGCCCAGCTCCCATCAGCCCAGTGTTAGTCATTGTAACTGTATTCCGGTGACACTGACCCTTCTTTCCTAAAGTTTCTGAGGCATAGTTATTTCTTCTTAATGTTTCTGTGCCTTGGCTATTCCTTGTTCCTTGAATTAGCACTGCCTGCAGTGCTACCTTGACTCCTGAGCCTTAGTTAACACTTGTTCTTGAATTAGCACCCGCTCCAGTGCTACTTGGCTCCTGAGCCACAGCTACTCCTTGTACTTTGATCTATTTCTGCTTGCTGTATTTTCTTGTTTCCTTGATTCCTTTCACCAGCACTTCTTGTGCTCCCTTTAAGCCTCTCCTTCTGCATTTTCCTTTTCCCAGTCCTTGCCTTTCTTTACGTTTCTTTGTTTCAGTTCCTAGTTTGTAGTTGTCCTGCCTTTTTGCTTCTAGTTTCCTTGTACGTTTGTTACTTGCTTTCTGGCAAGTGTGCCCTTGTTTTCTATTCTTTCCTGTTAAGCAGTGGTCCTTGCTAGCTCCTTGTCTATTGTGATTGCATTTAGTTCTACACCCTTGCTTTTACAACCTTGAGTGTTCCTGTTTGATCGCCAGGACCCGTGGGCTCAGCTGATAACGTAGGTGGTGTTTGTTGTGCACTGTGAGTATTGTCTTTTTAGTTACTTTTTTAACATCACCACAAGGGTCATCTCCTCAGACCCTGCCTTTGCATGTATATCCAATATAACGGTATTAGCAGTCAGAATCTGTAACAACAATTGTGGGTGAGGAACTTTCTGAGCTTCAGTCTTATGGTATGGAGCTCCTGAGAGCTTTACCCCAAATACACTTTATTGTAGATATTTGTCTTGCACGTTCGTCCTGTGGTGTTAGTTAGTCTGGATGCCACATTGCCTCTTGAACATCTGCTCTTTCTGAGTCTTATCTCTCCTATTCCCCTAAATAGAGCTTCCATTTTGGATCCCCTCTCTCCTCTGACTGTCTGTGTGATCCCGGACAGCTCTATATCTGCATTCTGCATCCTTTGTCTTCCCTGCCACCAGTCTAGCCAGCACCCCCTGACAGTTCCTGACAGTATGTTTAAGGTACTATAGAGAGATTAGTACTTCTTCCCACTGAAGAATATAGATTTTTATACAAGATGCAGGTTTTTGCATAGAGGCAAATGCATTCTTATATTACACTACCCACAGCTGTCTGCTTGTGGAGAAGATAGTTATTTTTCACATCTTAGAACAAATGCTTGTCACTCTGGAGAAAAGTTTCAGCACAGAGCACTGTGCTTATGTACATCGTACTACACATGCATTCCCCCATAAGGAGATGTCTAAGAGAGAGGTGAGTGTGTCCTTACATTCCAATGTGCACACTGGTTGTCCAATACACAGTTGTCTACTGACATTCATTATCATGAAGAGAGGTGTGAGCAGAGACAGCATTCTCTACCTACAGTGTATTTTGCACACGTGTTACTCTGGGGAGATGTCTCAGCTGAGAGTGCATGGTTGTTTCATATCATAGTCTCTAAAGTTGTTATGCAAGGTATACTTATGAACATAAAGGTAATTTCAACTCCATACCTTATTTGTACTTCTTTCATAATGGGGAGAGGTGTGACCACAAAGGTAAGCCACTTTTCACACTCAAATTTGCAAAAGCATTATCTAAGAGATACATCACAGGAGAGAGGACAGTCTCTCTACACGCTGTACAAGGCAAAGTTATCATCCAAGAGACTTGTCTCAGGAAACATGGCAGTTTTTCCCCGCAGCCTACTATGCACACCAGTCAGCCTGAGAAAAGGTATGAGTAGAGAGATACATTTCTCTCAAACCCTACTAGAGACACCTCTTACCCTGGTAAGATGTGTTTGCAGAGAGAGGACTTCCTTTCCAGACAGTGCTACATATTGCTCTTGTTCTAAGGGAGGTATGAGGACAGATGCCACTGGTTCATTTCATCGTACTGTATATTCAAGTTTTTAAGGAGATAGGTGTTATTGCAGAAGTCAAAATTTCCCTGCTTCCTGCATACTACTATATATATCTGTCATGCTGAGGAGAACTGTGAGTGGCAGGGAAATCAATTCCCACATACAAATACAAATATGGTTATTTCCCTAAAGAAGGGTGTCAATGGGAAAGCTAGTACATTTTATACTTAGTATAGAAGAGTGAGGGCTTACAAATGAGGTGAGTACCATCCACACCCTAACATATGTACTACTGAGGCTGGGAAAGGGTTGAATGGAGAGGTGTGTCTCTTTACACCCTGCTCTACACACTAGTTATCAGAATGCAAGGTCTCAGCTGAGATGCCAGTCTCTTCCAATAGTCTAGTAGTGGGAATTATAAGGGATAACTATTATAATGACAGACAATGTAAAAATCTTCTCTAAAATGTTCTTATGATCTCGCAGGAGTCTCACAGGATCGAAGAAAAAAAAAGTGGAGGGGTCACGAAAATCTGGTGCATATAAATGATACCTATTATAACAGGATATGTTCAGTCGAATTACAAATTCAATTATACAAGTATAGTCTTGTGAGACGCTCACAACTGCAAACATTGGCCCCTCACAGCGGACGCAGAAGACTGGGGACCTGACTCTTGCAAGAGGTTTGCGAGAATGACCCATGCTATGTATGGGAGCAGTTTGCCTCTCATGAGTGTCTTGCAGGAGTCATCAAGAAGGAAAACAAGCATTTGCAATGCAATAGGTCTTGCATTTGTGAGAGTTAGAGCTATTGGCGTTGTAAATGACAATGTCTTTTGCCTATGTCTTTTGCTTTGGAGTGTAGTGGATGTATCCCAGGTGCCACAGCAACCCTCCCAGGCCTGTCACTGTAGGAGAGAGGACACAAAAAGGCCGGCATGTTGGGAGTGTTTTTGCCTCATTCCTGGCTGTGATACCCTAGAGATGCAAACCTTTCTAGTGTGTTTACCTAAACCTTCATAGCACCAACAAGCTACAAACAGGCACTTAACCTGGAGAATGAGGGGGTCATAAGAGTTAGGAACAAAGAAAAGTGGACAGACACATATTTCTGTGTGTTCAATTTTTAAAGGAATTATTCTTCTAGATTGGCAATTTCAGCCTAACTTTTCAAACCATTACTGTATTCAAAGAGAATAACAGAAGAGGCAGCTTAACTGAACAGGAGGCTTCAAATGTGTGCAAATTAGTGAAACAGAGCTTCAGTGGTGGATGGGCTGACAGGATAGGTTCCAGAGATTCGACATCTGTGACCTTGGGTCAGTGTTTTAAATCAAAATACAGAAGTGCTGGTGTTCTGTATTCATTTAAAGCACTGCCTTGGGTTAGTAGTCTTAAGACAGCCCTTAGCTCAGGACTGGACTCTGAAGAACAGATATGTGTACCTGAATCTCCTGGGTCGTGGCAGAACCTTTTCGGTGCATATATTTATGCACTGACTGATGGTTTTGAAGTCATAATTATCTCTGTTGGAGTGGCTACTCAAAATTTGACGTCTTGGCATTGCCATCTGGACCGCACAGAGTAGAGTGGGAAGCCTGGGTTTGGATAATGGAGTGTTTTTTCACCTAGATCAGTGGTGCTCATTGAGGCTCCTACAGGGCTGGTTCATTGGCATTTTTTTGGGCTAAGAAAAGGATTCAAATGTACATTTTTTTGGGACTTGAAGGAAGGTCCAGAACCATGTCAGAGTTTGTTGGTACCCACATAAGATAAATTGCGTAAAAATACAGAACCTATTTACACAGTGATTACCCTGCAAGCCTGGCATTGATCCTGCCTGTTTGTTGTCTTATACAAAAAAGACTTTAGTCACAACAACACATTTGCGTTACATAAGTTAAGTACAAGCAGTGGCTGGTCCTGGTGGCCACAGTTTGTGAACAACAGTTCTTCTGTTTAAAACATCTCCTACCCATGGAGTCTTTATTGTTACTGTCCAGGATTGACTTTGAAATGTAGTCCTTAGAGTGTGTACCCATATGAACAAACACACATATATTCCTATCGACATGGGGATGCATGGGGAAGCACTGAGAGGAACACCAGTAGAAGCAGGAGTGAGAAAAGGGCCACTTCATAGGGTCAGAAAGATATTTTCTTGACATTGATTTTCCATTTACTTGGTAACCACGGCAATCAGAAATAATGTATAGAGTTTACATCAAATGATGCATGGGAAGTTAGGGGCGTGGTTACACGAAGCTTAGGGTTGAAAAAGAGGAGAGTAGGTTATACATTACTGAACTGTGACAGACGATGCATGGATCATTATATACAGGAGTCCAGAGGGTGATGGGGAAGCACTCTGTGCCTTTGACAGTGACTGCAGGAGGTATTTGAGGTGATGTCTCTTCAAACAGGAAGTAGTGCTATTTGAGCACTGTTTTAGACAGCGCTTCCAGAAGTGGCATCTACAAGGTCACAGTAGCTGTGAGGGGACTGTCATCAAAGCCATGACACCAGTGAATTCTGAGAGGAGGAAGTGATGGAGTTTGCTTCACTTTTGTGCCTTATGGTACGCTGCTCCTCTCACTGTGGCACCCTTGTGTTAGCTTCTTTGCACTGCAGGGTTAGGAAATGGCTGCCTCTACTAACTGAACTCTATTTGAAGAGGCTCAATTTAAATCGAAAGGCTAGTACTTTTTTTTGCTATCAAGCTTGAGGCTGTGAAGTGCTTGGGTCTAGAGTCACAACTCACTTTCCACCATTTTGGAGACAACACCTTTCACCTAGAACTATCCTATGTGCTTGATTGGTGACCCTCCGGAGGTTATTAAGAGCACATGCTGTAGCCTAATGTTAAGCTCTGATCAAGTCAGTTGGTTAATGCACCCACTGCAGAGGTCTTGACAGAACGAGAATGTCACAGATTACAATCCTGACATAACTTTTCACTGTTTCATCTCTGCAAGGTGGATGCACATGAATTATACTGATTTTGTTAAGAATGGCACCCTCTTTGCAGTGCTATGAAATGGCAAATCCTGTATTACCAAGCCCTATATAAAAAAATTTAGTTGTTCACAGACTGCCCCAACATGCACCCGACAAAGAACTCCAAGAGAGAGGATGTGGCGTAAAAGCCAGAGCTGCCGTTTTTGGAGCTGGAGAACATGGTTTGTGGCTCGGCACCTGCTCAAAATCCTGTGAATCTGGGCAATTAACATAATTCCCTTTGCTACCAATAATGAATGTGTTCTTGTGTAATATTCTTGTGTTATGCTCACATAAAGCACTGTAATACCTTTGTACTGTGTTTGTGCTATATAAAACTGCTAAAAAAATGTTTTAAAAATAAATCGCTCCAATACCTTTGTGTCAAGCTCGTGCTACATAAAACTGCAAAAAAAACTCACAGACATCGTAAAGAAACAGCAAGATGCCTGAAAACGAGTAAGAAACAACATACCATCAAGAGAGTGAAGCAGCAAAGCAAAATAAATCAAGGCTGTATGGGACAAGTGGCCAAGTGGCACAGGAGTCAACAAGCGACAGCGGAAGGAGGGTGATTGGGTGGCAGAACAAAGAAGAATACGACGTGGGGGAATTCGATTTACTTGCTATGGACAAAGCAGTAGGGTATGTGTACAGTGCCCCCGAGCTCAGCATTGAAAGCACATTGGCTCACAGAATCTGGAAACCAAGAAAAAAGTCCCCAAAGAGCAGATAAACACAACAAAGCATAATTATACAGTAGTTAGTCCATGCTCCCAGAGAGAAAAAGGAGGGACAAAAAGGCATGACTGACCACTAGCAAGCAAGAATTTTTAAATGACACTGAAACGAACAAATGAAACGGCTTTAAGCCCACAGAAGTTAAGTATACTAAAAGTATACAAGAGGCTGTACGCTTATGCTCAACCTATAAAAGGGCTACATACTACGAATAAAATACGTAATTAAAGTGTAGAGTAGCACTGAAAAGACCTTTTTCAAGTAACATTTTAAACAACTTTATTTTCTGTGTTTTTTTATCATGTTTTACTTTTTTGTATTTTTTTAAAAAGGGATTGAATACAAATAATAAACAAGGAGTAAAAATATATCTACTACTAAACAAAGAGGAGAAAAACGTATACATTATTTATTTTTTTTAAAAGACTGCCTAGGTGGGTTTTTATGATGCTGGGCAAGCCTGTCCTGTGCAGCTCTGCTTTTCTCAGAAGAATAAATAATCTCCTTGCATAAGCAGAAAAAAGTCTTTGTTAAGATATGCAGGGTTGTAATCTAGTTCGAGCGGTAAATGGGCAGACCCAGTGTCATCAAGTTCAAAAAAGAAATGGATGCCCCTGATGAGTTATCAAGCTCTGCAGCACAGGCTAACTCAGCCCAAGCAAGGCATTCAGGGTCCATAGCTTGCAAACGTCACTACATCCCATTGGTACTCATGGAATATTGCTTGTTCCGGCTGCCCCTACTAAATTCTTTTTTGTATATCTTACAAATTACATATTTGGCATATATTTTCTTCCCTCCAGGCCTCACCTGAAAAAATTACCAGACCAAGGACTCCTTGGGTGGCTGAGGTGGCTGACTTGCAGGAACAGAAGTAGGATTCTCATCTGAATCAGATAATGACATTCTGATCAAAGAAAATCAGCAAGTCAAAGAGGTAGTCAAAAACGTGTAATCACAGAAAGACCAAATAGGAAAATGATGCAAGAAGGAAGGAGTCTTTTTTTGTTAAATAAAGACATCCAGATGAACCAATCACAATCCTTCTTTAGGTTGTCGTTCCTTTCCAGGCGTCTTGTGTGTTTCTTGTGGGAGGCCGGCAAGATTGTAAAAAACAGAGACCTTTTCTTAATATGTCAAATGCAACAATACATCAAGCTGTTTTGTACTTTAAACAACACTTCTCATGTCGTATTTTCTTCACAACTACAAAAATACACTTCTGAACTTAATTCCGAATATACGATCTTGCAAGCAGATCATGAGATCTGGACAGGAAGTACAGCCCCTTTGTATTACACGCTGGGGATTGTGTTTTTTTCTCCCACTATCATCTTGCTAAAGCCGTAAGTTTTCAAACAAAATAACTTATTCAATATTCATACTGTAGTGACTTTAGTATAAGAGAGATAGTCACAACAGTGAATGCCAATACCAAAACAAATACCCTACTACAAACAGATTTCATCTGTATCAAACCCCTGACACAAACTGAACCACATTAAGAAATAAAGTAAATTTAAGTAGGGAACTGAATACTATAAACTGTTTTTACTCTATGGAGAGAGTTCTCTCCATACCTCACTGGTTACAAACAGTGAAACCTTCATGAGAAATACACCAAAGAGTATTGAAAAGAATCTACTAAAAACAGCACACATTCTATGCAACAGTTGTCAAAAAAACACTATTTGCTAAAAATAAACAAGATCTGAAAGTGCCAAAGATCATACTACCTGCACCTTTTATAGTGTGGTGAAAACTTTACAGATAGCCTTTCTTTTGAACAAAAACAAGTATGCATACATAGGTTTGAATCTGCATGGTAAGTATAAATTATCACACTGAGACGATTTTCTCTAACAACTCCAGGCTGTCTATAAAAGTTAGTATCTACTATGTAGAATCTTTCTCCTGTTGGAAACTTTTTCTGCAGAACCAATAAGTTGTGTCAAGCATAATCAATACAAGTCAACTGTCACTCACACACAGAATTATTATTGAATGCAATCATTTGTAACGTGTTAAATACCTCTACATAGCTATGGTGCATTAGGTGCAAAAGCGTTTTGGAATGGCACTACCCACCTATGAGGATCTGGTCAGGAAATGGTGCATGAATACTGAGGATTGTTCTAAGAATTTGATGAAAATGATTATTAAGCATGCCAAATGCAAAATGGAATAGTATACCATGAAAATAGAGTCCATAATTAAGGAGTTGTAAAAGGACAAGGATAAAAAAGAAACTGGAGAACTACTAAGGAAAAGGGAAAAAACATTACGAACATATGATGAAGAAATCATGTCGAGGAAATCCAGAAGGTTTACCAGAGACAAATTTGATTACCAGTACAGACGGATATATACGTTAGAGAAAAAAAATGACAATTTGAGAATGAAGGAGAAAATGGAAAAAACCTGCATGAAAAGTGAAACTGGTGTTACCTCTGTGGCTGGAACCAGTGCAGATGATGGTCCTTTTGAGAGATTGGATTTTTATAGGGGTGTTATGCCTTTTATGAATGACAGCATGACAAGGAGGAAGAGGCAAGCAAAAAAAAAAACATCAACAGAGAAACTGTAGGACAAGGAGGGGAAAAAGAAGCAGGCAAGGAAAGAACAAAATGAAGAAATAACAATCCTGATGGTAAAGGATATGCATGTACAGGAGGGACCATTGGTAATAAATATATCCTATATCATATTAACTCTGAATCAGCAGATAATTTTGGATTTGGGTTTAACATTCTGCCTCTTATCCACTCCGGATTTCCCTAATGCCAGAAGTTAGATACACAAATGTATTAGAAAATTGAAACTGCATAAATATTATGAGATGAAACCTAGAGAACCTGATCAAATAATGGAAACATTGAATTTCGAAGTTGGGGATGTCCCTGAATTACTGGAGATTCACGATCTTGCTGAAGAAACACCATGGAGAACGGAGAGAAGTGCATCGCAAGTTTCTAGGCTGAAGGACATGGGATTCAACACAGACATGATAGTAACCAGTGGATGTAAAGCAAAAAACATGTTTTGTCATGAGTCATATATAACAAATGTTGTGATATGGAATTGCTTCATTGATAATCTATTTATTTTGTGGGAAGGAGAAGACTCGAAGCTGGAGGAATTTATATCAAAATTTAATACTAATGATTACAATATCCGCTTTACTGGAAAACATAGTCAACAACGTAGTGAGTTTCTGGATGTTAAATTGGATGTAAGCAATAATAATTTGAACACACAAATACACAGGCAGCTATGGCAGCAAATTCTATATTACATACTAACAGTGGCTATCCATTGGTATTGAAATGAAGTATACAGGGTGGGCAAATGTTAAGAGAGTGGAGGATCTGTTCGGAGTTTGATATGGAGGCAACCAAAATAATGAAGAGATTTCTCCACTGTGGTTATTCTGTAAATGTTCGTAAAAATGCCTTGGAAAGAGCTCGGGAGAAGAAAAGGAATTCACTTCTAAATGGCCATAACATGGGACTTTCAGAAACAAGTGCAGGACTCTTACAATTGGAGAAAAACTGCAGGCTGTTGTTGGAATATAATCAAGTGCAATCTGATATAAAAAAAATTGGCACATCTTGGAGCGAATCAACACATAAGAACATTTATTGGTGGCAGACCAATGATAACCTCTTGCAAAACGAAGTAATTGGGTGACATTTTGATGAAGAGTTTCTATGACCCCAAAGGGGAATGATTGGCTAACTGAAGGTGGAAAATACTTTGTTAAATGAGGCACCTGTAAAGCCTGCCAGTATGGGCAGAATCAGAAGGATTACAGAACCTTTGAGGGACGGATAATTCTCATACAGGATAGGATCACCTGCAACACGAAATTTGTTGTGTCTGTACTTGAATGTGGCTGTGGGAAGTGCATGTTGGAAGTACAATTAAAAACTTTAAAAAAGGATTCTCCAGCATCTGAGGGCAATTATGAATGGTGACACAGCTCATCCTATGGCCAATCAATTCATGCAGCACCATCAGGGATTGTCATCTGGATTAAGATACTGTGGGTTCAAGCACATAAAAGCCCACTCACAAGGTGGTGACGGGGAAAGAACTGAGGAAACAGTAATCCATATTGATTGTTACTTTGGGAACAGAGACACTGTAAGGTCATAACACTAATGCTGAACTCTATGTGCACTTATATAATATGGATTGGTAAGGGATGTCATGGGAATCTCCCCATGTTGAGAATAATGACTACTGATATGCCCCCTGATGGTGATTGACTGGATTTACCATGTGTCACTTGGGTTGATGGGAATGTGTGGGGATATGTATAGCAAATCTAGGAGATAGGCGCATCGTGGGGGTGAGTATGTTCAAAATCATAGGACTGAAATAAGTAGAGGGGCTTTTTGATGATGTGAGTTACAACTGTCTCCCTTCCCCCTACCCTATGTATGTCCCATGAAAGGATTGTAATGGTGTCACTGGTCTGGGGCATATGAATTGGTATCATGCTTTAATAGGTGAGCACAATGTGTTTTTGATGTCCTTCAGCACTTTCTCTTAGTTGAGTAATCAGGAGTTTGGAATATGAAGGCAGTTTAAGTATTATGTGATTGTGAAACTGTATCTTCTTACGTGATACACCATCATCCACTGTTGTAGGGGGTATCATGCATCTTCTGTTGTGCTGGTGCAATGAAATACAGAAGAAACCCAATTTTTAGCTGCAGGGTAATATGCATGGTGCATTTTTAAAATGAAGTAGTGCACTAGAATGTAGCAACTAATTTTGTTTTACTAGTATAGATAATTTGCACTTTGCACTTTTCAATGGAAAACTGTGAAAGTATATCTCCCAGCACAATGCACTTTTCAAGGGATTAGTGCAAAAAAGGAAAACACAAACCACTACTGTATAGTGCTATAATCCTTATGATTTCAACAGTAGGGGTTGATCCATCTGGGATACTTAAGGCACTTTTATAATGGAAAAGTCTGGTATGAAATTTAGGTAACTTAGATGTGAGAGGGGAATCATTTATCATCCATCCTTGTGGAGAAGCATGGGACACTTGATTTTGGATTAGGGCAATGGGGTGATGTAATGAAATATAGTAACTACCTTTATTTTGATTCATATGGTTGATATGCACAGTGCACTCTTAAAACGAATCAGTGTGATGGAATGTAGTGACTGCCTTATTATGGCAAATATGAATATTATGCTCAATGCACTTTCAAATGGAGCAGTGTAATAAAATATGGAAATTTGCTCTATACATATTAGTATGAATTTTGCAATTTGGAGTTCATTGTGGATTACACAAAATGGTATACCTTAATGAAATGCATTGTCGATCTAATCTGATTTTAAGAAGTAACTGCACACTCAAGCATATTGCAGAGACAACAGTGGAAAAATGGCCATAGAGAGATCTCGGGAGACTGGCTGTGTTGACTTCCTAGTAGTATGAGGGCCATGAAAATAAAGGATGGACTCTCAGGAAATAGAATTAAAAAAACATCAAAGTTCACTGAAAAACAACGAAGGTTACAGAGACAATATAGTTAGATTCAAATTTTACACACACAAAACAGCGTAAATGTAGTTGTAATAGTTAGTGTTATTTCAAGTAACCATTACTCTTCCCCTAAGGTAACTATAGCTCTCGTCCTCACCATGCACCTGAGGACCGCCACCTCTCCGGGGATCTATGTGTAATAATATGAGGAGGGAGGAGGGACTGCCACTTTACTGGGGATTGATCAGCTAATCGGAGGGGGGGCCATGTTGACACCCCTCCTGGTTTATAGATTGCCCTAGTTACCTCCACCTCCCAGGGGCACAATACTTTGAAAAAGGGAGAGGGGCCTATGTGCCTCCCTTTCTGGGCCGTATTAAGCCCCAGGGACCAACATGTCCCTGGAGTATGGCTGAAATATAAGTGGGAGTGGGGCCGCGTGGCCGCCTCCCGGGATGTTTTCGACCTCGGGAACTACTACCTCTCCAGGACTGGCCCTATGCAAAATGAAGGAGGGGCGTCTCCTGGAGATATAGGTGGCCCTGGGGTTTGCCATCCACCGGGGTGGGCTCCCTATCTCTAGAAGTGCACACTCAGGTGATAGTAGTTTGCTTTAACAGCTACCGCCAAGCGAGAGGCAACAGTAATTCCGCTACCAGCAGGCAAGAGCAGGAAAACTGCCCCCACTCACTGGGAGGTGAGATTTCATCTGTTTCCCTACCCATTATCAAGGGGGCAGGCAAACATATGAGAAGATTGCTCCTCCATGCAGGGAGCTTTTTTGCTGCTCCCTGCCTGTGGGAGCAATGCTTGCTCCTGCTGGGTATGGGGAGACGGCAGGGACCGCTGAGCTATTCAGGCTCCTCCCCATGGTACCCAGCACATAAAAATGCTTTCAACATGCACAAAACCATAGAGTTTCAGCTGTAATAGTTAGGGTTACTTCAAGTTACTATAACTCATACCCCATTGTAACTATAGTTCACCCTCTTGCCGGGCACAGCTAATTACCCCACATATTACATCTTTGATGACATCTTATATGGCATCAATGATAGTATCACTGCAGTATTTGCAATAACATTATTTGATGAGAAAACTGTGTATGGTGGAGTACTTCTGCATCAGGCATTAGGAAGCCTCAGGGACACCATCCCCGAGGGCAAAATCAGTAAATATGGTGAGAAGATCCATGGGTGTCAGTTCACCATAATGCCAGGGGTAGCAGAAGTGACATCACACACCATTTGACCTTTACTTTGACTCACACACCACTGCTTACACATGCAGACACATTCACACTCACTCTCACTCTCTCTCACATAAAGACACTCACCCAAACGCATGAATACAACATAGATTTAAAATCATTTTTTATTTAGCTTGCCTTACTTACCGTAGCTGCCAGATAGGGTCATATTCCACCTAAGGATACTCCATGTTGAGGAATAAAAAATTTGTCAGAAAAGCAGGAACATGGAAATCCCATGAACGTCCCTGTGTTCTAGGCACTGAGTATACCACCTCTAAGGCCAGGGGTCGCAAAGGCACTGCCATTGGTCACAAGGAGTGAGAAAGAGGTCACAGTTGTGACCACAGTGACCCCTGAATCACATCCATGGGAAGGGCCTGTGCCCCTCTCCCCAAGCCTTAGAGATGCCCTGAGGGCCCCATCCCCCAGAGCAATTATTTTTATGGGGATGTTGGGTCCCTCTCTACAAGATGTAGATTGACCCCAGAAACCTCATTCCCTGGGCCCTGATGTCAGCAGTGTCTTGGGCACCCAATCCACTGGGGCACGGCTATGTAAATTGTATTCCCTGCCCGCACTCTCCCCGCCAAGAAAAAAAGCTGCTTCCACCAGGAGGGAGCAAAGTAACAGCGCCAGCTCCCATCTCACACAGGGTGGTTGCTGGATGGAAAGCAAGGAGAGGCTTCAGGGTCCTTGGGTACCCCCACTGTGGCCCCCAACAACTCCTATGTTGTGAGTGCTTTAAAATTATGACTGGCCCCTGCAGGCATCCATGACGTGCTGGTTGCATAGCTGAAATGGGCCACAGGGGGCTTTGACCTGCTCCTTTCTCATTCATTGCAAGGAGCGAGTGATCATGCACAGTGAGGGCTTTTTAATAAGATTGTTTGATCCTGGTGGTGCTTCTAGAAAGGGAAGGGGCACCAGCAAACATTTTGTTGTTTTTATTTTGGAGAGCTTTAAGGAGAGGAGTTGCTACCAGCAGCATTAAACAGAAAACACAGTAATTCTCCTGGGCCATTGAATCCACAGGAGAGCTTACAATATTTTTAAGCACTCCAAGCTGAAGCTAAATTCTGTTTGGCTGCCGTGCAAGTGCCATTTGTGGTTGGTTCTATGGCTGCACTTTGTGGCCTAAATTTTTTTTAAAAAGATCCAAAGACGTTTTTAATGTGTATTTATAATGTTTTTTTGCAAGTATTTTTTGAGAATCATTATGATCCAAAATTGCAATATGTGTATTTATAATACAGGGAGTGCAGAATTATTAGGCAAGTTGTATTTTTGAGGATTAATTTTATTATTGAACAACAACCATGTTCTCCATGAACCCAAAAAACTCATTAATATCAAAGCTGAATATTTTTGGAAGTAGTTTTTAGTTTGTTTTTAGTTTTAGCTATGTTAGGGGGATATCTGTGTGTGCAGGTGACTATTACTGTGCATAATTATTAGGCAACTTAACAAAAAAAAAATATATACCCATTTCAATTATTTATTATTACCAGTGAAACCAATATAACATCTCAACATTCACAAATATACATTTCTGACATTCAAAAACAAAACAAAAACAAATCAGTGACCAATATAGCCACCTTTCTTTGCAAGGACACTCAAAAGCCTGCCATCCATGGATTCTGTCAGTGTTTTGATCTGTTCACCATCAACATTGCGTGCAGCTGCAACCACAGCCTCCCAGACACTGTTCAGAGAGGTGTACTGTTTTCCCTCCTTGTAAATCTCACATTTGATGATGGACCACAGGTTCTCAATGGGGTTCAGATCAGGTGAACAAGGAGGCCATGTCATTAGATTTCCTTCTTTTATACCCTTTCTTGCCAGCCACGCTGTGGAGTACTTGGACGCGTGTGATGGAGCATTGTTCTGCATGAAAATCATGTTTTTCTTGAAGGATGCAGACTTCTTCCTGTACCACTGCTTGAAGAAGGTGTCTTCCAGGAACTGGCAGTAGGACTGGGAGTTGAGCTTGACTCCATCCTCAACCCGAAAAGGCCCCACAAGCTCATCTTTGATGATACCAGCCCAAACCAGTACTCCACCTCCACCTTGCTGGCGTCTGAGTCGGACTGGAGCTCTCTGCCCTTTACCAATCCAGCCACGGGCCCATCCATCTGGCCCATCAAGACTCACTCTCATTTCATCAGTCCATAAAACCTTAGAAAAATCAGTCTTGAGATATTTATTGGCCCAGTCTTGACGTTTCAGCTTGTGTGTCTTGTTCAGTGGTGGTCGTCTTTCAGCCTTTCTTACCTTGGCCATGTCTCTGAGTATTGCACACCTTGTGCTTTTGGGCACTCCAGTGATGTTGCAGCTCTGAAATATGGCCAAACTGGTGGCAAGTGGCATCGTGGCAGCTGCACGCTTGACTTTTCTCAGTTCATGGGCAGTTATTTTGCGCCTTGGTTTTTCCACACGCTTCTTGCGACCCTGTTGACTATTTTGAATGAAACGCTTGATTGTTCGATGATCACGCTTCAGAAGCTTTGCAATTTTAAGAGTGCTGCATCCCTCTGCAAGATATCTCACTATTTTTGACTTTTCTGAGCCTGTCAAGTCCTTCTTTTGACCCATTTTGCCAAAGGAAAGGAAGTTGCCTAATAATTATGCACACCTGATATAGGGTGTTGATGTCATTAGACCACACCCCTTCTCATTACAGAGATGCACATCACCTAATATGCTTAATTGGTAGTAGGCTTTCGAGCCTATACAGCTTGGAGTAAGACAACATACATAAAGAGGATGATGTGGTCAAAATACTCATTTGCCTAATAATTCTGCACTCCCTGTATGTACATTTGAATATAGTTATGAGTGACTTTAGGTCAAAGCAAATAGGCCCGCCTCTTCTTTATGTTTTGGTGTTATGACCCTTTGACATTACAAGCAGATCAGGCTAACTTAAAATTACACATTTACATTGTCACATGACATAGTCATGTTTGGTAGAAGGAGGATATGTGCAGACAGCAGGATGAGCACAGGGCCTGGCCGCAGACCAGACCCTGCACCCAATCCATAAAACCATAGAAAATCCCTGAAAAAAAGGTTAACGTGATGTTATAGTTAACAGTTGTTTTAATATCTTCCTAAGCACTTTAAAAAATGCTAGAAATACACTGAAAATACGAAAGGTTAAAGGGGCATTACAATTAGGTGTAAATGTCAGTGAAAACGTATTCTTTTAAATGATCAAAACTACTGAAATTCACCTTTTATAGTTATCTCAAGTAACTATGTTTTTTAAACATGTTTATTGAGAGCAAAGCAGTAAGTAAGGCATAGCAATAGGATACAATTAAAGTCAGAGGAGTACTTGAACATACTACTTTCAGTAGAAACCAGTGCAGCATCAGTTTTGAATATATATAATAGGAAATAACATGGCAAATCTTCTCAGGTAAACACACTCCCACGTCAGATGTAGGAAGGACGCTGGGACAACCCCGCATCGTGGACAAACTGTCACCTGGTTCCACTGTTTCTAAACGCTTCTGAGTCATGTAAACATGGTTCAGGTAATAAGGTTGGGTCAATTTGAACCGCGCATTGCTTGCCACCTCTCAACCTGAGCAAGACTCTCCACAAAGCGCCATCCATGAGCATATTGGGCAGAGCAGGAACCCACCTGCCACGGACCCCAGAGATGTCAACATGGTGATCAGAATTGAGAGCCTTATAAAAGCGGAATTTCGACCTATGAGTTGACCCAGGGTCCAATATCAAGTGCAGCTTTTTAAAATCTGCCAGCTCCGTGGGGAAATAAGTCCAAATCCCAAACAGGTTTATAGTCTTCAGATAGAGGTCCCCGACAGTGTGGCAACTTCCCACAAGCCACTGTGATATATCGATCACAGTGCAAACTTCAGACAACGGTTGTAATGAATCAAGGGGCAATAGCCTAGTGTAGGGAGCTTGACGCAGCACCTGAGCTACAAAGTGTTACCAGGCTACCCCCGCCTGTCAGACAATAAAGGGGTGAGCAGCTAGGAATCCTGCCCCCTGCATAAGGCAGAGCAGCAGTTCCGCTCTAGAACCCCACGTACCCAACAGTCTCTTCTCAGCAGTTGATCCCTCTCCACACCATTGGACTACATATTGGAGAGAACTCCCAAAATAATACAGTTGGAGATCTGGAAATCCCAAACCCCCACCTTGGTATCCAGTTTGAGGATATACAATTTAACCCAGCTCCTCTTACCAGACCACACCTGTGCCACCAGAAGGCTATTTAATTTAGCAAACGTGAACTGTGGAACAACGCACATGGCAGTCTGTTAGGCATACCGACACCTGGGCAGTAGAACCACTCTGCATGGTGCAACTCTGCCCATAACTGACAGAAGAAGTCTGACCCAGAACTTAATCAATTCCTCCAGGCAGAGTAGAATTCTGCTCATGTTGTGATTGTAGCAGGATACACAGTTGTTAGCTATGTGGATTCCCAAGTAACAGAAATTATCCCGGTCTCATCGGAGGTGGTCCTCTGCAAATCATTCCACGTCAGGCATCCCAGTGCTGCCAACGGGAAAATCACTGTCTTCTGCTTATTGACCCACAGGCCCGAGGCAGTGGTGAATTCCTTTATGTTCTGTGGTAGTGCACAACTGATCCCTCAGGGTGTAAGATATATATGTGTGTCATCCACATAATGTGTGACACTCTGTCCACCTTGATACCACATCTGGTCATATCCCTGCAAAGGCAGATGGCCAAAGGCTCCATCCGCAGGGTGAAAAGGAGCAGCGAGAGGGAGACATCACTGGCTTGTTCCCCTCCCAATAGGGATGCATGCTGATACCTCCCATCCAGATCGCATTCTGGCCACTGGCTCTGCATAGAGCAACTGCCCACAGGATATAAACATTAGACCCAGTCCCATCCTCTGTAGCACTTCCCAGAGATATTCTCAATCGAGCTTATAGAATGCCTTCTCTTTGTCTAAGGTGATCAGCGCCACCTCCAGATCCCCATCCGTGATGGAGTGCTTCACATGTGACAACCTCTGCAGGTTAATTTGGGTTCTCCTGCCCGGCATAAAGCCACATTTATCACTCTGCACCAAGTGGGACACCACACAACATAATCTCGTCACAAGGGCCATTGCCCATATTTTAGTATCATCCCCTAACACTGAAAGGAGTCTATACGAGCTGGGATCCAAGGTGTCCTTTCCCAATTTAGGAAGCATGATTATCTGGACCTCTCCCATGGTTTGGGGAAGTATCCCACTGCTTAGCTCTTCCTGGAGCATCTTCAGCAAACGGGGCATAAGCAGCACCAAGTATGTCAGGTAATACTTCACTGTGAGACCATCCAGGCCCGGTGACCTAGTCTGAGCCATATACCCGGACCTCCTACTGCAGGTCTTCCACTAGGCTCTCCTTCTCTAGGTCCTACACATGCTTTACTGTAAGACTAGGGAGTATGAGGCCATCTAAAAAATCTCCCAACTCGTTTGAGAATCCCCCCTCCTGTCTGCTATTAACCGACACTAAGTTATCACAGAGAAGGTGGTTAATGCTGGCCTGTGGGCCTGTGTTAGAAATGGGGTCTTTGGTTGACAGTCAAGTTACCCCCTGTTCAAGCAAGGACCCTCACTCCAGTCAGGGTAAAAGAGAATCACCCTCAGCTAACCTCTGCTTACCCCCTTGGTAGCGTGTACCAACACAGAGTAACTTAATGAAAACACTACAAATGACACCACACAGGTTTAGAAAAATAGGAAATATTTATCTAAACAAAACAAGTCCAAAACGACAAAAATCCACAATACACAAGTCAAGTTATGAATTGTTTAAGATAAAATTCACAAATAGGGCTTAGAAACACAAAATGCTTCGACTAGGTGTTACCACGGCGTCGTGACGGAGTCGTTCCCAACAATCCGACACCAATGGTCAGTACCTTGGTGAAGAATAAAAACAAGCTGATGCGCGAACCAGGGGATTGCAGCATCTGTGCGAAACACTGAATCCGCGCACTTCGAGCGGCATTGGTCACGACGTGGTGCACCGACTTTCACGGAGTCACGGACTTTGGCGGGGCTACAGCGGTGTTGGGCCTGCGAAGGCCGTCCCGTTCCAGCGAAGATCACAGAGTGGGTTACAGGTGGCGTCACCAGATTCAGCAGCGGCATCGGTCCGGAGTCGTCCGAAGTCGATTTCCTTGAATTTTCAGCAGCTTTTCCTTTCAAGGGCCCAGGGACTGGATAGGGCACCACTTGTCAGGGCAGGAGTCTCAGTAGAGAGTCCAGGTGCTGGTAAGGGAGAAGTCTTTGCTGTCCCTGAGACTTCAAACAACAGGAGGCAAGCTCTAAATCAAGCCCTTGGAGATTTCTTCTCAAGATGGAAGGCAGACAAAGTCCAGTCTTTGCCCTCTCACTCTGGCAGAAGCAGCAACTGCAGGATAGCTCCACAAAGCACAGACAGGGCAGCTCTTCTTCCTCAGCTCTTCAGCTCTTCTCCAGGCAGAGAGTCCTCTTGTGGTTTTGGGTGCCCTTTTATACCCAATTTATCCTTTGAAGTCTCTTTTGAATGTGAAATCCTGCCTTGCCCAGGCCAGACCCCAGACACTCACCAGGGGGTTGGAGACTGCATTGTGTGAGGGCAGGCACAGCCCTTTTTTAGGTGTGAGTGACCACTCCTCCACTCCCTCCTAGCACAGATGGCTCATCAGGAAATGCAGACTACACCCCAGCTCCCTTTGTGTCACTGTCTAGTGTGAGGTGCAACCAGCCCAACTGTCAAACTGACCCAGACGGGTAATCCACAAACAGGCAGAGTCACAGAGATGGTATAAGCAAGAAAATGCCCACTTTCTAAAAGTGTCATTTTCAAACACACAGGCGGTCATTCCACCGCCGCCCACCATGTGGTTACCGCCGAACGACCGCACCGCGGTCAAAAGACCGCGGCGGCCATTCTGGCTTTCCTGCTGGGCCGGCAGGCGACCGCCAAAAGGCCGCCCGCCGGCCCAGCGGGAAAGCCCCAGCAACGTTGAAGCCGGCTCCGAATGGAGCCGGCGGAGTTGCTGGTGTGCGACGGGTGCAGTGGCACCCGTCGCGATTTTCAGTGTCTGCTTTGCAGACACTGAAAATCATTATGGGGCCCTGTGAAGGGGCCCCATGACACCCGTTTCCGCCATCCTGTTCCTGGCGGTATTTACCGCCAGAACCAGGATGTCGGGAAGGGGGTCGGAATCCCCATGGCGGTGCTGCAAGTAGCGCCGCCATGGCGGATTCCTTGGGCCAGGGGTAAACCGGCGGGAAACCGCCGGTTGCCCTTTTCTGACCGCGGCTTTACCGCCGCGGTCAGAATGGCCCTGGAAGCACCGCCAGCCTGTTGGCGGTGCTTCCGCGGTCCCCGGCCCTGGCGGTCATGGACCGCCAGGGTCGGAATGACCCCCACAATCTCAAAATCAACTTTACTAAAAGATGTATTTTTAAATTGTGAGCTCAGAGACCCCAAACTCCACATGTGCATCCGCTCCCAAAGGGAATCTACACTTTAATCAGATTTAAAGGTAGCCCCCATGTTAATCTATGAGAGGGACAGGCCTTGCAACAGTAAAAAATGAATTTAACAACATTTCACTGTCAGGGCATATAAAACACATTACTGTATGTCCTACCTTAATCATACACTGCACTCTGTCCTTGGGGCTACCTAGGGCCTACCTTAGGGGTGTCTTACATGTAAGAAAAGGGAAGGTTTAGGCCTGGCAAGTGGGTACACTTGTCAAGTCGAATTTACAGTAAAACTGCACACACAGACACTGCAGTGGCAGGTCTGAGACATGATTACAGAGCTACTCATGTGGGTGGCACAACCAGTGCTGCAGGCCCACTATTAGCATTTGATTTATAGGCCCTGGCATCTCTAGTGCACCATACTAGGGACTTACTAGTAAATAAAATATGACAATCATGGATAAGCCAATTACATACACATTTTGTAAAAGAGCACTTTCACTTTAGCACTGGTTAGAGGTGGTAAAGTGCCCCGAGTAACAAAAACAGCAAAATCAGAGTCCAGCACACATCAACAACATGGGAAACAGAGGTAAAATGTTAAGGGAGACTACGCCAAGGATGAAAAGTCGAACAGCCTGCAAGAGAGCCGAGATGCCATCTCAAGGAAAGGATCACTGGGTATGGGCGTTCCCTTTTAAACAGCCACTCCAGGAGGCACCCTGACTTGTCACCCACACTATAAAGCAGCCATTGGTAATCTCAGCTGACCAGTCATCTAGTCTATCCCACATCTCCCCCACCATCCTCTGGGCGGACAGTAGTACCTACTGCCTCTCTTCCAATGTGGTGTCGTCCCACTGGAGGCTCGCCAGTTGCCTCTCCTCCTCCAGCAGTAGAGTCTGAAGACGGAGTCTAGTGCTGCCAGTGCGGTACAGGCACTCCCCAGGATCACAACCTTATGGGTGTCTCATTCTACTCCCCTACAGGACATCGTGGGCCAGTTAGCTACAAAGTAACCATCCATCACCACTCTGGGTTCCTCATGAATCTAAGGGTCACAAGTGTTTCGAGGCATAAAGGCCACAAAGGTACCCAGGGTCTAACCCAATAGACTACCCACTCCAGAAGCAGAGGGTCATGTTCATAGAGAAATCTACCCAATATCAATACAGCAGCCACCTCCCTGACAAGGTCGCCAATACCAAGAACCTATCTAGGAGTATGTTGAGTTTCTGGGTTTGTTGAGTGTCAAACATTCATACCGCCCAAGCGCTCCATCATTGCTTGGAAGGCGCACCCTGTTACAGGGGATGACGATCCCAGCAACTATCAAGCACACAATTGAAGTCTCCTACCCCACCACAGCAAGGAAGTCCCAGCTTAAGGGAGGCGCTCCCATTCCAAAGCAGGGTAGATGTCTCTGTCTTCCACACTGGGTGTGTACACATTCAGGAAGCTTATCTCACGCCCATTCAGCATGCCCGAGAGCTACAGGTATCAGCCTTCTACATCCAGCTTATAACTGCAGACTTTAAAAGGAACCCGTAGGGCCACCGATATTAAGACCCCCCCGGGCATAGTTAGAAAAAGTAGCTGAGTACAACTGCCCCCTCTACGTCCTGTGTAATTTCTGAACCTCAATGTCCATCAGATGTGTCTCCTGAAGCAAAGTGATATGTATTCCCTGTCACTGAATGTACATTCAGACCTCTTAACATAGGAGTAAAGTCCATGTACATTTCAGGTCACCATTCTGAGTTGGTCACCCATAGCCAGACCTGCTCCTCACCATCCTCTCCCACCCACCCCCTGTCCCCACTCAATGAGCCTCCCATCATTACTGCTACCAAACTGAACATAACTGACCCCATACAGCAAAACCCTCCCACCAGTTAAACACTTGCAAAACCATACATGCCTCTCATAATATTCAACCCGCAAAGAAAACTCCCCTGATGAAGCCCCCACAACTGTAACCCTTCCAGACCTACTGACCTACAATGACACCACAAAGTCAGCAAGACCTTGGGGAGAAGTTGCACCCAGTGACCTCAAAAGCCGTTGATGTCCCCGAGCACCAACCAACCCTATACACACACACACACACACACACACACATCACATACAATACATACAGCCATGATCTATTATCACTACCAACCAATGCAACGCACAGCTATCTGAGGTGGAATGGGGGTGGTACCACCCGTGTTGTGCAGTATATGCCATCCCTTCATTCAGAATCACACAAGCTGTCTCTACTTCTGCCCTCCCACATCCCCCAACCCACGTCTCTAGTGCTGTCATCAGAGTTAGAGGCCGTTAAGGCCTTCACCCGTGCCCTCTCAGCCTCTCTCCAACCTCTGTTGTTCTAGATCCAAACTGCCATCTCAGCAAACCACCACCTGTGAGAATGATCTAGTGTCACTGTCACCTCTTCCTCATCTGCTCCATGCATGCTGGGAGCAGGAGGAGCTTCCTGTCTACTGTCTTGAGCAGTGGCGGACTGGTGCCGGAATCTGGCCCTCACCTCGGATCTCCAGTCAGTCCCAGGTCACCTCTGGGATGGTAAAGAAGTGCATCTTGTTCTCATGCAACGCCTTTATCTTCGTAGAGAAGCATAAAGCATATACCCATGGCCCTCAGCGTCTGTTTGCCTCTGTCAAACATAACAACTGCTGTACCTGCCTCATATATCCTTGAAAAATACGGATCACATGATTCTTGATCTTGGGGTCTCCAGACTGTCTGACCTCTTGCAGGTTACCATTTCTATCTCTTTAGTTGAGCACTTTAGCTATCATCATGCAGGAGGGTGCCCCAACAGGAGGTTTCGGCATCAGGGTGCAATGTGCTCTCTCCACCACAAAGAACAGGGGCAGCTTGGTTGAGGGGATCACCAAATACATCCAACATTCAAGGAAAAGTTCTGGGGCTCGACCTTCACCTCCATAGTGCAGTCCAGAAAGTGCAGTTTGCATTGGTGGTGTCCCTCCGCTTCCTCTGCCCTAGCTTCCAGCATGTCTGTTTTGGCCGCCATGGAGGTCAGTTCAGCTCACAGGTAGGCAACCACCTCCTAAAGTTTGGAGAAATCCTGCTCTGTCATCAGTGAGTGCTCCACCACTTTGCAGAGATCCACCCTCAGTAACCCAACATCCTGGGAGTCGGTCTCAATTTTTGCCTGTGCTGCCGCACTGGAGGCCTCCACTGCAGCGAGTATCTGGACTCCTGGGGGGTCCCTGGTTCCGGTGGCTTGTCAGCAGAGTTCTTTAGCAGGGGGTTAGCCACCAAGCTCATCCGTTGGGTCATGAACTTGATCATTTTGGTTTCCTGGGCTGCCCTCTGTGGTCTATCTTTTCCCATTTCTGGGGCCAATGCATGCGGGACCCTCAGGCAACCTCTGGCCCCAGTGAAGAGCACCCCAGTCCTGTCAGCGGTTCACCAATGAAGAGGGATGTGCAGCAGTGACCTCCAGGTCATCCAGTAATGTTCCCCCCACAGGCACCAACAATGTCCAATGGTGTGTCATCCAGCAGGTGAACCACCCACCCACCTGGTCGCGCCCCGTTCAAAGTACGTGTGGGATTGGGTGTGGACCAATCTTCCATTGCTCCAGCACCACACACAGCCGAGTGACAGAAAGGCATGCCCAGGGCACAATGATTGACCCATTTGCCCTGATGATGTCTCCAAGCCCAAAGTGCCCCCGGAGCCAAGTGCTACCTTAATTATATGGACCAACAAAGGGCCCAGGCTCAAAACTTGCCAACCGCTAAGTGTCCCCAACTCACAAAGTGCAGAGCATCCACGTCCTGGCACCTCTCAGACCTAGGTAACCTCCTGGCAGTAGAGGGTTCAGACTAACATGGCCAGCACTGCGGGCCCCTGGGATCACCCCCCATAATCAGGTGCCAGTATAGAACAAGTCAAACTGCTCAGCAAAAAGGGAGGGTGGGGGCCGCCAGGGTTATTCAAAATTGCTACTCAAGGTCGGTAACTAGGCCCACACTCCCACTTGCACTCCTCTTCATTTCTTGGTGACCTCCAGGCAGCAGAGAATCTTGAGCAGTGTTTCGCAAACCTGCAGGCCCTTGGTATAGGCCTCAGCAGTCAGGAACAGGTCCAACTTAATACAAACTGCTCAGTTGAAAAACAGGGGGGAGGCACCCAGGTGCTTCTCAACTGCCATTCAGCCTCTGTGACCAGGCCCAAACCCCCCCTCTCACTCCAGACACTCTCTGCTGCTGTCGCGCCCTCCAGGGATAATGGGTTGCCCAGCCAGCCCAAGGACCCGTCACCTCACATCGAATAGGTTGCACAGGGTCACAAGCACTGTCAGGCTCTCCGGCCACAGGGCTCACAAATTCCTTCTGGACTGCAGATTGTATGGCTGGCAGGCCTCCACTCTCTCCATGGCAGGCAGGCTTTCACTCTCTCCCTCTGTACTGGGCCGCTGAAGGGAGCTCACATTCTCGGCATCACCTCCACAGTCATGCAGGTCTGACCCCATCAACCAGATCCCTCAGCAACCGGGTAACATTCTAAGGAACCAAGCCATCCCTGCCTGAGAGTCAACGTTGCTCTCTCTCACCTCCTCAGTTCTAGGCAGCCAGGCACCCTGACTGGGTGAACCACGCAACAAACCTCAGGCGCTGCTTTATGGGCCCGTGGGCTCAGCTCCACAGCAGTAAGGACCTACTCCCTCCACGGAAGCCGGATCCTCATCTCTTGCGATCAGCCTAATTTAGTGTGCTCTGCAGCGCCAGGACTCCATGTTTTGTCTCCAACACCAGTCTTTTGTCGGTAACACTCAGGGCCTCAGAAGGGTTGGCCTGATCGGGGCTCCACTGCAAGCTATGGCGGTGAAATTCGACACTTCAGGGGTCCCCGCAGCAGAAGGGAACTCAGTGGTATGGTCTTCTGTCAGCAGACATCACAGATTAGAGAGGATTCCAAAAGCTATATCCCTTCAGCCATATTCCTAGACTACCCCCCTCTCTCAAGTAACTATGACTCATACATTGTAGTAACAATAACACACCCTAACCATGCACTGGTGATTACCTCCCATAGTACATCAATCATAAAGTAATCAATAACTTCATAAATAATATCACTGCAACACATGAAATGACATCACTGATAACAATACTCTGCATGGCGGAGGCACATGTTTTCCCCAATCGAAAGGCAGCTGTGATTTCTGACATTTGTGCTGAGCCTGACCCCAGTGCTATTTAATGTTAACCATGTTTGCTGGTGTCACAACCACACACAAGAGCTGATCAATACCTTAAACACGTAAGACTCTGAAGAAAATGTCACATAAATACATACTGAGTAGGAAATGCAATCACTGCGAGCAAGAACACACAGTGGATCACTGCACCTGTTGCAGGCATAGTGTCCAAAATAACTCATGGGGCAACACTCCACAGGGGCATAAAAGTATTTGCATAAGCACGTTTAGTGCTTCACTAATTACGATCTGTATCAGTGTACTGCATGTGCAGTCTGTTCATTATGCAAGCCTGTGTTCACTTGTTATGTGCATGGGGTTGTGGTTATAAACGACTGGGGATGTACATTGATCCATGATTGGTCAGAGTGACGCGTTAATTATGAGTAAAGACATTTTGCAAGGTCGTTGGGAGTCGGTGGTCATGTGGAGTGAGGGAAGTTGAACATTGGCTCCGCAGAGATTGGAAATTGTGAAAAGCAATTTTTTCACACTTGAGTCACATTAGAACAAATTCAATGCATCTAGGGCCCATTAGAATGCAGGTCATGTGCTATAAATGATTTTATATATTGGATCATACATCAGTGTGCTACTAAAATTACTGACGAAGCGTCGCATTTTCAGAGTCCTGGTTCATTAACAGCAGTAGATTAGCAATTGTAACAGAATATAGTTACACAGGTACACAGGTTTAACTTGATTTTTAAACAGAAAATACAAGCAATCAAAAACCTGATGTACGCCCTTTTAGCTTTCATTTTAAAATAGGGAGGTCGCTAAGTAACTCTGCTGCTGTTTAAGGCATATAATAGCAAAATTGATCCAGTAGTAAATAATTGTGCCCATATGGATCTTGGTTTGAATGAAAGAAATTGAATGACCTATACAACTCGTTTGGTGGACTCTATGAGGACTAAACTGAAGCACTGTAATGGAGGAGATTTTATCCAAATAATGGACATTACAGTTGTGGATTACTTGATATTCTACTCTGATCCTTTTCACAGCAGATACTCTTGTGAGCAGGATTCTCAAAGAAATTGCTTACTTTAGCTTGGCTATATTTATACAGTATATATCAAGGTGAAAACACAGGCTAGACACTTTAGGTCTGAGGTCTGAAAAAGGCCAAATACGATTTTTTTTTTTAAATCAAGGGTCAAGAACAAAATCGAACATGGTCTTCCCAGGCTGATCTAGACTATATAACTAAAAGATAACCACATAAGAACCGCTGAGACATGTTTTCTTTTACCGCTTCCAAGGAGTCAGTGTCCCTTCTGTGCCCTAAGTAAAGAAACATTTGCACAAATTATGTTTTTATAGCCATGCCTCTAGTTTAATATGAACTATAATGAGGGAGTTTTATGAAACCAAAAAGCAACGTATATGTAAATCGGTTGTGGAATCCCTTAACGATCTTAAGAATGTTTTTTTTATAAATGTTGTTTTAAAGTTGATATGGTTTGTTTTAAAATCAAATAAACTCATTTTTGAGCTAAAAACTAAGACGGAAGCCTGGTCCTCAGATTAGAGTTTATTAGCAGGAGTTATGATTGCAGACCCTCTGTTGGTATCAGAAGCAACACAGACTTGCTCATCATGTTTGAGTTTGTGTAGATTGTTGTGTAATCTACATGAAACAGTGCATAAATGCCCAATATATTGCTTTGGGTGAGCTCAGGGAAGAACTTGGTGTCGGTGGTCATCCATAGCACATCTGACACATGGACTGACTGAGGAATGGTACATGCGTGACGCATGAATGAAAAGTGGTTGCAAAAGAAAGTGTGAATTTTCTGAACATTGATACTAGAGTTGCTTCTTCAAAAATAGTTTGTGGTACAATGGAAAGAACTTATAGACACTATTGCAAATCATAAGCTACATAAAGGCCTATGTACAATCAGAAAGACACATAAAGCTTTTTAAGGAACAAGGTTTATGGTGTCCCATTATCAGTGCACGGTTGTCTGATTTGGTGTAAAAAAAAATGTTTGACTCAGCTAAACCTACCTTTCTTGCAAAAGCTATCAGACTTGCGTGAGACCTTCTTCAAGTGTCCCAAGCCAGACAAGTGTTATAAATCCCAGATTGTGACAATCCTAGGCATGGTTCCAGCAGCTTCTCTTGAGCCCAGCAATGAGTATGAAAAACATCAAGAACACCCCATTAACCCTTGACTCAGAATTAAGGGTATCAGCTAAAAGCTGGGATAGTGCTTAGGAGTAAAATAGAGTAGTGAGCTTCCCATAACACATCTTGATGTAATCTGTAAGTTTGGATCACCAAACAGGTAACAGTGTACAAGGATTTGCTTCCACCATTGTCACACAAAGAGCAGAGCAAAGGTGAAACGGCACTTGATGCTGTATCCGTTTAGTGAATTTAGTTAAGATGTCCCATAGCAAGTAGTAGAAGCTGAAAAAATATTTTGGTAGTAACCTGAAGTCTGGTTGCTTTTTAAATTGATACTCAGCTCCTCACAGAACACAATCCCAAACCGGCCTGAGAAAAGCTGTGAGTAGTTTCATTTGCACAAAGGAGGAAAACATCTTCAATTCTGCTTTCCTGAAACATAGGAAACAGAGGGTTCTGGAAAGGCCAATATAAAATTTTACTTACTTAAGGTAGTGCAACAAGCATTTATTTGATACTCTATGCGAGCGACCATACAAATGTTGCATCACTGCCCAGCCATCCAACCCAAGGCGGCACTGACAATGTGTTTGGGTGTGGGTCTCCCAGCCATGATATGCATATTTGATTAATCATTGTTATGCTTGCTTGTTTGTTCTCTGTGAGTGTGCCACGTACTCATACCAAACCACTAACAAATTATCTCATTCTGTTCAGTTAACGTGACCTCAACACAAGCACCCTCTCCCATAGAAAAATGTTGCAGTTTCTTTGATTCCAATTCCTTGAACGTGTAGTGTTGAGGTCCCTAGGCCCTCAGGCTACCTAGAATGACTACGCAGACACAGTAGCATGGTTCTAAGAACTGGCCCTGGGCACGTGCACCCAGCCCTTTTTATTGGAGGGTCACCTAGTCCGCTCTGCTCTGGTGGCGGCAAGGCAGCATGACTCCCAGTGGTGAGCGGTTCTGCACGGCCAAGAAAGAGCAGGTGCAATGGTTCTGTTATAGCTCCGAACTTATATTAGAAGACAGGGAACTCTCTATATCAGGCGACTGAAGTAATTTTAGTAAGCATCTGTGCTCTATGAATGGTGCATGACTCATTGCTTCTCATTCTGGAAACTTGTTAGACTGGTTAACTGTTACCTTATTAAATAAGGGTGTCGATCCTCACCCTTGAGAGCGCGCCATAAGATCCAAATTTTTATCAATACCATATAAGGGATCCTGCGCTGGAGGACGATGGATCGAAGCGACACAGGTTTGAGGGGATGTCACCAATGGGAATTGTGAGTACTAAGAAACAATAACAAATCAACAATATTCAATATTATAAAACTTCAGACAATAATCACACCAGTTTAGTAACAAGAATTCATGAGTTTTATTTCCCTATATTAACAATGCTTAGGTCACGAAGATAACTCTCAAACACAAATGATAAGCATAAAGAATCAATAGTGGTTCATTGAAACGGCGTATATATCTCAATTTGATTAATACAGTTAAACAAATTATCTCCAAAAGGATCACACTTATTAATAATACAAAAAACTATAATGATGGTACAGATTTCATTAGTTCAGCATCAAAATGATTGCAAACCAGATCATAAGCGATAGATAAATATTTTTCTACCTAACCACGGAATAGCATTATATGTTGGGCTTCAGGTGAAAAGAATTTAGAAACACAAATTTAAAAAAACTCTTAACTCGATTATGTCAATTTATAAAAACTGATAATGTGCAGCAATATAATCATTAGTTGCAGTTGGTACCTGAAAAGCAAGAGAGACACAATTCACATTTAATCACATACATTACCACAATAGTAGTAACAGCAAATGATCAGCTTCCACTTGAGGACACCATCAACAGCTTTGCGCCTCATGAAAGCTAATCTCGACGCTCAACTGCTTTCAAGGAACAACGAACCCACGGTCCACGCACCCTCCTTCTCTAATTAGTCTACACAGACTATTATACTAAAATCTAATCAACTCCTGAATGGTCAGTCTATGGGGTGTTTTCATTTCAGCCAATCAACAACTAATTTGATGACCTAAACTTGACAAACCAACGCTAACTATAAAATTTTCTTTCGGTAGATACACTCTCCTTCCGTCTTGTCTTTAACTCCATTGTCTGATCCGCCTCTCGCATATCTTGTTCTCAGGAAGAAACTCTCTACACTACACTTACTTCCATCCTCGAGGAAAGACCAGATATTAGTAACATTCTCAAACAATAGGACATTTTAAATTATTCAATGCTCGGTTAATATATGACCTTGCAGGACATGTCATCGCAACCCGCTAGGGGTAGCTGTGGATACCTCTATACAAGCTTGAAAACGTTTAGTATTGATGCTTCGAATCATGGAAAGTAACTACAGCATCTGAATATAGTTTTGCTCAGTTAAGAACCAAAAAACAATTATTTTAAAAGTTTTCTCGTTTTACATGTTAATTCATCACCCATTATTAATACGAAAATCATTAATAAACATATTAGAAAATTCACGCTCTCACACCCTCATTATGTTTCATCATAGGGGCACTTCTTCATAGTACCAGTAGGGAATTACCATGAGCCCTTCCTTATTTTAGTAGAGTTTGAACAGTCATTCGGAGTGGGTTAACACTGAACTGGGGCACCAGAAATGGATGTGTTATAGCGTAAGTTAACTCTGTCCCATAAGTTAACCCTGACACATACAAGATTAAAAAAGTAAATGAGTAGGGTTGGTGGTAACTATTATGGTACGTCACTCATTGTCTTGTTTGGGTGATAAATGTTTGCCCCCTGTCAGTATACTACAACATCTATAGGCTATTTTTACTACTGAACAATCACGTCCAAGTGAGAACAGAAGATGGTTATTGACCTACAATATCTGTCTTTGACATCTCATTATGTAATCCTACAGAAACAGAAAGCAGGAACATACATGCAGACTGCGAACAATGGCAACGAACCACTTAGCTTTGCATGGCTAATGTCATTCAGCAATTTATTACAGCCCACATGTAAAGCAGCAGCACTGGAAGTGGTGACTCTCTGTGCATTCTGTTACTTACCTTTCTCCCTGTATCATTCACTACAGGTATTGGAAGTGCAACACACCCAGCCTGTCCCGTGCAAAATTGTTGAGGCTCTGTAGGAAAGTAGGATAAGAGGTGCTTTTGAAATCTTATTGTTTAAAGTGGTATGTGCCAATTGATTCAGTGCTCCTTATTTTGTTGCATTGTAAATTGCCATCCTGAGTTTTGTGCTGCTGTGATCATCACATTTGGATTTTCCTTGGATTTCTACATGGTTATCTCAAGTTTGAATGCCTCTATGGGTATTGTAGAGTCGGTGAACAATCCTCTTGGTTAGCTGGTCCTCTTTAGCACAATATTACACCTTAGATTGTCAAAGCAGTTAAACATTGTGTTAGCTATGTGCTTTATAATTCGAGCCAGGTGCCCCTATGATTGCCAAAGCGTTTAAATAGTATGTCCGTTTGAGGTAATTATTTTAAGATTAGGTGACTGCCTCATTATTCTGTGTGCCCAATACTACTTTAGAGTGACTCCAAAAAGGAGATATTCACCCTGTGCCCCCACCTATCAAAATTGATGTTCCCAACTGTTGTTGCCTATATGTTCTTCCAGGGGGTTTACCTAAATGCTTCCCTCCAGTCTTCACTTTGACTTGTGGAAGACAAAGGTCCTAAGTAACCATTCACGCTTCGGTGTATAATTTGACCATGTTCAGGTGTACAACATCATCACTTGTGGCGTGCATGGATGGGTGGACTGTGGTGACTGTATCGGCCATGATATTACACCTTGTTGGGTTGTTGGTTGTTTATGTGTTTATTTCAACACCTTACATTTTCTGAAACTTTAAAAGTCATTGGCAAGCTGTTACATCATGATTGTTTGTTGCTTACGCGTTAATTTTGACTGAAATCCAAGCTTCTAATTACTTTAAAAATAGTTATTGAAACATGATATATTCTTGTCAATCCAAAAACAGAGGGACGTCGATATGATGAAAACTCCAAACAAATCACTTCTGTTATTTGGTAGTAAGGCAAATGGAGAAATATATGCACTAAAATAGCAGCATTTAAAAAAAATCATTGTTGGCCTGGTTTAAGTAAATATAAGGTTCCTGGGTGTGAAAGCGGCCCATTGTCAGGTGATAAGACACAGGGATGCAGTGATGCACAAGAGAAGGCAAAAATGAAAAGAGGTGACTGTTAGCGCATCTGACCTTAATAAGTAAAATTACAACGGGACGCAAATAGGTCGATGACACTTTTGAGTTGCAATTAAGATGTTCCCACCATAACTACAGTACATGCAGATCAATAATCAATAATTAATAATCTCCATCAGCAGGACATCAGTTCGGTCAGCAAGGCATCATTATTCAGCATCAAAGTTCAGAAAACGCAAAGACTTTAAGCAATAAAGTTTTTTTAAACTTTTATTTTATTGGCATTTCAACTGAAGTTCAAGCAGGTATAACATAACACCTAATACTCTGTATAACATACTTCTTGACATTTTTATAGATGACATATGTAGGCTTCACAGGCAAAGTGTACTTACAGCATAACATTGTAGTTCTGTTTAGTCGCCAATGTTCTCACCCCTTTGTTAGTATGCCAGCAGTAGTAAGTTGTTCACTGGTTCTGAACAGCCCTCTAAGGTAGCGGGAGAGTAGGGGTGGCAGTGTTCGCATCCCTTAAGTCCCTTGTCTAATGCCTTCGGCAGTGTGCATTCATGCTCTCTAGAGATTACCCATCCAATTCAAAGTCCACAATGCTTATCAAGAGAGACAATCAGAAATGAAGCCAATAATATGGCAAAACGAAGAGAAACAGGGCAAACAATCTGCACGTGGTCCTCATATGTGTATAAACGAGCTGTGTGGTGACAATAAACATGAAAATCATCATTCAAATACTGTCCCGGAGTCTGTACACGGTTTAAGTGTGCAGAGGGGGGAGCCACCCACCCATACGCCATTCCCCTGGGAGTCCTGGAGATAACACAAGGATACACTCCCTGCATCCCTTTCTATAAACTCATTGTAGAGCTTCCGGTATCACTCTCCTGGTCAGAGTCTAGTCCTGTGGCACTGTTCTCATAGCTATCCATCACCTCTGACCACAGTGGAGCCAGTGGCCTACACCTCATCCCTGTGCCTTCCTCCCTCTTCAAGGCACTCTCCTCCGCTCTCCCCCACCTCCTGACATTCTGTGTCCAGATCTGTAGACTGGGACCCTCAGCTTTTTTCCATGCCATTGATATTCAGTGCTTAGCCAGCACCAGGGCCATATCCACAAATCTGTTGCCTGCTTTTTTTGGGCGTGGCTGAGTGAATAACCCTAGGGGGCATGTTTCCATTGTAGGCTCTAGTGGTCTATGTAGTGTAAGGTTAATTTTATGGATGACCCCCCTCCAAAATTCTTTCAACTGTGGACATCCCCATGTCATGTGTCCAAATCCTGCATCCAACAATCGCCACTGTAGGCATCCCAACCCAGTCCCCCTGTATATGAGCGTCAACCGCCATGGGATTAAGTAAGTCGTATATGTGTGTAGTTATATTGTATATGTTTTAGTCGGGTGCTTGGGGAGACCGAGGGAGCATACGCAATTCTTCTGTTCCATTCTCCATCAGTAAGGTATCTATCAAAGTCCGTCTCCCACCTAGCCCGCAGAGGATTCATCGGATTTCGTACCGTAGCCAGAAGTGACATGTAGAGCCAGGAGACCAAATGTGAGCCCCCCCCAATGGAGAGCATAGTCTGTAAGACCTTGTGTGTGGGAGGTTCACCCTCTACCCCTTTCCTGAGGTTACCGATTGATCCCATTATCTCCTCATATGTCCGGAACTGCCCAGGAGGCAGACCAGTCTGCTCCGTGAGATCGTCAAACGGGGGCCAGTGATCCCTAACTGTACAGTGCGCCCAGTGTGTGCAGGTCCGCGGCCGCGCAGCAGCGTAGTTGTGCAAAACAAGAGAGGGGGTCGCTATGAGGCATTCCCAAGAGGGGACTGGCTGGCGCGTAAGGCACTTCTGTGTGTGTTTTTCTAAGGACTCTCCACCAGTTGGCAAGAGGCGTTGTCAGCAACACTCCCCTCTTAATGCTGCGTGCGGCAGGTAAGAGCAGCCCTGCCACCAGTCCAGTACCGCAGGGGTCTCCCCATCTGCTGTCAGCTCTGTTAGCCTCACTCCTCTAAGCCACCGCGCCAGCCATTGTAACTGGGCTGCTAGGAAACAACACTCAAAGTTGGGGGCTCCAAGCCCCCCGGCATCCCGAGCCAGTCTCAAAGTGGTCAGCGCCACTCGTTGTCTTCCACAATCCCATATCAGATCCCTAAGCATCATGTCCAGTGGTTCAAACCAGGAGGGTGGAAGGGTGATAGGCAAATTAACAAAATAAGATAGCAGTCTGGGCAGCGCTACCATCTTAATAAGAGACACACAGGCCATAGTCGGCAAGCGCAGGGAGCGCCAGAAAGTGACACTGGACTGCAAAGCCCTAATCGCTGGGTCCAGGTTACCCTCCCTGAGGTCTCGCGTCTCATGGTAGATCCGTGTGCCCATATAACGGAAAGTATGTGGCGCCCAGGATACCTCCTCCGGGCAAGAAGGCGGTTGGCTCGTTCCACGGACCACCGGGAAGACATAAGTCTTTCGTTTATTTAGGCGGAGACCTGAACAGGACCCAAACTCATCTAACAGCTGGAATACCTGGGGCAGTGATTCTAGTCCATTGTGGAGGTAGATAAGTAGATCATCTGCATACAGGGAGACTATATGGAAACTTCCCCACCGCCATATGCCCCATTCTTGGGCCTTATCTCGGAGCCTCGCCGCCAAGGGTGTTATTGCTATGGCAAACAGCCGGTTTCCTCTATGTATACCAGAGCTACAGGAGATTGTTCTTCCTGTTTTGACTCGGGCCGTAGGCTGTGTGTAAAGCAACCTAACCCAGGCACCCCAGGCCCCGCCCAGGCCCAGCTGCGCCATAGAGGAATCCAAAAATTCCCAGCTCACTGAAGACTTTTTCAAAATCCACCGACACAATCATTTCTGCCGGAAGGGGGGGTGAGCATCATCATAGAGCAGGGAATATAAACGACAGAGGTTATTGGAGGTGCTGCGGGTGGGGATGAACCCACTCTGGTCCCCATGTAGGAGGGTGTTCATGTAGGGCAGCATTCTTGAGGAAAGTGCTTTACTAAGGATCTTGAAGTCAGTGTTGAGCATGGATAGAGGCCTGATGTCAGTAACCAGTCTGTCGACCTGCGTAGTCTTGGGCAATGGGATCACTATGGCCTCTCTGGTCGTGGTCGGCAACAGTTTGGTCTCATAGGCTTCGGCATACATCTCCGCCAATCTAGGGGCCAGGACATCACAGCTCAGCCTATAGAACTCTGGGGGCAAGCCGTCAGCACCTGGAGTCTTACCCGCCGCTAGTGTTTTAATGGCTGCCTTAATCTCCCCTACAGAGACCTGTAAACCCTGCCCATCCCTATCTTCGTCAGTCAGAACAGTCCGAGGCAGTGCAGACAGAAAGCTCTCCTGTATGGTAGCGGAGTCTACTTGTATGGAGTTATACAAGGATTTATAGTAATCTATAAATTCGGCATTGATCTGAGCAGGTGTGTAAATAATATTTCCCTCCCTAGTCAGTAGGCGGGTGATCGGAGTCCCCCATTCTCCGGATGAATCAGCCACGCCAGTAGCCTCCAAGATCTCCCTTCCTCATTGTGCACTTTGGCCAGATAGGTCCTGTAGTCATGACATCTCAGGCGTTCTAGTGCCAACGAGTATTTCTCCCAGACCTCCAGCAGTTTTGTCTGTGCTTCTGGTGAGCCATCTAGGCCATTGTCGCTTCTATGTAAGTCATCCTCTAAGTGCGAGATGTCCCGTTCAAGGTCCCGGTGGATGCCTACTGTCTGCCCAAGGCAATAGCCCCACACCACTACCTTTAAGGACTCCTATTCAATGCCCCTACTGCTCGCCGAGCCCGGGTTCTGTGTCAAATATTCCGACAACCTATTTAAGAGTGCTGTGCGGAATACATCATCTTCCAACGCTGTTGAGTGCAGATGCCACGTCGGGATAGGTTGGTGAGTCTCCATCGTGGCTAGATGAATCAATAGCGGACTATGGTCAGATACAGTCCGGCCCAAGTATTCAGAGTGTGTCGCCAAGTCACTAAGAGAGGTTGAGCAGAGCATTCTATCTATTCTAGTGTGCACATGGTAGAGGTGGGAATAGTATGAGTAGTCTCTACCAAGAGGGTTCTGGAGATGCCAGATATCCACCAGGTCCCAATGTGAGATCCAGGTTGACATGCCCTTGTCCACTCTGACAGCAGCTGCCCCCTGCAGCGGGCGGTAGAAGGGTCCAAGTCAGGGTCTAGTACCCCATTGAAGTCTCCTCCAAGTAGGAACGGGACATTAACAAAACATGCCAGCCGGGCAGATAATGTGAGTAGGAACTGAAGCTGGTCCTGATTCGGGGCATATAGCTGCCCCTCCACTAATATATATCGACCCTCTTTATCTGTGTCAATGTTAATGGGCTCAAAGGGGACCCCTGCTCTCACCCATACCACCACCCCTCTTGCATAGGCTGAGTATGTGGTTGCAAACAACTGCCCCTGCCAACACCTACGTAGGCAATCCGCTTCCACCTGGGTGAGGTGAGATTCCTGCAACATGACAATCTGAACCCCCCATGCGCTTCATATAGGAAAGTATCTTGTGGCGTTTTGCAATCGAACCCATACCCCTGACATTCCAAGACAGCACTTTAGAAAAGGGACGTGTCGTAGCCATATCCTCCAAGAGGTCCATCAGGGAGCTCGTACCTCCCTCTCATGCAGCTCCCTAATGACCATTGCAGTAGAACATCACACATGTCTAAGGGACCACAGGTTAAAACAAACAATACTAACATTCCCCAACTCCCCATCCCGAGAGCAGACAAGCAACTGCCGCCTGCCCAAACCATAATAACCAGCATATGAACAAGTAAGGCCATCATCCAACTGGATTGTCCGGTGGGTAATGTGGGGGCGGGCACAGAGCATAAAACCGGTCCATCAGTGCCCCGCCGGCCCGCCACTGAGCCGTATAGGAGCAACAGGGCTGGGAGCATGTAAGCCCCCCAAACTCAAACTATGTCATCTGATGTCTGAGGCATCACGTGGGGGAGGCCCTCCGCCACACCAGTCATTGATTCTATATCTGTGGAGTCCTCTCCGTTCAAAGACTCAGGCTCTAATCTCTGGCCATCCTCAGAGCTTCTCACCTCTGTCAGGAAGTCCGCCGCCTGCAGCGCAGCTCTCTTCTCTTGGGACGCCTGTTGGTTTATGGGTTTTGTCATCCGGCGGTCATCCAGAGAGACTTTGGTGTGTCGTCTCTTGCCACGACGTCGAGGTTGTCTGCGCTCTGCTTGTTTGAGGTCTGTGGAGCCCATTTGGTAGGCCTCCAGCCATGTCCACACCTCATCAGGTTCCTGGAAGAAGTGAGTGGCCATCAAGCATAATCTTCAATTTAGATGGGAACAGCGAGGAATAACGGAGCCCCTCCTCCCGCAGGGCTCGTTTCACTTCCAGGAAGGTGGGAAGTCGAGCTTGGACTGCCAATGTAAAGTCTGGGAAAAAGGTGGCATGGCCACCCTCTACCTGGAAGGGGCCCTTCTCGCGGGCAGTCTGAAACAGCAGGTTACGGTCTGGATAATGTAGAAGCTTTACTACTATCGGTCGGGCGGTCTTCCCGGCTCTGGCCTACGAGTCGGGACTCGGTGCTCTCTCTCCAGGGCGTGAGGGGGCGTTCATTCATAATGGTGCGCAGCCAGGTTTCTAGGTAGGCCACTGTATCAGTGCCCTCAATGCCTTCTGGCATTCCAACAATTTGTTTGTTATTGCGCCGACTGCAGCCCTCCACATCTTCGGCACGTCGTTCCAATACCTGATTCCGCTCGGATAGGCAGGTGACTTGAGCCCGGAGGGCCCGGTGTGCGGGCTGCAGCTCCTCCAGGGATGTTTCAGTAGCTTCTTCCCTGTTTGCTAGCTTGTGGTGATATGTTCGTAAGTGATTTAGTTCAGAGGAGACCTTTCTGATTTCCTGTCTCAGAGTTAGCTTAATGTCTTCAATCGCCCCAAGGATCTTTTTCATGGTATCCTGCATCATAGTGGGTGCTGCACCCTCCTCCAGTTCACCACTGGCTAACTGTCAGGCATGCCCCTGCTCCGCTTGGGATGTTCCCTGCTTTTTGTGCCTGGGTTTCCCCATAGTCAGATAGGCTCTTGGAGCACCCAGGATCCACCTCCGCCCAATGTCCAGCAGTATGGGTGAGCCTCGCAGCGCAGGACACCGGCGGTCCTCCATTCGCAGACCCATGCTCAGCGATCAGCAGCGAGGTAGTTCCCCCAGTCGATTCTTTTGTGAGGGTCAGGCCTGCGCCATCCCAACCATTTCCACGCCGGCGTCTCCTATCTCCACCAGGGCGGGGCCGTCTGCCATGCGGGGGATGCTGTGGGGGTAATCACAGCCCTGGGCTCCACATCAGGTACCCCCAGACCAGACCCTCCAACTTCCGTAGGGGAGCGTGGGGCAGGGGACACCCCCCACTGTTCACGCTCCTCGTGGGGCCCCCCCACCGCCAACACCTCCCCACACAGGGGCCGCAGATCCAGGGGTCTCCCTTGACCCCCCCACTGTCTCCTCACCTCCTAGCAGGCACCCCTCGCTCCTTGCTTCCATTCCTGCGAGGGGCCACCTACCAAAGCAGCACCGCCAGTGCTTAATGTAGGGATCCAATCCGGTTCGCACCCCCAGTGCCTCCTCAGACGTGCACAGGGCACACAGCGCATCTTTCGTTGCGTCCGTCCTCTGATGTGCCCGCACAACAAGTGGCATCAGCAACGGCCCCTGGGGATTGGCCGGGCCCAACCACCAGCTCCTCTCCAACCACGGCCGGGGGTGGCGCGCCGCTCCCCGCTGCTCTGCTTTAGCTCCAAGGCGTTCACCGAGCTGGGCTGTACACATATGCACTGCCCCTGTTTCCGCGCCGGCAGCCACTCCTCAGACCCGAAGCCCACGCGGAAGGCCGGCCGGAGCACCCATCCTGCCCGCGCCGCCCCCTGCAGGAGCCCGACTCCTCTAGAGACTTCGCCACTCGAATCTGCTCTGGCTAGTGGGCCCCCACCTCCTCTGCGTGGCGCGGGGGGCCCCCACTGCCTGTAATGACAGGATTTAAGGCAGGCCGGCTCAGAGCTCCAGCTCTAAGTGCCCGCCATCTTAGGCGGTCAAGCCACGCCACCAACTTTAAGCAATAAAGTTAGGCAAGTCTCTCATCAAGACACACAAAAAAGTGATGACGGTGGCAAAAGGGAAAGGTGCAATGCTGGTTTCTTCTCAGTGCAGTCCTGTTAAGTTAAATTCCCTAAAACCAATTCCCAAGACCCTATTGGTCAAGGGATCACATGTTCACACTTTATCGAATAAAATTTAAATGTCAAATCTATGAATTCTACCACTACTCTGTTCACATGTCGCTGATTGGCTTCTCCTGTAATGTCCTCATCATCCATCTCATCAGGTAACAACATTGTTGCAGCTTATACTCGAGTTAGTGTCTCCATTGTTCTCCTTCTGAGAAGGTCAGTCTTACGAATATTGTGGTACTGAAAATTCTGGACCCGTGTTATAAACATCGTCGTATCACAACGATTTTGGTATCAGCAGACCGAGAATGATTAGAATAGTATGCACAGCATTGTATTCATGTTCAGGTGACGAAATCACCCGAATATCAGAGTTTCCGTCCTGAAACTCTGAGGTTCCATTTAAACGACAGCCATTTTGTGATTGCCCTCACATAGGCCAATGACTAATGCTGAAAACGAGTCTGAAGGACACGTACATCTTTGCTGACTCCTCTGTGACCTGGGCAAGCTGACTCCACTGCCTGAAGCCAAACCTGTTCGGCCAGTTTCATTCCCAGTGGCCGAATGAGATTAGTATCAAGGCACAACACATCATAAAACCTTTAATCACACACAAACCATGCCTAATCTTACACACACCTGTCCCTGTTTCTTTCTTTATGACTTGCTTTACAAGGAGGAGGTGCCTGTTTATATTGGGGGTCTGTCGATATCTGATGAAAGTACTGAGCCTTGCCGGGTAATTGATTGAGGGCTGGACAATTGAAATATGGCTTGTCATCTTAACCCTGCTATTTCTTTGTAGTGAAAATATGTGAATGGTCAACTGTAAAAAAAGGAATGTTTGCCTAAAACATAATATTTTGTATAAAAGAGAAGGTTAGCTTTGCAAGGGGAGCAGTCTCCTGAGAATATACACTGTGTTGTACTTCTAGGATACCTGTTACTGGCTGCAGCCAATAAACAAGATCTTTGACTTCACCAAGAAGACTCTGTGTTTCTGTAGTCTGAAACAGGAAGGACTCGAAGTCTTAGGGTGTGTTCCCTGGCACCACTGGGTTCTGAAGAACCCAGTACTTCAGTTGGTGCCCAACGTGGGGTGATTTCAGCGGTACCGGTCCAAGCCAGAGGTTCGTGAGGAGCTTTGTGTGAAAATTCTGGAGGGAGGCCGCCACTTCATCGACCCCTGTATGTCGACGTGGTCCGAAAGTCTTTGCTGCGAGGTTCACCGCTTTCCGACGGCTACGAAGGACTGCTGCCCTGACTATCGCCCTGTTTTGGACCCTTGATGATTTGGTAGAGAGAAACGATAAACGAGTCTTCTGGTGACGTCATCGATACCTCAGTTAAGTATAAGTGGAGCGTCTCCCAGTCCTTAGTTTGGTTCTTAGTTTGGTATCCCCTTGGGATCTTTGATTTGGAACTTGCAAGTACCAAAGCCGAGGGATTCGTGTATTCACAAGACTATTATATTCAATAATCCTTTGAAGTTTGAAGCTAGACTGGAGAGCGAAGATGCCTGGTCTTAGCAGACATGGAAATTTGTTTTGTCTTGGTTATAATAGGGATTCCCGATTGGAGGACTCGTGTCCGGTTCCTCCGATTGGAACTCCAACCTATGAACTATATGTGAAACATGGCATAGGCCCCATCATATATAATGAAGTATGGACCCGATACACCAGGAAAGATGGTGTTTTAAAATGGCCCCAATATGGTAGTTTTGACACAGAGATTCTGGATAATCTGGAGGTTAAACTTTTTAAGAAGAAAGCCCGGCCGGCGATGTTTGACTCTTTCCGCCTATGGCGTAAGGAAGCCAAACAGGAGGAAATTAAATTAGCAAAGAGAAATAAGAGGGAAGAGGGTATCTCGATAATGCAAGCTGCCATACAGTTTAAAGATGATGAAGACGAACAGATAAATGAGCAGTTGCACAGGCAACGTAAAATGGTGACCGATAAATGTTATCCAGTTTTTCCGCTTCTTCAGCAAGATGCAGCAAAAGAACTTGAGAAAGATCCTTTAATGTCACACTTGTTGAGGTCGCCACCCCCTTATGCGCAGAATGCTACAGCACCTCCGCAACCTTTAGCTGTGCAACCTCCGGTTATTGTGCCTCAGGTTCTTCCACAGCCGCCAGCTCCTCTTCAGTTGGCTCCTACTACTATGGCGCAGCCCCTTCAAGGGCCGCTGACTTCGCTACCTGCTCCATCTGTACCTCCTACGACTTTATGTACTACATCGACTGCCTCTTCTGGTGTTCTTCCTGATACTGCTTCTGAGTCTGCCTCTGCGTCTGCCTTGCCTCCCTCTGTTTTTCCTCCTGTTCTTTCATCAACTTCTAATTCTGTCCAACAGAGAATGACAGATACTGTTGCCAGCCTTATATTTCCTCTCTTTGGGTCGTCTGGTGTGACCCCAGATTCGGAGCGTAAGCAGTCGCGTAGTCAACTGCCTAATTCTCGAGAGAGAGAAATGTTTGACCGTATGGCGCGTAAATGGGTTGTTTACCCTTCAAGATATGATGTAGAGTCTGTTATGGATGTCTTCTGTCAATGGGAAGCACCGAAACAAAGATACGTTTTTGAGAAAATGTGTGCTTTCCTTTGTGAGTAATTGGAGGATAATGATTTGGAAACAAATCTGCCTGATTTGTGCCGTGTACAGTTTGAGTTTGCAAAGGGCACGATTGTGGGTTCCGATGTTGAGAAAGCAGTTGCGATGTTGTTGTCCTTTAGGAATAAGGATCCTTCTCAGTCATTGTTCGAACATGACTCCTCTGTTAAAAAAAAGGTGCAACAGTACCCAATGAGAGAAGTCTCTCCGGTATGGAAGGACGCCGTTGAGGCTGATGTTGCTAATCAAATTGATGCTGTCCCAGCTCATTTTCAGCGTGTTTGGGTACATGTTCCGTGGAAGCGAGCTGAAGTTTTAGCCCTTAAGCAGACTTTGCCTGATCCCCGTAAAAACCCTGCAGGGTATTATAAGGAATTATCACAGACTGCAGACTCATGCATTATGAGTTTAGCCGACATAGACATGTTATTTGGGAATGTTGTTCCACAGCCTTTGTGGGGATTGATTCGCCATACAGATCATGCGCAAGAGTTAGGTGACTCATGGGCTAATATTAGTGCTGCAAATGATAGACAGGTTGGTGGTGCCAAGCCTGAGCCTTTGGTAGCAGAACTGCCTGCTAGGATCATTACTTACATGAAGACTTTAATGCCTGCGATGCGTGTGAATTGGGATAAATTGTCTGCGTGTAAGCAGAAGAAAGATGAAACAGTGTCTGATTTCTTCAACAGGTTTGAGGAAACGTTTATCGACCACAGTGGTCAAGATATGAGTACAGTAGGTGGTCAACGGTTGTTCGTCGACAAGTTTGTGCACAATTTGCTTGCCGAGCTGTGTCAGAAATTGAAGGATTCAGAGAGTTCTTGGGCTGTTTCCTCTTCAGCACAAATATTGGCTACTGCACCGTACTACGAAAATAGGGATAAAGATGAGAAGGATAGAGCAGACAAGAAAACTAAAGAATTAAAGACGAAGGTTCTTTTACAACAGGCGTATCCGCCACGTGGTGGTCAGAGTAACTATCAGCAACCTCAACAGTTCCAGAGAAACTCGCAAAGGTTCGAGTTTTCTCAACCACGTGTTCCTGTAGGTCCCAATCAGTGTTCATATTGTAAAGAAGAGGGTCATTTCAAGAATAGTTGTCCTATTTTGTTACAGCGTACGAATGATGCTTCTGGCGCAAGAGGTCGAGGTGTTCAACAAGCTCCTAGAGGTAGAGGACGTGAAAGTTTCCCCAAGAACACGCATTCCTTTCCGTCTCAAAACTCAATGAATAGCTTTGACCAGCAACATAACGCGTCTGGTAGGACGGCTCAGTACTATGCTGACGACTACCATACAGAAGATGAGAACCTGGAAGGTAATAATTGCTAGGACAGCCATAGACGGAGAGAGGGAGTTTTTTTAGTTCCAGTAGATCAGAATGGACCTTATGTTAAGGTGGTTACATCAGGTGTGCCGGAGTCTTTTCTGTTGGATACTGGTGCTACAAAGAGTTCTATTATGCACTCAAAACTCCCTGGCGCATCTTTGTCTGGCGAGATGAATGTTTCAGTAGGTTTTTCTGGCGCCCCGGTTAGGAACCCGATTTCTAGTCCTATGTCCCTTTCTGTTGGACCTTGTGAATTGGAAGCACCCCTTATTCTGACGACAGGTTGTGGTGAAAACTTGTTAGGATTGGATTTGTTGAAAAGATTGTATGCAACATTATATTGTTCTCCTTCGGGAGTACAACTTACACTGGGTAGGAAAACGGTCTCTCCAATGTATTTGTCGAAGGATAAACTTCTGACCGAATTGTCGTTTCTTCCTGATATCATTTGGGCTACTGGTCCTAATGATGTGGGTCTTTTGGAAATACCGCCTTATGTTGTGACATTGAAAGCCATTTTTAAATTACCACGCATTCAACAATACAAGATCTCTAGTGAAGGTGAAAAGGCGTTGCTAGCGATCATTTATGATTTAATTGAAAAAGATGTAATTGAAGAGACAGGAGGCAACATTTGTAATAGTCCTGTTCTGCCTGTTTTGAAACGTACTGACCCCTCTAAGCCACCTGTTTACAGGTTCGTGATTGATCTTAAAGAGGTAAATAAAATAGTTGTGCCACAGTTTCCAGTTGTCCCTGATATCACTGCCATATTAACTATGATTCCAGCTTCCGCCACCTGGTTCTCGGTGATTGACTTAAAGAATGCTTTCTTCAGCATCCCGATTGCCGAGGAGAGCAGGGAATTTTTGGCTTCAGTTTAGGAGGCCGAAGTTTCCGCTTCAAACGTGCTCCTCAAGGCTACTGCGAAAGTCCATCAATATATAGTCAGGCTTTAAAAACACAGCTTGATGCGATTGTTTTACCTGACGGCGCTACCCTTATTCAGTACATTGATGATTTGCTAGTCGCTACAGATACTGAAGAGATTTGTAAAGAAGCCACCTTGTTGTTGTTGCGTCATTTGCCTGATTTACATCACAAAGTGTGTCTTTCAAAACTGCAATATTGTCGACAAGAAGTGACCTACTTAGGTCATCTCTTATCGAAGGAGGGAAGGAAACTGACCTCAGAAAGAATTCAGGCAATTGCAAAATTGAGTGTGCCAAGGACACAGAGAGAAGTACGTGCTTTCTTGGGCATTACATCATACTGCAGACAATGGATACCGAATTTTTCTTTGCTGGCCAAACCTTTGGTAGCATTGACCTATAAAGATACACCGAATCCCGTTCCGTGGTCTGAAGATTGTCAGAAAAGTTTTTCCGAATTGCGTAATGCATTGTGTTCGGCTCCTGTGTTGGGTACCCCCGACTACAGTAAGCCCTTTACACTGTATGTCCATGAGAGAGAGGGTTGTGCATTGTCAGTGCTGACACAGTCTTTTGGAGACAAGCAGCGCCCATGCGCATATTTTTCGTCGACTTTGGATCCAGTAGCTAAAGCATTGCCGAGTTGCTTGAGAGCCACAGCGTCAGCAGCTGTTTCTATTCGACAGTCTGCTGGGTTAGTGATGAATAATATGTTGATTGTGATGGTTCCACATGCAGTGGACACGTTGTTAAACAGGACCAAGACACAGCATTTAACTAGTGCTCGATTGTCAGGTTACGAGTTGACACTGTTAGCGAGTCACGTGCACATAAAGAGGTGCAATACGTTGAATCCAGCCACGTTATTGCCGTTTTCAGTAGAAACAGATGATGTTGAACAACATGATTGTTTTCTTAGGACAGAAGAATAAACGAAAGGGAGAGTAGATCTTAAAGATACTCCTCTTGTAAAGTGTGATGGTACCTTATGGGTGGATGGTTCATGCTTCAAGCTTCCGAATGGTGATACGACTGCAGCATATGCTGTCACAACTTTGCATACGATTGTTGAAGCTGCACGTATACCACATAATTCAGCTCAAGCAGCAGAGCTGATTGCACTTACGAGAGCGTGTGTGTTATCGAAAGGAATGAAAGTGACCATATATACCGACAGCCAGTATGCGTTTGGTGTGGCCCATAGTTTTGGACGATTGTGGAAAGAACGTGGGTTCCTGACTTCGCATGGAACTAAAATTCAGCATGGTCAGTTGGTGAATGAGCTTCTTGAGTCACTGACCTTGCCATTACAAGTTGCGATTGTGAAATGCAGTGCACACAAGAAGGTTACTGATGATGTCGGTCGTGGCAATGCATTTGCTGACGAAATCGCAAAAGAAACAGCAAAAGATGTGATGAATCGAATGTATGTTGCAGGCCCCGCAAGATGGGTTGGTGACGTTGGAATGTGTAAAGATAGGATAGAGGGTGTGAAGTCTCTTCAAGCTGAAGCTTCAGAGAAAGAGTTGAATGTGTGGAAAGAAAGTACGGGTAAATTGGATGAAAATGGTTGTTGGGTTGACTTGTCAGAACATCAGCGATGGTTGTTACCCGATGCGTATGTGCTTGCAGTGGTGACAATGGCTCATGGAATGGCCCATATCAGTGTGAAAGGGATTTGTAAGTTGTTGGTTCCAGTATGGCAAAATGCTGGAATTCCTAAATGTGCAGAGAATGTGGTCAAGAATTGCATGGTGTATCTGAAATACAATCCTGGTAGGGGAACCCCCAACTCCAGCTGGTCATTTTGCACCTCCAACGTATCCGTTCGAGGTTTTGCAGCTAGATTTCATCCACATGGAAAGGTGCAACAATCTGAAATACGTACTCGTTGTTGTTTGTGCCTTTTCAAGATGGGTAGAAGCATATCCCTTAAAAGACAACACTGCCTTATCCACAGCTAAAGCCCTTGCCAAAGAATTCTTCCCTAGGTTTGGAATGCCGAGAATGGTCTGGAGTGATAATGGGAGTGAATTTGTGGGTCGAGTGATGAAAAAAGTATGTGAGGGGCTAGGTATCCAGCAAAAATTCCACGCTGCAAATCACACCCAATCAGCTGGACTAGTAGAGTGCTATAATGGCACGCTAAAACTGAAGTTGGCAAAGATACAAGCGAGCTCTGGTCTTAAATGGCCTGACACTCTGCCTTTAGCACTCCTATCAACAAGAATGACTGTGCATTCGCGAGTGGGTCTTAGTCCCTATGAAATTGTGTTCGGCTGCCCGGCCAACATATGGGGAGTGCCAAGACCAACAAAATTCAGTGAGATCGAACACCCTGTACTGCTTGATTATTTGTATAAATTGACGGCTAAATTGCGTGTTCTACACCAACAGGTTCACGATACTCTGCCTCAGGTCTCTGAAGCTCCAGGACATCTTATCGATCCTGGATCATGGGTGCTGGTCAAGAACTTCCAGTGGACAAAGAATGACCAGCCCCGTTGGACCGGCCCCCACCTCGTCCTTCTCTCAACAAGATCAGCTGTTCGAGTGGAAGGGAAAAAGAACTGGATCCACGGCGTACACTGCAAGAGGGTCCCTTTTCCTCTACCGTACGACCGGTGGGTCCAGGAGGGGATTGCTGACTCTGAGACTGAGACTGTGCCTCGTTTTTTGCCATTTAGCGATGCACGTGTAAAAGGAACAATTTCTGAACGAGAAAGTGACAATAATTTGCAAGAAGCTGTGCCACCGTCAATTCGATTGAACACTACAAAGCCTGAACTCTTGTTCCAGAACCAGACAGTACCTGGAAAAAGCCGTTATAATTTGAGACCAAGAACTAAGGACAAATAATTTTTTTCCCGTTCCTTTGCTATTTTTTTTTTAAAGTGCGGCTCTCTTATCTGAGAAACTTTCTTATTTTTGTTTTTTTTTCTTTTCGAACCGCCATCCGGGTTCAGCTGTAGGGTCGTGGTTGCCCAAGTCTTTGGAGTGCAGCTGAAGACGTTAGGTCGACAGTTCTGGTCAGTCTAAGGAAGTTGCCCTGGACTGGCAGAAGCATTCCCTAGCATAGAACACCCTACCACCGCGAGCAGCAATTAGAGAGGATGGAGTTTTTCAAGAATGAGAGACCTGCCAAACAGATGGATTTTAAAGCCAGAATGTCTATAATAATGACAAAGAAACGATTTTTGATATTATGTATTTTCATGTTGCTCAGTGTAATGACGTTTTTAATAGGATATGTTTTATTCTCTTTTCAAGTGACATTTGCACCCATTACACAGCCCATACCTCCTTCTACTGTTTCCTCGCATTCTTTTCACCCCCTGCCTGAACATGAGTCTGCCAGAAGATTAGAATTTGTCAACAATTCATTCATTCAGCTTCTACACCAACACCAATTAGTAGTGAACACAAATAACTGTTGGGTGTGTGGTCTTATGCCTCATACTACTGATAAAGGTATCCCTTATCTGGTCCTGCCTTTCAGCGATAATGGTTCTGTGTGGGCATATAGAACGGTGTTCATATACGCGTATGAAGCCAACCCCCTACGTTCTGTGAAAGATAATCCTAAGAATAGTGCTCTAGCTAAGGGTATAGTAGATATGATTAGGGAAGATATTTCCTATGAGACTATCCCGAGAGATGAGACACTAGCATATATTGTATGGAACATAACAGGATATGGAGTTACTCTGAGTGGGAACCAGCGAGCAAAGAGATCCTCCCCGATTTGGAGTGTACCCCATCAGGGTCACCTATGTCTGCAAGGTAATGGCAAGAATCCCAGATCTCAGTTAGGGAAAAGTATCTGCACTGAAACATATGTTTTTGCGTCTCAGACTTCTCCTTCGTTATTAGCAGCTAAGGGTACCTATTTCATCTGCCATAATAGAGCCTATAAATGGTTGCCCCCTGACTTCTCAGGCACATGTTTTGTTTCGTTCCTGTTACCTCCCACCTACACGGCCGCGGCAGATTACCATAAGACAAGGATAGTTAGAGGTGTCATAAGTAAAGAAAACATTACAGGACAAGAATTTGGAGATTTCGTAAAGGGTTTTCTGCTGTTTTGGGGTCCTATGGTTAACAGCAGGAACATAAGGCAATTGACAAGGGTGGTTGAATCCACGGTAGTTGAAACCGCCGGTGCCCTTAGTAATTTGACCGCTGAGCTCCAGTCGGATCGCCTTATGACTCTTCAGAACAGGGTCGCATTAGACGTCATACTTGCAGACCGAGGTGGGGTATGTAAAGTGATCCAATCAAGTTGTTGTGTTTTCATCCCAGATAACGCTCCGACAGTCTACCAGGCCATTTCCAAACTGCATAAGATCTCCGAATCTATTCACGTGGATAAAGGAGATTGGTCATTGATGGGGTGGTTCTGGGAGCTGATATCCGCCTGGGAATGGAAGACTCTGGTAGTCATTGGGATGATCTTAGCCATTCTTTTCCTGTCCTGTTTGTGTGTACAGTGTGCTCCTGCAATATGTGGCCTCTGTGCTACATCGTGTGTAAGGAAACCTGTATCAAAAGACGAGCTAAGTAATAGGATGATGCTACAGCAACATTTCAACGACTTTATGAATATAGACCTGGACTCAGATTAGCGTGAGTATGGGTTATTGCCTATGTAAGGGCAAAAGGAGGGTCTGTGGTACTGAAACTTCTGGACCTGTGTTATAAACATCGTCGTATCACAACGATTTTGGTATCAGCAGACCGAGAATGATTAGAATAGTATGCACAAGCATTGTATTCATATTCAGGTGACGAAATCACCCGAATATCAGAGTTTCCGTCCTGAAACTCTGAGGTTCCATTTAAACGACAGCCATTTTGTGATTGCCCTCACATAGACCAATGACTAATGCTGAAAACGAGTCTGAAGGACACGTACATCTTTGCTGACTCCTCTGTGACCTGGGCAAGCTGACTCCACTGCCTGAAGCCAAACCTGTTCGGCCAGTTTCATTCCCAGTGGCCGAATGAGATTAGTATCAAGGCACAACACATCATAAAACCTTTAATCACACACAAACCATGCCTAATCTTACACACACCTGTCCCTGTTTCTTTCTTAATGACTTGCTTTACAAGGAGGAGGTGCCTGTTTATATTGGGGGTCCGTCGATATCTGTTGAAAGTACTGAGCCTTGCCGGGTAATTGATTGAGGGCTGGACAAACTGAAATATGGCTTGTCATCATAACCCTGCTATTTCTTTGTAGTGAAAATATGTGAATGGTCAACTGTAAAAAAAGGAATGTTTGCCTAAAGCATAATATTTTGTATAAAAGAGAAGGTTAGCTTTGCAAGGGGAGCAGTCTCCTGAGAATATACACCGTGTTGTACTTCTAGGATACCTGTTACTGGCTGCAGCCAATAAACAAGATCTTTGACTTCACCAAGAAGACTCTGTGTTTCTGTAGTCTGAAACAGGAAGGACTCGAAGTCTTAGGGTGTGTTCCCTGGCACCACTGGGTTCTGAAAAACCCAGTACTTCAATATTACACTGATAATGTTACATTTAGCAAGACCAGCATCTTCTAGCAATTGGTTCCCATGAGAAAGACTTTTAGGAACAAGCACATTTAAACAGTACTATGAAAAATCATAGTTTAACTCTCTGAACAGCCATTTTATTAAACGTTAAGAAATACAGCTTGACATGAGGCTGGGCAACTAGGCCAAGACTTCTGCTAAGTTAAGGCCTACCATTAATAAAGCTAATACATAATGTATAACCCTTAATATGACATATCACTACATTAATTTAACATATGCTCAACATTTTACATTAATAAACTGTTAATAAGTATACTTTGTGAACATTGACGGCCACTCATCGAGATCACATTTTCAAATGTGTACATAATTTTTCTATGTTATTACATTTTCCACACAAATTTGTTACTTATAGTACAAGAACATTCACTAATACTTTTTATTAAATCACCTGTGCTAGCACAACACACAGGACAATGGAAATTACATTGTTTGACATCTGAAACTACACTTTCTGGAGTCGGAGTCCCGGCCCCAGGAACTGGTGGAGCAGCACTCTCAGAAACACTTCCGGGTCAATACTGACAGAGTATTTAGGTCTGACTGACAAATACTTTGTCTGGCAACAGTAGTTGTTGTAACGACTCACTAGTTGCATTAGTTTGCAACAGGTCTGACACGTTCCTGTGCCCTTGTAGTGTTATCTTTGTTGGCTTTCTCCCCTAATTCATTCTTTGTTCTGACATGTTAACTGCCTGCTTAACTTTTTGTTTAGTTTGTGTCTGTCATCGCGTACTCCAAATTCCCAGTGCTGTAATGTACTTCATGTTCGGCTCCTATGTTGGTTTCATGGTACACTGGGGGGCACTTAAAGTGTAACATCTGCTGCCACTGGGTAAAGGTCAATCTGTGATATTCGCATATCTTTATTCCTTCCTGTGATATGATCCCATAGTACTTTGTGTTCTATTTGCCCATATGCAGGAACCTAAAACTTGGCAAGGGTGGACTTGAGATGTTGTGCCTAACAAAACCAGTCGGCATCTTTCAGCTATCATCCTGTAGAAGTCTCCCTCTCTCTCTTTATTTCCTCAACCAACTTTCCCTTTAGCCCTGGTCTTTGTCACCATCCTTAACCTCATTTTAGGATTGTGAGTTAACCTCTGTTGGCGGGGTGGTTTTAATAATCTTATGCTTGCAGTACCATGGCTAGAGAAACCTCGACTCGAGCATTTCACTGTCAATTTCTCATCTTGGTCTTTGTACATTAATGTGAGGTCTGAAAAGTCTCTTTTAGTTCGTAGGAACTGTCCTAATGGGAGATTCTGCTGCAGTGCGATAGGTGATGATTCTCAAAAGTCAGAAGAGTTACACTGCTTTCATTTGGTTTATTTTGCGGTATTGAGTTTTTAATCTCTCGTTATGATAAATAATTCATGACTGCTGGTAATCATGGTGAACTTTAGAAGTTTATCCTTCCCATTATGTCATTTCAAAAATTCATCAGCCTAGGTCGCCTCCCCAAATGATCAGTAGGTCAACAGTATATCTTTGATAGAATATTGCATGCACAAAGCATTTGTTTGTGTCACCCTCCTCCGGGGCACCAACAGCCATATACCAGATTACTTTTTTGCTCTCTTGCAAAATGTGATTCCTCACTTTTGCAACCCATCAGTTCATATATTGTTTACACACAATCCTTGACAAAACTACCGATTTATTTAATCCATAAAAAATCCTTCGACATCAGTTTAACTCGTCACAACAATTATACTTCAACATGTTTCCATTGATATACCGTGCACCCTAATACATTTCGGCTGAATCAAATGCCCTTCTTCAAGAGGAACCTTTTGTACAAAATTTCTGCTTCAGACAACTTATTGCATCTTTGAGGCCCTCCTATGCAAATCTGTGCTGTTTCTCAAACCCGTTTTGCCTGTCTGTTCAAACCACTTGTTTGTTCATGTAATTTTTGTTATGAGCAATTAATCGTATGATCAGTAGGGTATTTCCTCGAGAGGTTAAAAGTGGATTAATCAGCGACTGAAGTTAAGGTTGGAAGTTTTGGTAGGGTTTCATTTGTATTTTGTCAATATATTTTCTATTCTTTGATAACGTCATGCAAATAATTGCACTTTTGATAAATGGTAGTCTGTTCTCATTATCGACTGGTGGGGGACCCAAGGAATTTTTCATAGGAATCTTGGCACACAGGCTCGTAGTTTTTGTCCTATCCTTATACTAGGGTGGAAGACACAGTTTGTGTATTTCAAGGCTCAATCTCTGGGACAGTTTGTAAACGAAAGCTAAAAAGTATTTCACAATTCAGTCAATTATTATTTTCATTCAGTATGTTGAAGAGTCCCTCGTGATATGCCCAGCATGATGACTATGCAGCAAAAAGTTGTCATAGTGGCTAGATTGTCAAGGTTAAAAGGTCACCTCCTTGCCAGTCTCCTGCTCCGCTGTCATTGCAGATAAGGAAGAGCACCTCCAAGAAAGAAGGGGCTCAAAGGGACATTCGTGTTGCGCGTGCTCATTGATTAGCTGAGGCGGCGTGTGGAGAGCAGAAACCTGTAAGAGGAGATAAGAGGATGAGGGCGCAAAAAAGTATAGCCTTTATGATTTAAAGCACTTTACATGCAGCTGGAATTTACAGTAGGGATGTATTTGAGGCTCCACCTGTCGCGGGCGCCCAAGTTGACTTTATTTCCACAAAGACCTTACTATGTACGTATTGATCTCCTGATGTGGTGAAGCCACAGACTGTGGAACAGGGAAAATTCAGCTATAATTCTCACTTTCTCACTTGACCAATCATGTGTGATTTTGAGGAAATCACTCTATTTCCGTGCACCTCCGTTCTCCTATCTGCAAAATCTAGTAGTGCTTAGAAACTAGAAAGAAGTGAATTCGCAGTATTAAACGTGCAAATGAAGCAAATGAAAATATTTTATTTTTTGCAGATTTACACAGGTTAAATCTGGTCCGACAGCGCTTCACGAGAGAACCAGAGTACATCACTATTTTTGTTTCACATGTCGATTTGTTGATTTGCCCAGAATCAAAGGATGCTGCACAGAGGCTAGTATTGGAGGCCAGCTCTCCAGTCCCAAGGTGGGCATTACTGGCCATTGGGCTACATCTTCCTCTCCTCCATCCACACTCCCTCCAGTACTGCTTTGTAAATATAATATAGCATTACACAGGGTATGTACAGATGTATGTATTTATGTAAGGGTGTTATTGTATCATCGTTCTAGCTAGAGTGTGAAAGATCACTGAATGCTCAAGCACAGCCATGAAGTAACTGTGTAATAAGGCATACCACAATTCACAAAAATGCTAATATAATTGAGAAATCCCAAATACTAAGCGGGGGTAGCTTTAGGGGGCGTGTTTGGGTGTTGCACCCTTTTATAAATATTTTTTCAAAAGAATAGTTGGGTACAGTTGCTTTCAGTTGGGTATGGTAAGGTGTCTGTCGGATTTCACCTGGCATTTCGGCACCCACACACAATCTATCTCATCTCTGTTTTGAAAACCTTACAAAAGTCGATTTTTTTTACAGAATATTGTGTTTCTCTCACTTAGTACTCCTTCCAATTTACATACGTCTCAATTTTCACTGCCTCTAAGCCCTTCTCATGCACCTTGTGTGTAATGTAATGTATTTTAACATTATATGCCAGCGACATTGTTGAGTAAATTTGAAGCTAACACCCCCCACCCCAATTTTACTGACCAAGCTACAACAGCAGCATAACAAAACTTATTGGGGCCCCCTGCAACGTACCAGTAGTGGGCTACCTTCCCCCTGGACACTGTCAGGGACCTGCCTTGTGCACAGTGTACTGTGTTGAGGGGGCCTCCTGGAGCACAGCGGCCCCCCAGCACCGCAGTGGGCTGCGGGGGGGCCTTTGTTACACTCCTAAGCTACGTCCCTGATACTGAGAGACACTTTATTACCCCTACTTCTTCCTGCTAACCTACAATTGTCATTTAAAAATGAATCATTTTCGTTTCCCACTTGAACATGAACCACTACTCTTATGCAAGTGTCAAATAAAGTCAGAACTTCGCATTGTTTATTGTGAGAAGCAACAAGCACTGGCAAATTCAATAGGTCCGGGGTTTAATGTGCTAACTAATGCATGTACACCCTTATGCCGTTCAGTGAAATCACTTGTGTGGAGATGGATGGCAACACCAAATAGCCAATGCATTTGGTGAGAGTTGACTACTCCAGCCAAGAAGCCATGGACAAGGTCCATGACAATGGCTGAATGAGGCTGGTTAAAGAAAGTCAATGGTTCAAAGGAGAGTAAACAAAGCTCATTGTATGAATGCTGCCAGCAATGGATCTGCGATTTAACATCTGCACTGTGAAAACCCAGACCTGGTATTCACTGCAGGCAGCTAGACTGTTCTCAATCCCAATAATAATGTACTCGAAAGAGGAACTCGGTCCCAGAATCAAAATGCAAACATAAGGAATGGGAGTTCTGGTTTTATTATTAACAAAAATACATTTTACATTTAAAATTCAAATCGCAAGCAAAACATTCTAGCTATGGTATTGTATTGTTATTGGTATTTCTATTGCGCTTTCCATAGCACTTGCGAGGCAAAAATTATTTTTGGGTAGTCCAACTGGTTTGTTTACACCGTGCTTCATATTCCTGGCAAGGACATGAGGTGCCCTCTATAGCTGTGTGAGTTGTGGGAAATTCAGAGTTAAGCTAGCATTGCTTTTCCCACTGTCATATTCTTTGACTGTTTCCAGAATAATTAAATGTAAAAATCTGTTTCGCAATGAAAATGTGCACCCATCTTCTGATGTGCCTTGAATCATGGATAAAATGCCTCAAGTAAGTGAGTAGACAGCAAGGAATAATATTTGCAGAATATCCTAGGAAAGCATATTTTATTTTTAACATTTCCGTGGATGCTTTTCCTATTTTTGTATATGCCATGTCAATGCAGGCAGGATTATATGAGATTTAGGAAAGCGTAAAGAGTTTTACTGGAGCAGGAGGTCTCAGATCTTTTTGCAAGTCATTGATATTCTGATCACAAACCAGATATATTCATAAGGACAAGTGGACTAGAGCAGGGGCAAGGGCACTGAAAGGAAATGTGAACAACAGCAATTAACAGCAGTGTGAAATATCTGTACTTTGTCCTAGGAGCAGAACAACTGTGTTTTGCAACATAAATGAAAGCATGCCCACATACTGATGAATTTTTACTTGTCTCTGGAGATATCTGTATTTGGAAGGGGCACCTTAAACACTTCCTTTCCAAATACTGAATCAGTATTTGGTTTTAAACCCAAATTGAGATTATATTACATGTTATTAAACTGGAATTTGTGTTTCAAACATGTCAAAAAATCTTTTTAGTGGTTGCAGGCGGCCTGGTTCTGTGAATCAGACATTTTCAGGGGCAACTCCTTCTCAATGTTGAAGGAGAGTCGCACTACTGGCTGAGCCAGCAGTTGAAAAATAAAACAATATTTTACTATTGTTTTACTTTTTAGCTGCTGGCTCAGCCAGCATGTGCAGGGAGGGGCGGGGCGGGGCCATGGGAGGGGGGAGAGGGAAGGGGGTGTGGAGTGCACCTAAATGTGCATGTTAGTTTGGCCGACCATCTTAGCCCAGCCAAACTGACATGTGCACTTAGTTTTCTCCAACCCGGCTGTGTTGCATAGCCGGGTTGGAGAAACTGCATAGACTCCCATTCACTGTCTGAGTGGCTGATCAGCTGCTCAGACCCTTCCTGATGCTGCTCTCATGCTAGGTACAGCATGAGAGCAATGCCAACATCGCATTGGAAGCCTGTGCTGGTGTCCCAAGAACTGTTGGGACACCAACACCATTGAGAGAAGAGGAGCGTGATGGTGGCTGCGGCTGCAGCGGCAGCAGCAAAGGCAATATTTTTTTTTTATTACTATTTTTTTTCCTCCCCTGTCCCTCCCCTAAATCCCCTTGATATTTGTGGGAGCAACACTATGCACATCTGGCCGCTAATATCTAAAATCTCAGGAATTCTTTCCTCCTTTTAACACTCTATAAGGGAACTGTACTGAAAGTCTGAACTTCTTCTTCAGTAAAAATGTCACTACCATTCTGAACTGGGCCCTCTCAAACACTTTCCTTTCCTAGCTAACCATGACTTCTTACGTCCTTTGCCACACTCTACATCTCGACTCTCTAGACTACTGCTTTCCACTGATTCCTATGTAGCACCCTGTCTCCGTCCCACATCACAATCTACTTCAAACACAATCAGTCTTATATCCTCCTGAAAGAAAACTTCCTTGCAGTCCCCTTAGTTATCTCACTATACGGGGCATGTAATGTTAAAAGGTTGCTCACTAATTCGGTCTATGCAATCCCTTGCAAGCATGGGCAAAGTTGCCTGACTTCTCCTGGCTTTGCAAAAGGTAAAATTTAACATCTCAAGTGTGAATTCCCAGCAGCCTTATTCTGCCCCACCCAAGAAGGGAGGGTCATACGTCTGCCAAGAATTGGCTGCCAACAGCAAACATATTGTGCCCATATCCCTGAGAGGCAGCGGAAAATGTTCCAGTGCTTATGACCATCCATTCCCTCCTCCAGAACTCCATCCTCAAGGAGCGATGCCTCCGGCAGATGGGTAATGGATGTTGAGTGCTTATTAATAGCTTCTGGTCAGCTCAGACAGCCCGTTTATTAGAACAGGCATTTTCCTGGTGAACTTGAGCCAATTGAGGTTGGTTTTGAGGGCAGGTGGCCACTGCTGGTACCTCTGCCACTTTCTAAATATCCTCCACCTAATTGCAGGAGACACAGCGGAAGCTATAGATGAGAGAGAGGAAAACGAGAGAAAGAGAGACAGAGAGAAGGGGAGAGACAGAGAAATGAGAGCAGAGGAGGAAGAGACTAAGGGCCTGATTATGACTTTGGCAGAGGGGATTACTCCATCCCAAATGTGACGAATATCCCACCTGCAGTATTACGAGTTCCATAGGATATAATGGACTCGTAATTCGGCGGACGTGATATCCGTCACATTTGGGACAGAGTAATCCCCTCTGCCGAAGTTGTAATCAGGCCCTTTGTCTGGTTTGAACATTTTTGCAAGGACTCACTGCTCTTTCTTTTCAATTTGTCCAGTTCAACACTTTGTGAAGCTGAGAAAGTTTTTTAAAAATGACATGTAGTGGTTAGTCTTTGTTTTGCACCACTGCTCTATGCCAGGAGACTCCCTACGCAAGTGTCACACCCTTCCATCTTTGCCTTTACTGATTTAGAACCCACCTCAAGAATCCTTTGTGCAGAGATTTGAAGCAAAGGGTCCTGCACTTTTACCCCATCTTAATTTTGACCCACTGACCTACTTCGAATTGTTTATGACACCACTCATCTTTTTTGTTTTTGTATGTTTTTTTTTCACATCTTCCAAGTTCCCCTTAACTTTCTCACTGCAAGCATTAGCCAAGCAAATAGGTTTCATATATGCAAGAGCTACTGGCTTTGCCAACTGTTTTAGCCATGTTGTACACCAGAATGGCTAAAAGCTAGTGGTGTAGAGGAGAGTGGTATGGAGTGTCGTTGAGTGGAATGGTGAACAATGGAGTAGAGTGTTGTGGAGTGGAGTGGCAGAGAGTGTCGTGCATTGGAGTGGCGTAGTTGCCCAGAGTGGGTTACACTGGAGTGGTATTGAGTAGAGCGGACTGATGTATGATGCATTGGCGTAGAGTGTTGCAGGGTATAGTGACAGAGTGGCATAGATTAGAGTGGAGGGGCACAGAGAGGAGTGGCACAGAGTATATTAGAGTAGAGTGGTGTAGACTACAGTGGCATAGAGTGCAGTAGCGAAGAGTGGCATAGAGAAGTGCAGAGTTGAGTGGCATAGAGTTGAGAGATGCAGAGAGCAGTGGGGCAGAGCAGAGTCGAGTGGCATAGGGTGCAGTGGTGTAGAGTGCTGCAGAGTATAGTAGCAGTGAGTGGTGCAGAGTAGAGTATAGTGCTGTAGAGTGTAGTGGCATAGAGTGCAGTGGCGTAGAGTGGAGTAGTATAGAGTGGAGTAGTACAGAGTAGAATGGTGTACAGTTCAGTGGCAGAAAGTGTGGTGCTGCAGAGTAGAGTATCATAGAGTAGTGGTGTAGAGTGGAGTAGAGTGGTGTAGAGATCAGTGGTGTAGAGTACGGTGATGCAGTGTAGTGTGCATTGGTTTAGAGTGCATGGGATAAGAGTAGAGTGGCATAGAATGCAATGTCACAGAGTGGTGCACATTGGACCAGAGTGGCATAGAGTGAAGTGGCATGGAGTGGTGCCGGGTAGAGTGCATACAGTGTAATAGCATTGGGTAACAGTATAGTGGTGTAGAGTTCAGTGACATAGACCTCAGTGGTACAGAGTAGATTAGATTGGCATATACTGGATTGGAGTGGACTGCAGGGGCATAGGGTTGAGTGTTACAGACTAATTTGAATTGCTTAGAGTGTATTATCATAGAGTGCAGTGGTGTAGAAAGCAGTGTTGCACAGTGGCATAGAATAGATTGGTGTGACCTAGACTGGATTGTAGCATGCAGTGGCAAAGAGTGCAGTGGTGTAGAGAAGATTTGTGAAGAGTGTATTAGCATAAAGTAGAGTGGTACAGGATAGGGTAGAGAGGCATAGCATGAAGTGGAGTAAAGTGCAGCGGCGCATGAAGTGGAGTAGAGTGCAGTGGCGTAGAGTGGAGTGGTGCAGAATACAGTGGCATGGAGTGGTGTAAAGCAGAGTGGTGCAGAGTAGAGTTCAGTGGTGTGGAGTGGTGCAGGGTAGAGTAAAGTGGCGTAGAGTGGAGTATTCATAGTGTTGTAGCACACTGGTGTTACAGACAACACATGTTCAATTAAAATGACCATTAAAATTGCACAGACATACAGGTTTACTAATAATACTATACAGTTCACAGATGAAAATGTGTGGAAATTGCATCACCTAGAATAATGATTTGTTTTGATCATATTAAAGTATTTGTTTCCAACACACGTGAGAAAAAAAAATCTGATTCGTGTTCCTAATTCTGATATATTCTGAAATACTTACGCAGTTTATTTAAATGTCGTGGTGCCCTAGAAAAAACTCTTCCCTACCCAAGTATCAAGCAAGATCATCACATAAATCCTCTCCTTATGAAGTCAGAGAAAGAAAAGTTAACAAGAGCTCTTGGAAGGAAATTGGTTTTTGAATGCACAGCAAATGTGACAAGATAAGAACAAGATTTACAGGCCTCTTTATGGGAAGGGAGCACTTGGAAAGATATAGTAAATAAGGTTTGGGGAAGGGAAGGTATTAACTCAAGCTGTACAGCCTAAAACAAATAAAGACAGCAAATGGAAGGCAAGAAATTGTGAGTTACGAACCACAAAGCCAATGGCAGCAGCAGGCATAATGCATTCCTAGGTCATCTTTCTGAATGTCCCCAAGATGTCTTTAGCAAACCAGACAGCTGCACTGTTTAGTAGGCTGAGACCTGAAAACACATCACCTTCTCAGATGGCATAATGTAACATTCCAACATCTTTAAATTAGGATTTTTAGCCATCATCACCCCAAACAGTGAGAATCCACTTGATAAAATATTCTTCATAGCAATACAGCTATGTTGTTTCCAGCATTTCATGCAACTAAATGAAATAATTATTAGGTCTCGTCTGAGGCAGCACACATGCACTATCTCTTCGAGATCTATTGTACCTTAAACAAAACTAAAAATGGCTTAGAGTCTACCCATTACTTATCATGTGTTGGTGTCTTCGTCACTCTTTATTGGTCAGCGGCAGCTAGGCTGATTTCATTTTGCCATATACACGCTCACACCCACACACACATGCACGCACACACATACACACACACCCACACACACACACATATGTATGTATATATATATATATATATATATATATATATATATATGTATGTGTGTGTATATATATATATTATATATATGTGTGTGTGTGTGTCAGCCGAAACGCGTTGTGCTTTGATTAAATATGTTTTTCACTTTCCCTGAATCCTGAGTGTGCTATATTTTTATTTTTGTGCTTTTCGTTGGATTATGATTTACCGGTTTGCTAGTGCCGGTTTCTGCACCACCCCTTTTGGGCCCCATGAGTTTATTTAGAATATTTGAAGTTTGTTTACATATATATATATATATATATATATATATATATATATATATATCAGAATTTTGGTTTCATCTTATCTATTATTCCACACTTACACAGAGACTGCCACTTCAAACCAGCACAGATCACATGAATCACTCCACTCCACACAATGCCACTCTATACCACTCGACACCACTACACTCTATGACACTATGCTACATTCTAAGCCACTCCTCTTTATGCCACTCCATACCACTCCTTTGACATTGTACTCTGCTTTAAGCCACTTCACAGCACTTTACTCTAATGTACAACACTCTACATCACTCTACACCATGACACCCTACTCGTCTCTATGTCACTATACTCCACTATACTACACCCCACTATATGAAATTCAAATCCATTATTTACTCTGTGACGCTCTACTTCAATCTCTGACACTACTCCACTTCATGCCACTAGACTCTTTGCCACTCTATACTACTCCACTCCACCACCCTCTATTCCTTTCTACACCACTCCACTCCATGGCACTCTACTTCACTTAACACCACTCCACTCCACTCTATGCCACTTCACACTACTTTGCTCACTCTTCCTTACTCCACTCTGTGCCATGCCACCACTCTATGCCACACCACTGTACAATACTCTACTCCACTCTATTCCACTCCACTCTATGACACTACTCCACTCTATGATACTCCACTCAATGATACTCCACTATATAATACTCTACTCCATTCTATGCGCCTCCACTCAACAACACTCTGTGCTACTTTACTACACTCTACACCACTTACGGCCACTCTACTCCATGCACTCTACTCACTTCACTGTACTCCATACCACTGTACGCCACGCTCTCAATAACATTCTACCCCACACTATGCCACTCCACTCTACGAACCTCCACATACTTTACTCCACTCTGTTTTTCCTCCACTATATGCCACTCTACTCTATGCCTTTCCACTCTATGACACTCAAGGACATTCTGTGTCGCCGCTCACTACCGTGGCGACTCTTTCTCAGGAAGCGGTCGGGCCGGTGGTCTGAGTTTCAGGACACTGGCACCACTGCAGCCCATTGTTTTGCCTACCTGTTTCCACAGTGTGGCCCAGTAGAAAAAAGTGTTGCAAACACTTCCGCTTTGGTGGTGATCCTCGTCCTGTTTTTTCCGTGTTTTCCGCGTTCCTGTTTTTTCCTGCAAGATTTCAGCTATTTTTCCTTTTTTCATTGTTTCTTTTCCCTCTTTTTCAGGAGTTCCTGTGTTAGAGGTTTTTTTTCCCAACTTTTGGGGTTTTTCCCCTGGGACTCTTTCTGGAGGGTACGGTGTGCCTTGGCGTCTTTTTCAGTCAGCCGCACCGTGGCTGCTAGAAAGGGTCGCCCCTATCTTGGCCAGTCCAGAACCAGTAGAAGACCGGGTGTTCCTTCAAGTTCTTCAGCCAACTTTGGTAAGAGACGTGCAGACCGTGACAGATTGCAATGCCAAAAGAATCTGTGTTGCGTGTCGGCCATGGAAGGACCACAGGATGATGTTGTAGAAAATGCACAATCCATGCTCCATACTGTTCAACAACAAGCTCAAGAATGACAACAACTGCGGGCAGAGAATGCCGCACTCCGACAAGCCTTGTCTTCCCGCCCTGTGGATCTACCTCCTGTGTCTACCTTGACACCTCGATATTCTGGAGATCCGCATAAGATAAAGGAATTTCTGGACTCTTTGACAGTCTTCTTTGCTTTTCAACCCTTACAATTCTCATCTGACAAGGCCAAGGTGGCTTATATAATCAGTGCCTTGTCTGGCCCTGCACTAGCTTGGGCGACCCCCTTGGTCTCTGCTGAAGATCCTGTCTTAGATAATTATCCTGCCTTTCTTAAACTCTTTAGCAGTTGTTCGAGTGACCCAGGTTGGAGGCAGCTGCTGAAGAAGCATTATGTGATATACAGCAAGGCAATCAGGATGTATTATAATATATAACCCAGTTTAAACAGCTAGCATCTGAGACCACTTGGGTAGAATGCACTTTTGTAATCCTGTTTCACCAAGGACTTCGAGAAGAAATAAAAGCTGAATTGGTACATTCTGCTCAATGTAGATCTCTGAAAGACCTGATGGATCAAGCGTTGAATATAGAGTATAGATTGTGAGAACGTAAGATGGAAAGGCGAAAGACTCGCTTACAGTACCAGTCCGGAGTACCCCGTACTACAAACCGACATTCTGATTAAGTCCATTTTGAAGCAACCAAGTCTACAGAAGAATAACCTATGCAGATTGATCTAGTCAGTGGTCCTTTATCTGACTCAGAAAGAGATGATAGGCGTCGGTTGGGCATTTGTCTATATTGTGGCAAAGCTGGTCACTTGATCCGGATGTGTCCTGTCCGCCCTTCCAGACCCTCAGGAAATGTCAGCTCCCACCCCCTGTGAGGAGGAAGGGGACAGGAGGAGTAGATTTACCTTCAATATGTTCTTCCAGAGAGACTATCTCTGCACTGTTTATTCTATCTGTTATGGTACAGAGTTTCCAAAATGAAGATGAGAAAATGTCTCATTGGATTGTGGAGCCAGCGGTATATATTTGGATGAGACCTGGGCCAGAGAAAGAGGAATCCCACAAGTTCCTAAAGAAAAGCCGGAACAAGTTCACACAGTTAATGGTTCTCCTTTAACCTCAGGACCAGTGGTGGATTCTACACCTACCCTCTGTCTGCGTTTTGGAAGGCACCAGGAACACATTACCTTTGAGCTCATATCCTCTCCAAATCATACCATGATGTTAGGAATTTCCTGGTTAACTCAACATAACCCTTATATCAATTGGGAGACAACAACAATATCGTTATCATCACAGTTTTGCCAACAGAACTGCTACTCCACGAACTCTCCAAAAGGGTTAAGTCTTTCTCCCAAAGATACCAACTGCTCCATCAACATGATACCGGGAGTAACAAGTTGTTACCAAGAATACTATGATGTATTCCAGAAGCCTTGCAAACCCATTTTACTTTCTCATCGTGTCTATGACTGTGCCCTTCCTTTGATTCCGGAAGAAGCGGTTCCCTTTGGTCGGATGTATTCGTTGACTGAATAAGAAAAGAAGGTACTGAAAGAATACCTAGAGGAGAATCTACAGAATGATTTAATTGCCCCCTCTTCATCTCCTGCAGGGGCTCCTCTTTTCTTTGTTCCAAAGAAAATAAAAGATCTGCATCCCTGCGTTAACTTTCGCGGATTTAACAAGATAACCATCAAGGATCGTTTTCCCCATACTCCTTATTAGGGATATTCTGGAGGGTTTGGCCCTCACCCTCTTCTGTCAAAGAAACCCAATGCTTTCTAAGTCTCTCAAACTTTTATCGACAATTCATACAAGACTTTGCCAATCAACAAAGTTTTTTCACCCAGACCATCAAGGAAGAAAATCTGATGAAGGCATTTGTCTGGACTGACAGTGCTGAAAGGGCTTTTCAAAATCTGAAACGGGCCTTTACCCAAGCTCCTATATTACGACACCCGGATACTACTAAGACATTTATAGTAGTTACTGATGCCTCTGAGAGAGCAATTGGTGCAGTCTTGCTTCGGAAACAAGAAGACGACGGTTTGGAACATCCCATTTTGTATTTATCCCATTTACTTAAAGAAGCTGAATGAAACTATTCGGTGTTAGAATGGGAATTACTTGCTCTCAAGGCTGCCTGTAAAGAATGGAGACATCTCCTAACGGGTACCAAAGAACTGTTTGAAGCAAGAACAGATCATCGTAATTTACAATGTCTCCGGAATTTACAATGTCGAAACAGCCGTCAAGCAAGATGGGCCTTCTTTTTTAGCCAATATGACTCCATTGTAATCTACATTCCTGGACCACAGAACTTAGTAGCTGATGCATTATCCTTTTGATATCCAGAAAGTACTAACACTTCCTCTCCAAATATGATCAAATCCATTTGAATAATCGGGGTTACTTAGGCCCATATTTATACTTTTTTACGCAAACCAGCGCCGGCGCTGGTTTGCGTCAAAACATTTACCACCGCTATCGCCATTCCTACGCACCATGCGGGGGCCTTATTTAAGGAAGGACGTTAGTCGGCGATGCGGACTGGTCAGAGTAAAAAAAAATGACTCAAACCAGGCAGCGCCGGCATAGGGGAAAATGGAAGTTGTGCGTCAAAAAATGGTGCAAGTCAGGTTTGAGGCAAAAATCATGCCTCAAACAGGACTTGTGCCATTTTTTGACGCACAGCCCCCATTGAAATGACTCCTGTCTTAGCAAAGACAGGAGTCATGCCCCCTCGCCCAATGGCCACGCCCAGGGGACTTCTGTCTCCTGGGCATGGTCATTGGGCACAGTGGCATATAGGGGGGCCCAAATTAGGCCCCATATGCCACTTTAAAAAAAATAAAAAAAATACTTATCTCAACTTACCTGTACATACTTGGGATGGGTCCCCCTATCCATGGGTGTCCTCCTGGGGTGGGCGAGGGTGGCAGGGGGTGTCCCTGGGGGCAGGAAAGGGCACATCTGGACTCCTTCCATGGTCAGAGACCATGGAAGTGAGCCCACAGGTCCCTTAACGCCTGCCCTCACCCAGGGGTTAAAAAACGGCGCACATCAGGCTGTGCGCCATTTTTTAAGGCCCACCCCCTCCTGTGTGTCAAAATGATGCAGGAGTATAAATAAGGCGCACAGGCCTTAAAGTCATTTTTTGGACGGGAACGCCTACCTTGCATGTCATGAACTCAAGACAGTTTCCTGCATCCAAAAAATGCTGCACACTGAGGAATTTTGACGTCCGCGGGCCCGGACGTCAAAGTTTAAATATGGGCAAGGTTTGCGCCAAATGTGCGTCAAAATTTTTGACGCACATTCGGCGCAAACAGAGTATACATATGCCCCCTCAGTCTTTTCTTGACTGTGTTAAATCAGAATACCAGTATCTTCCACTAGAAGATTGGAAGAAATTGAGTCCTCAACTACAAAAGTATCAAGACTACTTCTATTATCAAGACACCCTCTTTTTGCAAAGTAAGAAAGTACAAACCAAGGCATTACAGATGTGCCATGATTCTCCTGTAGCTGGACATGGTGGAATTAAAAAGACACAGGAGTTGCTTCTACATTCCTTTTGGTGGCCAACTCTTAAGAACGATGCTGAATCCTATGTAACATCATGTCCTGTATGGGCCCATAACCAAGACACCTCGAACCAAACCATCAGGATTATTGATGCCCCTGCCTGTTCCCCCTGCTCCATGGCACACCCTGTCTTCAGATTTCATCTATTCATTACCGTCTTCTTCAGGGAATCATTTCATCATGGTAACTGTTGATTCTTTTACCAAGATGGCGCATTTCACAGCCTTAAAGAAATTACCTACAGCTCAAGAAATGAGTCATATACTCATGTAAGATATTTTTCGCCTACATGGCCTTCCACAAGTGATTATTTCAGACCAAGGACCTCTATATATGTCACGTTTTTTTAAAGCTTTTTGTACTTTACTGCACATTGGTGTCTCACTTTCATCAGGATTTCATCTACAAACTAACAGTCAAACTGAATGCTTGAATCAGGAACTCCAACAATATTTACACTGTTTCTGTAATGCTGCTCAAAGTCACTGGTTGGATTTCCTTTTTTTAGCTGAGTTCTCCCATAATAATACAGTACATAGTGCAACAGGAGAAACACCTTTTTACTGCAGCTATGGTTTCCATCCTAAGACTTTTTCCATTATCCCTCATGTGTTCCCTTCTGTTCCTGTGGTTACATCATTTCCACAACGACTCCTCCACATTCAAGATCTGATCAGTACTACTCTTTCGGCTTCTAAATGAACTATGAAAAGAAAGGCTGATCGCCAACTTTGGGTGGCCTCATCTTATCAACCAGGAGACAAAGTGTAGCTTTCATCTGAATTTCTACCCTTTTGTTTTTCCCAAAACAAGTTCAAACCCCACTTTTATGGTCTTTTTCGCATACTGCAGTTATTGAATCCTGTTGCAATTCGGCTACCTTTACCACAGACTTGGAAGGTTCATCCAGTATTTCATGTCTCACACCCTAAACCTTTTGTTCCTGATCCATACCATAGGCGTTTCCGATGTCCTCCTCCCCTTTCTGTGATAGGCCATCCTGAATATGAAGTTCAAGAGATCTATGATTCTCAAATCTTTCGGAACAAACTCCAATTCCTCATCCACTGGAAAGTTTATCCCTCAGTGACTGTTCATGGGAAGATGCTTCCTCAGTTCATGAACCTCATTTGGTTCGCCCTTTTTTTTCTCTTTTTCCTGACAAGCCTAGGGCCTCAGGAAGGGGGCCTACTATGTCGCCGCGCACTACCGCAGTGACTCCTTCTCGAGACTCGGTCAGGCCAGCGGTCTGAGTTTCGGGACACCGGCACCCCCGTGGCCCATCATTTTTCTTACCTGTTTCCCTGGTGTGGCCCAGGAGGCACATTTCATGCTCTGGGTCACCCCGCAGCCCCTGCCACCCTCCCTGAATTCACCTATTCTTACCTCCTTGGCTTTTTTCCTTTTCTTTTGTCCTTTTTTTTCTTCTTTTTTCTTCCATCTTCATTTTTTCTTTTTTCTTGGTGTCCATGTTGTCTTCCCCCTTGGTATTCTTCTTCCCAGCATGCCTTTTTCCTTTTCCTTTTCTACTTGGTCTTTTTTCGTATTCTTTTCTATATGGTATTTCCCATTCCAAGATGGTGTTGCACTTTGCTCCCGTTGTGTCACTTCCTGTTTCTGGTATATAAGCACTTCAGTTCTTTTCTTCCTTGAGTTGCAAACACTTCCGCTTTGTTGGTGATTCTCGCTCCTGTTTTTTCCATGTTTTCCGCTTGCCTGTTTTTTCCTGCAAGATTTATGCAATTTTTCCTTTTTTCATTGTTTCTTTTTCCTCTTTTTCAGGAGTTCCTGTGATAGAGGTTTTTTGCCAACTTTTGGGGGTTTTCCTCTTGGACTTCTTCTGAAGGGTACAGTCTGCCTTGCTTCTGGTGGTCATTGTCTTTGTACCATCATGACCCTCCAGTCATTTCCGGTAATTGTTTGCTAGTGGCTTCTTTGCACTCTTCCTTTCTTACTGGATCGGTGACATGCTAACCTTGATCATTCCTTTGTGGAAAGAATAGCTGGGACCTCAACCTGGTTTTTGCTCCTTCCCACTTAAGTCTCTACTTTACCTCCACTAGGCCCCTCACTATACCCTTCAGATATTTCAAAATCTAAATAATGAGTCCAGTCAGTGGTCTCTCAAAAAGACTGGGTGTCTAATTCGCCGGATGTGACTGTGAAAAACTACTTCATAGGTCTATGTCATACACGTCTGTGTCATGAAGGAGCAGAGAAAGAAGATGTTGCACAGATTAGCTGAGGAAGCACAATACAGTGGTGAGGTGGGAACAAAAATGAAGAGCTTCTGGGAATGGGAACTATTGCTCAAGCAGGTTATAAAGAGAGACATCTGGAACTAAGAGCAAAGCAACATGCCAGAGGAGATGGCAGGTCACGGTGGGTCTTCCAAGGACGACAAAGAAATGAACAAGGGTAGGGGGATGCAGTGCCCCATGAAATAATGGGCGTTTATCCCATGAAAGAAAAGAAGAAATTGAAGAATGTTGCAGGGGCATAACCTTTTTCACACTTCAGTTCCAGTGTGTCAATATCCAGCAAATTCACTGCATTTAGGATTGTGTGGCTGTCACTCAAAACAAGCCAGAATTCCAAAGCACACCCCAGTGAGGTAAGGAAAACGTGGCATTTTGTTTAAAGCACTTCACTCTCAGCAATCTACTGCTATTAATAACATGCAATTCCCAGACTCGTCTTTTAATTTTGCTAAATATCATGAAATGGGAATTGAGTTAGAAGTATTTTAAGTTCATTTACTCATGAGATGCATGCTCCAAATTCAATTTTCTCTAGGCACCATTTAACAGGGGATGAGTAATGTAGAGGAAACCTAAATAAATTGCAAAGGTGCAAAGGGCTAAATATCGTGAGAACTGAACCTAACATTTTATTCAAACAAAAAAACGATGTACTTTTTCTGAAGATCAGTAGTGTAAGTTTTTCACAGACGCCAAGTGGAAAGGAGTTTCATGGGTGTGAACGTAGAACTGAAAATCTACTCTCTACTTTCGATCTAACACGTGTGAGGAACTACCAGTAGGCCAAGGTTGTTAGATCAGAACGTACCACAGCATCTTATGTGTGAGTTATGGTGAGGCTTTCCCTATCAGACATTTGGAAACCAGGCAGAGCATTTTTAAAATGACTTGCTTGCCCACTGGGGAGAAGGGCAATGTCTTCAGTCCAATAGAAAAGCCTTTCATCTGCATTCTGTATGACTGCAGATAGTCCACAGAACTTTGGGTAATTCCTCTGTCAGTGTGCATTAGCAAAGTCCTGTTTGGTGTTGATCTGTTCTCAGACAGTCCCCTTATGATGAATTTGATCAGTGAATAGGAGGCAGTACTTCATCTGTCATTGGGTGTAAGGAAATGCCTCCTTGGCATGGTTGCCCCCTGACTTTTTGCCTTTGCTGATGCTATGTTTACAATTGAAAGTGTGCTGAGGCCTGCTAACCAGGCCCCAGCACCAGTGTTCTTTCCCTAACCTGTACTTTTGTATCCACAATTGGCAGACCCTGGCATCCAGATAAGTCCCTTGTAACTGGTACTTCTAGTACCAAGGGCCCTGATGCCAAGGAAGGTCTCTAAGGGCTGCAGCATGTCTTATGCCACCCTGGAGACCTCTCACTCAGCACAGACACACTGCTTGCCAGCTTGTGTGTGCTAGTGAGGACAAAACGAGTAAGTCGACATGGCACTCCCCTCAGGGTGCCATGCCAGCCTCTCACTGCCTATGCAGTATAGGTAAGCCACCCCTCTAGCAGGCCTTACAGCCCTAAGGCAGGGTGCACTATACCATAGGTGAGGATACCAGTGCATGAGCATGGTACCCCTACAGTGTCTAAACAAAACCTTAGACATTGTAAGTGCAGGGTAGCCATAAGAGTATATGGTCTGGGAGTCTGTCAAACACGAACTCCACAGCACCATAATGGCTACACTGAAAACTGGGAAGTTTGGTATCAAACTTCTCAGCACAATAAATGCACACTGATGCCAGTGTACATTTTATTGTAAAATACACCACAGAGGGCACCTTAGAGGTGCCCCCTGAAACTTAACCGACTGTCTGTGTAGGCTGACTAGTTCCAGCAGCCTGCCACACCAGAGACATGTTGCTGGCCCCATGGGGAGAGTGCCTTTGTCACTCTGAGGCCAGTAACAAAGCCTGCACTGGGTGGAGATGCTAACACCTCCCCCAGGCAGGAGCTGTAACACCTGGCGGTGAGCCTCAAAGGCTCACCCCTTTGTCACAGCCCAGCAGGGCACTCCAGCTTAGTGGAGTTGCCCGCCCCCTCCGGCCACGGCCCCCACTTTTGGCGGCAAGGCTGGAGGGAACAAAGAAAGCAACAAGGAGGAGTCACTGGCCAGTCAGGACAGCCCCTAAGGTGTCCTGAGCTGAGGTGACTCTAACTTTTAGAAATCCTCCATCTTGCAGATGGAGGATTCCCCCAATAGGGTTAGGATTGTGACCCCCTCCCCTTGGGAGGAGGCACAAAGAGGGTGTACCCACCCTCAGGGCTAGTAGCCATTGGCTACTGACCCCCCAGACCTAAACACGCCCTTAAATTTAGTATTTAAGGGCTACCCTGAACCCTAGAAAATTAGATTCCTGCAACTACAAGAAGAAGGACTGCCTAGCTGAAAAACCCCTGCAGAGGAAGACCAGAAGACGACAACTGCCTTGGCTCCAGAAACTCACCGGCCTGCCTCCTGCCTTCCAAAGATCCTGCTCCAGCGACGCCTTCCAAAGGGACCAGCGACCTCGACATCCTCTGAGGACTGCCCCTGCTTCGAAAAGACAAGAAACTCCCGAGGACAGCGGACCTGCTCCAAGAAAAGCTGCAACTTTGTTTCCAGCAGCTTTAAAGAACCCTGCAAGCTCCCCGCAAGAAGCGTGAGACTTGCAACACTGCACCCGGCGACCCCGACTCGGCTGGTGGCGATCCAACACCTCAGGAGGGACCCCAGGACTACTCTGATACTGTGAGTACCAAAACCTGTCCCCCCTGAGCCCCCACAGCGCCGCCTGCAGAGGGAATCCCGAGGCTTCCCCTGACCGCGACTCTTTGAACCTAAAGTCCCGACGCCTGGGAGAGACCCTGCACCCGCAGCCCCCAGGACCTGAAGGACCGGACTTTCACTGGAGAAGTGACCCCCAGGAGTCCCTCTCCCTTGCCCAAGAGGAGGTTTCCCCGAGGAATCCCCCCCTTGCCTGCCTGCAGCGCTGAAGAGATCCCGAGATCTCTCATAGACTAACATTGCGAACCCGACGCTTGTTTCTACACTGCACCCGGCCGCCCCCGCGCCGCTGAGGGTGAAATTTATGTGTGGGCTTGTGTCCCCCCCGGTGCCCTACAAAACCCCCCTGGTCTGCCCTCCGAAGACGCGGGTACTTACCTGCAAGCAGACCGGAACCGGGGCACCCCCTTCTCTCCATTCTAGCCTATGTGTTTTGGGCACCACTTTGAACTCTGCACCTGACCGGCCCTGAGCTGCTGGTGTGGTGACTTTGGGGTTGCTCTGAACCCCCAACGGTGGGCTACCTTGGACCAAGAACTAAGCCCTGTAAGTGTCTTACTTACCTGGTTAACCTAACAAATACTTACCTCCCCTAGGAACTGTGAAAATTGCACTGTGTCCACTTTTAAAACAGCTATTTGTGAATAACTTGAAAAGTATACATGCAATTTTGATGATTTGAAGTTCCTAAAGTACTTACCTGCAATACCTTTCGAATGAGATATTACATGTAGAATTTGAACCTGTGGTTCTTAAAATAAACTAAGAAAAGATATTTTTCTATACAAAAACCTATTGGCTGGATTTGTCTCTGAGTGTGTGTACCTCATTTATTGTCTATGTGTATGTACAACAAATGCTTAACACTACTCCTTGGATAAGCCTACTGCTCGACCACACTACCACAAAATAGAGCATTAGTATTATCTATTTTTACCACTATTTTACCTCTAAGGGGAACCCTTGGACTCTGTGCATGCTATTCCTTACTTTGAAATAGCACATACAGAGCCAACTTCCTACATTGGTGGATCAGCGGTGGGGTACAAGACTTTGCATTTGCTGGACTACTCAGCCAATACCTGATCACACGACAAATTCCAAAATTGTCATTAGAAATTCATTTTTGCAATTTGAAATTTTTCTAAATTCTTAAAAGTCCTGCTAGGGCCTTGTGTGTTAAGTCCCTGTTTAGCATTGTCTTTTAGAGTTTAAAAGTTTGTTAAAAGTTTGAAATTAGATTCTAGAAACAGTTTTAGATTCTCTAAAAAGTCTTCCAACTTTTAGCAAAATAATGTCTGATACAGAGATGAATGTGGTGGAACTCGACACCACACCTTACCTCCATCTTAAGATGAGGGAGCTAAGGTCTCTCTGTAATATCAAAAAAATAACCATTGGCTCCAGACCTACCAAAATTCAGCTCCAGGAGCTGTTGGCAGAGTTTGAAAAAGCCAACCCCTCTGATGATGACCTCACAGAGGAAGAAATTAGTGACTTGGAGGCCAATGTCCCTCCTCCAGTCCTAAATAGGGAGAACAGGACCCCTCAAGTCCTGTCTCCAACTGTGTTAGTCAGAAATAGTGAGTCCCTCACAGGAGGGTCCCACATTTCTGAAATCACTGAGGATGCTCTCAGTGAAGATGACCTCCTGTTAGCCAGGATGGCCAAAAGATTGGCTTTAGAGAGACAGCTCCTAGCCATAGAAAGGGAAAGACAAGAGATGGGCCTAGGACCCATCAATGGTGGCAGCAATATAAATAGGGTCAGAGATTCTCCTGACATGTTAAAAATCCCCAAAGGGATTGTGACAAAATTTGAAGATGGTGATGACATCACCAAATGGTTCACAGCTTTTGAGAGGGCTTGTGTAACCAGAAAAGTGAACAGGTCTCACTGGGGTGCTCTCCTTTGGGAAATGTTCACAGGAAAGTGTAGGGATAGACTCCTCACACTCTCTGGAAAAGATGCAGAATCTTATGACCTCGTGAAGGGTACCCTGATTGAGGGCTTTGGATTCTCCACTGAGGAGTACAGGATTAGGTTCAGGGGGGCTCAAAAATCCTCGAGCCAGACCTGGGTTGACTTTGTTGACTACTCAGTGAAAACACTAGATGGTTGGATTCAAGGCAGTGGTGTAAGTAATTATGATGGGCTGTACAATTTATTTGTGAAAGAACACCTATTGAGTAATTGTTTCAATGATAAACTGCATCAGCATCTGGTAGACCTAGGACCAATTTCTCCCCAAGAATTGGGAAAGAAGGCGGACCATTGGGTCAAGACAAGGGTGTCCAAGACTTCAACAGGGGGTGACCAAAAGAAAGGGGTCACAAAGACTCCCCAGGGGAAGGGTGATGAGACAACCAAAACTAAAAATAGTAAAGAGTCTTCTACAGGCCCCCAAAAACCTGCACAGGAGGGTGGGCCCAGAGCCTCTTCACAAAACAATGGGTACAAGGGTAAAAACTTTGATCCCAAAAAGGCCTGGTGTCATAGCTGTAAACAGCATGGACACCAAACTGGAGACAAGGCCTGTCCCAAGAAAGGTTCCACTCCAAACTCCCATCCAGGTAACACTGGTATGGCTAGTCTCCAAGTGGGATCAACAGTGTGCCCAGAGCAAATCAGGGTCCACACTGAAGCTACTCTAGTTTCTGAGGGTGGGGTGGATTTAGCCACACTAGCTGACTGGCCGCCTAACATGCAAAAATACAGACAGCAACTCTTAATTAATGGGACTAGAATAGAGGGCCTGAGGGATACAGGTGCCAGTGTCACCATGGTGACAGAGAAACTGGTTTCCCCTGGCCAATACCTGACTGGAAAAACTTACACAGTCACCAACGCTGACAATCAGAGAAAAGTACATCCCATGGCAATGGTTACTTTAGAATGGGGAGGGGTCAATGGCCTGAAACAGGTGGTGGTCTCCTCAAATATCCCAGTGGACTGTCTGCTTGGAAATGACCTGGAGTCCTCAGCATGGGCTGAGGTAGAACTAAAAACCCATGCAGCAATGCTGGGTATCCCTGAACTGGTGTGTGTGAAAACAAGAGCACAATGCAAGGCACAGGGTGAACAAGTAGAGCTGGAGTCTGGAAGAATGGCCCAGCCTACCAAGAGAACAGGAAAGTCAGTTGGGAAACCAACTACAACACAGCAAAAGAAAGGGAACCTCTCTTCTCAGGAAGAAGTTCTGCCCTCTGAGGGAACTGAGCCTTTGGAGCTTGAACCTTATCAGGTTGAGCTCTTAGGCCCAGGGGGACCCTCAAGGGAGGAGCTGTGTAAGGGACAAGAAACCTGTCCCTCTCTTGAAGGCCTTAGGCAGCAAGCTGCTGAAGAGTCCAAAGGCAAGAAAAATGGAACGCATAGGGTCTATTGGGAAGATGGACTCCTGTACACTGAGGCCAGAGACCCCAAACCTGGTGCCACTAGGAGAGTGGTAGTGCCTCAGCTGTTCAGGAAGTTCATCCTAACATTGGCCCATGACATTCCCCTTGCTGGACATTTGGGACAAACCAAGACGTGGGAGAGGTTAGTCAACCACTTCTACTGGCCCAATATGTCCAACATGGTTAAGGAGTTTTGCCTCTCCTGCCCCACCTGTCAAGCCAGTGGTAAGACAGGTGGGCATCCAAAGGCCCCCCTCATTCCACTTCCAGTGGTGGGGGTTCCCTTTGAAAGAGTGGGTGTGGACATAGTTGGTCCACTAGAACCTCCCACAGCCTCAGGAAATATGTATATCCTGGTAGTAGTGGATCATGCTACCAGGTATCCTGAAGCTATTCCCCTTAGGTCGACTACTGCCCCTGCAGTAGCCAAGGCCCTCATTGGTATCTTTACCAGAGTGGGTTTCCCTAAGGAGGTGGTGTCTGACAGAGGTACCAACTTCATGTCAGCATACCTAAAGCACATGTGGAATGAGTGTGGAGTGACTTATAAATTCACTACACCATACCATCCACAAACTAATGGCTTGGTTGAGAGATTCAACAAGACATTAAAAGGCATGATCATGGGGCTCCCAGAAAAGCTCAAAAGGAGATGGGATGTCCTCTTGCCATGTCTGCTTTTCGCTTACAGAGAGGTGCCACAGAAGGGAGTAGGATTCTCACCCTTTGAACTTCTGTTTGGTCATCCTGTAAGGGGACCACTTGCCCTTGTTAAAGAAGGCTGGGAGAGACCTCTCCATGAGCCTAAACAGGACATAGTGGACTATGTACTTGGCCTTCGCTCTAGAATGGCAGAGTACATGGAAAAGGCAACCAAAAACCTTGAGGCCAGCCAACAGCTCCAGAAGTTTTGGTATGACCAAAAGGCTGCACTGGTTGAGTTCCAACCAGGGCAGAAAGTCTGGGTTCTGGAGCCTGTGGCTCCCAGGGCACTCCAGGACAAATGGAGTGGCCCTTACCCAGTACTAGAAAGGAAGAGTCAGGTCACCTACCTGGTGGACCTGGGCACAAGCAGGAGCCCCAAGAGGGTGATCCATGTAAACCGCCTTAAGCTCTTCCACGACAGGGCTGATGTCAATCTGTTGATGGTAACAGATGAGGATCAGGAGGCAGAGAGTGAACCTCTCCCTGATCTTCTGTCATCAGACCCAAAAGATGGCACAGTAGATGGAGTGATCTACTCAGACACCCTCTCTGGCCAACAGCAAGCTGATTGTAGGAGAGTCCTACAACAGTTTCCTGAACTCTTCTCCTTAACCCCTGGTCAGACACACCTGTGTACCCATGATGTGGACACAGGAGACAGCATGCCTGTCAAGAACAAAATCTTTAGACAATCTGACCATGTTAAGGAAAGCATCAAGGTGGAAGTCCACAAGATGCTGGAATTGGGAGTAATTGAGCGCTCTGACAGCCCCTGGGCTAGCCCAGTGGTCTTAGTCCCCAAACCTCACACCAAAGATGGAAAGAAAGAGATGAGGTTTTGTGTGGACTACAGAGGGCTCAATTCTGTCACCAAGACAGATGCTCATCCAATTCCAAGAGCTGATGAGCTCATAGACAAATTAGGTGCTGCCAAATTCTTAAGTACCTTTGACTTGACAGCAGGGTACTGGCAAATAAAAATGGCACCTGGAGCAAAAGAGAAAACAGCATTCTCCACACCTGATGGGCATTATCAGTTTACTGTTATGCCCTTTGGTTTAAAGAATGCCCCTGCCACCTTCCAAAGGTTGGTGAATCAAGTCCTTGCTGGCTTGGAGTCCTTTAGCACAGCTTATCTTGATGATATTGCTGTCTTTAGCTCCACCTGGCAGGATCACCTGGTCCACCTGAAGAAGGTTTTGAAGGCTCTGCAATCTGCAGGCCTCTCTATCAAGGCATCCAAATGCCAGATAGGGCAGGGAACTGTGGTTTACTTGGGACACCTTGTAGGTGGAGGCCAAGTTCAGCCACTCCAACCCAAGATCCAGACTATTCTGGACTGGGTAGCTCCAAAAACCCAGACTCAAGTCAGGGCATTCCTTGGCTTGACTGGGTATTCCAGGAGGTTTGTGAAGGGATATGGATCCATTGTGACAGCCCTCACTGAACTCACCTCCAAGAAAATGCCCAAGAAAGTGAACTGGACTGTAGAATGCCAACAGGCCTTTGACACCCTGAAACAAGCAATGTGCTCAGCACCAGTTCTAAAAGCTCCAGATTATTCTAAGCAGTTCATTGTGCAGACTGATGCCTCTGAACATGGGATAGGGGCAGTTTTGTCCCAAACAAATGATGATGGCCTTGACCAGCCTGTTGCTTTCATTAGCAGGAGGTTACTCCCCAGGGAGCAGCGTTGGAGTGCCATTGAGAGGGAGGCCTTTGCTGTGGTTTGGTCCCTGAAGAAGCTGAGACCATACCTCTTTGGGACTCACTTCCTAGTTCAAACTGACCACAGACCTCTCAAATGGCTGATGCAAATGAAAGGTGAAAATCCTAAACTGTTGAGGTGGTCCATCTCCCTACAGGGAATGGACTTTATAGTGGAACACAGACCTGGGACTGCCCATGCCAATGCAGATGGCCTTTCCAGGTTCTTCCACTTAGAAAATGAAGACTCTCTTGGGAAAGGTTAGTCTCATCCTCTTTCGTTTGGGGGGGGGGTTGTGTAAGGAAATGCCTCCTTGGCATGGTTGCCCCCTGACTTTTTGCCTTTGCTGATGCTATGTTTACAATTGAAAGTGTGCTGAGGCCTGCTAACCAGGCCCCAGCACCAGTGTTCTTTCCCTAACCTGTACTTTTGTATCCACAATTGGCAGACCCTGGCATCCAGATAAGTCCCTTGTAACTGGTACTTCTAGTACCAAGGGCCCTGATGCCAAGGAAGGTCTCTAAGGGCTGCAGCATGTCTTATGCCACCCTGGAGACCTCTCACTCAGCACAGACACACTGCTTGCCAGCTTGTGTGTGCTAGTGAGGACAAAACGAGTAAGTCGACATGGCACTCCCCTCAGGGTGCCATGCCAGCCTCTCACTGCCTATGCAGTATAGGTAAGCCACCCCTCTAGCAGGCCTTACAGCCCTAAGGCAGGGTGCACTATACCATAGGTGAGGATACCAGTGCATGAGCATGGTACCCCTACAGTGTCTAAACAAAACCTTAGACATTGTAAGTGCAGGGTAGCCATAAGAGTATATGGTCTGGGAGTCTGTCAAACACGAACTCCACAGCACCATAATGGCTACACTGAAAACTGGGAAGTTTGGTATCAAACTTCTCAGCACAATAAATGCACACTGATGCCAGTGTACATTTTATTGTAAAATACACCACAGAGGGCACCTTAGAGGTGCCCCCTGAAACTTAACTGACTGTCTGTGTAGGCTGACTAGTTCCAGCAGCCTGCCACACCAGAGACATGTTGCTGGCCCCATGGGGAGAGTGCCTTTGTCACTCTGAGGCCAGTAACAAAGCCTGCACTGGGTGGAGATGCTAACACCTCCCCCAGGCAGGAGCTGTAACACCTGGCGGTGAGCCTCAAAGGCTCACCCCTTTGTCACAGCCCAGCAGGGCACTCCAGCTTAGTGGAGTTGCCCGCCCCCTCCGGCCACGGCCCCCACTTTTGGCGGCAAGGCTGGAGGGAACAAAGAAAGCAACAAGGAGGAGTCACTGGCCAGTCAGGACAGCCCCTAAGGTGTCCTGAGCTGAGGTGACTCTAACTTTTAGAAATCCTCCATCTTGCAGATGGAGGATTCCCCCAATAGGGTTAGGATTGTGACCCCCTCCCCTTGGGAGGAGGCACAAAGAGGGTGTACCCACCCTCAGGGCTAGTAGCCATTGGCTACTAACCCCCCAGACCTAAACACGCCCTTAAATTTAGTATTTAAGGGCTACCCTGAACCCTAGAAAATTAGATTCCTGCAACTACAAGAAGAAGGACTGCCTAGCTGAAAAACCCCTGCAGAGGAAGACCAGAAGACGACAACTGCCTTGGCTCCAGAAACTCACCGGCCTGCCTCCTGCCTTCCAAAGATCCTGCTCCAGCGACGCCTTCCAAAGGGACCAGCGACCTCGACATCCTCTGAGGACTGCCCCTGCTTCGAAAAGACAAGAAACTCCCGAGGACAGCGGACCTGCTCCAAGAAAAGCTGCAACTTTGTTTCCAGCAGCTTTAAAGAACCCTGCAAGCTCCCCGCAAGAAGCGTGAGACTTGCAACACTGCACCCGGCGACCCCGACTCGGCTGGTGGCGATCCAACACCTCAGGAGGGACCCCAGGACTACTCTGATACTGTGAGTACCAAAACCTGTCCCCCCTGAGCCCCCACAGCGCCGCCTGCAGAGGGAATCCCGAGGCTTCCCCTGACCGCGACTCTTTGAACCTAAAGTCCCGACGCCTGGGAGAGACCCTGCACCCGCAGCCCCCAGGACCTGAAGGACCGGACTTTCACTGGAGAAGTGACCCCCAGGAGTCCCTCTCCCTTGCCCAAGAGGAGGTTTCCCCGAGGAATCCCCCCCTTGCCTGCCTGCAGCGCTGAAGAGATCCCGAGATCTCTCATAGACTAACATTGCGAACCCGACGCTTGTTTCTACACTGCACCCGGCCGCCCCCGCGCCGCTGAGGGTGAAATTTCTGTGTGGGCTTGTGTCCCCCCCGGTGCCCTACAAAACCCCCCTGGTCTGCCCTCCGAAGACGCGGGTACTTACCTGCAAGCAGACCGGAACCGGGGCACCCCCTTCTCTCCATTCTGTGTTTTGGGCACCACTTTGAACTCTGCACCTGACCGGCCCTGAGCTGCTGGTGTGGTGACTTTGGGGTTGCTCTGAACCCCCAACGGTTGGCTACCTTGGACCAAGAACTAAGCCCTGTAAGTGTCTTACTTACCTGGTTAACCTAACAAATACTTACCTCCCCTAGGAACTGTGAAAATTGCACTGTGTCCACTTTTAAAACAGCTATTTGTGAATAACTTGAAAAGTATACATGCAATTTTGATGATTTGAAGTTCCTAAAGTACTTACCTGCAATACCTTTCGAATGAGATATTACATGTAGAATTTGAACCTGTGGTTCTTAAAATAAACTAAGAAAAGATATTTTTCTATACAAAAACCTATTGGCTGGATTTGTCTCTGAGTGTGTGTACCTCATTTATTGTCTATGTGTATGTACAACAAATGCTTAACACTACTCCTTGGATAAGCCTACTGCTCGACCACACTACCACAAAATAGAGCATTAGTATTATCTATTTTTACCACTATTTTACCTCTAAGGGGAACCCTTGGACTCTGTGCATGCTATTCCTTACTTTGAAATAGCACATACAGAGCCAACTTCCTACATTGGGTGAAAAAGACTGAGTGAACGATTGACCCATCATGTTCCGAGAAACCAAGGATGTTATTTAGAGTTTGGCAGACAGGATATTCTGGCAAAACTTGGTGGATATCCCTCTCCTGTATTACAAAGCCCATAGGCTATAATGCACTTGTAGTATGGCAGATGGGACAACAACCATGTATGTGACAGAGTATCCTGACTACCAAACTCTAAATGAAAGGTGTGGGTTCGGAGGCCAAAATCAATCCCATGTTCTTACGCTTTGTTAGAAAATGAAGCAGTAATGTTGAACAGTTTGGGTGGTGTTGATAGCACAAACATTGAAGCTGGAGTCAAGTAGCAGAACCCAAGTCTTGGCAGCATCTATTTTGAGGCTACTGAGATTCATCCAAATGGCCCTTTTCCCTAGGCCGTGTCTCAGAGCTGAAAAATCATCCTGATACACAGATAAATAAAATCAACTTGTAATGCGGTATGAATGGAAAGCGAGCCCTCAAAGCCCAATAATCTGGAAAGTGAGTTAATGAAAACATTAAAGCAAGAAGAGGGAGACAAATGGGGCCTCTGGGGAATACCACGTGTATTCAGGACCGAGAATTGGACTGGTCCAAGCTTAATGTATTTCTCTTCTTTTAAACAAGAGCAGCATAGGCATGGTGAGCAAAAGGAGCTTTCGGAGGTCAGATCAATAATCTGGCAGAGAGCCTGGAAACATATGCGCAGGGGCGCACAACATAGCCCTCCCATGGTAACAGAACAGCATGGTGACATGTAAGCAACACAGAGGGCCCAGATTCAACATTTTGAATCCAAAAAACACACCAAGGATGCATATACAAAGGTGTCTCTAAGTGGCCGGCTGTGATGGATGTAACCTTCCTGAACACCTTAACCCACGAGGCACCAAACTTGTGATGGTAAAATCGGCCAGAGAGGGCAGCACCCTTTGAACACGCCAATCAGACCCAAAAGCGTATTGAATTTAGATACCCCCTTCTCATCTGTCAGTATCTTTCACTGACCTCCACACTTTGCAGCGAAGGTGCAAATTCTCATTCTTTAAAATATTTTAACTCCATAGTATATTTCAGCATCAGATTGACATTCGGTTGCAGGGGGAGGGGTTTAATGGCCTGAGTGCTGGTGTTATGACTCGTTTTGAACAATGTAAACTCTGGGACAAAAACATGAACCTTTACACACAGACTAATGAGAGGTAGCCCAAAGTCAAGAGAATTGAATACATCTCAGTGAATAAGTAAGGAAAAATCTCCTTTAACTCATACTCAGTGCCAACATATTATGTAACACAGAAACAAGCACTGTCTCTGTCCCACCTTGCAGGGTTTCCCTCATTCTGACCTGAGAAAGTCGGAATGTTTAACTTTATTCCCTTCAAAAATTGCAAAAGATTTTGACATATGAACACAACTGCCTATATAGTACTTCCATTCCAACATGAAATCCTAATTTCCAATTATATCTAAATTTGAAAGAGGCTTCAAACCTTATGTTAGTAATCTGTGCATTCTTTAGAAAAGCGTTTCTTAGTGTCCTGCGGTTAATCCCATATTGTAATTTAGTCTCCCACCCACAGGCACCACACATGAAAAAGACAAACATCTTAATTTATAAGGGAAGAGACGTTTTCCCACCCACCGCCTGCAAAGAGGAATCCACTTCATTGGATATTTGCATTGGATTCAGTAGGGAGGATCTGCACTTAGGGCCAGATGTAGCAAAGGGTTTGCGCCTCGCAAACGGCGAAAATCGCCGTTTGCGAGGCGCAAAAGCCTCTTTGCTATTCAGAAATGCATATTGCGAGTCGGACCGACTCGCAATATGCATTTCAGAATCGCAAATAGGAAGGGGTGTTCCCTTCCTATTTGCGATTCGGAGTGGAATGCAATTCCATTTGCGACCGCATATGCGGTCGCAAATGGAGTCGCAGTTACCATCCACTTGAAGTGGATGGTAACCCACTCGCAAATTGGAAGGGGTCCCCATGGGACCCCTTCCACTTTGTGATTGGACCCACAAATATTTTTTCAGGGCAGGGAGTGGTCCAAGGGACCACTCCCTGCCCTGAAAAAATACCGAAACTAAAGGTTTCGTTTTTTTTTTTAAGTGCAGCTCGTTTTCCTTTAAGGAAAACGGGCTACACTTAAAAAAAAAAACTGCTTTATTTAAAGCAGTCACGAACATGGAGGTCTGCTGACGACAGCAGGCCTCCATGTTTGCGAGTGCCTAGACTCGCTATGGGGCCGCAATTAGCGACCCACCTCATGAATATTAATGAGGTGGGTCATTGCGACCCCATAGCGAGTCGCAGTCGGTGTCTGAGACACCGTACTGCATACCAATTTGCGAGTTGCAAATTGCGAGTCGCAGGGACTCGCAATTTGCAAGTCGCAAATTGGCGTTTTGCTACAGCTGGCCCTTAGTTACTGATTATTTTTTTGCCCTAAGCGCTTTGATGCAGAAAAATTCCGGGACAGATCTACTGAAGTAAAAATCTGTGCACAGGTGGGGCCACTGAGAGCCAGTGCTTTCAGCGCCACGGGTCTTGGGGAATCCTGAACGGGCAAGGGTTCATGTAGTATGCGAAATAAAACAAGCTAGCAGCGTAGAAGGCCCTGTACAGTATCTGCAGCAGAATGCCACAGCCATTAATTTTACAGAGCGTCCGCGCTGTGAGGAGACTGCACCTATCTAATCGGGTTAGGATCAACTTGCTTTTTATTTAGTAGCTGCTGTATTTTAAAGAGGTAATTTGTCACCTCCACACACTTGCCATTTATCACCAGGGGCTGGCGGCTCATCTACGTGACGCAGGTCCACGCAGCTTTGATGAGGCCCGCACCTAACCTCGCCCTGGTGTGAAACCACTCCACTGCCAGGAGACGCTTTGCTCAAATGTCCTCAGTTTTTTACTTGTATGGAGTCTCGCGTGAGCAGTTTGTCCAGTCCTGCTTTGCCTTCCTTTGCGTTCTGGTACATGTAGCGTCTGTGGTTGCCAACACACACCTTGAAGGACTAATACCATGTGTTTAGTTATGATATTTCACGTAGCACACTCTGTTGTCTGGATCCATTGCACTGGAACGCGATGAGGTGGCGTGGTCCCCTCAGTTCAGCTCTATAAACATTATCCGAAACAAAAACAAAAACTTGTAATCTCTTTCCATCTTTGTAACATTTTACGAAAGATGTCAAGCATTTCCCTGTTTATGCTTCCTTCTCTTTCCACACCTGAGTTAGGCCCATCTGCTCAAAAGAATGCCAATCTATCCACTACACCCTACATTTTGTTAAGAGCATATAGTATATTTAAAACATATGTTCTTAAAAATTCTTAAATTAAATTCTAAAAAATCTAAAATTTCAGTTATTTCTTTGGTCTGTATTTGGGAAGGTCTGGAGGTCCGTGGTTGTATTAAGGATAGATCACCTAGGAACACTGTTGCTTCTTATGTTAAATGCAGTGGAGGAGGTCGTGTGGAGCAGGGGGTTACAGATCATCGGGTCAATAGTGCGAAGGTCATGTAGGGCATTGTGGAGGGTCATTGCTGGAGTTCCTATTGGTGGTCCTCATAGGTTGTCTATGCTGTAGTGTAAAGTGCAGATCTCGCATTGCTGGTCGTCGCTGGCAGTTGCCGTAGTGCGAAGAGTCGGGTCAGATTCACCTGAGCTTCTTGTTGGCGGTCAGCGCAGGTGGTATGATCTTGGTGCGAACTGGCCCATTCGTGGATGCGAAGAGCCCAAATCTTCAGGATTTCTCCTTTTTGAGTCAGAGGAGTGCACTCTGATGCCTGCCAAGGGTCCTAGGACTCACATTTGCACAGGCAAGCAGGGCTCATGCAGTTCCAGTGACAGGACCAGTTGAAGGACCGGGCAGAAGTTCATCTGGATAGATGCAGGGAGGCCTCTGGAGCTTGCTATGTCCCTGTAGCTCAGAACAGGATGTCAAGTTAGCTGTCCCTTGGAGTTACTTCAGCCCTGAATGAAGAGTGCAGGTCCAGTGTTCCTTCCCAGCAGGCAGGGTAGGCCTCAAACAACAAGGCAGAAGGTTGTCTTTTTTCTATAGTATCCACATGCCCAGTGGTGTACTGAAGAGTCAATCTGAGGGTCTACTTTGTATATCTGGTGGCCACATTGAAGTGGAAGAAGCTTCTGGAGCTGCAATTTCCTGCCTCACTGGAATTGTCCCAGTCTGTCTGGGGGCACAATAGGCTAGTGTTAAGTCCTTTGTGTGTGAGCTGTGCCTGTGCCTTTGAAGTGCAAGTGTGGTCAGTGACAGTCCTGCAACCCCACATCCTGCCAGAGATGACCCATCCTGCCAATAACCAGACCCTCTTTTGTGGTGCTGCCTGGGAGGAATATACAAAGGCCAACTGCCAACTTCATCTAGTCATGTGACCCAGGAACATGCTGCAGGCACCTAATTGTTAGGACAAGAAAATCACAACTTTCTAAACATGACATTTTCATAATTATGACTTCAAATCGGACTTTACCATTAAATAGAGTTTTAAATTACAATTCCTCAGACACTAGTAAACTAAATTGGACCAAGGGAGCAAGAGAACATTTGGTAAACATATGTAAGAGACTAGGACTGGCTATAGGCAAACAAAATCTGGCAATCAAGACTCCTAAGAGGGAACTTTGCACTTGAACCATAAATGTAATTAGAGAACAAGACATGAGAATAAGACATCCACCCAAGTCTTATATGAATAATGGCAAAATGAAGAATGGCTCCTGTATTTAGAGGCACTGCCCAACCCCAAGCTTAGCTATGAGGTAAGAAGATTAAAAATCGGTCTAAATCCCTGCTACATAAGCGATAAGGTAAAATGTCAATGATAGATGCACAGGGAAACCACACTTGTGGGCTATTAGCTAAATGTGATTGTCTGCATATCCTTTTGTACTGTTTCAATGTAATGTTGATACAAAAAATGTTTTAAAGCCACTCTTCTTAAAGTATGGCCTTCAGGATCATACACAAGCAGCTGTTTTCTAAGTGACAACGGATTCCTGGATGTGACTTGTGCCTTGGGGATATTTGTGGCTGCTGTGATGGAATTCTTTTAAATAAATGCTCCTTGCGGGCTTTTAGGACCTAACTTAGGGTGACCCATATGCATTAAAAAGGAAGGTTTAGGCCTGGCAAAAGGTTTATTTTGCCAGGCCAAAATGTAAGTTTAAAAACTGCCCGACAGGCTGCAGTGGCAGACTTGAGAAATGTTTAAAAAGGCCACTTAAGTGAGTAACACAATAAGTACCACAGGCCCACTATTACCTTTTAATAATTTACAGGCCCTTGGTACATGTAGTACCACCTTACTAGGCACTTACAAGTAAATTAAATGTGCCAATTGGGTGTAAGCCAATTTCACCATGTTTAAAAGCAAGAACAGAGGAACAGTGCACATAGTCCTAAAAGCCAACAAAAATGGGCTCAGAAAACTGGAGAAATGCTTGTAAAACATTTGCGGGTGGTACTGCAGAGAGGGCCAGGTCCAGCAGAAGGTCATACCTAATGTTCAAAAATATTGTGAGAAGGTGGCAGGAGACTGATTTGAGGGCACTTCTCTAGCAAGTCGTTTTGTGCCCTCTACCATCTGCAAATGTTATGTATATCTTCGCATCTGCAAAATCTTGCAAAATTTTGTCAAACCTGCATATTGTAAAATTTTGAAATTTCACAGATTAAAAAAAAATGCTCATGCCTAATAGCAGCACATTCATCTCTGCAGTTCCATAAAATGACCTCTGGCGTGCAGACATTGCTTATTATTGTGGGTGTCTTTTTCAGCATGTGGACACCCAATGATATGGAATATCTGAGCTATGTTGGATGGTTATGCTTGGTACTGTCTAATGGCTAGTTTGAATATTTACATATCACAGTAGAATTCTTTGATTTATGGAGCCTAGAATTATTTTATTTATGGACCCTCATAGGTTTTCACCATTCCAGGACAACCGAAGACCCGGAATCACTAGTTATTGCTTTTGTGCTGATGAAGTATGATTACAAATTTACTACAAATGTAAGGTTTCCTTTATGTCTGACTTGCAAGCTCCATCTTATTAATGCGAAGCAGTACATGTTTATATGCTAAGTGCTACTCAAGCAGTTCTGCACTTCTGTACATGATTAGGATGTTCGCTAAAATTAGCTGTCAAATTCAGTTTGTTAATCAGTTGAAGCTTTCACACTGTGCATACCAGTGAGCTCAGTCTTTATTAGATTCTTAGATTGTCTGTTTGTGATCGACTTATTAAAGAGTGTTGGCACAGATGTATACAAGGCTTAGCGAGTTTAGCAGATTTTCATTGGAGTGATGTTCAACTAAAATCATTACGGTAACATGGACGTTCTTAGAACTAAACAAGATTTGCATGGCTGCTCCGATTCATGTGCTACAAAGCAAATTGAATATGTAGGCAGTTCTCTGGAACTTGGCATATAAATCCAGTGGGTGAAGTGGACGAGAACAACTGGGAAACGTTCTCAATCTTTTCTAATTTTTCTAAAAGAGTGCCCTTACTTTTTGTTAAAAAATAGACATTACTGAATGGTCAGTGCTGACCTTGAAGTGCCTCCGGTTTCAGGGGAAGAGAGGGTAACCATGTGTAAATGCTTAATCAGCAAATCTAAAAGCTTCTTTGGAGCAAATACAGGGTTGTAATTGAAGGAGTCAATTGAGTCTGCCTGATGAAAAAGATGTATTCTTTTTGAGAAGTAATGTGTGATCAGTTGAATACTACACAGTGTCTTTCTAATGGAAACATAACAATGTTATGCACTAGCTACAGCTTGTGTATTTCGAAAATATATGTTCAAAGCACTAGTGTTAGCCTAAATGCTAAAACTTGTTGCACATATTGTAAAGGTCTATCTTCAACTGTAATACCATAAAAATAAAATAAAATGGCAGCATGCATATTCTTACTTCTTTCAGTGGATGGCTGGGACCTCGCAGCACTATAAATGCACATAAGTTTTCCCAACTGTGCCAACCAGGATTCAGTTCCGCAACTGTCAGATATGAGATAGGCATCTGCAGTGGTCGGATGAACCAACTGAGCCTTCTCTTCATAGGGCAGAAGAGTGCATTTTCCATGCATTATTTTCACTTGAAGTTATTTTTTCATTTAATGTGTGTGTGTTATATTTTATATGCATTTAACTCAAGGTGACAGGGCAACACAAATCGTCGCATAATATTTTGTTCTATTAGACCATGTCACTGTCGCCGCCGCCACACTTAATGACCCAGCCCCCATTGCACTCAGGATCACAGATATGTCTTTTTCATGCACTTAATCTGCGGCATACATCCCATTCTGTGTGATCTGCTCAGGTTTTCTATGACCTTATTTATCCTTTGCAACATGACTTCGATGACCCTTAAAGAATGACAAGGCCAACAATAGGGCCAAAACCTTAGTGCTAGATTCAGGTAATTTTTAGGGCTGGTGGAGGCTACATGCCAGGCCTGGAAACTGTTAACACACGGTGTGGAGTTCAAGATACCGCATCTTTTCCGACGAAGATTCCGAGAGCCGCTTGAAATGCCACGCCAGACGTCATTTACTCAAATCGGGCGTCTTGAATTATTCAACAGGTTCCAGTTTGCATTATTCGCTCTATTTTTGGAATCATTGTCGAGCACGAGGTAATGATGCCGCAGCACCTGCCGAAGTGTCAAACCATCACAGCGGAAGCACACGTCAGAAGGCCTCAACATTATCAGTATCTTCTCCTCCATGAATTATCGCTGCAGCTAATCTGTACACGAGGCACAGTTCACACGGTGCATCATTGTTACGGTTTTGTGCGAACTGAAAACAAAGAGTGCATAAAATTGAAATAACTGAAGTGCAATAAAATGAAGAATATGAAGTGTGGAGAACACGTTTTTGAAATGGGCAGTGTGTTAACAAAATTCAGAACTAAAGCAATTGTGTGGGGTAAATTGTTCATTTGTGGTTCTCCCACTAAATGGACACTGTGGGAAGGTATGGGCAGAAGAGAAAATATTGACTAGGTCCCGAAATGTTTTTTTTTTTTTTTTTTTTTTTTTACCTTAACACATAGAAGAAGTCTAAAAATTGAAAATTACAATTTTATCTTAACATCCACAGTTACATCAGTCACTTTAAATATTTAGCACATCAAGTAAAAAAAAAACATATTTACCTTTTGACACGCAACTTCATACCTGCAATTTCCAGTAAAGATCTGCAGAGCAACCTCTGGGATTCGGAATGTTTCAGAAATGAAAGGATGAACTCTTATTTTATCCTCAACTTAAGTTTACTCACCATTACACTTCTCTTAGCAAGACATTGATTGTATTTCCTATTAATGTGGTCGCAGGAATACTCATGCCGTAGCTTTAAAATTAGACCTTTCCATGTGTATGCATTTCATATCCATTTCTTGTGATAAATTTGCTTGGTGACTTGAACGAGTCCTGAAAAGTGGTGTTTGTGATCTGAAGAATGAGGTTGGGAGCATGAGCAGATATTTGATATTCTGTATTGATTTTTTTTATATTACACTCTTGTATGTGAAAGGTAAAAGCTTCAACTTAGACACTGAGCTAGATAGAGCAGGATGTTAAAGGGACTACTTCCAGAAATTCTCGTGAATCACAGAACTTGTTCGTTTGCTTTTCAGGTGCTCAAACTTCCACTGAACCTGTGTTCGGGCGAAATATGAATCATACTGGTGCATTTCATATAATTTTGGGAATTTTCTGTTATACTAATGTGAAATTTCTGACATTACATAATTATGCCAAGTTGCATAATTACAACGCTGCTAGCAGTAAAATTAAAATGCGGGAGTGCAGGAACAAAGCAAACAACCAGAACGCGAGAGGCTGTTGTTCAAGTGAATTGCTGTGCTATTCTTTTACTGCAAATGCTTCAAATATAGCACTAAACAATGGATAAGGGGCCAGATGTAGCAACTGACGAATTTGCGAGTTGCAAAGTGCGAGTCCATGCGACTCGCAATTTGCAACTCGCAAATTCGTATGCAGTACGGTGTCTCAGACACCGACTGCAACTCGCTATGGGGTCGCAATGACCCACCTCATGAATATTCATGAGGTGGGTCGCAAATTGCGGCCCCATAGCGAGTATAGGCACTCGCTAACATGGAGGCCTGCTGACGTCAGCAGACTTCCATGTTCGTGACCTGCTTTTAAATAAAGCAGTTTTTTTTTTAAGTGTAGCCCGTTTTCCTTACAGGAAAACGAGCTGCACTTAAAAAAAAACCGAAACCTTTAGTTTCGGTATTTTTTCAGGGCAGGGAGTGGTCCGTTGGACCACTCCCTGCCCTGAAAAAATATTTTTGGGTCCAATCACAAACTGGAAGGGGTCCCATGGGGACCCCTTCCAATTTGCGAGTGGGTTACCATCCACTTGAAGTGGATGGTAACTGCGATGCCATTTGCAACCGCGTACGCGGTCGCAAATGGTATTGCATCCCACTGCGACTCGCAAATAGGAAGGGAACACCCCTTCCTATTTGCGAGTCGGAAATGCATATTGCGAGTCAGTAACGACTCGCAATATGCATTTCTGCATAGCAAACCCACGATTCCTACATGTGAGGAATGTGTAAAGTTGTAGACATATTTCCAGTATTGGTTACTCCCTGCACATACATTTCATTAAAAAACAGAAAGGAAGAAATAAAAAAAAAACAACAGAAGATTGTAAATATTTTTTCCTAAGACTGAAAGGTGGCATATTGCGTACCCATGGTCTTTTCAAGACATTCTGTGGCAGAGAACATGCACCCTAATGATCAAACCTACCGATGCAGAAAGCTCTCTGATGTCAAAGACATGCACGGAAGGGTATGCAGGTCACAAACTCTTGCGCATCTTTCTCTTCCTCCTGTGGCTAAATGTGCATGGCACTTCGATCAAATTAGCACACATTAGGCAGCACCACCTTCAATGATCAGGGAATCCTTACTTCATCATTCAAAGGCCTCTGGAGGGGAAGGAAAATGAGTCAGAGAAATTGATCAGACCGGGCTTCATTACCTGGCTATTTTGTAAGCCGAGGCTTCCGCGAGGACGCCCTTTAGATGTTTAAATGCCTCTCGTGGCATATCAGTAGACACAACAAGGAGTGAAGGTTGGACAGACTTGCCATCCCAGCAATCACATGGAATAAAGGAATAATTTCAGAGGTTTATGAGACAAAGGTACTTGGGCTTATCTGGACAAGCTGTTTGATAGATTTTGGTTCTGAGAGGGCTTGAAAAATGAGTTGACTACTGGCATTTATTTACTAATTATTTATTTACATATTTGATACCTGCTATGTTTTGTATAGTTGTTAAATGCCACCTAAGCGACTTCAGGGAGCTAGAAACAAAAAGCAAAACAGGGACAGAAATAATACACTTAGGAGAATAAAATCCCACCAGATGGAGGGGATAATAAGGTACTCTTCAATCGCACATGAAATAGAGAAAGAGAGCCCACAGGGCTTCGGAGAGATTTTGTTGCAACCACACTTTAGGTCTAGAGCACAACCTGGTGCTTTTGTTCTATCTTTGTTTTCCCAAAGAGATTTAGTCAAGCTTTTTAAGTCTACACCAGGTACTGTTACTTAACAGCCCTGAAGCACCTATAGATCACTTTATGACTGATAGAAACTATGCAAACTGCCCCTAAAATACCTTGTTTGTTAAGGAATTGCATCAGAAATGCTTGCCATTGGAAATAGGTGGTTAAGTGAGCCCCTTTTTACCCCCGAGGACTACCCTCTGCACTCCAGGAGTTCCATCTGTCTAAGGATTGTAGACACAACACCGACCTGAAGGTATAGTATCCAGCCCCCTGGAGCCTAGACTAGCCCTGAAAACATCCATGGGAAATCAGGTAACCAATCAGCTTTCACAGTATGAGCGTTCTATTCCAAATCTCACAACAAGAAAGCAAGATGATAACCAATTGTCCTTTGGCAGAAACAAATACAATCACTGTATCAGCCAGTACTCTGTATGTGCTTAGGGTACATTGTAATTGGACACTGAATTTGCACGTCTGGATAGTAGAAAATGAATGGTATAGTGCTAGAATATTACATTCGAAATATCATCTAACAAGAATTTTGTGTCCAAGACATCTTTTACAAATATATTGCTCCACTTTAATTAATAACAGAAAATCTCCATCTAAAGGAGCAATAATATCTAAACAATACTTATGTCATGTCAGATAACATTTGTATCAATATTCTGTCACGAGCCATCTGGATGGTCTCCATTTGTTATTTCCCACGCCACAGATCTTTACCCACCTACCCCAATGTCACGTTTGCCACCCACATCTCTAGTGAGAACAATGAGGCTCACAGAAATGTGGTGGAGAGTTCGTTGCTGCATGCCAGTGGGCACACAGAGTGATATCAGCTAATGCTTTATCCAGAGGACCATAAAGCAGCTGCTGACTCCTATGAGCACAAGATCTTCAACTCATGCAGGAGCAACTGATAGTCTATCAAGAAATGCTGCAAAGGCAAGCAGAAACATTTTGGGTAGCCAGAGTCCGGCTACTCATGATCACACCAAATTTGGGAATGTGGAAACAGAGGGCTGCAGAGGACACAGTGTAGAGTCTTGCTAAAATGGACAGGATATTTGGAAATTGTATTGAATGAGTACGTGCCACAGATGGACAGACTATCAGACTTACTGTGTGTGTAGAGTCTCATACCAAGAATAGACAAGCAGACTTGACTCTGTATTCCCTATATCAGTGTGGTAACAGGCCTACAGGTTAGCCCTAGAATACACATAGAACACAATGTGACACAAAGCTCAGATGGTGGTTGAGAAAGATGATTTTGATTGATTAGAAATATGTGGCTAACTTTATGAACATTGTTTGACCTAAAGAATCGCACCTCGCAGCTCTCCAAAGGGGTGGGGCGGATGCGGCGCGATGGGGAGGGGAGCAGGGGGAGGTGGCAGCGGGGGGGGGGTAAATTAAATTATTTAAAAAAAGAAATAAATACTTACCTTAACTCGCCGCACACCGGCCCTCTGTCGCAGGCTGCAGGCACAGGCTCCCAGCCTGCCCTGCGCCAATTATGACGCTGCTCAAAGCAGCATCGGGATTGGCTAGGTGCGCCCACCCAGGCCGCTCCCAGGCAGACTGGGAGCCTGTGCATGCTATCTCCAGCCTGGCAACTGTGTTACCTGGCTGGAAACAGCCGAACTGCGCATGTGTGTTTGGCTGGCCGTCTTGGGCCGGCCAAAGACACATGCGCTCTAAGGGAGAGTGCTCAGCACTCTCTCTCAGTGCACGTCACCCCCGTGGCCCGCCCCTTTCCAAACGAAAGGATGATAAACATAGTTTATTATCCTTTCGTTCTGAAAGGTTTGCAGCTTCTGCTGCTGGCGGGGGGGGGGGAGGTTGACGCTCCTCCGCCCATATGGAGGGGCCGCCCCTGGTCCTAAAACAGATACACTAAACTCTATAAACTGTACTTTTCTGTGCTTGACTAAACTAGGCCCAAACTAGTCCGAACCTCCCATCTCGAAATCCTAATGCAGTCATGATGTGTGCTTGTATCTCTCTTCACATGGCACATAATGAAATGTGCACTACAAAATACTCTATTAACGTGCTGCTTTCAAAGAATTCTGGAAGAAGCCTTTTGCAACATTCAAGGCTCTTCCTGCCTGTGTCACCATAGGCTTATTTTTTAGTGACTGTCATTGTTTTGAGGGGTTGTATTGGTATTCATGTACGGGATGCTGTTATGAGGGTGTTAGATGATTCTGGAGGATGCTGCATTACATTTTGTGTTCTGATTTTTCAATCTGTGAAATTACTCAAACAGCTTATGTTGACACTACACATTTTGCTGTGAAAGGGCTCCTTGTTGAAGGTGAGCCAGGCCCTGGTTTACCCCAACTAAGAGAACAAAACCTTGTCGGTATCTTGCTTAGGATTTAGAATTTTTTTACTCTGAGACTTGACTTCATGCCAGAATCTTTGCTGCATTTGACTGAGCCCGATGCTAATTCCAGCCCTATCAAATTTCTCAGATCCATGTGTAATGTGCTGCTCCATTCAAGGTGTTTTCTTTGAATTCTGGGACTTGTAGTCTTGTTTAGTCTGTTGTAAAACAGGACTACAAGTCCCAGAATTCAAAGCACGTCCAGCACATCATGCATTGACCTGGGAAACTTGGCAGCTATATAACTCCTATATTGGTTTACCATGCAATTGGACAAATTATCATTTTTGTCTCTGTACTGCACTTTAACAACTATTTAATAAACCATCATGGTTTGTAACTGTATTGAGTTTTAAGTCTTTTAAAATATTACATATTTTCTTTGAGATTTTCTTTCTGTTGGGAGCACATTGTCTTATCTATTCTAAAGGGCAACACCGACCCCGATCGTGCAAATGCGGTTTATTATCTATAAAGATTATCAAAGATATCATCAACAGTTTTGAGAGGAAATGTGGGCAATGCAGGTAACAGATCACATGATAGATTAGATACAATCTGGATATTTCTCCTAACTGTCCACACTCTTGCTTAAATTGGGTTATTGCTGAGCTGTTCCTGAGCAGAGGAAAGTATCAATAGAGCAGACTTATTGTGATGGATTGTAGCTTGTCCTAGTGCATTACGGTACTTGTATTTGAATGCATGTAGATTTTAACATGTCATGAATTACAGTGTCTGCAAAGGGTTTGACTAGGTGGTTCTGAATTGTGTGTTATATAGAGTCTTAGTACTCTGTGATTTTGATGATTTGCCATATTTCAGCAGCTAAATTGGTGACACACATTTTTGGGTGTTGTCGTTAATTCAACAATTATGTTGACATTTCAGTTAATAGGCGAGTCAAAGAACATTAAATTACTGTGAATTTTGTTTACCTCTTATTTCATTGGTTTGTAAATTGATTCGCCAAAATCCAGTATTTGGAGATATATTCATTTTGTTGAACTTGTATGCAAAGTTGTGTTGTGTATTGTGGTGCCCTATACTTATCAAGATAGGAACTTTCCTAAATCCTAAAATACTTAGTAAATGTTTAGTTGACTAGATTGGTGTTTTTTATTTCCTTTGTGCACAGGAGTAAACACACTGATCAAATGGGGTTGCTGTTGGTTGGAAACTTTTATTTTGTGTGATTGTTAGTGCCAAAAGGTATTGTTCTCTTCTTGAGTGAAATTGCTCTACCTTCCCTCCCTTTATATGTATTTGTGTTAAACTGTCTGGAATTTGTTTTGTAGTTTAATTTGCATGTGGCCCTGCAGGGTCTTCAGAATTGCATCATAGTGTACTGCATTTCAATTGGTTGAATGGCACAATAAGCCATATTATGATTGGCAAAGTTGTTGCTGTTGGTTGCATTGTGATTTATGATTTATAAACACATTGCATAATAGTTTGGCACTGTGATTAGTGGGTATTGCTCTAACTGCACCATGGGTGGTTGATTAACCTTGTTTAAATCATGTGGTTTTGTGTTGAATCAGATTGAGGAAAAATGGGGGCTAAGTTGAAGAAGTCTAAAGAGTCTGTTATGGAACGAGAGAAGATTCCGCTGGAAAACTCTCCTGCATATGAAATTATAGAGAATTTCCCCATATCAATTATTGTGGAAGCATCATACTTGCGTGATGTAATGTCAACACAAGTTGGAAACCTAATTGCACCTATGAGAGAATGCTGCTTATCTGATAGATTGAGTGTTACAATCTACACTGACAGTCAGCATGTTTGTGTTGTGGTTCACAATTGTGATCACAAATGTTTTTTATGACATCGAATGGTATCCATATCCGTAATAGGACATACATTTAGGAATTGTTTAGAGCACTGCAGAAAACTAAAGAGATTTCTATGGTGAAATATGCTGCACATAGACCAGGAACCAGTATGGCTACGCTTGGAACTCACTATGAAGATGAAGTAGCAAGGTATTGTAGTCGCAAATCTGCAATGGTGAACTCATATGAACAAGAGAAACGTAAATCTTAAAATGAATATGTAGATTGTTTTCTGCTAACTGCATTTTGAGACATTGAGTAAGCTAAAGAACTTTAGTATGAGGCATCAGATGATGATGAAAAAAACATGGGAAGTAGAGGGTTGTCAAAAAACCAGAATGATGTGTGGATAAGAACTGAGAAACAGTACACTCTGACTGATTTTGATGTTGTTTTCGATGAGTAGGTACATTTATGGCTCAACTTATCTTGTTTAAGATTCTATGGTTTGCCTTTTTAATAAATATTGGTATCATCTACACTTTTGCTCTAAATTTGTGTCAACGTTGTGTACCCAGTCAGCAGAGTAATCCAGGAAAAAGAGCTTTGGTGACAATAAGTCACACTGACAAGTCTTACAATCCTTTTACTTGGATTCAATTATATTTTGATGAGATGTCAATTCATAATAATCTTAGGTTACACTCTTGTGATTGTGTACTTGTTCTCCGGGTGGGTGGAAGCCTACCAAAAAAGGATTTCCAACAGCATGACAGTAGTCAAACTATTGAGGAGAAATTTGATCCTTAGATTCTCGTTGCAATTTCTTTTGAATCAGATGAAGGTATACACTTAGGAGTGAAGCGATGAACTTGTTACGCACAGCCTTATCAATTGAGCTAAAGATCCACTGTCATTACAAAGTAAAAGCATAGGACTTGTTGAATGAGTTAATGGCACTCCGAAGTCCAAGTTACTGAAGTTTTGTGCCTCAAAGTCACTGAATTGACTAGATGCACCTTCTCTCCTGCTCATGAGTCTCAGAAGCACACCAGTTAAGAGGACTGGTCTCTCTCCTCATGCTATTTTAATGGGGAGGGCCGTGAGAACTCCTTGCATCCCATCAGCTGCACTTGTGTGTTATTAGTGATGACACTGTATTCAAGTAAAGCAAAATGTCTGGCTGATGTTATACATTCTGGGGGTGATTCTGACCGCGGCGGACGGTGGTCGCCGCCCGCCAAGCGGTACCCGCCGAAAGACCGCTCCGCGGTCAAAAGACCGCGGCGGTCATTCTGGCTTTCCCACTGGGCCGGCGGGCGACCGCCGAAAGTCCGCCCGCCAGCCCAGCGGGAAACACCCTTCCCACGAGGACGCCGGCTCAGAATGGAGCCGGCGAAGTGGGAAGGTGCGACGGGTGCAGTTGCACCCGTCGCGAATTTCAGTGCCTGCAAAGCAGACACTGAAATTCTTCGTGGGGCCCTCTTACGGGGGCCCCTGCAGTGGCCATGCCATTGGCATGGGCACTGCAGGGGCCCCCAGGGGCCCCGCGGCACCCCCTACCGCCATCCTGTTCCTGGCGGGAGAACCGCCAGGAACCGGATGGCGGTAGGGGGTGTCAGAATCCCCATGGATGGAGGATTCTCAAGGGCAGCGGGAAGTCGGCGGTACACCGCCGACTTTCCGTTTCTGGCCGCGGCTGAACCGCCGCGGTCAGAATGCCCAGCGGTGCACCGCCAGCCTGTTGGCGGTGCTACCGCCGACCTCCGCCATGGCGGTAATTACCGCCAGGGTCAGAATGACCCCCTCTATCTCTTACTGGGTGAATTTTCAGAACCGCTTCACCAAAAGAAGAAACATGCCATACCCTCCAACCTGTTGACTGGGTATTGGTGAAGAAACACATTTGGAAGTCTTGTTTGGAGTCAACTTTGAAGGGGCCCTATCAGGTCATCTTTGTGACAAACCCTGTTGTTAAATGTGGAAACATGCCACAGTGGATGCACACATCTCATACAAAAAAGTGAAGACTGCAGAAGAAGTGCTGTCAACAGGAACTGATTCCCAGTGTCAAGCTGAAGTTCATTGCATGGATCCAGAAGAGGTAGGAAAATCATAATTATACCCAAAGTTAAGAAGAACAGCAAAATCAAACTGAAAATCAAACTGGAAATCTACAAAAGATGAAATCCAATGAAGCTGAGTATTTGAGTTTCTATAAACCCTGAGGAAAATAGTTTGCTTTGAAAGGCTAAAATCTAAAGTCAAACTGTTCCAGGTATAACCGAGAGTCAATTGTCAAGTAAAGATGACAATACTGTGGTTGTCATGAGTGAATCTGAAAATGAAAGCACGCAGAAAGGAGACGATGACCTGAACCTAGGAGAGTTAGAAAAAGATTGTATAAGAAAGTCTAAAGACCAGAGACAGTCAGAAAAGAACCAGAACATGAAGAACAAGATTCTGATTACGGTGAAAGTGAACAGCCTGCAGTTAAAAGATCAACGGGAATGAGAATGCCTAACAGAAAGTATGCAGCTCCAGAATGGTCTTATTTTGCAAACACAGAATCAGAAGATGAAGTCCATTGTGTTACAGGTTGCCGCTTTATTTTTGTAGAATAACTACCATGAACCATTCAGTATATATGGAGAGAAGGATTTTTTTCTTTTGGTAGACAAACAAGGTTTGGGCACAATACTTCAAAGTTAGACTCTGTGTTGTTTTAAACCTTAAGTATCCAGTTGAAGATTGAAGGTTTTCAGTGAATTCTCAACATCTGGACTAAGTCAATGTATTAAGGTTAAAAAAAACACTGAAATCTCCTGGACTTTTCTTGATTTTGTACATTTAAAACTAGTGTTAGATTTTTATTTTATTTTTGTTTAGTTTTTTTGTACGAGGAGTTTTGCAACTAACATGCAAAGTTTTATTAGTTTTAGCAATAATATTTTAGTTAGTTTATTGTTGTGGTTAAAATCACCACCTGAATATAATTTTCCGTGAATAACAGTAAAGATTTGATTACTTAATGATATAGCAATCACAAAGATAACACAGAGTGATAGATTTATAGGTAACTTTAGAGAGAATGTCTATTCAGATTTTGTTTAGATTATGCAAACATCATGAGAATCAAAAACTTTTACATTTACACGTTTTTCCAACTTCTATGTCAGAGCGTGTGGTCGATCTGCACCTTCCTCCGATTTATTCTCTGTCTTTCAATGATTTTGTTAATGTTTTCTTAGACAGGAGTTTCTAGTGCCTTTTTGTAAGCACTACAATGTCTCCTTTAAAGCTTTTACTAAAACTGAGGATTTAAAATCTATTTCTAATCGTTTAGGATCTATTATGCATTATAATTTGGAAACTGATAAAACAGCAGACTTGTGCGTAAATAGAGTGATGGGGATGTTAGACCTGCCATCCTTGGTGTGTTAGACTCCACACTGTTCACTACTCTGTTTTGCAGAACTTGGTAGGGGTCACCTTATTATATTTAAAAAGTGCTAACTTCAGCTTCGTGACAGCTAGAGACAGGCTGTTTCCAAATCCTCTTTAATGGTAAAGTTAGAATTTTGAAAGGGCCAGTTTTAGAAGGTTGGCATTTTTCTGACTAAGCCTACTGTGCCTTTCTGCCAGTGTCCAGAGTCACATTACTGTGAATGGCTCTCCTGTTGTTGACTGTGTATAGGCTATGACATTGAGACAAAAGAGTTGCTTTGTTCAGGTCTTGGGCACTCCGGGTTGGCTCTCCACAACCAGAAGGGAGGCAAACAAGTGGGAGAAGGCTCTTCATCTACAAAGTGCCTGCTTCTTCAAATTCTTAGTGAACTTAAAGCTCTAAAATTGTCACGGGAGGAGGCAAATTGAAATACGGAAGCCCAGCTCAGTCTCATAAACAACAACATGCTGTAATTGAATACTCGTGTCAAGGAAGTGGAACAGTGGGTGTCATACTTAGAAGATGGTGGATCGCACATGGAATCATCAATTGCCAGATAACAGGCTGAATTGCCCGATTTGCAGATCTGGGTTGACGATGCTGAGAACCGATCTTGTCGCTCTAACTTAGGGTTCACAGGAAAACCAGAAGGGCGAGAGAATGGTCAGACGGTTATTAAATGAATCTCAGATCTGATAAAACATTATGCTCTAATTGAGCCAGCTAACAGCAAGACAGATCTTATCATCACACATGCCCATCAAGTTCCAACAGACAAGCCCCCCTGTCCAAAATATCCGCAAACGATAATGGTCAACTTTGGAGACTATTGTATCAAAGAAAGAATCCTTTCACTAGCCATTAAAGCAAGGGCCTATTCAACTCCCCGGGATTACCCATTTAAAATCTTCTCTAACATGACTGCACTTACAGCAAGAGTTCAAAGAGCTGATTCTGGATTTTCGGAAAGTGGGGCACGAGCCGGTCTAGTCCAACAATCAAAATTCAAAGTTCTATTCAAGGGACGGTCTAATATAGTCCACATGGTGGAGGCGGCAAAAGCTCCCCTGAATTCCATACAGAGCACAGATGGGGGGGAGTTTTGGAATCATTACAGCTGGGAATTAAATGGATAAGTTAACAGGTACCTATCTACCTGTAAGCGAGGGGCCGGGAGGTGGGATTTCTGGTTTTGTGGGGGCCAGACAGAAAATGGCTCTTGGGGTGACATTGGGAAATTTGAACATTTGTTACGCACTGTTATTCTAGAATTGTGAATTGTAATTTACTGGTGAAGGGAAACCAGCAGGTCAAATGTTTATATTCTACTAGCGTCTTAAATGAGAAAGACCACAATGCCTCCTGGATGTCTTGGCATCAACGATGCCATGTCAGTTGGACCACTTTAGCGGTAGTGGGGTGGGGCAGAGTAGCAGGTTAGTAGAGCCAAGGCAGGACCACTTGTTGGGATTAATGGAGGCAAGTTTTCTGAGAGACCCTAGACAGGATGTCCTCGATTCCAGATCACTCGGGGAGGGAGCTGAGGTATGGGGCTGGGGCCAGGGCTCAAGTGGGGGGTAGTAGGTGGGGATAAAAGGTTGAGAAAAGTCAGGTATGTGCAAGAGGTAGCCTGCCCTAGTATAGGCTGGAAAAGGTCTAACGCTAGGCTAATTAAAGGTCATGGTAAAACTTAAGGTTATTTCCTGCAATGCAAATGGAATATCAAATAGGCAGGAATATGAAGTGTTAGAAATGGGGTCTTTGGTTGGCAGTCAGGTCACCCCCTGTCCAAGCAAGGAACTTAACTCTAGTCAGGGTAAGTCACACACAGTACAAATTATCCTGTGCCCACCCTCTGGTAGCTTGGCACTGAGCAGTCAGGCTTAACGTAGAAGGCTATGTGTAAAGTATTTGTGCAATAAATCATACAATACCACCATATAGCACCACAAAAATACACCACACAGTGTTTAGAAAAATACATATTATTTATCTGGATAAATGCAGGTCAAAACGATCACAGATGCAATAAGTAAATGTTGAGATATAATTGAAAAGTGATATAAAGTGTCTTAAGTCTTTTAAAAGCAAACAAAGTCTCTTTCAAGCACAAAGTACCTGGTTTGTGTGAAAAATCCCCACAAAGGGCCGCAGAGGAGAAGAAGCGTGGAAACAAAGGGGTGTGCGTTGATTTCTCGGGCCGCACACAGCGATGCGTCATTTAGTTTCCACTCAGTGACGGCTGTGCGTGGATTTCCAGCACTCAGTTGTGGATCCTCTCTGGGGTGCGGGGTTTCCAGATGCCCCGGGGATGGTACATGGATTTCCTGCGCTGGCAGGATGAAGTCACAGGAGCTGCGTCAATCCAGTGGGCATTGTGTCAAATTTTCTACCGCACGGAAGGCGCTGCGTCGATTCCTCTCTGGAAGTCGAGCTGCATCGTTCTGGCTCGGCTGTGCGTCGATCCATTGGGCCGTGCGTCGAATTTCCGGTTGCTATGCTGGTGCTGCGTCGATCATCTCATCGCAAAGTTGGGCTGCATCGTTCCAGTTCGGCGTGCAGTGAAATTTTCACTGCGGTGCAGGCTGTGCGTCATGTCTGGCAGGCTGTGCATCGAATTTTGCCGCACAAGGAGTCCTTCTTGAAGAAAGGAAGTCTTTTTGGTCCTGAGACTTCAGGGAACAGGAGGCAAGCTCTATCCAAGCCCTTGGAGAGCACTTTTTCACCTCAGCCAGAGAGCAGCAGGGCAACAGCAAGGCAGCAGTCCTTCACAGAAAGCCGTCAGGGGAGTCCTTTGGGCAGCCAAGCAGTTCTTCTTGGCAGGATGCAGGTTCTGGTTACAAGTTTCTTCTCCAGGAAGTGTCTGAGTTGTTAGGGGCAGAGGACCTGTTTATATACCCAAATGTGCCTTTGAAGTGGGGGAGACTTCAAAGAGTGGCTTAGAAGTGCACGAGGTCCCCTTTCAGTTCAATCCTGTCTGCCAGGGTCCCAGTAGGGGGTGTGGCAGTCCTTTGTGTGAGAGCAGGCCCTCCACCCTCCCAGCCCAAGAAGACCCATTCAAAATGCAGATGTATGCAAGTGAGGCTGAGTATCCAGTGTTTGGGGTGTGTCTGAGTGAATGCACAAGGAGCTGTCAACTAAACCCAGCCAGACGTGGATTGTAAGGCACAGAAAGATTTAAGTGCAGAGAAATGCTCACTTTCTAAAAGTGGCATTTATGAAATAGTAATATTAAATCCAACTTCACCAGTCAGCAGGATTTTACATCACCATTCTGGCCATACTAAATATAACCTCCTGCCCCTTTCAGATCAGCAACTACCACTCAGACAATGTAAGAGGGCAGCCCTAATGTTAGCATATGGGGGGGGGCAGGCATCACAGCATTGTAAAAACGAATTTAGGAGTTTTACACTACCAGGACATGTAAACTACACAGGTACATGTCCTGCCTTTTGCCTACCCAACACCCTGCCCTATGGGTTACCTAGGGCATACCTTAGGGGTGCCTTCTATGTAGAAAAAGGGGAGTTTTAGGCTTGGCAAGTACTTTTAAATGCCAAGTCGAATTGGCAGTGAAACTGCACACACAGGCCTGGCAATGGCAGGCCTGAGACAAGGTTAAGGGGCTACTTAAGTGGGTGGCACAATCAGTGCTGCAGGCCCACTAGTAGCATTTAATCTACAGGCCCTGGGCACACATTGTGCACTCTACTAGGGACTTATAGGTAATTAAATAGTCCAATTTGCTATGATCCATTGTTTCCAATGGTTAAAGGGAGAGGGCATATGCACTTTAGCACTGGTAAAGTGCGCAGTCTAAAAACCAGCAAAAACAGTATCTAAAAAGTGGAGGGAAGCAGGCAAAAAGTTAGGAGTGACCCCCCTAAGGCTGTCAGGTCTAACATGGAGCAATGCTGAAGTGGGTGATATCATTCAACCCTGATGTCATTTTTTTTTAAGAAACCAATCTAAAAAGTAATAACCCCAAAGTATATATTCCAAAACAGTATTCAGTAGCTCTATTCGCATCTTCTGGGCTGCAGTAAGAGGGGTGGCAACATGCTTAAGTAGTAGAGTTGACTGGGTAATAGAAGAGGTTATTAGAGACCCCAAGGGAAATGGCTCTGGTTAAAAGTACTACTATTAGGAACTCAAATTAACCTGGTCAATTACTATGGGCCACTCATAGATGAAGTAGAGCCATTAGTACAACTTTATAATATAGCAATGAGTGCCACAGGCCCCTTTATTGTTGGAGGAGATTTTAACCATATTCAAGATATTATTGAAGATACCTCAAACTGGGGGACGAGACAACTAAAACCTAAAACAAAGAGAAGTATGAACACAATAAAAAACGATTTTCAGGCAATAGATCTTTAGCGAGAAGAGCATCCTGCAGCCACCAAATATACTTGCTTTTCACATCATTATAAAACAGCTGCACAAATAGATTGTTTTCTAGTCTCTCGTACATTGAAGAATAATGGTTCATATATATGGGCAAATGCTTTTTCTGACCACTAAGCAGTCATGGTGACAATAGAGTTAGAGGCAGTTAGCAAGGAGAGGCTCAGATGGCAGTTGGATAGATCCTTACTTAGCAATCAGGAGTGGGTTACAGATATGAGAAAATTCATACTGGAGTTCTTTCAGTTAAATCAGTATACTGCATCTTTCCAGAAACAGCAGTGAGAGCTTGAAGTCAATAAGCTTCAGATGGCTATAGATCAGGCACTAGATGACTGTATGAAAGCAGGGGGACAGGATGCAGCACAGCGCAATCTCGCTCGAACTAAGAATAATTAAGAAGATTTTTTTATCCTCGAGGAAGTAACTAGCTCAAGGGCTTATCAGCAACAGGTATGTGGGAAAAATCAACAGATAAGTAAATACTTGGCTTGGACTACTCGTATAAAGGAGGAAAAACAGACAATACATCAAATTCAGGATCCAGAGACAAGTTCAATCATTATACAGGAGGAGGTTATTGCCCGGTGTTTATGTTGCATAATTCCAGAATTTATGTAGTTAATTATTCAGTTTTACCATCACAGATAGGACAGTATTATAAGCTAATTGTGCTACCAAGGATTCTATTATTCATTCAAAAAGATATAGCACAGAAGATTACATTCTCAGAAATAAAGGAAGCTCTACAGAAAATGCCAAGTGCAAAAGCATGTGGTGGAGATGGCTTTCCTATAGAGTTTTACAAAATCTTCTGTGAGGAGCTATTACCTTTTCTAACCATTTTATATAACACAATATTTGTGGGCAAAGAAATACCCTCAACATTTAAAGAATCAATAATAGTGAGTTTAAAAAAAAAAGATAAAAAAAATCCTCTGAATCCAGATTCAAATCACTCAATCTGCCTGCTCAATGCAGATTACAAAATCTTGACAAAAGTCTGGGCTACTAGGATCACACTGGCTGTTCAACAGTTAATACATAGAGATCAAAATGGCTTTGTAGGTATCAGACTGATGGCAACCAATACCAATTTTTTAATACAGGTAGTTGAGTATTTTTCGGTCAATACAATCCCTGTGGTAATGGTAATGTTAGACACAGATAAAGCCCTTGATCTAGTGAACTGGGAAGCTTTATCATGTATCCTGACCAAATTTGGTTTCCCCACACAATTCACGTCGAAGATAAGAGCACTATATCAGGGCGCTCATGCCAGAATTATCATGAACTCAAAGGTTAGAGGCAGAATCCAGATCAAAAGGGGCACTAGACAGGGGTGTACCCTTTCCCCTATATTGTTTGCTTTTTTTAATCAAATCTCTGGCTGATATAATTCGCAGCTCGAGGGAAATTGTGTCGCCTATAGCAGCCATGCCTAAAATAAAGGTCTTTGCTGATGTTATTATTTTATATCTAAAACCAGAGGTTGACAACATACAAAGAGTTCTGGATAGAATTAATGAGTTTACTCAGATAGGGGCTGCAAGATTAACAAAAGTAAAACAGAGGTTGTCATATTTATTGCAGGAATAGAAAATCTCCCTCTCCCTTTTGGAAGCAGCAAGCTAAGAAGTCCAAACCAATTAGATATTTGGGAATATACTTTTCGGGGAATTATGGTCATTTGTTTAACCTAAATTATGTCAGGATGCTAAAAAAAGTACAAGCACTTTTGGAGAGAAGGATGGTTCTCCCGTTGACTTTGATAGGGAGAGTTGCCCTAATCACGATGTCAATACTTTCACTTTTTCTTTTTTTATTCAATAATGTACCAATAAGAATAATTTTCGTGAATTGGATTCCATGTACGAGGTTTTATATGGAGGAAAAAACCCCAAGGGTAAGGCTCTCAATCCTGCAGCTCAAGAAAACCCAAGGAGGCTTGGCACTTCCTAATTTCAAGTTTATTATCAGGCCGCTTTGCAGGATACATTGGCACATTATTTGCATAGCAAAGATGCCCTGGAAATATCTTTGGTCGATAGAATGATTGCAGAATCAACAATAAGTCTACCAGCATTTATTAAAACCACCAAACTTACAAAAAAAAACTCAATATAAGTATATCCGTGATCTCAGTAAGAGAGCAGTAAGAGAGCAGAGATTTTAAGTAAAACATCAAAGACCACCAGGCTATATCTATTAAAAAATACAGGAGTGCAACCGTTTTGACCTAAATCTCTCAGATGCTGTGATAGCCCAGTGAAAAAGTAAAGGTTTTAAAAAGATGAGTGATTTCCTACCAAGAGGTGGTTATAGGACTTGGGAGGAGGTCTCACTAATGGCAGAGAATATGGGAACTAGACTTGTTTTGAGTTTTTTTCAGATCTCCAATTGCCTAAGTACTAATATACCAATAACAAGTATACAAGAACACTCAATATGGAGGGCTCTAATCAGGAGTAAACTAGTTGGTAGAGGTAACTGGTATAGACTGCTAGTAGATCACCCAGCCTGAAAATGAATTTCAAATTTTAGGGAAAAGAATTTCAAAACAACACAATGCGTGATTTCAAACGAAGATTGAAGAATAATCTCGGAATTAGGGCATAAATCTTTGAGGGCAGCTAACTATAAAAGAATGTCTTTCCTCTTTTGATGGATGGTATACTAAACTCCTGAGGGGATTCATAGAACATTCAAATCAATGTTTTCATTGCCATCAGGAGGGGGAGGGGAATCGGCTTCATATGTTTTCAGACTGCCCCAAATTAACAACCTTCTGGTTGGAGATAAACAAGGCAATAAATCATAGTTCAAACTTTTGGACTGAGGTACAGCCACACTTAGGGCCAGATGTAGCAAGTCGGCAATTTGCGACTTGCAAATTGCGAGTCCCTGCGACTCGCAATTTGCAAGTCGCAAATTGCTATGCAGTACGGTGTCTCAGACACCGACTGCGACTCGCAATGGGGTCGCAATGACCCGCCTCATGAATATTCATGAGGTGGGTCGCAAATTGCGGCCCCATTGCGAGTATAGGCACTCGCAAACATGGAGGCCTGCTGTTGTCAGCAGACCTCCATGTTTGCGATCTGCTTTTCAATAAAGCAGTTTTTTTTTTTTTAAGTGTAGCCCGTTTTCCTAACAGGAAAACGAGCTGCACTTCAAAAAAAACGAAACCTTTAGTTTCGGTTTTTTTTCAGGGCAGGGAGTGGTCCCTTGGACCACTCCCTGCCCTGAAAAATTATTTTGGGGTCCAGTCACAAACTGGAAGGGGTCCCATGGGGACCCCTTCCAATTTGCGATTGGGTTACCATCCACTTGAAGTGGATGGTAACTGCGATGCCATTTGCGACCGCATATGCGGTCGCAAATGGTATTGCATCCCAATGCGACTCGCAAATAGGAAGGGAACACCCCTTCCTATTTGCGAGTCTGAAATGCATTTTGCGAGTCGGTAACGACTCGCAAAATGCATTTCTGCATTGGGATACGCGTTTAGCGAGTCGCAAACGGCAAATTTTGCCGTTTGCGACTCGCTAAATGTTTGCTACATCTGGCCCTTAGTTCTGTTTGGAGTATCTAAGAAATCACGTGAACTAGCCAAATGTCAACAATATTTTATTGCTATTGCTTTCGCAGAAGCTCGATCATTAATACTGCAACATAGGCGAACTCGAACGGTTCCTTCGCTACAGAACTGGTAGAATAAGATGCTAAGACTAAGAAATACGAGGAAGTGTATCCAAAAAGAGTTGGGACTATAAAAAGGTTTACAGCCATGTGGCAGCATCTTGCAGAGTAGTAAGCCAATACAAAGCTATGCAACTAAGAAGAATACCGGGAGTCAAAGTAGGAGTTGTTCGTCAATACTATGTAAACATTACATATAATGATTAGCTAAACGAGGTCATTCTTTTAAATCTGAAAGATAGATTAAAGGGCTGATGCGATTGTATTGCTGATTCTGTGGTTAAGACAAACGCAATAAGTGAGGATTCTGTGCAATACGATTTATCGACTAATATAAATGGGTAAGCACAAGTCATAAAGATGTGACAGGCCTAAGTAACTGAATTCCTATTACTGAATGCTACCTATGTATAGCTTTTTACTGCAATATTTATACCTGGAACAATAAAAAAAAAGACAAGAGTCCTTGGTGTGAGGGAAGAGAGTCTTCCAGGCAGGAAGGCTGGGGAGAAGCTGTGCCCTTCCCTGATTACACTTCAAAGGTCCCACCCTACAGCACACATAAAGGAACCTAACACTAGTCCTGCCCTTATCTTTGTTACCTTGGACAGTTTGAAGCCACAACCGTAGGAAGGGGAAGAGCGGATGAGAACCAGTTCTGGGGGATGGGTCATGGAATTTCACCACAAAAAGATTGCCACCATGCATAAGAGTGGGACTTTCAGAACCTCTCATCAGAACACTCCTGTAGTTGTGGAAGGTTCAGAAGAAAGACTGTCCTGATGTCTAAGGAAGATGGAGTGCCCTGCTGCTGACTGAAAAAGGAAGATCGGACCTGTTTGCCTTGAACCTAGGCTACCCACAGTGACTTTAAAGGCCAATTGCCTGATCTCTTGTGTGAGCTACGGGGACACAACAAGCCTCCAAAAGCATCCCTGCAATAGAGTAGCTGGCCAGCACCAACTGGACCTGCCTGGATCTGCCTGAGACATGTTACTGGCCTGTGCTGAAGTGAGTCCTGACTCCAACTGATGCCCCCAGGTTCTGGACCCTTGGCTGGCAGCAGTGCAAACTGCTCCTAAAGAAAAGGTGTAGATACAGAGGTTTTGCGTTTCTCACGATAGCAAAGTAACCTCTACACACAAAGAATCGACTGCCCGTGATGACTGCAAATGTGAGACTTGCACTTCAACCAATGCAAAGCTTCAACAACCACTGGGTTTTTGTGCTGCCACAGTGACCGTCCATGATATCTGACCTGCTCCAACAACCTCCTCGCAGCCCTGCCAACCTAAACAGCACTCTACCCATGGACTTGAGAAGGTAATGCTTCAGTGGGACTAACCTGGTCCCTGTTTCTGACCCTCGCTCCATCTTGGTTGGCCTGCACTTGTGACTTTCCCCCAGACCAAATAACTGCAAGTGGCTCTTTGTGCCTTTTTGAGGCATTTTCACCTAAAACTTTAAAAACTCATATTTCAGGTTCTATAGATTGGAGTTTTTTTATTTATATGTATTTTTATGCATTACGTTGTACTCTATTTCTCTGAAGTGATTTCGGATATTTCTTAAATGGTGTTTTCACTTTACTATTGTATGTGTGCTGCATGACTAATTTGCCCAAGGGCTCTGAGTTAAGCCTGACTGCTTTTTGCCAAGCTATCAGAGGGTCAAGCCTGAGTTCATTTGATGGCTTCACCCTGACAAGGATTGTGTTTATTATTTTAGCTGGCTGTGCACCCCTCTCACCTAATAACCTAGGGCCAGATGTAGCAACGTAAAAATTTGCGAGGTGCAAAGTGCGAGTCCATGCAAATTGGTATGCAGTACGGTGTCTCAGACACCGACTGCAACTCGCTATGGGGTCGCAATGACCCACCTCATGAATATTCATGAGGTGGGTCGCAAATTGCGGCCCCATAGCGAGTATAGGCACTCGCAAACATGGAGGCCTGCTGTAGTCAGCAGACCTCCGTGTTCGTGACTGCTTTAAATTAAGCAGTTTTATTTTTTTTAAGTGTAGCCCGTTTTCCTTAAAGGAAAACGAGCTGCACTTAAAAAAAAAACGAAACCTTTAGTTTCGGGTTTTTTTCAGGGCAGGGAGTGGTCCCTGGGACCACTCCCTGCCCTGAAAAAATATTTGTGGGTCCATTCACAAAGTGGAATGGGTCCCATGGGGACCCCTTCCAATTTGCGAGTGGGTTACCATCCACTTGAAGTGGATGGTAACTGCGATACGATTTGCGGCCGCGTACGCGGTCGCAAATGGTATTGCATACCACTCAGACTCGCAAATAGGAAGGGAACACCCCTTCCTATTTGCGAGTCGGAAATGCATTTTGCGAGTCAGTTCCGACTCGCAAAATGCATTTCTGCATAGCAAAGAGGCATTTGCGCCTCGCAAACGGCGATTTTCGCCGTTTGCGAGGCGCAAATCCTTTGCTCCATCTGGCCCCTAATTTCTTACAGTGAAGCATTAATTTGTAAAAGAGCATATTGAGAGAAAGGTAAATGGTTATCACGTTTTCCTATGTTTGACCTATATTTTTTACCCTTTTCAGTCCCACTGCAGTTAGGATTTTCTGCTATTTTCCTTCCCGGCTTCTCTGTTTCTTTCGTGACAGTATTTCTTGACAACTTTTTACTGTTTACCTTCTCAGCACTGTCTCCCTGCCCTGGCATCTCCGGCTCGCACTTAGGTTGTTTGGATGCTCATGATAGTAACTTTTGCTGATAATATGGGTTGGGCAATTTCAACCACTCCTTATTCAGTGTATGTGTACTCAGTGGTTAGGTTAATTTGAGCTTGCAGTTTGCATGTGGGGGCCACATGTACACATTTCTGGAGGTTAGCAATTATTTTTCCCGATTGGACAGAGAACATGAGGGAGAAAAACACACTAATGGAAAGAAGGAGGAAGAGAAAGACAGAAAGACCATCACAAATAGAGATAGCAGGAACATGCAAGAGTCAGACGCAGGGGGTGTCTGGTAGTGGATTAAAGAGGCATGAGGCAAATTGAATACTATCCAGCCTTATATTTGGTGCACTGACATTAAACAGCACCGGACCCAGTCTTCTGAGCAGAGCTTCGGGCACCAGCACTCGTTCTTTTACAAACTAAGCACTGTGTGTACTGCTTTCTATAACTGGTGCCTGAGTAGAATCCATAATCTCTGAAGTTCTGTTACCAACTTGTTCCTAAGATGAATCCATTGGAGAAAGATTCCAGTCCAGTGGTCTCTCTTGCCCCTTTTCCTGATTTTCTTCTGGTTCCTAAAGTGGACATGATGTTACACAAAAATGTCTGCCTAGGGATTCAAGGAATACTGGGGAGATCAGTGGCCCCTCCTCTTGGAAAATGACAACTATCCACTTGTATGAGCAGGCATGGTGTGCCCTAAACTTCTAGTAGAACTGGTCGGCCATGTTAGTTGGTTTTGTTCTACCTATTTTATCACATTAATTTATGTAGTGTAAACCTAATCACAAAGAGCAACAGAGTGCTGCACAGAAACAAGGTACAATGCCACGAGAGTACAGAAACATGTAGGTGCATTTACATTGCATACCAATGAAAATAATGGCTAACAAGTACAAATGAGACCTGAAATACTGCATGAAATTAGAGTGAGGTCAATCTTGGTTGGTGGAAAAAATTGTGAAGAGGTGTGTTTACTTTAGACACCTTAATTTAACGACACCAATTAAAGAGCAAGGCCAAGATGAAAGGCTTTCTATTCTATTCTAGTGTCTTGGGCAATATATAGAGAAAACATTGTGGCATATGTGGTCTTTATGTTCTTTATAAGTCTTTTGGAATTTAGGCTCAGCTAGATGGGTGCTCCAGTAACTGCAGTTTAAAATGAAGGCAATCAGGTTTACTCAAAGTGCTTTATTATTGATTCAACAGACTTTGCTCTGGTGTTTGGCAAGACCATTGAGTTTATGCAGTTCTTTCAGGATATTGGAGATGTGCTTGCATTTCCAGATTAGAAAAGCCACTGTTTGAGGAACAGCTTTATTTGCTGTCGGTCATGACTTTAGGAGACCAATGTGTAGAGCACTGTCTCTATCAGTGTCTGATGCCGGAACAATGTTTATGCTTTTCGTCTTGATAGGGACATGGGCTGACAGAGCAGATCGGATGGTAAATTGTGAAATTCTCACATAAAATGAGAGAGTATAGATTAAGGGCCATATTTATACTTTTTGACGCACAACTGCGCCAACGCAGTTGTGCGTCGAAAATTTTAACGCCGGCTAACGCCATTCCAAAGCGCCATGCGGGCGCCTTATTTATGGAATGACGTTAGCCGGCGCAGCTGACTGGTGTGCGTCAAAAAAAATGACCCACACCAGGCAGCGCCGGCGTAGGGGAAAATGGAACTTGGGCGTCAAAAAATGGGGCAAGTCAGGTCTGAGGCAAAATATAAGCCTCAACCCGATTTGCGCCATTTTTTTTTACTCCCAACCCCCATTGAAATGACTCCTGTCTTAGCACAGACAGGAGTCATGCCCCCTTGCCCAATGGCCATGTCCAGGGGACTTATGTCCCCTGGGCATGGTCATTGGGCATAGTGGCATGTAGGGGGGCACAAATCAGGCCCCCCTATGCCACAAAAAAAATAAAAAATACTTACCTGAACTTACCTTAAGTTCCCTGGGATGGGTCCCTCCATCCTTCGGCGTCCTCCTGGGGTGGGCAAGGGTGGCAGGGGGTATCCCTGGGGGCATGGGAGGGCACCTCTGGGCTCCTTCCGAGCCCACAGGTCCCTTAACGCCTGCCCTGACCAGGCGTTAAAAAATGACGCAAAAGCGGCTGGACGTCATTTTTTTTGACCCGCCCACTCCCGTGCGTCATTTTTGCACGGGACTTTAAATAAGGCGCACATGCCTTGGAGTCATTTTTTAGACGGGAACTCCTACCTTGCATATCATTAACGCAAGGTAGGTGTCCACGCTAAAAAATGACGCAAACTCCAAGATCTTTGGCGCTAGACGGGTCTAACGCCAAAGTATAAAATTCTCTTCTGTCCTATTCCACTTATGGGTGAATCAGGAATTTAAGGGATACTGCTTGAATAGTGCTTGAGGTATTTGCACTTTAGGTTTAGGTTCTGGGCTCTCTACTTATCTTTTACTTTACTCAAAACTTCAACGACTAAGTTTAAGTATTTTGGTTTCTAACTCAATGAATGCATTTATAATTTTTTTAGCCCTGAAGAAGTCGTTCAGGATTTGAACAAGAATTTCCCATGACGAAACACGTGTTGGCTTGAGTTGTACTTTTATGGAGGTATTTTCAAACATTTGAAGAAATTATTTGGATCTTTGAATTAGATTGGACTTTTCAAACGTGTATTAAAAATGGACATTTGATTTCCTCAAGATTACTTATGTAGTTCTTATATGTACAATAATTGTGTTGGTAGGTGTGCCGCACATTGTATCATTAAGTTCTTGAAGGTGTTGTCTCTTGCCTGAATTAGGGACTTGAATCTTCCTCTTTATTACAAATGAACAGAGACGCAGTTGGTTTGAGTTTTTCAATGATTAATGGAGTGTCACCCACTATCTTGATAGTGGCAGCTCTTGCACTAGAACACAGGCAAAACACAGACAGTAGGAGGCCTGAGGATATTGTGTAGGTAAAGGTGCTCCTGAACTAGTTAGCTCCTCTCATTTTCAGATTGTGTCTCAGTAAGGGGAAGTAGATGATACAGCAATAATTTGAAAACTGAAAAAAGTCTAGTTTGAGGTTTTGTTAATGGGGTAAATTTCACCAATTTTCTGAGAAAAATATCATGCTTGTGAAACCCCCTTTGCCATCAGCCAAAGGACACCTGTTAGAAATGGGGTCTTTGGTTGGCAGTCAGATTATCCCCCTGTCCAAGCAAGGACCCTCACTCAAGTCAGGGCAATGGAGAAACACACTTAGATAACCCTGGCTACCCCCTTGGTAGCTTGGCACAAGCATTCAGGCTTATCTCAGAAGCAATATTTAAAGTATTTGTACCAACACACACAGTAATACAGTTAAAACACTACAAAATGGACACCACACCAGATTAGAAAAATAGATAATATTTATCTAAATCAAACAAGACCAAAACAACAAAAATCCAACATATACAAGTTAAAATATACATTTTCAAAAGAATAAGAGTCTTTCTCCATAGAAAACAATGGAAACAATGATTTTGTACAAAGCACCTGGTTAGCAGAAAAAAATAAAGCTGCACAGGCGAGCATGAGTTGGAAAAGGGCAGCGATGTGTCGATTCCTTCCTCACAAGGGAGGTGTGCATTGTTTCTTCTCCAGTAGGGTCTGCGATGCATCATTTTTCTCCCTCGCAAGAGAGTGATGTGTTGATTTCCATACAGGGCACCTCGGATCCCCACAGTCGGGTTGATTTTGATTTGGGGAAAATCCTGTTGCACGGTGTTAGAAAACTGCACTGTGTGGGCGGGTTGCATCATTATCAGCAGCCGCAAACGTGTGTTGCCCATCGTTTCTCCAGCCACGATGAGTCGATCTCCCAGCCGTGATGCAGGTGGAGCATCGATTTTAGCTGAAAAGCTGGAGGCAAGTCATTTATCAGCCGCGTTACAGATGGTGCATTGAAAATTTCCCTGGATGGCGTTCTGTGTGTGGATTTTCAGCCCAGGGATCAGATAGGAGACTACTTGGCAGGGCAGGAGTCTCAGCAGAGACTCCGGGTGCTGGCAGAGGAAGTCTTTGATGGCCCTGAGACTTCAAAACAGGAGGCAAGTTCAGTTCAACACCTTAGAGATTCTTCACAAGCAGGAATATACCACAAAGTCCAGCCTTGGTCCCCTTTCTCAAGGAGAAGCAGCAACTGCAGGAGAGCCCAACAAAGCACAGTCACAGGCAGGGGCAGCACTCCTCATCAGCTCTTCTCCTTTGCAGGGTTTCCTCTTGGTTCCAGAAGTGGTCTAATTTTCAGGGGTTTTAAGTCCAATACTTATACCCCTTTCTGCCTTTGAAGTAGGCATACTTAAAAGGAAAGTCTCTGTTGTTCACAAGATCCTGCCTTTCCCAGGCCAGGCCCCAGAAACACACCAGGGGGTTGCAGACTGCATTGTGAAAAGGCAGGCACAGCCCATTCTGGTGTAAGTGACCACTTCACCCTCCACTCTAGCACAGATGGCTCATCAGGATATGCAGGCTACGACCAGCTCCCTTTGTCTCACTGTCTAGGGGGGATTCACAAACAGCCCAACTGCCAAACTGACCTAAACAGGCAATCCACAAACAGGCAGAGTCACAGAATGGTTTAAGCAAGAAAATGCCTACTTTCTAAAAGTGGCATTTTCAAACTAGTAATCTAAAAAACAACTTCATTGAAAGATGTATTTTTAAATTGTGAGTTCCGAGACCCCAAACTCCAGATTTCTATCTGCTCTCAAAGGGAATTTACACTTTAATAATATTTATTAAATATTTATTTTACCTATGAGAGGGACAGGCCTTACAACAATGGAAACTGAATTGTAGCAGTATTTCACTGTTAGGACGTATAACACACATGTCCCACCTTTACCATGCACTGCACCCTGCCCATGGGGCTACCTAGGGCCTACCTTAGGGGTGCCTTACATGTATGAAAAGGGAAGGTTTAGGCCTGGCAAGTGGGTAAACTTGCCAAGTCGAATTGACAGTTTAAAACTGAACACACAGACAATGCAGTGGCAGGTCTGAGCCATGTTTACAGGGCTAATAATGTGGGTGGCACAACAAGTGCTGTAGAACCACTAGTAGCATTTGATTTACAGGCCGTGGACACCTCCAATGCACCTCCAATGCACTTTACAAGGGACTTACTAGTAAATCAAATACGACAGTCGTGGATAAGCCAATTACACATATAGGAGCACTTGCACTTTAGCACTGGTTAGCAGTGGTAAAGTGCCTTGAATATCAAAAAACAGCAAAAACAGAGTCCAGCACACATCAACAACCTGGGAAGCAGAGGCAACAAGTTAGGGGAGACCTTGCCAAAGGATGCCAAGTCTAACAACACCCTACACCCAACTGAGTACCACCTCATGAGTGACAGACAGTGTTTGCCCCACCACGATTGAGCTGTATACATACATCTCTAACGCATCAGTTTCTTGTGGTGAAGTCCTCTCCCATTTGCATAGACAGTACTATTTCTTTACATAGACCATCTGGACTAAAACTACTCAGTGCAAATTACTAAGGAATAATAAATGCAAAAGTATTAATGAGCTTGCTTTAAGTGAGATACTGGGCGTATGTTCCTTGCTTTCTGTTCGATTAAGAGTGACAATATTTTACAATCTGTGTACAAACACCTATTTTTACAGGGATCTTAATTATAGGTGGTATGAAGTTTACTGCAGCTCCTAATTATCATGTGTGAAAAAGGATGCTCCCACTGGATATGTTTTGGGAGGTCAAACCTGCCAGAATTTAGGCATCAATTAGTTTAGTGCAATTTTTGAAAGACTACAACAGGAGGTGGGCTTTCATCTGACATGTCCATCACAACACTCTGTACCACCTATCAACCTCATCCATTGCATGCCTACCACTTTCCCTTCTAACCACCTATCCTGCACACTCTAATCAAGAGCCTATCCGTGTCATGCTTGTAAATCAAATCAAATCAAATCATTAACATTATAAAGCGCGCTACTCACCCGTGCGGGTCTCAAGGCGCTAGGGGAAAAAGGGGGGGGATATCGCTGTTCGAACAGCCAGGTCTTTAGGAGTCTCCGGAAAGCGGAGTGGTCCTGGGTGGTCCTGAGGCTGGCGGGGAGGGAGTTCCAGGTCTTGGCCACCAGGAAGGAGAAAGATCTCCCACCCGCCGTGGAGCGGCAGATGCGAGGGACAGCAGCGAGTGCGAGGCCAGAGGAGCGGAGGAGGAGGGTGGGGACGTAGAAGCTGAGGCGTCTGTTGAGGTATTCCGGTCCCTTGTCGTAGAGGGCTTTGTGTGCGTGCGTGAGAAGTCGGAAGGTGATCCTTTTGCTGACAGGGAGCCAATGCAGGTGTCTCAGGTGTGCGGAGATGTAGCTGCTGCGGGGTATGTCGAGGATGAGGCGGGCCGAGGCGTTTTGAATGCGTTGCAGGCGATTTTGGAGTTTGGCTGTGGTCCCGGCGTAGAGGGTGTTGCCGTAGTCCAGGCGGCTCGTGACGAGGGCGTGGGTCACGGTTTTTCTGGTGTCGGCGGGGATCCAGCGGAAGATCTTGCGGAGCATGCGGAGGGTGAGGAAGCAGGCGGAGGACACGGCGTTGACTTGCTTGGTCATGGTGAGAAGAGGGTCCAGATGAAGCCGAGGTTGCGGGCGTGGTCTGTGGGGGTCGGTGCGGTGCTGAGGGCCGTGGGCCACCAGGAGTCGTCCCAGGCGGACGGAGTGTTGCCGAGGATGAGGACTTCTGTTTTTTCAGAGTTGAGCTTTAGGCAGCTGAGCCTCATCCAATCTGCGACGTCCTTCATACCCTCTTGTAGGTTGGTCTTGGCGCTGGCGGGGTCCTTGGTGAGGGAGAGTATAAGTTGGGTGTCGTCGGCGTAGGAGGTGATGATGATGTCGTGCTTGCGTACGATGTTGGTGAGGGGGCTCATGTAGACATTGAAGAGTGTCGGGCTGAGTGATGAGCCTTGGGGTACGCCGCAGATGATCTCGGTGGGTTCTGAGCGAAACGGAGGGAGGTAAACTCTTTGGGAACGGTTTGAGAGGAAGGAGGCGATCCAGTCCAGGGCCTGGCCTTGGATCCCGGTGGAGCGTAGGCGGGTGATTAGGGTGCGGTGACAGACGGTGTCAAAGGCAGCCGAGAGGTCGAGCAGAATGAGGGCGACTGTTTCACCGTTGTCCATCAGGGTTCTGATGTCGTCAGTGACTGAGATGAGGGCAGTTTCAGTGCTGTGGTTGGTTCGGAATCCGGTTTGTGAGGGGTCGAGCAGGTTGTTGTCTTCCAGGAAGGTGGTCAGCTGTTTGTTGACGGTCTTCTCTATTACTTTGGCTGGGAAAGGCAGAAGAGAGATGGGGCGGAAGTTTTTTAGGTCGCTCGGGTCAGCCGTAGGTTTCTTTAGTAGGGCGTTGACTTCGGCGTGTTTCCAGCATTCGGGGAAGGTAGCAGAAGAAAAAGAAGAGTTGATGACGGTCTGGAGGTGCGGGGCGATGATGTCGTCGGCTTTGTTAAAGATGAAGTGCGGGCAGGGGTCCGAAGGGGCGCCGGAGTGGATAGAGTTCATGATGGATTTGGTTTCTTCCGTGTTGATGTGGGACCAGTTGTTGAGGGTGATGGCCGTGGATGCCGGTTCGGTGGTGTATGGTTGGGTCTGGTGTCCGAAGCTGTCGTGGAGGTCGCTAATCTTGCGATGGAAGAAAGTGGCGAGGGATTTGCACAGATCCTGTGAGGGCGTGACGGCGTTGGCGTTGGCGCTGGGGTTGGAGAACTCCTTGACGATGCTGAAGAGTTCTCTGCTGTTGTGGCTGTTTTTGTCCAGTCTGTCGGTGAAAAAGTTCCTTTTGGCATCGCGGATCAGGTGGTGGTGTTCGCGGGTAGCGTTCTTGAGGGCGGTCATGTTGTCAGCGGTGCGGTCCTTGCGCCAGGCTTTCTCAAGGGCGCGACAAGTTTTCTTTGATTCTTTGAGGGTGTCAGAGAACCAGAGAGGTTTTTGGGTGTTGGTCTGTCGATGCGTGCGTTTGAGGGGAGCAAGGATGTCTGCCCAGTTGGAGATCCAGTTTGTGAGGTTGAGGGCTGCGTCGTTGGGGTCGGTGGTGAGGGTGGGTTGGTTGGCGGCGAGTGCGGAGAAGAGTTGCTCTTCGGGGATCTTGTTCCACTGTCGACGAGGGATGGGTTGGGTGCGGAGGTGGCGGGTCTCGCGTCGGAATGTGAAGTGGACGCAGCTGTGGTCGGTCCAGTGTGGGGCGGAGGCGTGGCTGAAGAAGACGTGTTTGCTGGCGGAGAAGATGGGGTTAAGCGTGTGTCCGGCTATGTGGGTGGCGGTGTTCACCAGTTGTTTGAGGCCGAGGTTGTCGAGCAGGGTGGTGGTGTTGGGGTCGTTGTTTTGTTCCAGATGGAAGTTGAGGTCACCTAGGAGGATGTAGTCCGGCGAGGCGAGGGCGTGCGGGGAGATGAAGTCGGCGATGGTGTCGCTGAAAGGGGCGCGTGGCCCGGGAGGACGGTAGACGAGGGATCCTCTGAGGGTGGTCCTCGGATCGGTGCGAATCATAAAATGAAGGTGTTCAGCGGCAAGAGGGGTGTCTTCGGTGGAGGTGGTGACGCTGATGGAGTCTTTGAAGACGATGGCGATACCTCCTCCTACCTGGTTGGTGCGGTCTTTTCTGGAGATCTTGTAGCCTTCGGGGATGGCAGTGGCAATGTCAGGGGCCGAGGAGGCGTTCATCCAGGTCTCCGTGATGAAGGCGACGTCCGGTGCTATGGAGTCCAGGAGGTCCCAGAGTTCAATGGCGTGTTTGTGAACGGAGCGAGCGTTGACTAGGATGCACTTGAGGTGGTTGATGGCGCGTGGGCTTGTGGTCGTGGTTGTTGCGTGGTGGAAGGTGCGTTTGCAGGAGTTGCAGGCGAAGGGTCCATGGGTGCGTTTGGGGTGAGCTTGGAAGCAGGTGTTGGAGCGTCCTGGGTTGAGGGCGTGGAGGGTGGTGGGGTCGTAGCGGGTCAGCGGGGCTTGGGAGAGCTGGGGACCAGGGGTCGTGGCGCTGGGCGCGGGCCAGACACGGACGGGCGCAGACGGGCTTGCCTCTGGCGCGCCTCCGGCGCGCCAGTGGCGCGCAGTCGCGCAGCGGCCGCCGTATGAGGTAGGAGGGGGGGAGGGGTCAGGTGGGGGCGAATGGGAGCTGGGGGGCGGGGGTGTGCAGGAGGTCGCGGCGGGAAAGCGCGAGGGAGAGGGGGGGACAGGTAGAGTGAGAAGAGCTGGGGGAGGGGGGTTTAAGGGTGGAGGGGGGTGAGTGTTAGGAGGTTTAGGAGATAAGGGAGAAAGATAGGTGTAGGGTTGAGAAGATGGGGAGGGGGGGTTGTAGAGGTGGGTGAGGGTGAGAGGTAGAGTGAGAGGATAGGAAGATAGGTAATAGAGGGGGTGAGGGAGGGGGGGAGAGATAGAGAAATAGATAGAGAAAATAGATAGGGAAATCGATAGATAGGGAAATAGATAGAGAGATAGGAAGATAGGAGGAGGTGGAGAGTGAGGGAGTTAGATAGTGGGATAGAGAGATATAGAGATAGGTAGATAGGAGGAGTGAGGGAGGTAGATAGTGAACGGGTTAGATAGGAGAGATAGAGAGGGGGATGCGATTGGGGAGGGGGATGAGGCAGGAGCAGGAGGGCAGGCGCGGGGAGAAGAGGACGGAGGAGGCAGAAGAGCCGAAGACAAGAAGAACAGAAGACAAGAAGAACAGAAGACAAGAAGACAAGAAGACAAGAGAACAGAAGAACAGAAGAACAGAAGAACAGAAGAACGGAAGGAGAGAAGAAAGGAAGATCAGAAGACCGGAAGGAGAGAAGAAAGGAAGACCGGAAGAACACAGAAGAACACAGAAGAACACAGAAGAAGATACAGAAAAACGAAGAACAGAGGGCAGAAGACCACAGAAGAAGATGAGGAAGAAGAGAAGAAGAGTGAAGACGGGGGAAAGAAGAGTACAGAAGAAGATTACAGACGAGGAGCGAGGAGGAAGAACAGAAGAACAGAGAAGAAGAAAAGAAGAAAAGAAGCAGGAGCAGGAGAGAGGGTGAGTAGCGCGGGGCAGAGCGAGGGGCTGGGAGGGGGGGGGTACTTACTGTGAGGTGGGTCTCAGGAACTCAGGAACCTGGAGGAGCTGCAGCGGCAGGGGGAGCGCCCAGCTTCTCTTGTTACTGCCATATATACTCTGCTGTTAATTAAAACAACTTATCTTAGCATCCTTGGTAAAAGAGCCCTCTAAAATCTCTGTTGAGGTAGGTGAAGAATGGGTTACATAGCTTACAAAATGTGTGATACATACCTGATATGCAATGGGCTAGCTTATCATGCCCTGTTTAGAACCAGAGGTTTTACAAACAGAGGTCCATCACTGGAGCTAAGAGGCATATTTACTAACATTTCAGGCAATGCATTGCAGCAAGAGAATGTGCTGTGCTATATTGCATGAAAGGAAGAGAGAAGAAATGTGCTATGTCTACGAAATGTGGTATATCTACTAAGATATGTCACATTTCTGCTCTCTGTTAGAACTGGCACACTTCCTGCTGCCTAGTGCTGATGAAGAAAACATTGCGCCATGACAGAAGAGTGCTTCCCTTGTGGTCAGAGTATCTTTTGTGCAGGAAGTAATACCTTCCTGCAATAAGACTATTCTTAGAAGCTTATTCCTCCTTGGATGTGTGCTGTAGAAAGTTGTGTCCCATTTTAAGGACGATCCCTAGGATAGGTGCTATTTACAGCACCCAATAAATTCCATAAATAGCTGTGCCGATTTTATCAGAGGCGAAAACTACAATATTCCCCTTCACAGCACTCATAATCAAGGCTTTTATGTTTCATTGTGGCACCTGTGAAATGTTGGTGGTAATGGTGTATTCAGAACATTAGGACACACAAATTGAACTCAGTTCAAAATGTGCTCAATAGCACAAATCAAATTATGGAACATTTGTTGTATGAGCTGGGGCAGAAGAAGAGAAATAAATGGAAGACATGTACATTGACTGCCTGAATGAAATTCACCAAGTAGCAATGCTCTATTATGTTGAAGTGACTTTCAGTGAAATATTTCATTAAATTGATTTTGCCATCTTTGAGAGAAATTAATTTAAAGTGCCGATTTCCGTGCATTCATGTAGCATTTTCCATTGTCGCGGCCGGTTGCATTGGATAATGCAGCCACTCATTCCAATCAGTAGATTACACCATATGAAAAATATGATTGCTTCTGGAGAAAGCATTTCACAAAATTCAGACAGCAATACAACTTTATTTTACTTTAGATTCAACCTAATTTTTTATTTTATTTTTTATTTGGGGACTTAAGAATTATGCATTTGGCTTTCAGGGATGTTTGTGTCTAAGGAATTACCATTAGAATTTGAGATTATTTCGAGTAGAGTTTCTAGAATTGGGAAATTTGCCAGTTTATCCGGTGGACTTGGCGCCGTGGGCATCGATTGATAGGAAGAAGGGAGAGTGTGAAGGATTCATCAATATTAGGACAATTTGAAAATAAAAGTTTCAATCCTTTTATTAATCAAATGTGTAATTAATGTTACTCTAGGAAGCCAAACAAAAATCAATATGGACACGTTATTAACGACCAGTAAAAATGTGTAGACATTAGGCTGTGCAAAACATGAGGAGAAAACCATTTAATGGGGATACTTCATCGACCCATGAATTTTTTAAACTAAAATTGATTCCGGTTAGTCATCAGAAAAAAAATCTTTATAACACACAAAGAGATTCCAATAAAATATCCTAAAAAATATTTATTAGAACTTGGAATACTGCCCAGTAACTTGAACAACCAAACGAGAAGATAAAATGCAGTGCGACTGGGCAGCAATAGCTTTGTATGATGGGCAATATAATGTTTGTTAAACATGCGTCAATAAATGTGTTTCTCTGTTGTAAATTATCCTATTGGTAATTATTGATTCCAGCTGGCAAGTGTCACCAACTGGCTGCTCCTTTTACGTTTCACTTATTATAAGAAGTATCAGCCACTTTTGAATTGACAGCACACTATGATTAGCACCCGAGGATAAAAGGTTGTAGTTCTGGAAGGTCATGGACGCTGGCTGATATTTTCCTTTTAGTTGAAACCATAAGTTAATTGGATAGCATACTGGATAAATGTAGGTTTTAACATTAACGAGATTAAAAGAAGAGGACAATATCAGAGTCACAGATTTTAAATATTATGACAACGTTTACCATTATATAGCATTTTATTTTTAATATTTAAATTATTAATGCATATATTTATTGCTGTATTGCGCCAATAAAAGAGGGCGAAAGGTCAGATCTGCTTTATTTGAACTATTCTAGAGAGACTTCAATAGTTGATGCAAGGTTAGAGTAAAGAAGAGGGATGTATAAAATTCCTTCTACTTGCAAAGGGCCAGGCTTACAAGGCCCCAGTGCCTCCTTGCGACATACTAATGTCATTTTTTTAATGCTAGTTTGGCTCAATGATGCAATTTTCACTGCATCATATTTACAAAGTGGCACAATGCATGCATTGCGCCAATTTGCGACCCCATGTGCAACATTATGCCTGCGTCATTTTTAACGACTGCTCAAAGCAGGCATTAAAGTGACACAACCATTTAAACTAATGGGCCCCCTTGCACTTTGCTGCACTAGTGTCAACATTTTTGATGCTAGCGCAGCCAAGCGTCACAACAGTATAAAAAATTCAGATGCTATTGTCCCAACGACTGCCATGGTGACATTAGGTGGGGTAGGTGCGATGCAAGAAATCAGTACTGATGCGCCATGTTCTTGTAACTATGCCCCGAAGTGCGGAGGAGAGTTCACAAGTTTAGCCTAGTAGCTGAGTGGGCTAATGCATTCCCTGCAGAGATCTGCATGTGACTTCCTGCCAAAGGTACAAATCCTGGCAGGTCCACACAGCCTTTCATCCTTACCAGGATGATAAAACAAGTGACATAGAGTAGGAAAACAATAAACATCCATTATTTAAGCATCAAAATGGGACATGTTATGACCCTAGCGTTATGTTAAGACGGAAGATATATAAAATGATCCTAAACATATGGCTGAAAGTGGAACCTAAAAGCTCTGAATATCATAACACGAAGGAAGGGCTTCATAGAACACAGAACAAAGATTTCTCTCAAAAAAGAGAAATGCCCGGACCTTTTCAACTCTGCATGGCAAGTCGAAACGAAGACTTCAGGTGGATGGAATTCCAGATTCCCAAGCAGAGCTTGAGAAAAGTGTCTGGATATTTTAGAAACATTGGTCTCTCGATAAGTAGGGAGTCTGCGGTCAACGATTAATGACGATCACTGCACTCATCTCTAAAGATGAACAGTTTCTGTACCATATATATGTGGAAAAATTCAGTTTACAGAATTAAAGAAAACAAAGCAGTTCATTGTATATATAGGTAGTCATTGCATACTAAAGAGAATTGGGGTGATGTTGCCCAAACAACAGATGACTTCTACAAGATGCCCGCAGAGGAGCTTTAACAGGGGCAAAATTAACTTTGGATATCGCATTGAGAGGATAATTTCAAAGATCTGCTCTGAGCTACTCCAAGGTTGTTTAACATCCTGCTTAGGGATAAAGCTCCTCATTTATGAGGCCTTATCGGTGCACTACACCAGCGGAGCTCAATTTTTTTGATGCTCCGATGCCGCAGTTTGCCATCCCATATTTACAAGGCCACGCAAAGTCACCTTGAGTGGCTTTTCAGGACCTTGTAAGTATGGACCCCTTTCACACATAAAACTGCGTGAAAGGGGCGTTCCATGTTGTTTTGGGTATTCCCATGCAACACTCATGGAACACTAAGGAATCTGACATATTCCCAGATTTACAAGTCTGGGAATGCGTCAGATTCCTACGGGTGGCGTAAAAGTGACAGAATAGGGAGAAATATCTTTATTTCCCCTCGTTTTTTCCTCTTTCTCTGTGGTGCGTTCTGCAGCACACATAGAAAGGGTAAAACACCTATTTTTAAGGTGTCCTTACCTACACAAAAACAATCATCCCCACAACGCAAGCATCCTTACACCATGGTGCAAGGGTGCCTGCGTTAGCACTAGGCAGCAATTTGTGCGCCAGCACAGGGAGAGGGAAATAAAGATATTTCTGCCTGTTGCGTCACTTGCACACCACCTCTGAGGTGGCGTAGGAATCAGACGTATTCCCAGATTTTTAAATCTGGGAATGCATCAGATTCCTTAGCGCTCCATGGGTGTTGTCTTGGAACACCCACAGCAACACCCATGGAAAACCCCTTTCTTACTGTTTTACAAGGCCGTCAAAAGCCACACAGGGTGGCTTTGGTGGCCTTGTAAATATGGGATGGAAAACTGTGCCATCAGAGCTTAAAAACAAATGAAACGCCGGTGGCGCAGTGTGTTGATAGGGCCTTGAAAATGAGGACCATAGTTTTTTATTCTGCTCAGCAGCCTGGGTTGGGGCTGGGCCTGCTTGGCCATTTTGTTTACATGGCCGTGACAGCTATGCCCTTTATGTAAAATGACTTTGAGGGATTTTTGCAATCACTAATAACAAGGTTGAGTTTGAGAGTGATGAGGGAATCTAGTAATATATGTACAGGGAGGTCAGAAGAGAGGGAGATGACCAGAAACCCAGTTTTCCATGGTTTGAAATCTAAATGGCGTTTTTCGTACATAAGTGAATTTGTTATACCGTCAGTGAGAGATGTGACTAATCAGCTTAGAAAACAGCTTAGAAAACTTCTAGGTAGAGCTCAGTCTCATTAGCCTATTATTGAAAATAAACGTTCAAAGTAAACATCACAAGTCGTGGGAGAAGCCATTGTGTACTTTTTTGCTGGAGGAGAAGAAAAAGGGAGAGAGTGCAAAAGACAGGGAGAGAAAGAGAGAGAGAGGGAGCGAGGGAGGTAGCAAGAGAAGAGAGCGAGTGAGACTCTACTCTGTACCCTCTGTGCTCGCTTGCCTTCCATGGAGTGTCCAGGGACTCTGCAGTGATTCCTGAAGAACCCCGTGGTTGGCACTATGAATGACAGAAGGAAAGTCAAGAAAGATGAGAAGACAAGAGTCACTGGAGTCAACGACTCGCAGGGCATCATCCACTACTTAGAAGCAACATATTCTTTGTGCTGCAGCCAGGACTGAAGTCGGACTAGAGTGTGTTTGCAGTTTTTTGTAACACAAACCTGGCAGAATGATAGTATAGCACTTTACCACACAATTAGAATACATTATACATTTCCTTTGTCTGGAGAGTCACAGGGAGGATAAGCGAATTGCCTAGACTCACACGATGTTAAGCAGAGTTAATGTTTAGAACTTGGTTCATGGTGTGCCAAAGATGATTGCTCTAGCCTCTAGGCTACACTCCCTCCTCGCAAATAGGTGTCTTGCCTTGTCTAGTGCTACTCTGTTTGCATTGAAAATATATTAACTGAAATCATACTTTTGTTTTTGGAATGCCGATGTATGGACACACTGCTGAGAGAGCACATATAACTACAGAAAAAGCTCAATAATGTAAATTCAACTCACACAAAAAAGGCAATGAAGATCGCGAACTTTTGAAAACAATTTGAAAAGATTGTCCCTCAATTTTTCTAAAACGAAAACTTTAAGTCTGATGAACAACAGGGATAGATATTATTAAAAAAAATATTTTAACCTACGATTCCATGGAAGTGCAAGGTGAAAACTGGGTTAAATGTCCTGGTTCTTAACTGCACAGTGTTACTAAGGACCACGTTTCAGGGAGGTGGGCCTTCATGCCCAAACCCTCCTTAAATTGCGCAAAGGTTTCAATAGAGATCAACACAGGTGACTTCTGACTTTGCCTTGGGCTTTCTGGGCATTGTTGGTTGCTTTCTACATATTGAGCATGCCAGAAAAAAAGATGAAGTCAGAAACGGTACTGTGCACTGTGACTGTGTCAGGGACTTTAGTGTCTACGAATGACAATATAAAACTAACCAGGCAGGTGAAAGAAGGAGTGCATAAAGAAGTATCAAGAATATCTGGAAATATTAAGGACTGGAATCCAGGAGCGAGGAAAATGCTGGCACTGTTAGTGCGTCTGACCTTAATAAGTAAACTTACAAGGGGACGTGAATAGGTCAATGAACCTTTTGACTCGCAATTAAGATGTTCCCACCATAACTCCAGTACATGCAGATCAATAATCACTAATTAATCAACATCATCAACAATCAAAGATAATCAATAGCATTAATAATCAGTACGAGTCAGTAATTTTCATACACCATGGTCATTCAGTCATGAATGACCACACCTTTAGTAAAAGTTAGATTATTTATTTCCCTATATTAACAATGTTAAAGCCACGTAAAATAATCTCAAAATCAAATGATAGACATACATAAACAATACTGGCTGTCCAAACCAATGAAAGAAGTGCAATCTAATCAAAGCTTGAACTATTACACATTCTAAGGTTACAATGCAAATCAATAACAAGAATAATTGTGCACAAGATATCACATACATTTAGATTCAGCAAAGAAATTCATCAAACGTTATTCCCTATTAGCAGACTTTCATTAGTGAGAATCCTTAACTAACACCAGATTAGCATCAGCATGTTGGGATTCATGCAAAACAATTTATAAAACACAAATTTGGAAAATATCTAACTATGGCTCTATCAAAACAGTGCAGTTGGTACTTAAAAGGTAAAAGACAAACAGGCATAACAAACACATGGGTACGAGAATACCTCTCCTCAATTGGATCAGCAAGCTAAAATAATCTTTGTCATTAGGACATCAGTCAGTCAACAAGGATTCAGGATTCAGCTTCAAAGTTCAAAAACGTAAAGTTTTTAAGCATTAAAGTTAAGCACGTCTCCTTGACACACAAGAAAATGTTGACCTCTTGGCCAGCAGGAAAATGGGCAATGTGCTCTCTTCCCTCAGTGCAGTCCTGTCAAGTTAAATTTCCTAAAACTATTTCCCAAGTACCTATTGGTCGAAGGATTGCATGTTCATACTTTGTCCAATAAAACTAAAACTTCAAATCTATGTATTCTATCACTACTCTGTTCACATGTCGCTGATTGGCTTGTCCTGTAATGTCCTCATCATCCGGCTTGTCAGGTAACAATATTGTTGCAGCTTATACTCCAGTCAGTGTCTCTATTGTTCTTCTCCTAAGAAAGTCAGTCTTACCCACATTACACTCATAATATTACATTTAGCAAAAACATAATCTCCTAGCAGTCGTTTCTCATGAGAAAGACTTTTAGCTACAAGTACATTTAGACAGTACAGTGGAAAATCACAGTTTAATTCTCTAAGACAGACAATGTATTAAATGTTAAGAAATACAGCTTGACATGAGGCCGTGTAACTAGGCCAAGACTTCCGCTAAGAAAGGCCTTCAATTAATAAGCTAATACATAATGCATAATCCTTAATATGACATATTACTACATTAACCAAACATATACTCAACATTTCATATTAATAAGCCATTAATAAGTACACTGTGTGAACATTGGCGGCCACTCATCGTGATCACGTTTTCAAATGTGCATTATTTTTCTAGGCTATTGTCATAGGTTATTACATTTTCTACACAAATTCATTACACATAGTGCAAGAACACTCATTGATATTTTATTAAACTTCTGTGCTAGCAGCACTGATGCCGTGAGCAATTGGAAGAAAATAATTCACAATGATTTTTTCTGCGTTGTTACATTACACAAAGGCAGAAAACACCTGAAACGAAGAAGTCACACTAGAAGGAGACCCTGGTGGATTGGGACAGACCCACTGAATAAATGGGATAAGAACCATTGTTCCAGGAAAAAAGATGAGCAAAGTCACTATACTTATACCTTTGTGAAGAAGGGTAAAGATTACCGAATTTGCTTATGGCAAAGTTTGTCTTCATCAAAACATTTCCTGCAGCCAGGTGTCCCACCCGAGGTCGATGAAATTGCTAATGCACCCCTGCTGTCACTCATGGATGGCTTAGAAATTATGAGCAGTGAGTTAAGGGCAATAGCCAACCATTGGCATCAATGTATTTCCCATTTCCCTGTGCTGGACATACCATACCATGTGGGTTTCTGGCACCAGGCAATAGGAAGTACACATCACTTCCAGAAGAAAATCAGCAGCTGCTTTGCAGCACCCACCTGACCATACATGGCAGCTGGAATGTCCCCATTGTACTGCAAGACCACTTTTATTTTGTTTTATTTCTCGAGCGACATCCATTTTTTTTTAAACAGGAAAAACTAAACAAAAAACACGAATGTGAGAACAAACCAGATAATAAACTTTGAAACTTCACACGAACTTTGGAGAGCCATGTTGGTTAGTGTAGCAGTTCCCAACCTTTTGATTTCTGTGGACCCTCACTTTATCATGCCTCGAAGATGGGGACCTCCATTGAATCATTATTAGAATCCAGGGGAACCCCCACTCCACTGAGTCATTACTGGAAGTCGATAACCTGACTATACATTGTCAATAATTTGAACTGCAAAGCAATACAAAAAGAAATACAGAAACAAGCATTCTGTCAAACACACACACAAATGATAACACTTTTTTAAAATTTGCAAACAAATAAAATTAAAAACAAAGTAAAAAATTAATTTAATAGGGAGTTTCAATTGAAGCCAAACATTGTCCAAAGTATATTCCGTTTGATGCACCTGCAGTGCTCCCAAGAATCCATTTGAGGAATCTAACTAAATTTTTAGCCTTCAATTTCAAATTCCTTAACATTTATAGTATTTTAACCACTTTATTTATATACACATTATTAATCTGTTAATATTAGTTAATTTTCTAATCAGTCACAGGCCCCCTGAGGAGGCTTCGCGGACCCCCAGGGATCCCCCGACCACAGGCTGAGAACTACTGGGTGAGTGTATACTTCTGTTAGAAAGCATGTATAAAGGAGAATCCCAGTATCATTAAGGAAGCCAGTGCCTTCAATTTTAGTATGACAACTGGCATTCTGTATTTGGGTAAACGGATGTCTCTAAGCATTATGAACATGTTACACCAGGCCAAGACTCAAGATGGGAACTCTGATGACAACCAGCAACACAAACTCATTGGTGCATCGATCATTGATACACTTGAGATCCATCAAGCCGAAAAGTCAGCTAAGCACAAGGCTCCCGTTTTACCACTATTATACAGTTATGTACAAAATCAATAACACAACAAAATGAATTAACGTAGGTACATGGGTTGGGGCAGAACAACGTGAGAAATGTCAGAGAAATTAACTGACTGCCTGAATGAAATAGAACAAAAGCAGATATAGTTGTGTTTTACAGAAAACGATTTGAGTCTTTGCCTGTCTGTAGCACAAAAATGCTGTTCCACACAACTTCTCCTTCACCATGTAGATTGTACATGTAGTTTGGCAAAGCTGTAATATGTTGCAGTGGCCTTTATGAAATTATTTCATTCAATTGGACTTGCCATTTTCGAAATAAATTTCTTTGAAGCGCTAATTTTTGCACATTCAAGCTAGCGTTTTTCATAGCCTTCGTTGTATTCAAGAATATAACAATCCGGTTTGTTTGTGGATATGCTCTCTGAAAGGTATGATTCGTTCTGGATGCAACATTTCATAAAATCCGTCACCACTGCTACTTGATCTTGTTTTAGATTCAGGCTGCATGTTAATGTTTTTAATTTGGATATTTTACATTTAGGTAATTATCTGTAGGGGTAATTTGCAGCATAGGTAATAGACATTAGAATGTTAAATCATTGAAAACCAGTGTTAATTCAATTGGGGGTGATTGAAAGAAGGGAGAGAAAAGAGGATTCATTATTGTCAGACAGCGTGAAAATGAAATGAGCACTCCATTTTATTCTTGAGGTGTGTAATTATGCTAACACTAGGAAGCCAGACTAAGAGTAATGTAGACACTTTTAATGACCAATAACATTTGCGGTGATCCATTCTTGTAAAACAAGAGTAGAGCATGATTTACTTAGGATGCTTCCTTCCTTTACCCACGAATGTTTCATACCAAAATTCAGTCCTGGTAACTATCTTGTAAACGGTAGTCCTTCCAATCTTTTTTTTTTTTTTAAGACGTTTTTATATAAACAATACATTTCCTATTAAAATGCGTCAGTAAATGTTTTTTCTGTCGTAACTGACATTCTTAGCAATTATCAATTCATCCTGGGCACCTGTCATTAACTGGACATCCTTTTTCCTTTCAACTCAGTAGAAGGAAAACTGAAAAAACATCCTTCAAAAACCTGACACTGTATTGGAATTACAATTAAACATCAACGTAAGATATAAACCATGAAGTTGGAAAACAAAAAAATCAACAACATGTACATCTAGGGCAGTTGATTATTTTTCTTTCACAAAAGAAAAACATGAACCGGCTTTCAAAGATCCCCTTCTGAACTCGACAATCGTGTTTCATGGTGAAATCAGTGGAGACAAGCTATAATTTCAGAAATAAGCAAAACCTAAAGCAACCCCCCCGTCAATGGCTAAAAGCCTTAGGCCCATATTTATACTTTTTTAGCGCCGAATTTGCGTCATTTTTTGACGCAAAAGCGGCACAAACTTGCAAAATACAATTGTATTGCAGAGTAGAGTGGCTCAGAGTTTAGTGGCAGGGAGTGCAGTGTTGCAGAGTAGAGTGGCAGAGCGCGGTAGTGTAGAGTGAAGTAGAGTGGCACAGATTACTGTAATGAAGAGTAGAATGCAGTGGCATAGAGTTCAGTGACAGAGTGCAGTTGTGGAGAGTGCATTGGCCGAGAATGCATTGGTTAAGAGTGCCATAGAGTGTAGTTGAATAGAGTGGAGTGGCTCAGAGTGGAGTAGAGTGGTGCAGAGTTCAGTGGCGTAGAGTAGATTATTTTAGAGTAGTGTGAAGTGGCATAAAGTGGAGTGGTACAGGGTACAGTGCAGTTGCTTAGAGTGGCATGGAGTGTAATGGCACACAGTAAAGTGGCATAGAGTGCAGTGCATAGAGTGCAGTGTTGCAGAGTGGCATAAAGTACAGTAATTTAGAGTGGAGTTCTGCAGAATAGATTGGTGTGACCTAGACTGAAATGGTGTGGAGTGCAGTGGCAAAGAGTTCAGTTGTGCAGAGTAGAGTGGCGAAGAGTGCATTGGAAAAGAGTAGAGTGGTACGGAGTAATGTAGAGAGGGATAGCGTGAAGTGGCATAGAGTGTAATAGCATAGAGTGTAGTGGTGCTGAATGCAGTGATGTGGAGTAGTGTAAAGTGGAGAGGTGGAGAGAAGTGTGCAGTAGTGTGGAGTGGCATAGAGTGAAGTATTCATGGTGTGGTAGTACACTGCCATTACAGATAACACATTTTCAATTGAAATGACCATTATATTTGCACAAACATACAGTTTTACTAATAAAACTATACAGTGCACAGACACAAATATGTGGTAATTGCATCCCCTACTGTAATGATTTGTTTTTTTATGACATTAAAGTATTCGTTTCCAACACAGTTCAGAAATAACACAAAATGTGCTTCATTCGTGTTCCTAATTCTGACATATTCTGAAACACTTACACAGTTCATTTAAATGTTGTGTGGTAGACAAAAAACTATTTTCTACCCCCAGTATCCAGCAAGATTATCATTTAAATCCTCTCACTTTGAAGCCAGGGAAAGAAAAATAAACAAGCGACCTTGGTAGACAAAGCCTGACATTTGACCCTGGTCTTTGAATGCACAACAAATGTGACGAGATAAGAACAACATTTACAGGCCTGTTTTCAGAAGTGGTGCACTGAGAAAGATACTGTAAATAAGGTTTGGTCAAGGGAAGTTACAAACTCAAGCTGGACAGGCTAAAACAAATAATGGCAGCAAATGGAAAGCAAGAAAATGTGAGTTGCAAATTATAAATCCAGTGGCAAGCAACGGGCAGAATATATTCCTAGGTCAGCTTTCTGACTGTCCCCAAGATGTCTTTAGCAGCCGTGCTGTCTGGTAGGCTGCAACATAAAAAGGACCTTTAATTAGAAAGCATTGCTGAAGAAGAAAAACAAATGTTAAACCTTCCTCACTTATAACAAGCATGCTCAACTCCTTAGTAGGTCCCTTCTCCCCCTTAACAAATTTACCAACTTGACAACCAGGAAAGCTTTTCATTTACTTCACTGTTAGCCCAGCTCATGGGTTAAGTGGACCACCGGGATACTGAGGATTTCCTAATAGGATAGAGACTTGGGTGAATTCTTTTAGGGCTGCAGGCTTGGTTACTCAACCGTAAATGAAACAATGGAGGAGTAGGTTCTCTTTCACCACATGCCTTCCTTCAACTGACAACTGAAATGCCAGTACATCATCTGAGCATCACTGACTAGAGTGAGGTGAGAGGGATAAAGAAAGGAAGCAGCCTGGTGTCATAGACAGGCTTGTGAAATTGTACTTCATGGTTCCTCTACAAGTGCGCAGATATGCTCCTGTTGAAGGCCTGGTGCATGTGGCCATCAAATCACAGCTGGGAAATAGTGAACAATAAAAAATAAAATGTAGTGACTTGCGGGGAAATGGGTGAGGGGGCGTTGTAAAGAGTGTGGAAGTAAAAGGAGGCATGGCCAAAACGGCATGTGCTTTGGACATACCCTGCTGAGCTCCTTTCTTGGGCCCACCAGATATCCTGTCTGCTATTTTCCTTACCGGTCCTGGACCACACTAGGCTGGCCAGGAGACACAGCCCGGGATGCTGCCACACTTGAGATGCTAGCAGTGGGCAGGTGGCACCTGGGAACAAAGCCCATGGCTACCGCTTGATCCCAACCCATGCTTCTGCAGTGGCTGGGACCACTATGAGAGTGGTTACTGCCTGCAGGGCCACAGAGGAAGCAGGCTCTTTTTCAAAGTGCAACTGCAAGCCTGAGGATTGCTGAATTTCCTTGAGCAAAATTGGAGGCCCATCCATTCCATTGAAGCCTGTGCGGCCGGGAAGGCCAACTGGCCACACTCAACGACATCGACGGCGGCGGCACATCTGGTGGAAGACCTGTGTTGATGCCACTTCTCTAGGAAGTCTGTGAGGTGTTGGGAGGCCCTGAATTCTCGAGCTCAAGAGGCTAGCCAGCCTTCGCACCCCTATGCTGATGGGGCTGATGTGGGATGATGCGGAGGACAATCTAAGGCAGCTCTGGGTGCACCCTGACCCCACTAAGGACAAGGTAAGGATGGAAACCACAAGGTGAGAACATAAGGGGCTGCACATGAATCAGTTGGTGGCAAGGTGGCGTAGACTGACTGCTGTGTGGCACCGCTGCCCATCCATTGTTGAGCATAAGGGGTATCCCCATCGTGGGGGTGCAGACCGAGGACCACATTGGGCCTACTGAGGAGGCCTCGTCCCACATTAGGCAAATACAATACTGCTTTGGGTGCCTAGCTTCCCACTATTATTCCTTGAAGACTGCATGCCTTGAATAAATACCTCTGGAGAGGGAATTGCAAGGGTAACTACATATCCCGGTGGAATACCTCCAAGCACTCCAACTGCTCCGCCCAGGGGAGAGCCTGTGAATAGCTATTGAACCGTGCTAGAGGACTTAATAACTGGAGGGACATCAGGGCCCACCTGATGCCCCTGGCCATTGAGATTATTGTGATGGTGAAACCCAAGTCTGCAAAGAGGGGCGATGCAAAACAGTCGCCTCCCTCTAATCATAACTTTGGGGCAATAGCCCACCTCTACGCCACTCTTCATAGCCACTCTGCCCTATTTGAGAGGGTATTGCAAGCCATCCTACATACAAAAACCACTCTGGAGAGCCAATTTGGCACCATCTCCCTGGAGGTTAATCTGCACCAAACAGATCATCGCAAGTTGTTTGAACAAAGGGATGATGCCAAATCCTCTCTGACATCTATGCAACAAGCGCGAAAGCAGCTACAGCAGAGGTCTTCAAACTGGGGGGCGAGCCCCCCTAGGGGGGCCTCAAGTGATCCAAGGGGGGGCCCCAGACTCTGGCCAAAATAAATATTATACAGATAACAGGCCTTTGTTTTAAGCAGAAGCATGTTATTGTAGTTTTAAAAAGCTAACAGTACTTAACTGCAATGTTTAAATAGGTTTAGACATATTTAAACATTGCCATGTTTATAAAATAATTGTGAAAAATTCTGAGGGGGTCCCAATGATTTTTATTTTTCAACTGGGGGGGCGTGGCATTAAAAAGTTTGGAGACCTGTGAGCTACAGACTGAGTTGAAGGAACAGTGGACGGAAGTCACTTCCATGCACCAGGGAGTAGAGGACACGGAGGGTCGCTTACAGCCGAATAATGTACACAGGCTTGAGTTGTCCTGAAGGTAGTGAGGGACCAAACATGAAACTTGACATCGATGCTGACATTTTCCTTGGTGTGGTGGGTACATCGAATACCAGGTATGCTGCTGCCTGCCGGGGTCCACCCAGGGCCTGTTATAGCCCGATTTCTCAACTAATGGGACAGAGACCTGATATTGTAGTGTTTAAATCGAAGGGCCCCTGAAAATTCAAGATTGGCAATGTAACGGCTTATCCAGACTTCACAGTGAACGCAACTCCTTTATACTAGTTAAACAACGTCTCAGTGAAGTTTCCTTCAAGTATGCACTCCTCTACCCAGGGAGACTTAGAGTTATTGATGGTAACTTCACTCACTTTTCCTCTCCTAAACATGCATGGACCTGGCTCCATGTCAAAGAGCTGGGGCAGAGCCCCAGCTGTGACTAACTGTTTAGTGAATGGCTGGCGGTCCATACCTGGGGCAAGAAGTACAGGTGACTCGGCAATCATCCCACTCCAGAGCAAGCTGCTAAGGAGCTGGCACATAAGTAGGATGGGCAGACCTCGCGGAGCTGTACACCGTGGAATTCTGCAGAGTAAGATAAAAACTCCGCTGAATTCTGCAGAGTTCCCCCTACCCAGTGCCCACATTAAACAGCCTGGTGGAGGGCTGGCTTCACTGGCATGCCGGGGGAAGGCATCCTTGGCAGCGCTGATGTCATGAATGCAACAAAAACTCAATTGTGATGTTAAGCGTTAGCGAGTCTGAGATACATGGCGCTTGAATTAGTGACATAATTTAATTCCAATGTAGTCATGGCGAGCAAACCAAGCTCGTTGAGGCTGAAGTCCAGGTTGTTCTGATACCCTAGCAGCTGTGGGAATCCCACCCTCTGCTACCATGCTGTGCTCCAGAGCCAGTAGAGGTGCAATGGCTTCCTCTGTCAGCCACAATTTCGGATTTGCATACTGCATTCCTCATACACTGGCTCGGTAAGCCCAGAACGAGTTTTGAGATGCGTGCATTCCAAGAGAAAAATTAGACCAGAAACAGCCGGTTGAATAGAACTGTCTGTTTGACAGTGACTTCTTGTCGTTGAAGCTGACTGGGCTTGGTGTAGTAGTAGCCATGTTCCTAGACTGAAGGGCCCACCAACGTGATGTTTCAGAGTGCAGCCTGTACCTTGCCTTAGCTCTCTCCTTTGTCTCATGCGTGCTGGTGGGGTGGCAAGCTAATCACCAGTGCACAAGGTTTTTGGGCTGGAGACGAAAGCAGCTGCATGACAAACTGGCCAGACGAAGTTCGACCTTTCCTAAACACTGCTCGAACAAGTGAGTGTCGCCAAATTAAACCCTCCGTGAGGATCATGTGTGTGCAAGGCTGAGGTGTGTGGTGTTTTTTAACATGCTTCGTATTCCAATGCTTCCAAGAAGATTTTGCATGGTAACTGCATGCACGAAGCTGTCAGGTGAGCTTGTGGTGCTTTGTTTTCATCAGCCGGTACTCCAGGTGAGAGAAGCACTTCAAGCACTCTCACGCGCCATCCTCATTCTCCCCATCACATTTGATAGCAAGAATAAAATCATTAGACAGCAACATAACATACTGGGGAGAGGTTTTATTCCAAGTCAGGGTGTGAAATGGTGGAGGCTACTTATGCAATATAGTTACGCTGTGCTCTGTCTCACGTCCAGATTTCTGTGCTTTCGGATTTTGCTGATTTTTAGGGTGGGTGTGCCGATAAATACCGCTATATGGAGATAGCAGAGTTTTTGCCAAACTCCGCAGTCCAAGCGGAGCACAGAGCGCGGAGTGGCAAAACTCCACAAACTCCGATGGTGGAGTGGAGTTTACCGTCCACCCTCATACAAGTGGTGGTTGAGGCTCTCCACTTGGCATGTACCTATTTGAGACTCTCTGACCTAATCAGAAATTGGACACCTGCTTCGATACAGGTGAATCGCTGACTACATGAAGGGGAACAGCAAATGGTCCGGCACTGATGCTCACATTGGCAGATAACCCCCTGTGAAGCTCTCACAATCGTTTAATTCCTTAGGTCAACAACAGTTGCTTGCTCCAAGACTCATCTTGCTGAATGATGCTCTTGATCTACTCTGGCAGGACATTACTGTGTTAAAGGTGGGCCCCATAGCTGGAACCCCTCAGTTTGTTGTGCGCCATGCCCCCAACAGTTCCTGACATGGACCTGGTTTGCTTTATGGTTACTTTCTGTGTTTTTACTGTTGATATTAGTTAGATTCTGCAAGGTTGGCCAAGGACAGCAGATCTTCTGGGCCTGAGAGGGGTTGGATATATTTTGCATTTTTTTTCTTCTTTTTCTCTATTTTTTCCTATAAGGAGTCAAATGCAAACATAGTGGCAGGAGGGTTCTGATGACAATGGGTCAAACACACAAGATAGGCAACAAGGGGAAGCTCCCCACATTGCAGATACACAAATGCAGGGATAACCCGCCAGCCATTTTTAGTGCACATGATCACACATGGGTAGTCCACTACACAGCAATGTCCCTCAATATAAATTCCTGACATGAAATGTGTGTTGCTTGGCCAGTCCTACTAAACAGCATAGGATGTGTGCCTATCTTAAACACCATCACGCACATTTTGTGATCTTTCAAGAGACACATCCCACACAAGGAAATCTCCACAAGGTGCAATCAAAGTTGAGGGCACAGGTATGGAGGACCATAAACTCAGCTTATGCTGGGGCGCTGATTTGGATAGCCACCGGAGTTCCATTCCTTGCAGACTCCCATAGGGTAGATCAGAAGGGCAGGTTTGTAATCCTAGAGGGCCACCTAGATGGATTGCCCCTCGTTGTGGTGGGCATCTACGCGTCAATCTCTACTCAATCTGCTTTCTTCAACACGCTCACCATGGTGCTACTTCGGGACCTATCCGCACCTGAATATGGAGCAGAGATCATGATTGTGTACCAGATGTGGATAGGGACCGATCTGTCCCTTCTACCCAAGGGGCCGCCTGTGTTCACACATGATTACATTTCCAAGAGAAGATTGATCGTAACTGCCTCCATGATAAGTGGAGGCTGGGACCCCCCAAAGATAGCGAGTACTCCTTCTACTTTCTGGTCCAAACCATCTGCACCTTATGTTTTGTAGTGAATCACTGAATTGGCACATTGCGGGGACCGACGATCTTGTGCAAACATCATCTGATCACTGCCCATTGTTGGTAACACTTAAATGGAGAGACTGTGCCATAGGATACCCAACGACAGCTCCAGACTGAGGCCCTGCCTGACACCCCCCCTTTAATTGAGCCCTATCGGCAAAGATTGGTACTTATTTCGACCTGAATAAATACGCTACCTTGAACGGAGCTCTGGAGTGGGAGGCTCATTAAGTGGTTGTGTGGGGACACTGTATAGCGACAGTATAAGGGGCCTGAGAAGTATTAACAGGGGAGGTGCTCACCTTGGTGCAGGGAATGCACATGCTGGAGACGGAGGTTGTCTAACGTCCTGCAGCTCGTGCTCATTGCGTAAGGAACAAAGGGAAACATTGTTGCATGTGGAGTGGTGTCACTTGGGCAACCTATTGGCCTGGCAAGCAAAAGAAGACTAACACCACAAACCAATAGGGATCATTCGTTTGGAGGACGGTGTGGTTGTGAACCTTAAAAATGCCATTTAAGAAGCTTTTCTGGAATATTATTGCTCACTTTATGTGACAGTGGATGTCACATCAGTTTGTTGTGTAATATACCACTGCCATATTGACTCCACTGCAGAGGGTTGATCTAGAACCACCCCTCCAGCTGGGGGAGATTCAAACTGGCATCACCCAGATAGCCCCCAACAAGGCCACTGGAATGGATGGACTACTATGCTGCTTTTGGCACACTCTTTTTTTGGGCACTTATTAAAGGTCTTCAATTAATCCAAGTGACTGGGACACTTGCCACCCTCTCTGCAGGATGTGTTGATAGTAGTTCTCCTCAAGCCCGCTCATGACCTCCTAGATGTTCGTTTCTATCCCCGCTGTTTATAAAATTCTACCAGGAGTGGGTCTTTAAGTTCTTTTAGACATCAGGGATTTTCATGGGGTGGCACTGGGACAATTCATAGCATGCCATGCAATCCAACATGTGGTACAGAACACATGGGGTGATGATGGAGCAGAGCTGCCCCAATCACTGCCACAACGTACACTACTATCATATGACGGCACAAGATAGGCCATCATTGTTCTCTATAGCGCATTCAATTCCACTGCACAAAGGATGCCTAAGAAAGCTAAGAACAAATAGCTTGCAGCCTTGCCACAATCACTGATGGACTAACAATGGGATTAGGCACTCCAACAGGTTAAAGGATAGTCCTGTAACCCATGCTTCAATTTTACTCAATTTAACTTTATACGTCAAGCATTCCTTACTCCGCACCGTATCAATTGTATGTTCCCTGCGGCTTTCTCCACGTGTCCCAGATTCAGAATAATGGATACCAACTTCTACTATATGGTGTGGGAGTGCAGTGCTGCACAGAGCATGGGGGAAAGTAGCATTAATGATGGTGACAGTTGTGGACTATGCACTTTCCCTAAACTTGAATTTAGTCTTCTGGGAATACGACCTAGAGCAAAAGGGGACAAATACTTTCATAGACTCATTGACCTAGCCTTCGTTCCATATAAACGCATAATTACCATGACGTGAAAGACTGCCAAGGCTTCAGATATCAAAAGATGGTTATGGACATTACTGAAGTGGGCACGTGCTGCATCAGAAGTATTCGCGAGGGTGCGCTGCTGGTGGTATGGTCAGGGGTTGTTGGGAGATATATGTCAGGAATATAGAAGCAAAGAACTATGCACATCCCCCATGAATGCTGCCTGAGCCTCCTCTACTGGTCTCCTAGTACAGATTGGTGCTCCTGTTGGGCTGGTCGAATCTGGTGTAAGGGCTGATGGACTGCCTGAATGCTCTGTTCCTTCGGGTCTCCTATACTCCATATGGGGACAACAATGCCACCATACGAGCGATACACAGGTCTCAAGCTCTGGGACCCCTGTATGTTCATCCCACCCCACATACGCTCTCGACTCTCCTCCCCCAACCAGTGGTGCACTGCGCTTCTTCCATAGAGTTTTTGTGGAGGGACTGTCAGCTATGGATACTGCTACACACCTAGAGCTCACATTCCTGCGTATTGTATCTCCTAGAAGAAATTCAATGGCTCCACTGTCCACAGTTATGTTTATTATGTTTGTATTCAGACACCAGCCTTCATAGCGAATTATATGGCAATTGCATTGCTCTTATGTCTACACTTGCCATGTGTTTCTATTAAGTCGTGTAATAAACCAATGAAAGAAATTTCCCCAAAAAACTGTTGTACGTAAAAAAGGAGAAATATAAAGAAACGAGGAGGAAGGAAAGAAACAGCGAGAAAAGGGGTGAGATGGAAAATGATTGCTATGGAAAGGAAAATGGAGAAAAAAGAATGGTAGAGAAACAGAATTATAGGATGGCGACAAAGAAAAAGGTGTGAAAAGAAGAGAGAGCAAGGAAAGAATGATGAAAAGGACGAAGGAAAAGAAGAGTGGGGTAATAGAAAGAAAAAGAGTAGAAAAAAGATGTGGAGAAAATGAGATGGAAAGCATAAGAGAGAAAGAAAACACGAGTGGAACAAACAGGAATAATTGATACAATGATAGTAACAAGCATTTGTAATGCAATGAATCTCACATTTACTGAAGTTAGAGCTACTGGCGTTGTAAATGCATAACTGGACTTTTCCTATCACATAAACTGGTCAACCATGTCGTATTATTTGGTTCTCTTTGCCACATAATTCCAGTAGCCCTGCATATAACTAAAGCACTTCCATTTGCCTTGCTGCCTCAACTTCAGAGTGCTATGCCGGTATAAGATGATCATGAAAGCTTTTCGGCAGTCTCTCACTGACATTTTTCTTGTTGGGACCAATGAATACAAGCCTTTGAGCATAACAGATGTGTGATAACGGTACAAGATTAACAACCAACTCTTCATATAAAGAATAGGAGCAGCGCATTCAGAACAATAAATACTTTGCAACGTTTTGAAGTTCGTTACATCCCTTAGGTTACCTGAAAGTGTTCTTTTTGGCATCTATGTTGCCTCAACCGGTCTTTTCAGCAAAATGCCTAGCAAGGTACAGAATTTTTGTTTCTAAGTGTGGCTGCATCCAAAAAAGATAGAACGTGAGAAAGCTCCTTTTCAAAGATGATCTGCTTTTCTAGTGGGGAAAAAAATAAAAAACCCACACAAATGTATTGCAATGTGCTCTTGTAGGTCGTCCTGACTAATTTGTCCTTGGAATGCAGGTTTCCCCAACTGTAGGCCAATATGAAATATGGCTATCAGTGATAGATGTGAAAAAGGCAGTGGCAGGGTAGGCTAACATTTGCCAAACAAACAAAAAAACATCATCATCATCATCTGAGGTCACCCTACCCACGTTTCTTGCTGTATCAATTACCTTTACTGTCATGACCACAATATAAGATGGTTTCATTATGTTAAATTATCCACATGAAACATAAATAGACAACCCACTATCTAATACTTCAACCAATGTGTAAAGGTTATTGTAGAGTGCAGATCTTGCACGTTTGGGCACGGTCAGAAATAGCCTCATATCTAGTACTCTCAATACCGGACCTCTTCACACACCACAACCCCAGCCACGCAAAGGACCATCGACAGGGAATATGGATGTTAAAATCAGCCTACTCAGAAATTGGTCCAAAGTAGCATGATCCAGTACACTCTGACTCACGGGTCCAAATTACTCCTCGCTTAAACTGTACTTAAAAACGGGATTTACCTAAGCTGCATTAGGGTACCACAGCGACAGATTCACTCCGGGAGAGAAAGGTGGTCTGTGTAATGGGGTCACTGGACATCCATGCCTCTCACGCAATCGATCGAACTATAAGAGTAAAACCGGGTTTAACACAGTGGAGATACTGCCACTGCAACCTGGTTGTCCTATGACCAGTCAGGCTGCTGAGTCAAGACTTTCAACTACAGAGCCAGTTGAGGCACTACTGATGGAAACCAGACTGTCCTTCGTCTCCAAATAAGATGGAGAACTGGTTTATAGAGCAGTAATCTCGTTCATTTATAGCAGAGCTTCCCGCTGTGCTGAACTCTAAATCACACTCTATGTTCTTATGTGTCTTCCGCTTTATTATGCATAACATTTCTTGTTGAAATGCTGTTCTTGCACAATAAATAGAAATATAGGTACTTAGTTAATCATTGGAGTGGGATGCTCAGGCCACAAGCGAGGGTATATAAATGGGGCTACAGAAGTAAATTAACAGGTGTTATTTTCCTTCAACTGAGGGCAATAAGGCTATTAGTATTTCTCCCCTCAAAAAAGGAGCACAGTGGGAGCAGACGTGACAACTCACTATGAGGTTCTTAAGCAGCGCTCCACTGCTTTTGTCTTCAAAAGGATCCCTGTGATCCTTAGCCTAACTTTCTCTTTTTACCGCAACTCCCGTCCCAGTGTTGGACTCCTCCTACCCTTATCTCACTGTGAACCTGATCACTAAGAAAAACAAGCATTTACAATGCATCGGGTCTCGCGTTTGCTCATGTTAAAGCTGATCGCGTTGTAAACTCCTAACCCGACTCAAGTATGTAAAGCGCTTGACTTCTGCCAAGCGAGATCGGGCTCGTAAATTAGAGAAAAAAAAGTCCACTACCCTGATGGTAAACAGGGAGCCTCGCATGTTTTCTGTACTTGGTCGCTGCGCTGGAGGAGGGCTAGCCACCGGAAAAGGCATGACATATGCGTGCCTTCGACTAATGAAAGCAAGCAGATTTTATTAGGGAAGCCCACCAACCAATAAAAAACACTGACGTGAAGTTGAAGTTGACAGGGCTCCGAGCCCTTTTCTAAATACAAAAGAGTCTTGCTGCGAAACGCATGCACGAGCGCATGCAACGCAGGCTTGACCCTAAAGAAACAAACACCAGTTTGTTTTCTTTCTAAAGTTCGTGTGATTCAGCTTTCTCCTAAGATTCATGGGAGGTGGTGCTGCTAATACTGGTATATGAGCTGCATTAAAAACAAAAAGGCAGACTGCGGGCCCCAGCATGATGCCTTTGAAGACAATGGCAGTGGAGAGCTGCAGGGCTGAAGAGCAATTTTCAAGGCAACGTGGTGAGTTATGGCTTCTGCTCCCGCTGTTTCAAAGAGAGACGGACTGGAAGCCAGCTGTCATGGAATGCTCACTGAGCAGAACCATTGTAGTCATTGCCAGCAAAGACAGCATTCTGATTGGCAGACCAGTTCCCAACGTTCTAATAGTTGCTCACTCTCAAAAAGGTTTTCATGGTAACTTTGGGATAAGGTATTGTTAGACCTGACAGCCTTTGGTGTGGCTTCCCCCAAACGTTTTGTCTCATCACCTCCAGTTTATTGAAATTCATTTTCATTGGCTTCAGGACTCTGTACACTTTACCACTTCTATCCAGTTCTAAAGTGCTTGTGCGCACTCCTTTAAACATGGTAAAATTGGCACCACCTTATTGGCACACTTAGGCCCATATTTATACTGTACTTTTTTTGCTACACATTTGTGTCATTGTTTGACGCAAAAGCAGCGCAAACTTACAAAACATAATTGTATTTTGTAAGTATGCGCCACTTTTGCGTCAAAAAGTGACACAAATGTGGAGCAAAAAACGTATAAATATGGGCTTTAATTTGTGTATACGTCCCTAGTAAAGTGGTACTACCTGTACCATGGCCTGTAAATTAAATGTTACTAGTGGGTCTGCACCACTTATTATGCCACCCACTTAAGTAGCTCTCTAAAACATGTTTCAGGACTGCCATTGCAGCCTGTGTGTAGTTGTAAGATGCCAATTCGACCTGGAAAAATAAATCCTGTGCCAGGCCTTTTTAATACATGTATGTCGCCTTCAAGGTAGGCCCCATAGATCCAATAGAGTATTTTGAAATTTGGATGTGTTTTATATGTCATGGTAGTGAAAAACAACCAAATTAATTTTTTAATACTGCAAGGACTACCTCTCTCATAGGATAACATTGGTTACCTTATTACAAGTGCTATAAGTGCTAACTTCTGTTTGGGAGTGGGTTAAAATGCTATATTTAGTCTCAAAAGAATTGTAATTTAAATTCTTCTTTCATGGCAATATTGGATTTGAAGTCACAAGTTTGAAAATGTAATTTTTTAGAAAGTTGGCACTTTCCTGTCCTAGGTCACATGACTGTAAAAAGTTTACAGTTGGCCTTTGTGTATTTCTTCCAGACAATGAGACAAGGGGGAATTAGATGTTGGCAAGATGGGTCATACTGCCCTGATGGGTGGGGCAAAACTGTTGCCTGCCACACTTACATTTCAAAGTGCTGCCTTCAGCGCATTTATAAAGGAACTTGAAACCAGCCTATTGTCACCCTAGGCCACTTGATGCCTGGGCAGGGGATGGACATTTCCAGAGCCAGATGGAGGGACAACCTTGAGCACTTCAAAGGCTGGCACCAGTTAAAAATATTGGACCCTCAGACCAACTCTTCAGTCCACTACTGGACCTATGGACTACAGAAGGACTCATTTGCTCCCCAGAGGACTGCCCTGCGATCTGTTGCCTAACTTGTTTGTCAGAGGAATGCACTGCTGCTACCAGAAGACTGCTAAGCTATTCAGGCCTGCCCTGCTCTCTGTGAAGGAAGACTGGACCTGCTACAGTCATCTCAGGCTAACCTGAGTGACTCCAAGGGTCAGTTGGTTGATCTCCTGATATGAGCTACAGGGACACAACAAGCCCCATTGGACTGCCTGAAACTATCCAGCTGATCTGCTGCAACTGGACCTGCCTGGACCTGAAACCGGACCTACCTGATCCCCGTTGGCCTCTGCTATAGTGAATCCGTGAACTCCAAGATGTGCCTTCCTAGGTCAGGCACCCCTGCCTGGCATCAGAGTGCACTCCTCTTTGAAGAAGGAAAAAATCTTGAAGTTTTGGGCTCTTCATGACTGTGATCGGACCTGTTCACTGAGACTTTAATGTGCACAATGCCAGCTGAAGCAAAACTCCAGTGAACACAATTCTTTGCACTACAAAGACCAGCAGCAATGACAGCCCATGCTGCCCACCAATGTAAAGCTTCAGCAATGACCTCCGTTAATGTTAGACCAGATCGTTGGTCAACTGCTATCACCGTCTGTGACTCTTAGCCTGCTCTTCACACTACACCGACAACCATTCACAGTGCTCCCCCTGCTCCTTGGGCATCCTCCACCTCGAACTGGACTCTTCACAGTGGATTTTGAGAAAGTAACTTTTTCACTGGGACTACCTTGGTCCCTGCACCAGGTCCGCTCTCCATGATGGTCGATCTGAACCTTTGACTCTCCTTCAGTCTAGCACAACCAGATGATCACTTGTGGTGCTTCGTGCTTTTAAGCACTATACATAATACTTTAAAATTGCATATTTCCTGTTCTGGTGATTGGATTTTTTTTTCATTCTGGTGTTACTTTATTAATTACAATTTACTCAATTTTTATTGGTTTGTGATTTTTCTTGAGTTGTGTTTTTACTTTATTGCTGTTTGTGTGACGCATAAATACTTTACTTATTGCTTGTAAGTTGAGCCTGTCAGCTTTCCTGCCAAGCTACCAGAGGGTTAAGCACAGGTTAATTTATTGACTTTTTGTGTGCAATCTGACAAGAATTGTAGTCGTTGATTCAAAAGAGTTTTCACTCCTCAATCAAAAAACCAATTTCCTACAACCATCCGCAGAGAAAGTGCAAATTGCTAAGAAAGAAAACTCACATTGGGAAAAACTGTGAATTTGTTTGACAAAGTTAAGGGATTAGCCTAAAAGTTCAAAAGAAAATTGGCTTCCACTTCGATTAAATATCTTTATGGTAAGATGTTTGTTTATCAATAACAGAAAATGTAATTTTTGCTCTGTTAGATAATGAGTTATCATCTTGAACTTGCTGCAAAACATTTCTAGCAAAAATGACTGACAGTGAGTGGCAGTGGGTGAATGTAATTGTGTGTGAGAATGAGTGAGACTGAGTGAGTGAGATTAAATGAGAATGAGTGAGTCGGGGTAAGACTCAGTGCAAGGAGTGTGAGAGTATATGTGATTGAGAGTGAGTGAATGAATCAGTGAAAATGAATGAGTGTGTGAGAGTAAGCAAGAATGAGAATGATGGAGTGAGAGTGAGAGTGAGACGTGTGAGTACAAATGAGTGAGAAAGTTTGAGTGATTGCAAGTAAGATTCAGCAAAATGAAGTGAGTAATAATAAGAGATGAGTGCGAGTATATGTAGGTCAGAAGGAACAATTGAGAGGGAACGTGAGCGAGTGAAAACAACAGTAATTGAATGAATGGGGGGGTGGCGGACAGAGGTGGTGCTGGGGTGGTCCTTCATAAAAATCGTGCTGCCCTGCTAAAGGAAAGACAGCAAGTCAGGCGGTCTCCCTTTACAATCAAATGAAGTTGAATTAAGTTGCTGGTGTTTTATCCCGCTCACCCAGTAACACATGTCTCATACCTTGAATAAATGATAGTGATATTTCTGAACCTCACCAGCTCCATGTCTGAGTAGGGTCGCCAAATGCTCCAACTACATTAGGAATTAAGCAGAGAGTGTTAAGACAGTTGTTCTGCCCTGCTCAGTTGAGATTGTTAAAAACTGGCACTAGAAATGTAGGGCCTTATAAACACAGAATTGGCATAGGGCAGCGCAGCAAGTCTTTTTGCCGTGCTGCCACATGCCAATTCAACAGGGCAGGAATGTACTGTATCTACAAGATACAGTGCATTCCTGTAATTTCAGCTAGCACACATGCACAAATTGCTGCCGAGCGCAAATGGTGGCATCCCTGCACCATGGTGCGCGGGTGTCTGCATTGCTCGCATGATTGTTTTTGTGCATGAAGAGGCAGAATGCAGCAAACATGGAAAGAGGAAAAAACAAGTAGAAATGTAACATTTCTTCTCGTTATGCTTGCTCTTGGGAGGCGTAAACTTTTGGTGCTGCCCCAGATTTACATACTGTTGTAAATCTGAAGCAGTGTCAAAAACTTTGGGTGCTGAGTGGGAATCCTCACAGAAATGTCTATGGCAGACCTCCCCAACGCAGTGTGACGCAGTGTAGTGAATTTTGCTACGTTGCCTTATGCGATATCTACAAGACCACATAAAGCCATGCAGGGTAGCTTTGTGTGGCCTTGTATATATGGGTCTGCACTGTGCACCACAGGAGCCTCAAAAAAGTGAAGCTCCGATGGTGCACTGGGCTTGTAAATAATCCCTGTGGTGTCTGAACATATCAAAATTTTGCTGTTGTTGTTGATTACAAATGCACAAGCCCATTTTCTCAATATTGTTCTTCTGGCCTACCTCACGGTTGGAAAGGACTAATTAACACTGAACATTTAACCGTGTGCCTTGTATTAGGGGGTTCTATTGCGATTGTTCAATGAGCTTGGAACTCGATGTGGGTGAGGGTGGGAGAGTGAGATTAAACAAGCAATTTATATCATGTCACACTAAATGCAGCTACCTTACAATGCTACGCTAATACTTTCAACATGAATGACTCCTGGGGCAGTCTCCACTTGCCCATCCGGATCATCTACAACTCAGGTGACATGCAAAATAAAACTGCTGTCATAGACCGTGAGGGAAGTTAGTGATCATCAGAAAGCCAGACCGCTGCTGGCATATCTCACTAGACATGACACAGTTGCACTGATTTAAGTAACAATATTGTGCATGCTGGCAACAATAGGTGTGGGAGGGGGTGAGGCTCATACCATTTTTTCATAATTCTTTTATTACTTTAGAGGCCTCTCAATACTAATCTGATGGGAGGGGCAATTTAAATTAAAGCCATTTTAGATGAACGAGGTCGGTGTCTGTTGGTTCATGGTATACAGGGTGCCAAACATATCCACTGATAAATGTAAATGATCTGAACCTAGATCACTCAGAACTTTTTACTTGGTTGGCTACAGGTTATCTGCTTCTGCCTACCTACTAAAATATGGGGAAAGGACTTCAACACCACGCTCCGGAGAAATTTGGGCAGGACAGGCCCAGGGACTAGCACAGAAAGCTATGCAGGTTGCTGCACCACATGATCTCATTGAACAGTTTGAACTTTTGGACAGCCACCGTGCCTCCTCAGACAGCCACAAATTACTTATTCTCTTCCACAGTCCATTGCTTCCATTCTAGGATTGATTACTGGCGGCAGTCCTGGATTTTGCTGGAGCACTAGACAATTACTATTACACTAAGACCCACATTTCCAAGAAATGGTCTCAAAACTGCAACAGTGCAGTTTTGCACCAAAGAAAATTAACATTCCGCTTCGACATTTTCTTCCCCCATGTATGCACCAAATTTACAATATGGCACTGAATGCCAGTAAGGAAAGTTTACCACCACAAAAAATGGCACTAACGTAAGTGGTGTGTCACAAAAAAATGTTTTTGCTCTTGCAGGGAAAGTGGCGCTAACCTAATTTGCGGGATATTATGTGACGCTAATCGTGAAGGCGTCGATTTTCGGCTCAAAGCATCCAGAAAAAGCCAGCAAAAAGGCCTGAAACTAGGAAGAGGGAGGCTTTTGGATAGGAGAGACCCCAGAAAGACCCCAAGGAGCCAGGTACCACACAGGATGCCCATGCCGACTCACAGGAGAAGGGGAAAAGGGAGAGGAAGTGCCGGTTCAGTCAGGAGGAAAATAAAATACAGATCATAGAGGTGATAGAGTACCAACACCAACTCTTTGTCACCTCTAAATTACCAATAGGTAGGAAGGAGGCCATTTGGCAGACCATAGTTAAGAATGTGGCAGAGGTCAGAAGAGCTGTGGAAAATTGTAAAAAGCGCTGACATGATTGCAAGCGCAGAACTAAAGAGAAACTGCACAGAAACAGAAAGGCAGCCCTGCAGACCGGAGGTGGAAACCCTGCACCCCAGGAGCAGCTGGATGAGCTGGAGGAGATGGTGGCAGCAGTACTCCCAGATGAGTTGGTGGAAGGAGTCCAGTGACAGAACACTTCAGCAATTCAGAAGCCACAACAAACATAGGGTAAGGAGAAGTGGGGGACAATGCAGTAGCCCACAAATGACATAAGGTGAAAGGCACTTTGGAGACACTTTATGTATGCTAGTGGGTTGCATGGGGGCGCCCTAATGACTAAACATCAAATGCATATAATGTCCACTGACCCCGCTCCCGCCATATGCACAGACCACCTCACTACTGTCACTCCACTAACTTCACCGTGTCACCTGTACCATCTAGCCATTTCTGACTCACACTGAGTGACACGGACCAGGCATGTTGTGCATGGGGGGCACCAAGGACTGGGAAAGGCCTGCCTGTACCACTGGGAAAGGACACAAATGTAACTTCCTCACCACTTGGGCCGCAGCACATTTTGCTGCTATGTGCGTATCAGCAACATACTGCAAGGGGACCTCTGTTGAGGGGATGATCCCTTTTGGGCATGAAGGGACACCTCTTTGTCTGGACACATACACACAAGGTGAGTGTGTCTTACTTTGGATGTTGCAGAATAATGCACACTAAACAAGAGAGCACATGGAGGATGCACATTGACTACAACCCCTCTTGCATCACTTCTACGATGCAAATGGGTTGGCATAGAGACCAGACACAGTCCCAAAAATACAAATACACCACAAACAACACCCATGGCATCCAAGTGCCATGCAATGTATGGCAAGAAATGGGTCACATGCAGCTCAAATGAAAAGTTGCATATCTGAGAGGTGACATGATTTGGACATATGGACTTGTACAATGTGTCAAAAGAGGGTTATCCAAATTCATGTCCTGGTGGCGCTGTGTGCAGCCAGGAGCCTGTGAATTGGGGACTTGATGTGTGGCTCAGTGCCATCAAATTAGGAAAAATAAAATTTCAATTTAGGACTAAATAGAATAGCTAGTACAGGACAACAGTGACATACTTTCATCTCATTGCAGAAACTGAAGAAATCCCTCCTGGCCAGCTGCATGTACTGGACTTCCAAGACGATCTTGATGACCAGCTAGCAACCATCAATCCAGACACCATCCAGCAGAATCTGGGTTTCATCCGGTCACCATCACTGGTTGCAAGGAGGACACACATAGCATTGCGGGGTCCTAGATAACTCACACCACCTGCCAGCTCACACACAGCCCTGGTGGACAGCTCAGCTGAAGTACAGAGGTGTCTCAGTCCCAATGCGACAACTCAGCTGCCATCAGAGGCACCGACTCCCAGCTGCATGGACTGAAGCAGCCCCTGGCTGAAATCGCTGCAGTGCTTAGGCAGAGGCCTCCAACAAATGCCCTACCAAAGTGGCACCAGCGAGGTTGCCAACAGGCTGGGGGAAATGCTCACTATCATGCAGTCTATTATGCAGAAGGAGCTGGTATCCATTAAGGAGTACTTGGCTGCCTACCACTGTGATGTTGCTGCTGTGTTGAAAAACCAGCAGTTCCCCCTTGCTGCAGTGATGCTTCACATCTTCCCACAGATGACAGCTACTGGGACCTTTGATTCCACTTCTTCTGCCACTGATGTGTGTTTGCCTCCCTCAACACTAACTCCAGCACAATCCCTGGCACAGGGGGCATATCACACATCAGAGGATGAAGGTGTGGAAGAAACAATTATCACTCATGAGACATCCCAGTAGTTATAGTCTGTGGCCCATGGACAGTGTCTCTTTAGCTCTGTGTTCAAGATTGTGCCACTGTTGCTAAAACAATCCACGTCCCCACCTTTCTTACCCACTGTTGAACAATCAGACCTATGGACTGTCAATGTGCCCCACCCTAACTAAAGGCGATGTGACCACCTCCTGAATGAACCACTGCTCTTCCACACGTCTGGTTACCTGTCCCCCTACCTCTTGTATCTCATTGGGCATCCAATGAATTGGGATCGTTTAGGGGTCTATCTCCTGTGCATTGAACTCAATGAATACCTCACAATAACAAATGTAAATAAATGCACATCACACATGATCTGTCTCAACCTGTGTCTGAGGTCGAAAGTATTTGAACAGAATGCATCATGTGATTTTGAAACAATGCATGGTCGATGTACATAGAAATGGAGCTGTGCACTTCAACACATGAAGTAAATATACTGAGGTGTGTCTTACACAAAGTGTAGGCTGGGGACATATGAAATAGAGCAAAGACAAAGTGTGTTCCTATAGTAGCTAATGTGCATGATCTACAGCCCAGCACCAATGCTGGCATCTTAGCACCATGCTGCAGTGTGTGTCAGGCCTGCAGCTGATCGTTGCAGTATGTGCAGGAAGGTGACCCTTTCAGAATGGCTAAAGTCCCTAATGTATTTTTGCATGCCTCATGTATGTTAGAACCTTGGGCACATATACTGGAAGCCAATCCGTGAAGCAAGAGTTGTCATACTCACAAATGTGCCATGCAAATCACACTCCTGGGCTTGTGTCAATAAATTATCCATTGCCTCAGGTAGGCTTATCGTGGTATGGCCGATGCTATGATAAATGTCATGAATTTTTTTTGGGTTTGGCCAAATCACCACCCATTTAATGCCACCCAACCGCATCACCTTGCTGCAGGTGAGCTACTGATGTAAATATGCGTTGTGGCAACTACAGTGCCACAGTTGCCATTATCACATATGTGAAAGAAACCATCACTGCAGCATTGTCGCAATAAATGATGGCATGGTGGTATCATTGAATTGCACATATGCCACTGAGTACCTTCCAAAGGGATATGTGTGTCAATGTGTCTGGAACAATCCACATATGTTAACCGCAACATGATAACGGTCACTGAGAACTATGAGGCGAACCAAGTAATACATGAGCCACCCAAGTATGGCATGTGTCTTACAGCATGCGTGTATCCTCACACCTCACCAAAAAAAACACACATGCGGATGGACGATGTAAGTCTGCTTATTACAACACACCATCCATATGAAAATTACATAAAGCATGTGTGAGATTGTGAGGGCCAGGCATGAGTGACCCTGTCCCAAAACCTTGATGCACGGGGAATCCATTGACAAATAATCCACTGAAAGTGTCAAATATGTCACAAAGTACTGATGTTCATGTCAATGAATTGTACCAAAATTGTACTGAATATCTATCAGCTATCAGCTACACAATAGACATGATGGAGAGGAAGCTGTATGGTACAACAATATTTATTTAGTAAAACTTTTAATTCAAGTAACACACTAATTCCAATACCTAACTAAACTTTTTTGAACTGCCCTGACTTATTCTAACTACAACTATCTTATCTTAGCCTAACCAATTCTTAACATCAGATGCCACAATTGAACATCAACACCCATCCCCCTTAATCACATCCATTGAGAAATAGAACAGTGGCTAAAGCTATACATTGACTATCTATACATATCTGATAAACAAATATAAATATTTGTGAATGTTTTCTTTTTTTTAACATGGACCATTGACCTAAAACATCACCCCCACCTCCTATTATCACCCTGATGCCCACCAAACCCACCACCCTAATAATGAACAACTATGGCCTAAAAATGTACCTATTCTAATTAACTAAGAAAACCTCAAACAATAACAATTAACATTTTGAACAGGGAGGAGGGAAAACTGTCAAATCAAAAATCCACAAGATCATTTCCTCCACTGGTTGGCCTGTATGTCCTTAACAGTACTTAATATCTTTTCCATCTTATGTTCAAGCCCTGCATGTCGGTATTTTTGATCTGCTGGTTCTGTGCGCCGGTCCTGTATGCAGGGTGGCACAACATGATGTTGCCTGTCTGTGATCTTGCGGGTGGTGGCTGGACACTAGGTGGCCTAAGTGGTGAGGATGGTCCTGCTCCGGATGGTCCTCCAATATCTCCTGTTGCTGACCTGCCTGCTGGTTGGTTGTCGGAACTCACAATGTTGCTTCCTTGTCCCTATACAGTGAAGGGTCTGCACCTACCTGCGCCCTTTTCCCTGTCATACAGGGCATCCATCTTCATGTAGCCCCTGTTGACCCGCCTGATGTGGCGGTAATGCTCAGCCCTTCATGAAAAATTCTGCTTTTCTTCTGGGGTAATGTTGATAGTTGCATGAAAAAGAGGACATGTTATGCAACAATCTGTCAGGCAAATGACAAATAGACATGCAGTGAAAACAGCAACTGCAAAGCTCTGACACTGATGTACACATTTCAGTAATGGGGTCTTATGGACGAAGGATGACCAATTTGGCCCATATTAAACCTTCCTAGAAATGAAACTTGTTCAGGGTGTCTCAGATATCAACTGTGGACCAATAGAAAAACGCTGTCTTTTTTCATCCCACAAGGACCATCACACCATTGACAACTATTATCACACACAGCATCCATGTGTCCATGATATGTAATATTCATCATGTAGGATAGCTCTTCCTTAACTCTCATTCATGCAACATAGACACATGCTCTTATTGCATGTACAAATTCCATCTAAGCAAAGAGCTCTACAGACTGGTAGGCTCACAACAGGTTGTGCCTGCTCTGGCAGAGATATTGTCTGACCACTTGCTACATGGAAAAGGTCCGTCAAACATATGTCCTGGGAGATTGATGGGAATACCATTCACACATGTCACATAGAGGAGGGTGACAATTCCAAATATAAACACAGCTCTGCACCAGGTTCCTTCAGCCATAACTGATGGGAGAATCAAAGAGTACCTTCATGCCTAACACAATGTTTAGCATACCTTGTGTAGTGGTCCTAAACATATTCATTGCATGTAGCACTACAGCACTCAGCACCACTGTTAGACCTGGCATCCTTGGTGTGGTCTCCCCTAATGTTTTGCCTCTGCTTCCCAGGTTTTTGCTCTGTGATGTTTTTGTTTCACTGGGCACTTTACCACTGCTGACCAGTGCTAAAGTGCAAGTGCTCCCTATGTGAAATTGTTTGTGTAATTGGCTTTTCCATGATTGGCATATTTCATTTACTAGTAAGTCCCTAGTAAAGTGCACTAGAGGTGTCCAGGGCTTGTAAATCAAATGCTACTAGTGAGCCTGTAGCACTGATTGTGCCACCCACCTATGTAGCCCTGAAAACATGGCTCAGACCTGCCACTACAGTGTCTGTGTGTGAAGTTTAAACTGCCAATTCAACCTGACAAGTGTATCCACTTGCCAGGCCTAAACCTGCCCTTTTTATACATGTAAGGCCCCCCTAAGGTAGGCCCTAGGTAGGCCCATGGGCAGGGTGAAGTGTCTGTTAAAGCTGGGACATGTGCTGGTGTGTTTTACATGTCCTAACAGTGAAACACTGCCAAATTTGTTTTTCACTGTTACACTGCCTATCTCTCTTACAGGTTAACATACTTGGGGGCTGCCTTTAAATAACCTCAAAGTGGAGTTTCCCTTTGAGAGCAGATGGAAATATGGAGCTTGGGGTCTCTGAACTCACAATTTAAAAATACATATTTTAGTGAAGTTGTTTTTTAGATTATTAATTTGAAAATGTCACTTTTAGAAATTAGGCATTTTCTTGCTTTAACCATTCTGCGACTCTGCCAGTTTGTGGATTCCCTGTCTGGGTCAGACTGAGAGCCGATCTGTTTGTGAATCTCCTCTAGACAGTGACACGGAGGGAGCTCAGGTGTAGCCTGCATATCCTGATGAGCCATCTGAGCTAGAGTGGAAGGAGGAGTGGTCTCTTACACCTGAATGGGCAGAGCCTGCCCTCACACAATGCAGTCTCCAACCCCCTGTTGTGTGACTGGGACCTGGCCTGGGCAAGGCAGGATCTTGTAAACAACAGAGACTTTCCTTTAAAGTTTGTGTACTTCAATGGCAGAAAGGGGTATAAATGGTTGACCCAAAACCCCAGACTTTAGACCACTTCTGGAACCAAGAGGAACCTCTGCCAAGGAAAAGAGCTGAGGAGAAGTGCTGCCCCTGCCTGTGACAGTGCTTTGTTGTGCTATCCTGCAGTTGCTGCTTTTGCCTGTGAAAGGGGATTGGGCTTTGTTGTGCGTTCCTGCTCAAGAAGAATCTCCAAGGGCTTGAACTGTGCTTGCCTCCTGTTTTGAAGTCTCAGGGCCATCAAAGACTTCCTCTGCCAGCACCTGGACTCTCTGCTGAGACTCCTGCTCAGCCAGGTGGTGCCCTATCCAGTCCCTGTGCCCTTGAAATGTGAAGTTGGCAGAACAATAGCTGAAATCCACATACAGAATGCCGTACGGGGAAATGTTTGATGCACCATCTGCAACGCGGTTGATAAACGAAGTGCCACCCTCTTCGCAGCAAGAATCGACTATCCACTTGCTACTGATGTGGTGCCACACCCACATCATGATCCAATGTAAGGCCCTTCCACATTCACAGGTGGATGTGATACAGCCATGTTGACACAGCCCCTTATAGTTTCAAATGAGTTGATGAACACCACCTTTTGAATGCAGAGCTGGCACTGTTATAGAGGGGCATCATTGTAAATGCCACTCAAGTGGCAGAAAGGGTTCGTACAGTGGTCCTTATGTGTTGGAAATGTGTATTGCAAGTTTGCTGTGATGCATGTTGCACGTGTGTTGTTGATTGTTGAACCATGTGCCCCTAACCATGTGTGGGGAGTGTTGTTTGTGTGTAAAGTTAGCACCATGTATGTTGTGTGTTGTAGGTTTTAAGTAACAGCTGTTTGCTTACCTACTAGAAGGCCATTTCCATATTGTCTACTGGAGGTGCTGGTTGATGGCGGGATGGCAGAAGATGCAGGCATCATGCACACTTCCAGGACACTTGGCCAGCACATTGGTGGTAAGTTCCTTGTGGTCCACAATGGCCTGCACATTGATTGAATGCATGTGCTTTCTGTTCCTGTACAGGTATTCAGTTTAGCAGGAGGGGCAAGTAGCACATACGTGCAGTCCATGGCACCGAGCACACGTGGGAACTCAGCAACTGCATTAAAAACCCAACTGCAGTTTCTGGATGTTGGGGAACGGGATATGGCGAGGACTGAGGCGGGTGATGGCATCCAACATACTTGGCAGTAGAGATGACAGGGAGGACTGGGATAATCCACCCATTTCTGTCACAGTTGACTGGAAAGTGCCAGATGCCAGCATGTGCAGCCCAGCCACGAGCTTGGTCATGGGTGGTATGTTGTTTGACCTATGCATCCTTGGTGTGATTGCTGGTGCTATGTCAAGAAGCAGCTGCACAATGGACTCTGATTTCAGCCGGAAGTATCTGATCACCATTTCCACTCTTTGGCCAAGGATTGATAGCCATTGTCTGTAGATGTGCTCTAGCCTCCTGTGCTGCCTTTGTGGTTGGTGTAGTGGTGATGGTGGGTCCTGCGGTGAGGATGGCAGTGCCATCACTGTCTTTTTCTCCTCGTGCCTAGCTAGAGCAGTAACAGGTTAATGTTCCTCTGATGGTTGCCAGAGTGCTTAATGAGTGTTTTCCTTTTATACCCGTGCCTTTGCACTATTTTAATGCCTGGTCTGAGCAGGTGGTATTTTTTCGGCGCTAATGGATATTTGCACCGTTTTTCCGACCCACATGTGATTTTTCGACAGGCTTGTAAATAAGGCATTAGTGCCCATATTTATACTTTTTAGAGCCGCATTTGCGTCGTTTTTTTATGCAAAATCGGCAAAAACTTACAAAATACAATTGTATTTTGTACGTTTGCGCTGCTTTTGTGTCAGAAAATGACACAAATGTGGCGCTAAAAAAGTATAGATATGGGCATGTTAGCTCGCGCCATTTTTTAGTAGGGAACGCCTACCCTGCATATCATTTTCACAAAACGGCACAGGGTTAGGTGGCACTACTGACAAATGAAGCAAGGTCCAGGAAAGTGGCACTAAATGGGTCTAGCGCCACTTTGTAAATAGGGCACTAATGTTTTGCCACGGTTGCACCACAAATTGTGGCGCTAATGTGACACAAAGTACTTGTAAATCTGGGCCTCTATATCCCTATATTCATTTGATGCCGTGGAATGCTGGGCCTGCAGCCAACTGAACTGCTAGACGCAGTGTTTAAAGTTAAAATTTAGAAAGCACTCAGTTCTTATCTCGAGCTATAAAAGAAGTATGTGGCAACCTCAGCCACCACATAGGAGCCATTTAAGTTTGTCAGTCATGGGGAGTACATCTTAAAAAGTCAGGGCACCCTTAAATCGCTGTACAGCCAGCTTACCGTACAGGAAACTGAAATAGGAAATCTAAAACAAAAGCAAACAGGCTGCACGAATTTGACTCTTTTAGCTGATTTAAATGTTAAGACACTGGAGTCTCAGGAAGCCGCAGAACGCAAAGCTAAGGGGCAGATTTAAAAGCCCCTAGCGCCTCCTTGCGCCTCCTTGCACCTCCTTGCGCCACATTATCATCATTTTTGTTATGCTAATGAGGCCAAATGATGCGAAAATTGCAGCGCCAAATTTACAAACTGGCGCAATTTGTAACCCTTTGCGCTACATTATGCCTGCGACAGGTATAATGTATGCAAAGGGGGCGTTCTCCCATTAAGGGAACCAAAAAAATGGCGCACAGAAATCTAAGAGATTTTTTAGGCACTTTTAGCACTTTTTAGAGCATGCTTTCAAAGGAGGCACATCGTTTTTTACAATGGGCCTCAATGGGCTTTGCAGGATTAGCGTCAACATTTTTTAAACTAATCCTGCAAAGCACCAAACTAGAGACAAAAAATTTATGATGCTAGTTCCCTAACTACCACCATGGTGAGCTGTATATTAAATACGGCGCACACATGGTGGCATTAGAGGGGCCCTAAGGGATGCTGGAAAAGTGGCGCTGCACTAGGTGCAGTGCCACTTTTCATAAATCTGCCCCTAAATTTCAGTGTAACTACTCAGTGCCCAAAAGATATGACTCGGGTAATTGTACTGGTAGTATTGAGGCCTGGTTTCTTCACCGCACTTCGGCAGTCAGAATATCATAAAGATATTCTCCCCTGAAGGCTTTCTTCAGCACAGTCATTACATGAATTCACTACTTGTACTAAATCTCAAGCATTGCCACTTAGTGCATACAGTATACACTAGACTATGTAAATGTGGCGACTCTGACATGGCTGGAAGTACAACAACATATGCTCCTATGTGCCCCAATTACAATGCAAGCAATAAAAGGGGTAATAAAATCCATGTGCAATGATACTGCACCTGTGAGTGATGCATTTCCTGTGAAGGAGGTAGCTCCTTTCTGATTAGAAGTTTATAATGAAGCATTCGTGCTCAGAGACTCCCGCCAGCTCTCAGAGAAACAGTTGTAATTACTCTGCTTAAATATGGTAATTCGCCACAGTTACGATAGTCAGATCGCCCGCTGTAGCTGATCAATGTCAACAGCACAGCTTTAGCTAAAATCATAGCTAAAAGGCTCCTTCAACTTCTGCCTGAATTGATCACCCAGATCAATCTGGGTTTATTCCTGGAAGAGTTACAGTAGATGAAAATATTTGTAAACTGTTCACAGTCACAAATCAAATACACCCAGTCCTTGGGGTAGTGGATGCCGCCTGGATGCCACTAAAGCGTTTGACCCAATAGTAGAATGCCCTTTCATCTTTTCAGTCATTGAAAGGATGAGTGTGGGCAAGGCACTATTACCCCGGATTTCCCTACTATACGTGAAACCGCCGGCTAAAATTAAAGAGAAGGGCTTGCTGTATCCCCTACACCCTATTCTTATAACTAAAGGCACGAGGCCGGGGTGATCCCTTTTGTCCATTGTATTTGCACTGATAGTCAAGCCCTTGCCGGTGTCTTGCGGAGGTACAATGGTTACCGGGGCGTGCAGTTTGGTTCCAGCAGAATAATCATTTCAGTGTACACTGATGACATATTGTTGTAGTGAAAATACGATGCAAAACATGAACCCTCTCATTTGTGAAATCACTGTATTTGGGACACACGCCAGACTTCGTTTCAACTGGACAAAATTAGTGGTATTTGCGCTAACCAAAGTCACTCTCCCTCCCATGTAACATTTTCTATTACAATGGCAATTGGATTCTCTACGTTGTTCAGGTGTATGTTGTTACCGGTGGAATATGGAAGCCATCATAAGGAAAAATGATGGTAAGTGCATGTTGGGCATTTCCTGACTAGTGGAGGGATGGATTAAACCACCCATGTCGATTGAAGGTAGAAAAGCCGTTATGAAAATTATAGTCTTCCTAAACTGCATTATTTATTGCAACATATCTGTTGGACCTGGCTTTTTGACAGGGACATCCCCAAACTTTTTGCCTCCTTCCTCCTATTTTTTTTTCTGACCTGTTGTTGTTGGCTTTTGACCTCTGAGCACTTTACCACTGCTAACCAGTGCTAAAGTGCATATGCTCTCTGTGTAAATTGTACTCTTGATTGGTTTATCCATGATTGACTATTTAATTTACCTGTAAGTCCCTAGTAGAGTGCACTACATGTGCCTAGGGCATGTAGATTAAATGCTACTAGTGGGCCTGCAGCACTGGTTGTGCCACCCACCTCAGTAGCCCCTTAACCTTGTCTCAGGCCTGCCATTGCAAGGCCTGTGTGTGCAGTTTCACTGCCACTTCGACTTGGCATTTAAAAGTACTTGCCAAGCCTAGAACTCCCCTTTTTCTACATATAAGTCATCCCTAATGTGTGCCCTAGGTAACCCCTAGAGCAGGGTGCTGTGTAGGTAAAAGGCAGGACATGTACCTGTGTAGTTATATGTCCTGGTAGTGTAAAACTCCTAAATTCGTTTTGACACTACTGTGAGGCCTGCTCCCTTCATAGGCTAACATGGGGGCTGCCCTCATACACTGTTGAAGTGGCAGCTGCTGATCTAAAAGGAGCAGGAAGGTCATATTTAGTATGGCCAGAATGGTAATATAAAATCCTGCTGACTGGTGAAGTCGGATTTAATATTACTATTCTAGAAATGCCACTTTTAGAAAGTGAGCATTTATTTGCACTAAAAACTTGTTGTGCCCTTCAATCCACGTCTGGCTAGGTTTAGTTGACAGCTCCTTGTGCATTCACTCAGACACACCCCAAACACAGGGTACTCAGCCTCACTTGCATACATCTGCATTTTGAATGGGTCTTCCTGGGCGGGGAGGGTGGAGGGCCTGCCCTCACACAAAGGACTGCCACACCCCCTACTGGGACTCTGGCAGACAGGATTGAACTGAAAGGGAACTTGGTGCATTTCTTAGAGACTCTTTGAAGTCACCCCCACTTCAAAGGCACAACTTAGTATAAAACAGGGCCTCTGCCCTACCTCATCAGACACTTGCTGGAGAAGAAACCTGAACCAGAAACTACATCCTGCCAAGAAGAACTGCCTGGCTGCTCAAAGGACTCACCTGTCTGCTTTCTCCAAAGGACTGCTGTCTTGCTGTTGCCCTGCTGCCTTGCTGAACTCTTGTCTGGCTGTGAAAGTGCTCTCCAAGGGCTTGGATAGAGCTTGCCTCCTGTTCCTTGAAGTCTCAGGACCAAAAAGACTTCTTCCTTTCACGTGGACTCTCCGTGCGCCGAAAATTTCGACGCACAGCTTGTTTCGCGGCGAGAAAAACGCCGCACACCGACGCTGATCAACGCGACGCCCTCGGGACGATCGAGACTTCGACGCACAACCTCGCAAGGACAAAGCCGCCCGACTTCCAAGGAGAAATCGACGCGACGCCTACCGTGAGTGCGAAACTTTGACGCACGGCCTCGCAAGGACAACGCCGCCCGACTTCCAAGGAGAAATCGACGCGACGCCTGCCGTGAGACCAAAATTTCGACGCACGGCCTCGCAAGGACAACGCCGCCCGACTTCCAAGGAGAAATCGACGCGACGCCTACCGTGAGATCGAAACTTCGACGCGCAGCCCCGCAGAACGACGCGCAGCCGGAAAATAAGCAGGAGAATCCACGCACAGACCCGGGACATCTGGTAATCCTCGCGATCCACAAAAAGAGACTGTCTGCGCGCCGGAAAACGACGCCCGACTTCCCCGCGTGGAAAAGAACGACGCAAGTCTGTGTGTGCTGAGCGGAAAACGACGCACACACCCCTTTTTCCACGCATCTCTTCTCCTGTGGCCCTCTGAGGAGATTTCCCACCAGAAACCAGGTACTCTGTGCTTGAAAGACACTTTATTGCTTTTTAAAGACTTAAAGACTCTTAATATCACTTTTCAGTGATATCTTTACAAATTCGTATTGCAACTTTGATCGTTTTGACCTACAATTATCCAGATAAATATTCTATATTTTTCTAAACACTGTGTGGTGTATTTTTGTGGTGTTATACTATGGTGTTGTATGATTTATTGCACAAATGCTTTACACATTGCCTTCTAAGTTAAGCCTGACTGCTCGTGCCAAGCTACCGGAGGGTGAGCACAGGCTGATTTTGGATTGTGTGTGACTTACCCTGACTAGAGTGAGGGTTCTTGCTTGGACAGAGGGCAACCTAACTGCCAACCAAAAACCCCATTTCTAACATTGGTGATCAGCGGTGAGGATAGGACTTGTGTTTGTGCAGTGACATACAGTAGCTAAGTATTTCACTACCTACCCACAGTTGAAGGTCAACTTGATTTTTTATCTCTTTTTTGACTTTTGGTCTCTGATGTCCTCCTGGATATACTATTGATATTTTGGACTTTGGATTTTGGTTTTTGCTGGTAAGATCCTATCAGAATGGGATCGCTTACCTACTTATTCTTTTTGCCTACTGACCACCTCACTAAGGCTGACCTAAGGAAGCTTTGCAGAGAATGTGGCCTTCCTGTAGCAAAGAGATCTACTAAAGCAGAGATGCTACATGCCTACATAGTCTGGGAGGAAGACAGATGGGCAGAGAGAGAGGCAGCAAGAAACCAAATGACTAAGTACCCCTCAGAGGAGGAGGAGGACGACTCAGATGAGGAAAGAGACCCAGTGAAAAAAGAATGGCTCATGGCTCAAGCACGGTGGATGGAAGAGCTAGATGAGTTTATTGAAAGGGCTGAGGCAGCAAGTCTCTTAGCCCTGGAAGAAGAAAAGATTGCAGCTCAAGAGCTGAGCTGTAAAGAGCTGAAACTGGAGGCCGGAAGGGCTGAGTCCAGTTCAGATGGTGGCAGCAAAAATCTTGCATCTAGTACTGCTGAAGAAGGGCACAAGCCCAGAGATGTGGTGCCCAACTTGAAGAAGGGAGTTGACACACCCCAGGCAGTTCAAGGGTATGAGGTAGTTCCCGTTATGCACAGGGTCCCTGAGAAGAATTGGGGAACTGGCACAGGGAGTCATATTCCTACTGGGGGGAGGGACACTTTACTGACTCTAGCAGAGAGTGACAGAGAAAAGGGTTCCCCCCTGGTGGACGTCCTGGATATAGAGTGTAGAGACATCCCAGAAGAGTTTGGGTTGAGTGTCAGGGACAGACAGAAACTGTCTCACCAGTCTCAAGAGGGTGATGTAGAGTGCTTTTCCAAGGCTGAGTTACTAGGTGGTTGGGTGAAGGGTACTGTGGTTAATACATGTGAAGGGCAGAGTGATGTAATTGCTGGAGAGCATATGTCTGGTCCTTATTTTCCAGAGCTACGCCAACACCAGGTGGAGTGTGAGTTCTCTGACCCCAGGGAACTTACAGTGGAGGCAGACTTTTGGGTGAGTACCAGAGAGTCTGAAGAGGCATTTGGGGGTGCTCCTGAAGGGAGTGGTCTAGGTGGTTCCCGACCAAGTGAGGTGGGAGAGGATTGTAGTGTCCCAGGTAGGTCTCAGAGCCTAACCTGTACCGTAGGGCCACCTTTTGAGGGAAGCCCCGCAGTGTCAGAAGAACTTGGGGGGATGACTGTAGACAGCATCCCAACAGTTCTGGTGTCTGGCAGTACCACTCCTAGTGAGGGGGTGCAGAAGTCCAGACATAGGGTTGAGAGGGGGTGGCAGACCCCAGTGGAGGATCTTGAAAGTCAGGGGTCAGCTCTGAGAGCAGAGCCCCCCAGGAATGACCCAGGTGAGACCGTTTCTGGTTTGGGGGAAACCCAGACTCTGCCGGATGGGCAGAGGTCGGGAGACCTGCGCCAACCAGACTCTTGTGTGGCCCTTGGGGACGGCGTGTCCCTTGTGGGGGGTGAGAGTGCCCCCCAGGAAGTCCTGGCATGCCAGGCAAAGATTCAACCTCAGGGTGGTGACTCTGGGTTGGATAACCGGGTTCAGAGGTTAAACTTTTACCTGGTGGGGGGTAGATGTGCCCCCCAGAAAGTCCTGGAATGCCAGGCAATGGCTCAACCTCAGGGTGGTGACTCTGGGTTGGCTTACCAGGTGAAGAGGTCAAACTCTGACCTGGTGGGGGGTAGGTGTGCCCCCCAGAAAGTCCTGGCGTGCCAGGCAGTTGTCCAACCTCAGGGTGTCGACTCTGGGTTGGATGGCCAGGTTCAGAGGTTAAACTCTGACCTGGTGGGAGGTAGGTGTGCCTCCCAGAAAGTCCTGGGGTGCCAGGCAATTGCCCAACCTCAGAGTGGTGACTCTGGGTTGGCTAACCCGGTTCAGAGGTCAAACTCTGACCTGGTGGGGGGTAGGTGTGCCCCCCAGAAAGTCCTGGTATACCAGGCAATGGTTCAACCTCAGGGTGGTGACCCTGGGTTGGAGAACCAGGCTCAGAGGTTAAACTCTGACCTGGTGGGAGGTAGGTGTGCCTCCCTGAAAGTCCTGGCCTGCCAGGCGATTGTTCTACTTCAGGGTGGTAACTCTGAGTTGAATGGCCCAGTTCAGAGGTTAAACTCTGACCTGGTGGAGGGTCAGTGTGCCCTCCAGAAAGTCCTGGCGTGCCAGGCAATTGTTCAACCTCAGAGTGCTGACTCTGGGTTGGATAACCGGGTTCAGAGGTTAAACTTTGACCTGGTGGGGGGTAGGTGTGCCCCCCAGAAAGTCCTGGCGTGCCAGGCAATTGTTCAACCTCAGGGCGGTGACTCTGGGTTGGATACCCAGGTTCAGAGGTTAAACTCTGACCTGGTGGGAGGTAGGTGTGCCTCCCAAGAAGCCCTGCTGTGCCAGGCAATTGTCCAACCTCAGGGTGTTGACTCTGGGTTGGATGACCAGGTTCAGAGGTTAAACTCTGACCTGGTGGGGGGTAGGTGTGCCCCCCAGAAAGTCCTGGCGTGCCAGGCAATTGCCCAACCTCAGGGTGGTGACCCTGGGTTGGGGAACCAGGCTCAGAGGTTAAACTCTGACCTGGTGGGAGGTAGGTGTGCCTCCCAGAAAGTCCTGGTGCGCCAGGCAATTGTTCAACTTCAGGGTGGTGACTCTGAGTTGAATGGTCAGGTGCAGAGGTTAAACTCTGACCTGGTGGAGGGTCAGTGTGCCCTCCAGGAAGTCCTGGTGTGCCAGGCAATTGTTCAACTTCAGGGTGGTGACTCTGAGTTGAATGGTCAGGTGCAGAGGTTAAACTCTGACCTGGTGGAGGGTCAGTGTGCCCTCCAGGAAGTCCTGGCGTGCCAGGCAATTGTTCAACTTCAGGGTGGTGACTCTGAGTTGAATGGGCAGGTGCAGAGGTTAAACTCTGACCTGGTGGGGGGTAGGTGTGCCTCCCAGGAAGTCCTGGTTTGCCAGGCGGTGATCCAGTCTGAGGGTACAGACCCTGGGCTGGAAGACCAGGTTCAGGGTGTCCCCCCGGACCTGGAGGGAGGGGCTACTGATAACAGTGCCCCTACCATGTTGTCTTCTGAGGAGGCCACTCCTAGTTGGAGGGTGCTGGACCCCAGAAGGGAGGGCAGGGGGAGGGAAGCCTCACCCCGGGCCCTAGTCCAACCTGAAGGTACAGGCCCCAGGTTGGAGGGCCAGTGGCAGGTTAACAGCCCTGCACTGGTGGAGGAATGGTACAGGGTGACTTCTGTAAGCACCCTGACCATGTTGGACTCTGGGGGTACCGCTCCAGGAGGGAGGGTACAAAGCCCCAGAGGGGAGGACCAGGTTCAGGCTGTCATCCCTGACCTGGTGGAAGGGAGAGTGGTTAAAGGGTGCCCGGCACCTGGGGCTACCGCCCCCCACTCTCCACAGCCACAGTGGTTGGAGAGCTTTGAGAGGCCTGGGGCCTGGCTCTCATCCCTGGCAGCTGTCAGTAATCACTGTGGCTTGCTGTCCGGGTGGACAGAGTTATCCCTGGGGAGGGGACAAGTGTCACACCCCAGGGGTAGAGTGGGCAACACCACTATGTTGGTCATGGTGGTACTATCCTGCTCCTGGGATACATCTGTGAGCAAAGTAAGGTTAGGTGCTGCACAGATGGGATCCACAGGAAAGGAGAAAGGTTCCCCATGGATGGGCTTAGTGGGCCCTGAGAGTATGGACAGAGGGATCCAATTGGAGTCAGGAAGGCGAAGAACTGGAGCATGCCCCTGCTGTTGTGGGCCTGGGTCCTTGTTCTGTCGCCTCAAACAGGGAAGTACCTCAGGATAGTGATTGTTCTCCCCTGGCTTTAGGCTGGTAGGGGGTCATGTTGGACCTGGCTTTTTGACAGGGACATCCCCAAACTTTTTGCCTCCTTCCTCCTATTTTTTTTCTGACCTGTTGTTGTTGGCTTTTGACCTCTGAGCACTTTACCACTGCTAACCAGTGCTAAAGTGCATATGCTCTCTGTGTAAATTGTACTCTTGATTGGTTTATCCATGATTGACTATTTAATTTACCTGTAAGTCCCTAGTAGAGTGCACTACATGTGCCTAGGGCATGTAGATTAAATGCTACTACTGGGCCTGCAGCACTGGTTGTGCCACCCACCTCAGTAGCCCCTTAACCTTGTCTCAGGCCTGCCATTGCAAGGCCTGTGTGTGCAGTTTCACTGCCACTTCGACTTGGCATTTAAAAGTACTTGCCAAGCCTAGAACTCCCCTTTTTCTACATATAAGTCATCCCTAATGTGTGCCCTAGGTAACCCCTAGAGCAGGGTGCTGTGTAGGTAAAAGGCAGGACATGTACCTGTGTAGTTATATGTCCTGGTAGTGTAAAACTCCTAAATTCGTTTTGACACTACTGTGAGGCCTGCTCCCTTCATAGGCTAACATGGGGGCTGCCCTCATACACTGTTGAAGTGGCAGCTGCTGATCTAAAAGGAGCAGGAAGGTCATATTTAGTATGGCCAGAATGGTAATATAAAATCCTGCTGACTGGTGAAGTCGGATTTAATATTACTATTCTAGAAATGCCACTTTTAGAAAGTGAGCATTTCTTTGCACTAAAAACTTGTTGTGCCCTTCAATCCACGTCTGGCTAGGTTTAGTTGACAGCTCCTTGTGCATTCACTCAGACACACCCCAAACACAGGGTACTCAGCCTCACTTGCATACATCTGCATTTTGAATGGGTCTTCCTGGGCGGGGAGGGTGGAGGGCCTGCCCTCACACAAAGGACTGCCACACCCCCTACTGGGACTCTGGCAGACAGGATTGAACTGAAAGGGAACTTGGTGCATTTCTTAGAGACTCTTTGAAGTCACCCCCACTTCAAAGGCACAACTTAGTATAAAACAGGGCCTCTGCCCTACCTCATCAGACACTTGCTGGAGAAGAAACCTGAACCAGAAACTACATCCTGCCAAGAAGAACTGCCTGGCTGCTCAAAGGACTCACCTGTCTGCTTTCTCCAAAGGACTGCTGTCTTGCTGTTGCCCTGCTGCCTTGCTGAACTCTTGTCTGGCTGTGAAAGTGCTCTCCAAGGGCTTGGATAGAGCTTGCCTCCTGTTCCTTGAAGTCTCAGGACCAAAAAGACTTCTTCCTTTCACGTGGACTCTCCGTGCGCCGAAAATTTCGACGCACAGCTTGTTTCGCGGCGAGAAAAACGCCGCACACCGACGCTGATCAACGCGACGCCCTCGGGACGATCGAGACTTCGACGCACAACCTCGCAAGGACAAAGCCGCCCGACTTCCAAGGAGAAATCGACGCGACGCCTACCGTGAGTGCGAAACTTTGACGCACGGCCTCGCAAGGACAACGCCGCCCGACTTCCAAGGAGAAATCGACGCGACGCCTGCCGTGAGACCAAAATTTCGACGCACGGCCTCGCAAGGACAACGCCGCCCGACTTCCAAGGAGAAATCGACGCGACGCCTACCGTGAGATCGAAACTTCGACGCGCAGCCCCGCAGAACGACGCGCAGCCGGAAAATAAGCAGGAGAATCCACGCACAGACCCGGGACATCTGGTAATCCTCGCGATCCACAAAAAGAGACTGTCTGCGCGCCGGAAAACGACGCCCGACTTCCCCGCGTGGAAAAGAACGACGCAAGTCTGTGTGTGCTGAGCGGAAAACGACGCACACACCCCTTTTTCCACGCATCTCTTCTCCTGTGGCCCTCTGAGGAGATTTCCCACCAGAAACCAGGTACTCTGTGCTTGAAAGACACTTTATTGCTTTTTAAAGACTTAAAGACTCTTAATATCACTTTTCAGTGATATCTTTACAAATTCGTATTGCAACTTTGATCGTTTTGACCTACAATTATCCAGATAAATATTCTATATTTTTCTAAACACTGTGTGGTGTATTTTTGTGGTGTTATACTATGGTGTTGTATGATTTATTGCACAAATGCTTTACACATTGCCTTCTAAGTTAAGCCTGACTGCTCGTGCCAAGCTACCGGAGGGTGAGCACAGGCTGATTTTGGATTGTGTGTGACTTACCCTGACTAGAGTGAGGGTTCTTGCTTGGACAGAGGGCAACCTAACTGCCAACCAAAAACCCCATTTCTAACAATATCCCATCACTCTGACTGGGCTGATTCACTCATGATCAAATTGCCTTCGGTGGGCAGGCAGCCTAAAACTGCTTGGCAGAAGCTTCAGCTGGCATACATACTGGGAGGATTTGTGGCACCAAACTTGAATTATATTATGCTGTGGTACAAGCCCCGTTTGCCCACTTCTAGCTGCACTCTGCTAGGTGAGTATCTCACTGTGACCTAGAGGCAGAGCTGGTTGCCCATGTCCAGCTCTGCTCTACCATAATGTTACCATACCAACTTTCCACTGAAATTCAAATAATAATATGTAATGTTTGGGCATGGGCTAGACCGGTTGCTCTAACAAGACTAAAGCAGCAATACTCGCCACATTTGCTACTGATTAAGACGCCAAGATTGGTGCTTACTATAGAATCAGGAGTGATCAAGAAACTACAAGCTAGGGGGTGTATCTTAGGGACCTCTTTACTAATAGCCATTTTTTAGCACTCACAGAATTATTAAAAAGTGCTGTCTTCAACCCCTTGCATGCACTAACATACCAGAGGCTTCACCCCTCTCCGAAAGAAGCATACCCTTTATTGCCAGATGAATCACCTGACTGGTGAGACTTTTTGAAAGTTTCCTAAAAGCACATGCTAATGGTGGAGCCTTAATTTTCATGTTGTGCAAGTGTTCTTTTGCGCAGTGCTTAATTTGTAAATCAAAACGTGTCAGTGCCAAAAGCTCTCTTCTTAAACACACGGCTGCTGCAATTAAATGTGCGAACAGGGAATACTGAGGCAGCGGCATCCTGAAGCCATCTCGGGCCTCTTTATTCAATGTAATGCCACTCCCTGACCATTCAGCTCACTCTTGCAGCTTTTTCCCATTGGGACGCTTTTTCATTTTTCTCTTCCTCTTTCATCTTATATGCGTCTTTTGCTCGAAGTAAATGCTTGAGTCAAAAAAATAAGTGCCGGCCCTCAAAAATAAGTGCCAGTGCTCTGTACCGGAAACAACAAGCACAAATTAAGCACTGCTTTAGTGGGGCTGTGAGCTTGGAAATAGGCTCCCAGATACTTATAAGCTGTTATTTGTTCAAATGTTTTACCCTTCAGGCTTCATGACCGCGGCCATTTTTTCGGGGTGTGCAGGCTCATAGTGCAGCGTAACACTACGGTGGCCATAGTGTTACGCTGCACCATGAGCATGCACACCAGGCTGTACCTAAATCCAGGGGTGGTCAAGCGCCCCCCACCCCCCTCCTGCCCAGTGGATGCCAGTGATTGCACCTTAGCATTGCAACCACTTTGATTTACTATGATTAATTTCCAGCTTGTTTAGGCAGCAATATTCCTCAAGCCCACACAAGCCGAGCCTGGAATGGTCCAGAAAAACCCAATCTACTGCAAACTAAATCAAGAAAAGTGGGTCGGGTTGGAGATGGGGAGGGTATGCGTGCCAAACTTGACCCATATCAGAAACATATACAATAAATTATAAGGGTGCAAGTACGCAGCCTGTTTTGGACCCTTATTCAGTTTTTTCAAATTGGGATAGGTTTTTCACTGTTTTTGGCCTGAATTCAGTTCTCCTGGTATATTCTGATTGTGGCTTAAAGTAAAGGTGGTTTGATACCCATATTATGAAGTGTGATCCAAGAGCAGTCTTTAACTACCTAGTTAAATGCTTTTTTGAAAAAATTAATAAACAAGTAAATAGGTTCCTCTGTTGCTTCTTAGACTCGTGGGGGAGTAGAGGCAGTGCCACAATGTTAGCTGTCATTCTGCAATTAGCCCTAAATCCTATTTGCAACGTGAGAATAATTTTGTTGTATTCTTCCCATTTGCCCCCCTTATCAAACAGTAATGAGGCGTAGAGTTGAGAACTGACGTCTAGAAGCACTATCATTCCATAAGTTTCAGGGTTTAACCTGAGTCCCTTATTTTAGATTGTCTGCATTAGCGAGCCTTTCCAATTATTCAGGGATTGGTCCATTTACAACGCTGAGTGTATAAACAATATACTATGCGGGTGCCCAAAATTCAGGGTTGTGTTGAAAACTGATGTACGGACACTATTGGGGCCTGGAGCCGAATCTTTCTTGCTAAACTTTATAATTTTTGTATTTTCTATGGTCTAGCTATACAGGTGATGTTTGAATGTGGTCAATGATGCCTAACGGCAAATTGACTGTAGTAGCATTTCCTTATTTTTTATTTATTTATGTTTCTTTGACTGCTCTGTTTTTCAATCACATATAACATCCAGTATGACTGTTCGCATTGATATGCGCCCTATGAGCGGTTGGGCCCTCAATTTGAAAAGCCACTGGTAGCCAGAGCCACTGACCATATGCAAGTTGCTCCATTGTTTTTCCTTTAGCTGGCTCTTTGTGTTCCAGATCATACACTTGTATATCCCTTCAGAGCAATCTAACCCACTTTGCTACTTCTTCATGATTAAAACCTTTTGGCCCATATTTATACTTTTTGACGCAAAACTGCGCCTTTGCGTCAAAAATATTACCTCTGGTAACGCCATTTCTGTGCGCTGTGCGGGCGTCAAATTTATACTTTGATGCCCGGCGGAACAAACCACAGGTGTAAGTCATTTTTTTTTACGAACACTGCAGCGTCAAGTCATAAAGCAAAATGACGTGAACGCGGCAGAAATGACAGTAGGTCGATTTATGAGACTGCACACCGCATATGCAGCGTTTTTTGACTTAGTACCGTCAAAATTCCCCGCAAACACAGCCATTTCAGCAGAGGAGAGCCAAAATAGATCCCAGATGCCTGGACAGACCCCAGGAAGATGACAACAGGCCAGGAACCAGTCAGGAGGACCCACACAAGACCCAGGACAGTTTTAAGAAGAAAAGAAAGTGTCGCTTCAGTGCAGAGGAACAGGAAATTCTGGTTAAAGAGGTGACGGAACACCAGCACCAACTGTTTGTCACCTCAAAGTTGCCAATCAGTAGGAGAGAGGCTATATGGCAACAAATTGTTGACAAGATTAACAGTCTGGCAGAAGTACGCAGAACAGTCATCGAGTGCAAGAAACGCTGGCATGACTGCAAGCGCAGGACCAAGGAAAAGACGTCCAGGAACAGGAAGGCAGCACTGCAGGCTGGAGGTGAGAGTCCAGCACACCAGGAGGCCCTGCACCACATGCAGGAGATGGTGGCAGCCGTCATCCCTGAGGAGCTCATCACAGGGATTCAAGGACAGGACAGCACAGACTACCAGGAGACAACACACATGCAGGGTAAGTCGCACGGGGAATAAAAATGCACTAATATCAACTGTAAGCAGGGCGGGGGGATACCGACCACAAAATGCATGGAAGTCATCATATACGTGGAGTGGCATGGGTAAAGGGGTATGGCATGGGGGCATGGCCTGCACAGAGAGAACCTGGGGCACACCATTACACTACACCAACAACAGTCCCATGGGGGCATGCTGCCATGCCAAGGATGGAGCAAAGGTAAAGCCACGCAAGGAGGGAAGGGCACAACGTCAAACTGACATCCCGGCACATGTCAGCCACTATAACCCCCTACATTAACTAGGGCCCAATTAATAACCTCTAGCCATACCAACAACTGGAATGTAACAGTGACAACAGTTGCCACTACCAACTCTGCTGTGTGTGCTGGTCAAGTAGCCAATGGCAGTAACGTCCCCATGGATCATACACACCTAAATTAGTGGGTTGAGGATGACAACTTCAACAATCCGCTGAAACAAGACAAAGGCTCCAGTCCTGTCAAATGTGAATGCCCATGGTTGCCGCAAACATCAGCCAATGTCATCAACAGTAAGAGCTACACAGCACTAAGGACACACCCATGCTGCATATGCCAAGGTCCATCCTGTGCATGAGTCACAATGCAACATCCCAAATGGCATAGTGCTCAGACAACAGCATTGAGGGGGAGGACACATGTAACTGGTCACTGAAATACACCTGCACAGTCAGAGGAGGAAATAGGACACTGCTATGACTATCAGGGCAATCCAATGTACCACACATTCCCCAGCATCAGCTGCACACATTACCAATGCTAACATCCATAATCCATATAGTGCCATAACAATGCTATGCATAGGATACGCTACACGTCAACTACATATAAGTGGATGTGAAAGATCAGAGAGTGGGGCAGGTCCAGAATGTTAAGTTTGCTGCTAGTGCCATCAGAGCACCCACAGCTAGTGAAAGGCCTCACCATGAGAATGGATGTAGACGGAGGCTTGAGTAGGACAAGAAGGTGTCGATTCACTATTTGGCCTAAAACAACACTAGAGGAGATGATGCCGACAAGTCTAATAACTTAATACAATACATGTGACATGCAGGTGGGCCATAGGCCTGGGAGAATGCCCATCTGAAAGACTGGAGCAATGAACAGGAAACAAGAAGACAATGTGAATTCATCACAAGGCAGGCATGTCACATCACCAATGCCACAACACAGACACACTAATTGTTCCCTATTTCATTGCAGAGGATGATGGATCTCCTGCGGATATGCCTGTCCAGGACTACCCTGATGACATGGATGACGAGCTGACAAACATCACCCAGCAGACCCTCCAAGATGTCCTTGGAACCCTCCAGACCCCACCTTCAGTCACAAGGAGGAGCTCAGAACAAGCAGCCATCACAGAGGACCCACCCACAACACCAATTGTAAGACCTGCCAGCTCCAATACAGCTGAGGACTCAGACAACACAGGCACCAGCTTTGAGAGAACTGTAGTCGGAGTACAGCGGGAGCTCACCAAGGAGGTGCGGGTTGGGATGCAAACTATGGCAGCCAGCCTAGAGGGAGTGCGTTAGCGCATGATGTCATCTTCAGATCAGGCAGCAGCCATGCAAGCCCTAACATCCATCCTGCAAGGACTACAACAAACTGTCAAGGAATTCACCACTGCAGTAAGGGAGTTGCCACAAAACCTCGCACCCCAAACCTTCCACCGCATGCACAAATGCAATCATGACCCCCACAGGGCCGACCTGGCTGCCTACCATTGTAATGTGGCTGCTATCCTTAAGAATCAGCAGATCCTCCTTGCAGCAGTACTGCCCTTAAGTCCTTCACAGGTAGCAGCGATGTCTGACTCCACGTCTTCTAACACTGAGGTGTGTGTTGCCCCCTTCACAACCACCACCACCAAGGACAGAGGAGGCAACATACACATCAGAAGAAGAAGACATGGAACAGATCACCTTCATACGGAAAAGTACCCAGAAGCACTAGTCCCTGCCACATGGCCAACTAATACCAAGGTCCAGGCTTTGTGACATGCCAATCTTACAACAACTGTACTTCATGACTGTTCAGCAAACCACTGTTTATCTTGTCATCCTGCCCAGTGATTGTCTCTCGCTTACTCATTGGCAAATCCTGTCCCTCTGCACTGTCTGACACATCGCCCCATCATGTCAAATGCATTTTCCTTTACCACTTGTGTAGGATCACAATGGAAGATGTCACTATAATGGACTCACAATCATGGACAATGTACATATAGCACTACAGCACTTTTCAATAAATAGCACTTTCACAACCACTTTGGGGGTTATTCCAACTTTGGAGGAAGTGGCAATCCGTCCCAAAAGTGACGGTAAAGTGACGGATATACCACCAGCCGTATTACGAGTCCATTATATCCTATGGAACTCGTAATACGGCTGGTGGTAAATCCGTCACATTTGGGATGGATTACCACCTCCTCCAAAGTTGGAATAACCCCCTTTGTCTCTGTGTAATGTGACACATCAACTGTGCAGTAGATAGCTGAAATGTGCCTCCTGTCAAATTACGTAGCTTGTCAATACAACTGTACTGAAATTATGTAGTCTGAACACTTTGCACAGTGGTCTGGATTGCATCATACTCTGCCCTACCTGAGGGTAATATCTGGTGAAAAGAGAAACCATACACAATTATGCTGTGTTGGACAGAATAATTCTTCCTCAAGGGTAATCTAAGCCATGAAATAGTGGCAGCAATATGTTGTCACCATGTAATACTAACACATATAACAGTGCCCACAAATCTAAGCAAACACTCAAAAAACTTCATGAATGAAGGTGTCTGAGTTTCCATCCAAATAAGTAATCATGCTGAGCAGTGTCGCAAATGATGTCTGTGAGTCATGAAGACAATACTACAAGAGTGCTTATGACCACTCACCTTATAAGGGTGTCCTTGAACATCACACTGCAGTCAGACCTAAAACAGTTCCCCCAATACCAAATCTGGAAGCACTGTTTGTGACTTTGAAGACATACTTATTGAAAAAAACACGTTTGGATCCATATCAACTGTGATTGGTGGTTGCAATGAATGGTGGAATCTTTGCAAGGTAGCTCTGGGGTAGCTGCCAATCTTACAGCTCAGTTGGGATTTGTTCGTAGCATAGGACACAAATGTGATAGAACAAAATTCATGTACACTTATGCCAAGGCCCTGATCAACAAACATTTAACACATACTTTAAAGGGTTCACTATATATTTCTTAAACGGTGATAACAGAAGAGGAAACTCGGGGAAAAGTCTTACCTACTCTAATCTACCCTAACTACTCATTACCCACAACTGTCCCTAACTAACCTAAGCTAAACTTACTTATCACATGTAACGAAACGTTCTAAACATCAACCCCCCCATCCTCCTTATGACACGGGACGCATGGAGGACAACAGATACTAACCTAAACACATAGCCCCCCACCCACCCACCCACACACTCAAAAAGAAAAAATAGAAATAATAAGGACCCCCCACCCACTAACACTAACTAAACTAACAGCATATACTAACCTAACACTAAGCCCCCTAAGCCCACTAAATATAAGAACAAGGAAAGAGAAGGGAGAGGAGGGAATCATGTCCATTTAAAAAGTCTAGAGGTTGGCCCTTCGGAGGGTCCGCTTTATGGACCGCACACGCCTGTTCATATGGCAAACTGTTAGGATACTTCAATTCGATTTCCTCAGAAGCAGAAGATAACTCCTCAGTCCCGACCCGAGCTACTCACAATGAATTTTAATCCTTCGTGCTGAGTACCCCGCAGGGGGAAAGGGGAATAGATTGTAGAGAGACAGCCACAGAGATGATGAACGTCAGTACTCAGTCTGCCTCTTCACGTCTAAGATTGGATGCAGCACCTTCAAGAGTCACAGTCGCAATTACTAGGGACATACAACATCAGTTTTACACTTTCTACTCTTAACACTTAATTCTCTTTAATTCTTTTATTTCTTCACTCACCCTGAGTTTTCTGTAGCCTTCCTTCTCTCTATGAATGATAAGCTCTTCTTAAAAATGCTTATTACTGATTCTGGAAGAACTTCTCAACCTTTGTTAGAGATTGGTTTTATGTTGCTATATATATATATATATATATATATATATATAGTTGGTGATAATGCGTTCTCCAAATCAGCTGATGTTAGTTGGTTTCTACTTTACATTAGAGAGTTCAATTACGTTTATTGCATTGGTAATTCTTGCTTATGAAAGTTTGTTTCTCCTGTCTTATTTTGACTTCTGTCAATACTTGTATTTGTAAATGCTTGTTTATTAAAGTTAGTTTCTCCTTGCTTACTTTGACATCTGTTGATAACTTGTATTTGTAAATGCTTGTTTATTAAAGTTCGTTTCTCTTTTAAACTCTACTTTGGTTTATTACCGTTGCATTTGTAAATGCTTACTTGTTAACATTCATTTCTCCGTTAAACTCGGCCTTCGTTTATAACCTTGGTATTTGTAAATACTTGCTTGTTAAAGTTCCTTTTTCTTTTGACTTTGGTATCTTAAACAGGAACCTTGTAAACATAGGGCTTATTCATACATTAAACTCTGTAGCCTTGCCAAACCTCCACTGGAACGGTCTACTATCAAACTCCTCAAATAAACCTTGACAATATTTATCACGTTTTCTGTAAAATAGTCTTCAAGTGTCATTTTACCTCACAGGAGTTTCTGCTCTGAAGCGCGCTATCTCTCCACACAGCTGATTCCTGGCAGACCTCAGTTGAAATGCCAAGCTTCCAGCTGGTGAGCTCGTAACCTAGCAACCAACCGATTGCAAGACTAGAACTGTAACTAACCTTCAGGACTCGCGACGGCCATTTTGAATCTTCTCTTCTTGATTCTTCCTTTGAAATAAGCGCAAGATTATTCTGCAAGACTTCTTCCAGTTTGGGCTTTGCTGTCTCCACTGAGGATATCTCTTTGCTTTTCTCAAGCATTTCTTTGATTTGATTTGGCAAGTTTGTGTGGTCATGACAGTACTCCCCCCCAAGGAACAGTTCTCCAATTTAGGTTTGCTTGGGTAGGTTCTATGAAAGTTTCTCACTAATCTTGAAGCATGTACATTCTCGTGTGGCTCCCAGGATTGTTCCTCTGGACTATAACCTTTCCAATCAATTACATAATAAAGCTTGCCATTTCGGATTTTGGAATCTAAGATTTGATGGACCTCATACTCTTCTGCAGAGCTAATCTGGATAGGACTTGGAGGGGAGTTTTGACGTAAATTTGGAGGACTGTTATTTAACAAGGAGACATGGAAAACAGGATGTATCTTTAGATGAGTTGGCAACTGCAATTTAACTGCCACTGGATTGATCATCTTGTCAACTTTAAATGGGCCTATAAATTGTGGCTGAAATTTGCGATTTCCTTTGAGACGTAAATGACGAGTGGATAACCAAACTTTGGGGGTCATTCTGACCCTGGCAGTCATGGACCGCCAGGGCCAACGACCGCGGAAGCACCGCCAACAGGCTGGCGGTGCTTCCTGGCCAATTCTGACCGCGGCGGTAAAGCCGCGGTCAGAAAAGGGAAACCGGCGGTTTCCCGCCGGTTTTCCCCTGGCCATAGGAATCCTCCATGGCGGCGCTGGGGATTCCGACCCCCTTCCCGCCATCCTGTCCCTGGCGGTTTTTACCGCCAGGAACAGGATGGCAGGAATGGGTGTCGTGGGGCCCCTGGGGGCCCCTGCACTGCCCATGCCACTGGCATGGGCAGTGCAGGGGCCCCCTAACAGGGCCCCATAATGATTTTCAGTGTCTGCTTAGCAGACACTGGAAATCGCGACGGGTGCCACTGCACCCGTCGCACCCCAGCAACTCCGCCGGTTCCATTCGGAGCCGGCTTCATCGTTGCTGGGTCTTTCCCACTGGGCGGGCGGGCGGCCTTTTGTCGGTCGCCCGCCCGCCCAGCGGGAAAGTCAGAATGACCGCCGCGGTCATTTGACCGCGGTGCGGTCTTCTGGCGGGGGAACTTTGGCGGGTGGCCTCTGCCGCCCGCCGAAGTTGGAATGACCCCCTTTGTCTCCTTTCGAATAAAAGGGTCTCTCTTTTTCTATCAGCCTGAGTCTTATATGAATCTTTTGCTTGAATTATGTTTTTTCTAGCCCTAACTAACGTGGTCTGCAAATCCCTCACCATCTCTTCTATTGCAGACACTAAATCATCTTCTTTACCCAACATTACATTAGGATGTCTACCATGGTTCAGATACAAGGGGGTGAACCCAGTGGTGGAATGAACAGCATTATGGTAAGCAAATTCAGCTGCCCACATCAACTCAGGCCATTCCTTCTCTTGATCAAATAAATTGAGTCTTAAATACTGTTCTAACTCTTGATTCACTCTCTCTGTTTGCCCATCGATTTCAGTACGGTAACTGGTAGAGTAAAGAGGATCAATTCCTAATCTTTTACTAAAGGCCTTCCAAAAGCGAGAAACAAATTGGGACCCCCTGTCTGAAACTAGAATTTTTGGGATACCATGGGCGCGTACTATGTGTTGCGTAAACAACTGTGTAACCTGTGGGGCTCGAGGGATTTCTTTCAAAGGAATGAAATGCGCCATCTAAGTGAAAGTGTCTACAAAAACTAAGATAGTGTTAAAACCTTGGCTACTAGGGAGGTCCACTATAAGATCCATAGTAACAGTATGCCAAGCATGGGGTGCAGTGGGCAAAGGTCTTAACAGACCTTGTGAAGCTGTTCTATTTGATTTCCCTCTTCGACATTTGTCACAAGTTGACACATAGGGGGTCATTACAACCCTGGCGGATGGCGGAGTACCGGCGGTAAGACCGCCAACAGGCTGGCGGTCTTACCTTGGTGAATTATGACCATGGCGGTTACAGCCATGGTCATCCGCCGGTTCTCCGTCCCACCCGCCAGGGCGGAGACGACTGCCAGGCTGGAGACTTGGGTCTCCAGCCCGGCGGCCGTCACTATACCGCCAGCGGTATTTGGACCCGGCTTACCGCCGTGGATTTCCAGCGGTTTCACCGCCATGAAATCCATAGCGGTAAGCACTATCAGTGCCAGGGAAGGAATTCCCTGGCACTGATAGGGGTCTCCCCCACCCCCCACCCCCACCCCGACTCCCTCCCCTACACCCCCCACCACCCCTGCTACCCTCCAAAGGTGGCAGGGCCCCCCTCCCCACCCCAACCCCCAACATAACATTACTCACACACACCTGACGCGCATGCAGGCACCACCAACACACACACCCCAACATACATGCCTACATCCACACACACAGCCAGACACGCACACCCACATTCAAACATACCCACAGCCATACACGCACTAATTCCCACACACACAACACCCCCGCTAGCATACACGCACCAACACTCCCCCTCTACATACACAGACGCACATCCCCATGCACGCACACAACACTCCCCCACCCCCCTCCCCTAACGGACGATCGACTTACCTGGTCCGTCGATCCTCCGGGAGGGGACGGGAGCCACGGGGGCAGCTCTGCCGACACCACACCGCCAACAGAACACCACCACGGCGAATCACAGGACGTGATTCGCTGGGCGGTGTTCTGTTGGCATGGCGGTGGAGGTAGAGCAACCTCCACTTCCCCGCCGCCCACAAGTATGGCTGTTGGTGGCTCTCTGTTGGAATAACGACGGAGAGCAGCCAACAGTCATAATACGCCGAACGGCAAACCGCACAGGCGGTCTTGCAAAAGGACCGCCTAGGTCGTAATGACCCCCATATTGTCTTATCTGAGTTTTCATTTTTGGCCACCAAAATTCTCATTGTATCAGATTTTGAGTTTTTTAAATTCCTTTGTGTCCAGCCAATTGATCATCATGATAAGCCTGAAGAATTTTTTCTTGCAGCTCGACATACAATCAACCTTTAAAGTATGGCAAACCATTTTTGATTTCTCTTCCTTGGCCTTCTTGAGACCACTTCAGCATTCCTTCGAATGTTAAGTTTTCTTGAATTTCTTTGGTTAAATCTTCATACAATATGGCAGATATGAACTTCTCTTGTGGAATAATCAATTCTTCTTCTGGAGGCTCTTTAACTGCACCAGTATCAATTTGAGATAGAGCATCTGCCTTCCCATTTACGTTTCCTGATCTGAAAGTGATAACAAAATCAAATTCTGCAAAAATATAAGGACCAACGCAGTTGCCTAGCTGTTAGAGTTCGAGCTGATTTTAAAAACTGTAAATTTCGGTGGTCCGTGTAAACGGTCACTTTATGCTTAGCTCCCAAAATGTAATGCCTCCACTCACGAAAAGTTTCTTTGACTGCCAATAGCTCCTTATCCGCAATTGAATAATTTATCTTTGGTGGTGTTCATTTTCGAGAGAAATAGGCCACTGGATGTAATTGACCTGAATCTTTATGACGATTGGAAAGGATACCTCCTATGGCAACATCTGAAGCATCTGCCTCGACATAATATGGCTCATCCAGATTGGGGTGGAGCAAGATTGGAGCTGAGACGAAGGAATTCTTCAAAAAAATTAAAAGCCTTTTCAGCTTCTTTTGCCCACTCAAACTTCACTCCTTTCTTCAACAATCAAGTAATGGGTGTAACTGTTTGAGAAAAATTGGATATGAATCTTCGACAAAAATTAGCGAACCCCAAGAAACTCTGGATCACTTCGACATTGCAAGGAGAAGGCCAATGATGCACTGTCTTTATCTTGGTAGGATCCATACTAACTCCTTCTGGTGACAAAATGAATCCTAAGAACTCAACTCGTTCCACATGAAATGCACACTTCTCCAATTTTACATAGAGATGGTTTTCTTGCAACCTTGTGAGGATGGATCCAACATGGGAAATGTGCTCCTTTAGATTGTCAGAAAATATTAAAATGTCATCTATATAAACCACGCCAATCCGGTCGAGGAATTCTTGTAATATATAATTAACGAAATGCTGGAAAGCAGCGGGAGCATTGCATAACCCATAAGGCATCACTTGATATTCAAATAATCCGTATCGAGTCCGAAAAGCGGTTTTCCATTCATCCCCTGAAGTCACTCGTATCAAATGATATGCTCCTCGCAGGTCCATTTTGGTGTAGATTCTAGCATTCTTTACTTGATCTAATAAAACTGACACTAAAGGCAGTGGGGATCGATAATCAATGCAAGTTCAAAGACCCCCAGCCTTCTTTGGTATGAAAAATAGTGGGGATGACACTGGGGATTCAGAAGGACAAATAAAACTATTAGCAAGATATTGATCCAAATACTCCTTTAAATGTTGGTTCTCTGCTTCGGTCAATGCGTATATTCTGCTACATGGCAATATCGCACCTGGCTCCAGTTCAATTTTGCAGTCGTAAGGTTGATGTGGCGGCAATTTCTCAGCCTCCATTTCGTCAAAAACGGCAACTATATCCTCATATTCTTTTGGGATTTCTGTTGTTTTTAGTTCACAGATCATTGAAGAGAGTGATGATAAACAGGCCGCTTGGGACTTGGTGGACAATTCCACTCCATAATGAAAGCAATCTCTTTGCAGTAAGAGGAATTCATCTTGATCGTTCTCTCTGCTCCAATCAATTTGTGGATTATGTTCTGTAACCCAGGGCAGACCCAAAATGAGTTGAAATTGTGGAACATCTATCAAATTAAAGATTATCTGCTCCTGATGCCCACCAAAACCTTGCATCTGAATTGGTTTGGTCTCATGGGAAATGGGTCCTGAAAAAAGATTGGTTCCATCCACAGCTCTTACTACTTCCAAAGTAGATTTCTTGATAAATCGAATACCCATTTTACGAGCGTATTTGCTATCACAGAAGTTGCCCGTAGCTCCAGAGTGTAGCATAACTGAGATCCCTTGAATTTCCTTCTCATGGGTCTTAACTGATACTGTTTGTACCAAATGTGGCGCTGCGGTTTGTAAGGTATTTGCCACTCGTTGATCTAAAGGAGTTGTCTTGGGTTCTGCTTTCATCAGGGCAACTCCCTCTACTGATGAAGCTGGCCTTTTCCCGACTGAAGAGCTTTGGGTTTCTTGGGACAGTTTTTAACAAAATGCCCAGGTGCACCACAACATAAACATAGTTGATTCACTCTTCTTTTCTCTTTTTCTTCCTTAGATAAAGGACCTCGGATGGAACCAATTTGCATTGGTTCTTCTATCGTTATCCCTTCTCCGGCTCTCATATGATCATTTCTTAAACGATCAATTCTCAGGGGAAATGGTCGATATTCTCTTCTCTTTTCTGCTCTTCGTTCGGTTAACCGGTGGTCAATCTGTAACACAAGATCAATTAACTCCAAAATTTCGGTGGGTCTATTTGGGACTTGTGCTAAGGCATCCTTCAATTCATCTCTCAGTCCAGGATAAAATATGGCAGCTCTTTTTGACTCCGGCCAGGCAGTCTCTACAATTAGTTTATTGAAATGAGCCAGGTAGGCTACTAGATCTTTATTACCTTGCCTGAATTCCAATAATTCATTGTCAGTGGCTTGAGCTGCAGTTCGCTGATCAAATATTCTTAAGAACTCTTCCTTGACATTTTGGAAATTATATAAAACAGGATCATTTCTGGAAATTATTGGCATGGACCATGCGGCCGCATCACCTGTCAGATAAGACAATATAAATGCCACTTTGGACTGGTCTTCGGAAAAAATGACTGGTCTACATAAAAAATGCAATGAGCATTGGGTCAGAAAACTCTGCGCCTTATTTGGATCCCCACCGAAGCGCTCGGGTTCAGCCAAAGGATTAATAGGGGAAACCGCATGAATTACTTGAGTGGATATACCTGCAGACTGTGAAGGGCTAGGGATTTATGAAAACACAGATTCATTTGATTTAGCGGTGTTCCCTAACTCATTTATTCGCTGTTTTATTTGGACTGTTTCTTCTATGGTGTTATTTAATTGTTTCTGTAACCCTTCCAAAACGGTGGCTAATGCTTTTATATCAATTCCTTCTGCCATTCTGCTCAGGAGGAAATCTGTTTTTTCCCTAAAATTAGGGTGATGGCACTTCAATCTGTCAGGATACTTCAATTCAATTTCCTCAGAAGCAGAAGATAACTCCTCAGTCCCGACCGAGCTACTCACAACAAATTTTAATCCTTAGTGCTGAGTACCCCAGAGGGGGAAAGGGGAATGGGACTGTAGAGAGACTGCCACAGAGATGATGAACGTCAGTACTCAGTCTGCCTCTTCACGTCTAAGATTGGATGCAGCACCTGCAAGAGTCACAGTTGCAATTACTAGGGACATTCAACATCAGTTTTACACTTTCTACTCTTAACACTTAATTCTCTTTAATTCTATTATTTCTTCACTCACCCTGAGTTCTCTGTAGCCTTGCTTCTCTCTATGAATGATAAGCTCTTCTTAAAAATGCTTATTACTGATTCTGGAAGAACTTCTCAACCTTTGTTAGAGATTGGTTTTATGTTGCTATTTATATATATGTATATAAATATATATATAGTTGGTGATAATGCGTTCTCCAAATCAGCTGATGTTAAGTGGTTTCTACTTTACATTAGAGAGTTCAATTACGTTTATTGCATTGGTAATTCTTCCTTGTGAAAGTTTGTTTCTCCTGTCTTATTTTGACTTCTGTCAACACTTGTATTTGTAAGTGCTTGTTTATTAAAGTTCGCTTCTTCTTTCTTACTTCGACATGTGTTGATAACTTGTATTTGTAAATGCTTGTTTATTAAAGTTAGTTTCTCCTTGCTTACTTCGCCATCTGTTGATAACTTGTATTTGTAAATGCTTGGTTATTAAAGTTCGTTTCTCTTTTAAACTCTACTTTGGTTTATTACCGTTGCATTTGTAAATGCTTACTTGTTAACATTAATTTCTCTGTTAAACTCGCCCTTCGTTTATAACCTTGGTATTTGTGAATACTTGCTTGTTAAAGTTCATTTTTCTTTTGACTTTAGTATCTTAAACAGGAACCTTGTAAACATAAGGTTTATTCATACATTAAACTCTGTAGCCTTGCCAAACCTCCACTGGAACGGTCTACTATCAAACTCCTCAAATAAACCTTGACAATATTTATCAAGTTTTCTGTAAAATAGTCTTCAAGTGTAATTTTACCTCACAGGAGCTTCTGCTCTGAAGCGCGCTCTCTCCACACAGCTGATTCCTGTCAGACCTCAGTTGAAGTGCCAAGCTTCCAGCTGGTGAGCTCATAACCGAGCAACCAACCGATTGCAAGACTAGAACTGTAACTAACCTTCAGAACTCACGACGGCCATCTTGAATCTTCTCTTCTTGATTCTTCCTTTGAAATAAGCGCAAGATTACTCTGCAAACCTTCTTCCAGTTTGGGCTTTGCTGTCTCCACTGAGGATATCTCTTTGCTTTTCTCAAGCATTTCTTTGATTTGATTTGGCAAGTTTGTGTGGTCATGACACGAACATCCCGGCTCAGGTGACTAATTTTCCGTAGGACACAGTCCATTTTTCATTGCATTTCCTGAAAAGCTGCAGGGTCAACTGCAGCAGCTGGGGTGGTCTGGGTACCAGCTGAGGATGTGTGTGGGCGTGTAGAGTCTATGTCTGTGGGTTGCCCTGAAGGTGTTCCACTGCTAGGGCCTGGAGCAACTGCAGACGTTGGGACAACAGTCCCAGCTGTGGGTGGTGCCACCTGGGTGGAAGTGGTGGTTGTGCTGGTGGTGGCTGTGGTGGGCAAAGTAGGGCCACCCTGTGGGAAAGCCCTCCATGCTCCGGAGGCCCGTTCGTTCCTGAATCTTCGGGCCATCCGTCTGAACCCCAACTCTACCAGCAGGATATGCTGGTAACGCATTGCCTCTGGAACTCACGGACCTGGATGGGTGTCATGTTCGCAACTGTGAAGACAAAGGCAAAAAAATTACATTAGGAACTGTATTGTGTGAAATGGCACAAGGAGTAAATCAGACAGTACATCTACTGTACTTGTAACAGCTCATATCATCATACAGATCATTGAATGTCCCTGAGGAAGTACATGGCAGGCCAGCCTACAAAGGTCGTATCACACATAGCACATCCAAACCCTGATGGGTAACAACTGGCATTAATTTGGCGTCAGAGTTCTGCCAGTTGTCAGCTAACAATCATGCAGCAGATCCTGCGCCAATGCCAGGGTTACAAATGTCAGTGTACGTGATGGAAATCTAGGGCTACATGATCTGCAAGTTGTAAATGGACTTGCTAGTATAGTACTCATGTGCTATACCTGAGTGTGTATACTAGGTTCCGACCAAACATTCACTGATTTACATGTCTGTGTAATATACTTGTATCATCAGTCCTAGGTACACAATTCACAAACCCATGCCTGTGTTTGAGGGTGGGGGGGTGGATAAACAACTAACAATTTCAAACAACGTGGACACCCAGGATGCTATAGAAAGCTGGACATGTGTTTGGCTCTACAGACACACCACAGGTAAGGTCTATCAACAAATAGGAGACAGCAAACCCTTGACCAATCCCCGTGCCACACATGTCTGGAAATGCAGACCTTTGTCCACATCATATACTTCCAGTAAGGCATGACTTACAACAGGCACAGAGTTGCAAGAACACCCATGGTCATGATTTGCATGCACACCTAGGCCATTGCACTCAAGTGCCACATACTTGTAGCACTACATGTGGAGCTACATGCTGCTAGGAAGTTCAACCTACAGTTTAATAAGTACTTTGGTGAATAGGGGAGCAGAAGTCTGTGGGTAAGCAATTTGCAGCCCCATTCTGGGAGAATGTGGGTCTGACAGGCAGACTAAATCTGAGTTTAGTTCCAGTGCGACTCTTGTTGATATAAGTGTTATCCACATGACTCACCCCAGTTCACATTGTGGGGCCTACAGGAATGACCTAGAATCCCTAGATAAGACAATAGGATAAGCATTGGCAAACTCCAAAATGCTTAGAAAATTAAATCCCACTCATGGAACAAGACAAATGATGGGCCAGCGCATCATACCTTGCTATGTGTTCAACACACAGGAGTCCATCACACATCATCAGCATACACAACACATAACAGACATATCAACACTTACTGGAGTTGTCGGGGTCCTCAAAGGAAGCCACTTCGCCCACAGTGTAGGGTGCTAGTCCACCTGTAAGGCATGGAAGGAAGAAATGTGCTCAAAATCTGTGCACTGACCAACAATTCCAAAGACATAAACAATGTGTAAGATGACATAAGTAATTAAAGCCACTTAGACATGATAATACTGCATCCGATATAGCACGGCTAACATGTACATAGCATGGGTCTCCTGTGACAATTACACACATATCTGCACACATGCAGTGGCCCTAACTATAATGTGGTGGCAAATATGCTCTGTCACAAGTGAGCAGACATAATAATGGCATGTATTCGTCAACCAGTCAAACAGCCTATGTGGCCATGAGACATTTACGACACATAGGGACAATGTACAGAGGGGCAGGGACTTTTGTAAGCTCTCATGTTGTTAGAGTTTCTTTATTTGATGTGGCCCAGCTATGGTGATTTGCACCAACCATAGAGATATGAACCCATGTGCATACCATTGGCCTGCCATCCCTAAACGAAAGGTGGAACACCAACACCAAATACCAGTGTAAGATGTTAGCTGATGGCACCTTACACCTTTTCCCTATGTTTCCAAATCCAGATCTGACATGTATCCAAAATGATGAAGGACCACAATAATCCCTAACATTCATGGAACTTCCAAAAACGCTTTCCTTACACACTCACCCGATACACATGAGCCATGTGTCTGACCCACATTGCGATCATCAATTGAGGTGAAGCCAGCACTCAATTTCTGCATCATGTAGTGTTTAGAAAGTCAGTCTAGCTATTCTGTCAACAAAGGTTGCCAATATTTTAGAAAATCTATACTTCACTGCCAAATGTGACCTATATAGACATGATTGGCTCCTATTTTGAGTTGCTGTCTGACACAAAGGTGGCACCAAATTACATTAAGCAAAAGTATTCTGTAAATTTGCAGAGCACATGCTTCCTGACAGCTAGCAATTGTGGTCCTTCACATAGTCCATCAATGGCCCTGTATGTTTCCGAAGCATTCCACACAGTCAGCAACTTAACCGGCAGATATTGTACAAATCATCTGATGTCACTACAGAGCTTTTAATTGTTCACATTTACATGATTTGTACTCACCAACAGGGCCACCAATCACTATTCCCAGGTGGTCCATCAGATCTTGCTCCCTGGTAATGAGGTCAGCCCAGCGGTGCTTCAGCTGGTGGTCATTCCTCTGGCTCCCATACATGCGCTGCAAGTGATGCAGGACCTTTCCCCACCAGATTTGTCGTGCCTCGGTGTGATACCCCTGTATCACCCTGCCCCCTGCCTCGATCATGAGTGGGAGGAAATGGCACACCAGCCATATAAACCCCCCAAGCTCCTCTTCACCCATACTGCCAAGACGTGGCCTACCAAACATCTTAGCACTGAAAAGGGGAATAGGGGATAAAGAATAACAAAGGAGAAAAGGGGGAAAGTAGAAGTACAAAAAAAATAAACTTAACAACTAAAAGAGCCCAACTATCCCCAAACTAGCACTACCCACAACAGACTCCCTCAAACAACAAATATAATACAATACTGGACAATTGTACACAAAACACACTCAGACAGTATACAACAACAATATTTATTTCACAAACTAACAAGTAATGGAGCACAAAGGAGACAAAAGCACAATTTCACTGGACAACACTCGGAACACAGCCACACAGTCTAGAAGAATCACAGACTGCAAAGTGAAAGTGAAAGTACACCCACTGTACATAATCTGTAAACAGGATATCCTATTACATCACTTCCTGCATAAAATGGCCACCGTTTTTATCGCTATGCGTCATATTTTTTCACGCATGCAGTATGTGCGTCATTTTTTCCGACGCACAGGAGTAAAAATTAGGCTGCATCCATATATTTGTAAATAGTCTTAACACTTAACCAATTTTCAGGGCATTATGCGTTGTTTTTCGGGCATAAGCATCGTGCGTCATTTTTTGACGCGCATGCGTCAAAATTTTAGGGCATGAACTGGTTTTGGGTATTTTTTCCATTTTAATGTAATGTTACATTTGGGACACAACTGAGATAGGATGATTGCACCCACTTTGGTGTTGATGGTGTATGTTCACATGTGAGACATCATACTGCTTCAGACCATGACCCGCTACTTCCTTAACAGGATTATGATGCTTGGCTGACGCACTAGATGGCCATATGTGTGGCCTACATATATGTATTGCACATTTTGGGAATGTTTGGCATCAGGTGAGGATAGCAAGGTGACGCACATAAGTACAATACCTCAATGACTATGGCTCAATGTGTGTGTAGTGGCTACTAATGTATTAGTCGACCCAGTGTGTGTGCATCACAAGATGCATTATTGCAAATATGCTTGTATGAATGTGAAGTCAATGCGTCCAAACCTTAGATGCAAGTCATTGTGGAAATGAGAGAGGACATGTGCTAGTCATACATGTAGCAACATCCGTTGGGTGCACTTCCAAGATTTTGGGTAACTTAGACACCACAAATGACAAAGCATGCACTGGATAGATGGCAGATGCTTGTTCATGTCAATGGTCCACAAGTTGACCATCCCATGTCCTGGAATTTTGGTAACTGCTTCCTAGGCACTTGTTAGTGAACCCACAGTGAGTCAGGCACATGCATAGACAAAGTGGGTACCATGTCATTGGCCCAGACAGCCAAAGGTGAACCACAAATGTAATATGATGCCACAGTTGTGGTCATATGACAGAGCCACAACTCTCCAGTGGAAGTGGTGGACCAGCAGACGAGGCAGCACATGTCCACATATTTCCAGTGATCAATTGCACAGAGGTGTCTTGTTCATGTGTGTGGTCCAATGTTGATCCTGTATATTTTTAGGGGTGTATGTTGCCACAGTTACGTCCAGGTCTCATCATGAGTCAGTAGCAGCTATTCCTGTATCCACTGAGTGACCTTCGGAGATCAATGTGAGTAAAGTGGATGAGAACATGTGAACCTACATGGGGATGGTTCCACCCTGTCACTGAAGACGTGTAATGAGACTGTCAACAGGGCAACCTTGGTGTGCTGAGTGAGATAATGTGTCAGGTGTCATGTTCCGGCAGGTGTCATTACAACATTTGTACACAGGTTGGCCTGTGAAGTTCCCACTGCATCTGGGAACATCATAGCCTCTGTGTTGATTAATCTTGCAGCTATTCAGCATGCACAGCCCATCAATGTGTTGTGAGCAATGTGATTCAGCGTGTGAACTGTCAGGGTCCTAACATGTGTGGACTTTTCATGGACATTATCAGAGGTAGCTGGTTCTGCTGGAGGCACTATACCCAATCCCTGCATACGGCCCTGGTACACTGTCACACTTTGTCGTTCATGCATACATGAGACCCAGACAAGGGATGGGCCATGATTTTGGTTTTCAAAGACAATTTTACTAATATGGTACAATTAAAAAGCAGATGATGCCATACAATGTATTTGGGTATGCATTGATGAAGCACATGACAAAATACCCTCTGAGGAATGAGAGGTTTGCTAATGGAAGTGTGGTACATATATAGCCACAAGTAACCTTTAGGGTAACGCACAGACAGGTGCCAGTCAGGCTGACAGGATGCAGGGTAAATCTGGATCCAGCAATTTCACAAGGTACATAATCAGTGGTCTGTCTAAGACTGGTCGGAGGAAGAACAAGACAGTTGACATGGAACACTGTGTATGTCCTGTGTTTTTGAAGTTGACACATAAACCCAAGGGCTGTGTTACACGGCTTAATTAGTAGCAATGCATAACGGTGTATTTGACAAAATGGAAACTTCTATGCTGTTCCAGGCATCAGCAGGGGCAGTGCATGTTCAAATGGGTGGTGTGCATGGAGGTGCTCACAGGTATGTGCTGCATCAGTTTCTCACAAGTCCTGTATGTGAGATTTGAATTCAAATTGCCAACAGTACCTTTTACACGGGAAGCAATCTACCAGTGATAACAGGGTTTAGAAACTACAAGCCAGTGTATTAATTGACCTGACGTCCATGCAGTCAGATGTACTATGACAATGGCATAACATAGGAAAGTGTGTAGCACACAGGATTAGTATTCTTTGTCTGTGTGTGTAGAGGAGGGAATATCGGGGTACACATATTACCATTCCAGGGACCTCTTCAGACAGGCGGGTTGTGACCAGGAGCATGGGTGTGTCAGGAGTTAGGAAATGGGCTGACATGTACATGGAATGTCATGTGCGCAATGCTTGTCATAGGTGTGGCACTTGTGCTGTCTATGTTCTGCTTATATGGAAATCTAGTCACAGATAGTCCTTGCAAAGATCGGTGCAGTTGGACTTACTGCTGTCAAGGGTCAGGTCATACATTCCTGTTACCAATGCAATAGCACATCAACTGCCTCATGTATGAGGCTTGTTTTCCCGTTATTGAGTGATGGTGTCTTAGTTGTGTGCCATATGCTGCGATGAACCATGTTGCCAACATGTATGTGTGAAATAGGCGTGGTCCTCTGCTATTGCCCTTCAAAGGTGAAATGTACAGGATATATGTAATTTACAGCATGTATGTATGTGACTGTTGTATGATGCGCATCACAATTGCTCTGGGATTTTCTGTGTCCTGATCGGTATATCAGCAATGCTCCATGAGGGTACACTCTTATTCTGATAGTTAGAGATAAAGGTTAGCAAAAATGATTAGCCAGACCATGATATGGTGATTATTATCGGTGTTTATTTACATTAGTTAATACAGTGGTGATGGTGATTAGTTTTAAAAGAAATTGTTCACAATATGTTGGCGCCTCCCCACTCCAGCAGCCGTGTTTTGTTGTACCCCCCCCTCATGTTGCAGGCCACCATCCTCCTCTTCCTCCTCTTCAGGCATGTGTGGCTCTGGTTCCAGGAGGGGAATGTTCCTTCTTATGCAAATGTTGTGCAGGATGACAAATGTTAGAATGATCTTACAGACCATTTCAGGGGAATATAGGACACTACCACCAGTGATTTTGAGGCACCTGAATCTCGACTTGAGGATGCCGAAGGTCCTCTCGACTATGCTCCGTGTCCTCCTACGTGGGTCATTGTAGGCACGCTCTGCTGCAGTGCTTGGGTGGCCAAATGGTGTCATTATCCATGGCTGGATCCCATACCCCTGATCAGCTGAAAAAGAAAATGAATGGGATCATGTTGATGTAGCTTGCATGGCAGTAGTTGTCTTGTGTTGTCTGTAACTCTTTTGTATTATAGTGTTCCTTCTTAGGCTTGTAGGATGTAACATCTGCATTGTGTTGTTTCTTTGGCTGAATGAGTGTTTTGCTGCTGACCGGTTGTCAGCAGTATGTTTTGGGATTTGCAGTACAGTGTGCACTCCCTAGCATTGTGACTTGTGATACAGGTGTCTCTGTGTCTTCACTGGGGGTAAGATGATAGTTCCATACACAGATTAATTTTCACAGTGTTGTTAACATATTCACATCAATGTACCCTGGACATCCCATACCTTAAGACTTATGCAATGGATTAATTTAAACATCATTGAGACGCTTACATTTTGCAAGGTGACAATTAGGCAAACCACTCCAAACGTTGTGATCATTGACGTCTTAACATTAGACTGTACACTAATTTCAGATGTGTGACAGGTTCAATGCAGACCTATGAAACATGGCTAGCGATGTCACAACGTCAGTGTGTTCCTGTCGTAATGTTGCTGTTGTGGTGTATGTGTTGTGTGTCCTAGAGGGTTGCTGTGCAGTGTGTATATAAGTAGGTTTCTGTACTTACCAACAAGTAGTCCATTGGCATACCATCCATCCTGGAAGTGCTGATTGATGGTGCTGTGACAGAAGATGAATGAGTCATGGTCACTCCCAGGATATTTTGCCACGATTTTGGTGATCAATCCTTGGTGATCAACAATGGCCTGCACATTGATGGAATGTCTTTGTTTCCTGTTGAGGTAGAGGTGTTCAGTTGCAGCAGGTGCACAAGGCGTACATGTGTGCAGTCGATGGCACCAAGGATGTGTGGGAAGCCACTAATGAGGTAAAACCCCTGTTTTGTCTCCTGCTGCTTCTGCAGTGTGTTTGGGAAGCGGATGTGGCGGGGTGTGAGTCCAATAATGGCATCCAGTACTTTGGCCAAAAAGGCAGAAAATGATGGCTGTGATATTCCAGGGCACCAGTTGTTTGAAAAGAGCCACTTGCCAGCATGTGAAGTACAGCTAGCATCTTGGTTTCTGTTGGGATGGTGTGGGGTGTCAGCAGGGAGGGTGCCAACTGTGGTTCTATGTTTCGCAGCAGCTGCTGAATGGCCTGCCAGTTCAACCTGTACCTCTGGATGATGTCATGTTCCCTGAGGCCATGAAGGGTTGTTCTGGTGCGGAATATTCTCTCCTTCCTTCTGCGCTGCCTTTGGGGTCCCTGCTGGTGTTGTGGTAGCTGCTGTTGTTGTTGCTGGGCTCTGCGTCTGCGTGCACGCTGGATGACAATCACCTCCATGTCTCCCTTTTGCTGCTCTGCTGTTGCTTCTGTGTGTTCTGATTAAATACAGATGTGTTTGCCCCATTTTAACGCCTGCCCTGACCCAGGTGTTAATTTTTTACGCAAATCGGGCTGTGCGTCATTTTCCGGCTCCACCTCCCGGCCGTGCGGCATTTTTGCCCGTAAGCATAAATACGACGCACGGCCGTTTAAGTCATTTTTTAGACGAGAACGCCTACCTTGCATATGATTACCGCAAGGCGGGTTGCCGCATCCAAACAATTATGCACACGGCAGGATTTTGACGTCCGCTGGCTCGGGCGTCAAAGTTTAAATATGGGGCAAGGTTTGCGCTGAATGTGCGTCAAACATTTTGACGCACATTCTGCGCAGAGTATAAATATGCCCCTTTACGTTTCTGGTAGTTCTTTTTAATTCTTTTTTTGTCTCTATTCCTGAAAGTAGTCCAAGTGCTCATCCCTACCCTCTCCTAAATATCTGTGGGGCTCTTCATGCAAAGCAATTAAAATTGCCTTGATGATATATCTCCACTTCTCGTTGAGTGTTCACGCATAACCGCAGGTACATTTGGCACATTGTTTTTTAATGTAAATTCCAACTTGTTATCATTGATGGCATTCCACTTAATATGTCTTAAGTTTTGAGTAGTTTCTGGATGCCTAGTTGCAATGGTTTTGGGAACTGTAGGACCTCGCCATTTTTGGAGGGTTACCAAAACTTTCTGCCTTCCTCCTATATTTCTGACCTTCTTTTTGTTGGCTTTAGGACTCTGGGTACTCTACCACTTCTCATCAGTGCTAAAGTGCATGTGCTTTCTCCCCTATACATGGTACAATTGGTTTACACTAGCATAGCATATTTGATTTACTTGTAAGTCCCTAGTAAAGTGGTACACCATATACCCAGGACCTGTAAATTAAATGCTACTAGTGGGTCTGCAGCACTGTTTGTGCCACCCACAGAAGTAGCCTTTCAAACCTGTCTCAGGCCTGCTACTGCAGGGCCTGTATGCATAGTATACTGCGACTTCGACTTGGCCTTTAAAACTACTAGTCAAGCCTTAAACAGCTCTTTTATTACTCATAGGGCATCCCTAAGGTAGGTCCTCAGCAGCCCTGTGGGCAGGCTGCTGTGTAACTAAAGGGTAGGACATGAGTCTTTATGTGTGGCAAGTCCTGCTAGTTACAAACAGCCTATTTCATTTTTTACTACTGTGGGGCCTGCTCCTCTCAGACGTTAGCATGGAGAATTCCCTTATACCATTTTAAGTAGTAATTTCTGATAAGAAACAAGTAGCTTTGTCATGTTTGGTATGTTTAAAATAGTAATGATGAATCCTCCTTACTGATAAAATTGGATTTCACATTACCTTTTTAGAAATGTCGCTTTTAAAAAATGGGCATTTCTCTGTGCTTATAACTCTTGTGCTTTGCAGCCTGTCTCCAATACACATCTAGCCTGGGTGACAGCTACACTTTGTGCATTCTCTCTAGACAGTCAAGGCACAGGGGGGACTGGGTGTGACAGAGGATACATCTGCATTCATCTGCATACTGATAGCCTTCCTGGGCTGTCAGAGGGAGAGGTGGTTCACACTTACATGTCAATAGGTTGTGTCCTGCCCCCACATGAAGGGATGATTTACTCCCTACTGATCGTATGAACCAGTGCTGGGCTGAAAGGAATTGTTGGGTTCCTTTGAAGTCACCCCTTAATCAAATACATTTTTGAGTATAAGTACTGGGTCTCTGACCCCATGTTTTTTAGTGACTGCGTGAGACTTGTAACCAGACGCTGTTGGCTCTACTAACTACACATTACCAGAGGACCACTGAGCTGCCAGGAGAAATTGCCATTTGGACTTCTTGCTTTGTTGTGCTGGCCTGCTGCCTGCTGGGCTGCGGGAGGGACAGTCACTCTGCAACTGGACTTATGTGCTGGCCTGCCCCTTGAAACCTGCTTGTGTGGCCCCAAGGGTTCTCCAAGGGCTTGTGTGCTTTCCCCCTGTTGAGTCTCAGGATAGCAAAAGACTGGACTGCTGGTGCCTTGCCCTCAGTATCAAACACATACTGCGTGATCACCCTGACGCAGCAGCACCACATAGCAACCCCTACCTGCATCCCACCATGTATTTGGGAACACTCCTGGAAGGCTTGCATGTGCTTCGGGGACTGGTGTGTCCCTCTCCAGTGTTGCCCAGGCTGCTGCAGCACCTCTCAGGACACTGCTTTGCCTGCAACCAAGGGTGGGCCAGGCACCTGAGGTCCGGTAGCCCAACTCAGCCCCTGGAGCAGCACCGTGTGAGACCAGCCCAGCAAGGCTGGGATTTGGAGAGGTGAACCCATTCACAAGGCCTGCAAGTATCTCTGCAGGTGGCTTCTGAGCCGGTCCAAAGGGCTTTTGTGACCTAGAGAGTCCCCGCTCTGCCACCACTACTGCATGCTGGACAGATGGTACTGTACCCTCCCCCAGTATCAGCATTGTGTTTTTGCGGGCAGCTGCATTGGACTTCATTGAACAAGGGGGGCCCAACACGGTCTCCCCATGAGATTCAACAGTGTGTGCCTTTCAACATCCTCTTTTTGTGGATATACCTTCGGGACACTGGTTCTTCAGTAGCAGTATGGGTGAGACCTCAACGGAGGCCCCCAAGTGCCAATAGGAACTTGCCTAATCCATGAAAACTTGGGATCACTGTATATTCCCTTGTAGCATACTGGGACTCTTCTACCCCATGCAACCTCTGGCCCTGTATCACAGCAGCAATGTAAATATTATTCTGCTTGTGTTAGCCTTGCCTATTCCATGACAATGACACATTTGGAAACATATTCAGGTAGTTGATGTCAGTTGGTCTGAAACATGCATAACCGCCCAGCCACCCATGTATGTTTATTGGTTGGTCTAGAAGTCACCATATTACAAGTGCTTCTATGCCCTATGTTTGGTGAATGATACTATATGAATGGGTATAGAATCATAGGTGCTCTGTGTTCTATGTGTCCATTGGTATTGGTGTGGTTTACCCTAACTCTTTTCCCCGCAATTGCTCTAATAGGGTTATAAGACTACCATAGTGACAAATTGTATCTAAAGTGATAGCTGTGCAATGTTTAACTCTGCATTTAGCATGATACCTTAATACTGCATTCCTTGAGAAGTACTAATGTTTCACCTGCATTTGGGGGACATATCTTGACAATTTGCAAAGTATTTATGATGCATGCCATTTTGGTCTGGTTTTACATACAATATACTATGGCCCTCATTCTGACCCTGGCGGTCTTTGACCGCCAGGGCGGAGGACCGCGGGAGCACCGCCGACAAGCCGGCGGTGCTTCAATGGGGATTCCGACCGCGGCGGTAAAGCCGCGGTCGGACCGGCACCACTGGCGGGGTCCCGCCAGTGTACCGCGGCCCCATTGAATCCTCCGCGGCGGCGCAGCTTGCTGCACCGCCGCGGGGATTCTGACCCCCCCTACCGCCATCCAGATCCCGGCGGTCGGACCGCCGAGATCCGGATGGCGGTAGGGGGGGTCGCGGGGCCCCTGGGGGCCCCTGCAGTGCCCATGCCACTGGCATGGGCATTGCAGGGGCCCCCGTAAGAGGTCCCCTAAATGTATTTCACTGTCTGCTGCGCAGACAGTGAAATACGCGACGGGTGCAACTGCACCCGTCGCACAGCTTCCACTCCGCCGGCTCGATTCCGAGCCGGCTTCATCGTGGAAGCCTCTTTCCCGCTGGGCTGGCTGGCGGTCTGAAGGAGACCGCCCGCCAGCCCAGCGGGAAAGTCAGAATTACCGCCGCGGTCTTTCGACCGCGGAACGGTAACCTGACGGCGGGACTTTGGCGGGCGGCCTCCGCCGCCCGCCAAGGTCAGAATGAGGGCCTATATGTTTTATATAATCCTGTGTGGAGTCTCTTTTGTGGTGTATTAATTGGGTTGCTGTGTGAGTGTTTCTCGCATACGTTTTTCACATTGCATCTGATGATAAGTCTGCCTGCTCTGCGGCAAGCTATCAGAGGGTGAGCTCAGGTTATTTTTGGTGTGTAACTGTCTTGCACTGACTAGAGGGATGGGTTCTGCCTGGCCTAGGTGCATACACTAGAAACGAGAAACCCCATTATTAACAGGAACCTAGAACTCATTCATGCTCAGAATTGGGTTTGTGTAATATTGTCACTCTCAGCCCTTTGTGAGATTTGAATTAGTAGAATCGACTGAATAATTCTGCAATATTGCACAAACGTAATCTAAGACCACAAGTCTTGGTTTAAAAGTACGAGTGTGCTTTATTTGTTATCATATTCTTACTTTAAGTAAGGCTGTTAAAATTGATCTTGCCATGTTTATCATTTCCATGGCCAGTCATTGAGGTATTGGAGATTTTCCAGGGGTCATTGTCCTTTTTGAACCAGAGATGCTCTGTGTGACAACTTATCAGGTTTAAGTTAAAGTTTGTTTTAATGAGAGTCATGTGTCCTTTAGCTCTGCTTGTAATGAGTTTGGATATCGAACATGTTTCTTCACTCCATTTCATTGTATCATTTGAGCAAGGATTCAAATACATATTTATTATTAAATGTGCTTGACCTGAATCAATTTTGTAGCTTAACTATTACTCCAAGTGTTCAGGGGATTCCAGAAATGTCCTCCTTAACTACAAGAATGATTTTACTTTTGGTTAGTGTTCTTCTTGCTGGCTATTAAAATGTTCAAAACCAGGTAGGTCAATGGGTTTTGTCTAGAATCCGAATATTATCATACCGAAATAAATAATACAGTGAGTTCTCCTGCAAGTTAATATTTTCTCTCCTTCTATACTCCATGATCAATTCCTCTGTTATGCCCAGTGATATTGTTTAGTTAGTCTAGTGAGTTCCAAGATTGAATCCTCGATTTAACATCCTTCTTCAAGTGCAGAGCTGTGGGTAACCAAGTCCAGCCTATCAGTTGACTCATATGTGGTTTGTCTGTCAAATTCCCATGGTGAAATCACCTTCTAGATAGTGTTATCGATAAATATGTGTTTGTACCAAAAGTAGATGATTGCAGCCCTGTGGCTGCTTTCAAAGCCACTATGGCCCTCATTCTGACCCTGGCGGTCTTTGACCGCCAGGGCGGAGGACCGCGGGAGCACCGCCGACAAGCCGGCGGTGCTTCAATGGGGATTCCGACCGCGGCGGTAAAGCCGCGGTCGGACCGGCACCACTGGCGGGGTCCCGCCAGTGTACCGCGGCCCCATTGAATCCTCCGCGGCGGCGCAGCTTGCTGCACCGCCGCGGGGATTCTGACCCCCCCTACCGCCATCCAGATCCCGGCGGTCGGACCGCCGAGATCCGGATGGCGGTAGGGGGGGTCGCGGGGCCCCTGGGGGCCCCTGCAGTGCCCATGCCACTGGCATGGGCATTGCAGGGGCCCCCGTAAGAGGGCCCCTACATGTATTTCACTGTCTGCTGCGCAGACAGTGAAATACGCGACGGGTGCAACTGCACCCGTCGCACAGCTTCCACTCCGCCGGCTCGATTCCGAGCCGGCTTCATCGTGGAAGCGTCTTTCCCGCTGGGCTGGCTGGCGGTCTGAACGAGACCGCCCGCCAGCCCAGCGGGAAAGTCAGAATTACCGCCGCGGTCTTTCGACCGCGGAACGGTAACCTGACGGCGGGACTTTGGCGGGCGGCCTCCGCCGCCCGCCAAGGTCAGAATGAGGGCCTATATGTTCAGTCGAATTCACTGGTTTCAGAGCATGTGGTGGTGTTACAAAAATAGAATACCTCTCAGGCTCCAGATTTGCTAATGTATGCCCGACTCTGCGAATTGATTCTTGTGTTCTAAAAATTGTTGTGCCTTCTCTTTTGGTGGCTAGGGTCAATTTGGTGCATTCGTGTTTTTTCACCATGAAGTGACTCGGCAAATGCGACACTGATGAGAGACACAATGCTACACTGATGAGAGACAAATTTGTGATGACGCTTAACTAGTGGATTGCCTGGTCAGTATCCAAAAATTCCGTCCTTTTAAAATATCAAAGGGTGCTTGTGAGGCATATTGTTGAGATAAGGAAATTGAGGTGTGCAGGAGCCCATGCTGTAGTTCAGAAAGTGAATGAGCAGTAAATACGTCCTTAAAAAATATTTTCATCTTGTCTCATTTCCAGCCAGCAATTAAAAGTCTGCCTAAGACAAATTACTTGGGCCTTGAGCTTTGGCTCTGATAGGGTGGCTTGCTCCTCAAAGAAGGCTCTCTATGCCGCTATCGTCTCCTGCACAATTAGGACAGTACAGTCTTACATTTTTTGGAATCTGCCTCATGGGGTATGTTGCTGTTGGCTTTTGCTAAGGCATAACATCTTGGCGAAATGGTACGGTACTTCCCCAATATGTAACTTATGCAATAACGGTCAACAGGATTTTAAGCATGTTTTATTTGTCTGTCTGGCACTCTAGCAGCACCGGAGGATCTGGTCGAGGCCAATTTGCAAACAATTGTCTATTTCCTCCTCTTCTCATTTTTTAAAATCACTTTATGCTCCACCCAATGACATTTTTCGTTATAACATTTTTAACTTTTTTAAGGGGTTCTTAAAACGATATTAATGAAATTCTAGTGGTTTGTTTGTAATGGATGTATAACTGCAATATGAATTGTAATTTTCTTTTTAAGTTGATTAAGTTTTCCCCTTCGACATTCATTTCATATGGTAATTATTGGCAGGTGTGGAGGTTATATTTTTTCTAATTAGCACCTGACCTATTGTGAACTATTTATCTTCCTTCTGATGTAATTTTCATTGATGGTTCCTGAAGGGAATATGTTGTAATGTTTGATCAGAAATAATGATTGCTTTTATGTTTTTAGATATCAGTTAGTTGGGGAATATGGTCTTAGTCTGTTTATACGTCTTTACTTATTTATTTGTATGTATTGGGTTTTATTTGTAGACCACTACGAGTTCCATAATATACTAATAAACTTGAACTTATCACATATGCAATGGTTCAAAGATAGGGGTCAAATGTTAGGTGTGTGTTGTGATTTGACTATTTGTATATGACAACATGTTTCTCTATTATTGTCATATCAAAGTAGAAATATATATTCTGGTTCTGTGTTGTATACATTTAATATCACATGGTATCTTCCCCTCTCCTTGTTCCCCTCCCTTCTTGAAGTATTAGCACATTCCAATGTCCAAAACAGTTCAACTGTCATCACTGCTAGGAGCTGATGTGGCTCTGATGTAGTGACTACTTTCTTATTAAGTTGTTTTTGTACTTGCTACGGAGTGTTTCTTCATAACACTGGAGGCAAATTTTGGGAAATCAGATCCAGCTGTGCAGGGGACAGCCGTACAACATCACTTCTGTCTTAATGTTTAAGCCACAACCTTGCACCATCAGCTGAGGCTTGTGCTGGCATGACAGTTACACTCAGTTTATGCTGTGAGGACTTGTGGGTACTTTACAAAGTTAGTAATCAGCCTGTTCATGTGTAGGAGGCTGCAGCTGACTATGTGAGTTCATAATTTCAAGGACATGTTAGACGTGAGGACCTCTCTATGATCCAGGGGTGTAACAAAGTCCCCCGCAATCCACGCAGTGCAGAAGGGTGGGGGTGACCTGCAGGAGGGCCCTCAGCACAGCACCTGACCTGAGTGAGTCTGGAGGGGGCCCCCTCCATGTTATGTGCCGGGGTCCCCCTCCAGTTTCATTATGCCACTGCTAAAATCCTCGTTTCCCGCTCGTTTTGCAGGTGAAGGTGGCTGTTGTGCTGATAGCACCCCACACTGTCAGAGGGAAGCTGAACTATCGCACCCATAAACAACTGTCATTGTACTGACAGCATTCATTGCAAAATGATTGCTGACACCACAATGACGGTATATTCTTCCTGGGCAAATGTGCCCATGTGTGCACATTGCAAGGGGAACTATACAGGTAGGTTTGTGCTATTGTGTGTGTGAGTCAGTACGTGTATGTGTGTGTGGATTGGCTGTTTGAGGAGGAGGGAGCTGGAGTGGGTGGTGTAGTTGTCTGTATGTGTGTCACTTCCATGTGAGACTGATGTTGTGTATATTGTGTTGCCATGTGACACATTTAGGTGAGTGTTTTTGTTGTGTGGCAGATGTCATGATGTGTGTAGTTGTGTGTGGGTGTTTGTGTAGCTGAGTGTGTAGTTGTGTTGTTTGTTGTGGTTGCATCGTGTGTGGGTGCAGTATCATTGGTGTGTGTGTATGTTGTGTCATGGATGTATGTCAGTGTGTTTTCAGCATGTACGGGTTGTGTTATGTTGGAATGACAATAGGTTATTGTGTGCATGTGGTGTGTTATGCAGTGTAGGGGTACACATAAGGCTAAGGGACAGTGTGTGTGTGCCACTTACCTCTATTCCATAGCCCTGGCCCTGGCCACTGTACGAAGTCCACTGGGCTCTGCCTCCATCTCCCTCCAACAGCAAGTCTTTACTATTTTATCCACTTGCAGAACTGTAACATCTAAATACGGTGGGCAGAACAGAGTTAGCCTGACAGTCTATTTGGGTCCACCATTGACTTGGATTTTCGGTAACACTGGCAAAACCCAAATTAGGCCCTCAACTTCTTAGCAACGTCTTCAGTATCCTTGGTAGTTGACTTGATGAACCAGGTGTCATTGGCATAAGACACCACCTGTAGCCCAAAAGGAATGAATAATCCTACCAAGGACGGAAAATACAGGCTAAAGATGGTAGGGCTTAAAGATGTACCTTCTGGTACCTGACATGGTAAGCAAAATGGATCCCTCTGGGATCTATCCTTGAGGGAGGACGATAGTAGTTTCAAAGCCCTACTTGTGACATCCAGTTCCTGACGGTGGTCGACCAGCAGAGATGGGGAGATGGTACCAAAGGCCGTGGACAGATCCAAAAGGATCAATGCCTTGCCTTGCCCCCCATCGACAGGCCACCTTATACTGTCAATGGCTGCCACCAATGCCATTTTGGTAACATTATATTTTTGGAATCCCCACTGTGACCAGTCTAGTCAGTTCTGTTCTCCACATACACCATTAAATAGCTGTTCATATGTTTTCCAAGATTTTAGTGGGAACTGGAAGTAAGGAGATGGGTCAGAATTTTTTAAGATCAGTGGGGTCCAAGTTAGACTTCTTCAGAAGAGGCTTCACCATTACTTCCTTCCAAGCTGGAGGGTAGCATCCAGAGGAGATAGCTTCATTCATTAGAGAAGCAAATGGATCGGCTACCAAACTAGCCACCCTATTGAGTATTTTACGAGTACTTAGTTCCAGAGAGGAACCTGAGAGTATTAAGAAGGTGCTATTCCACACATTCTGAAGTAAGAGGAAAAAATACTGATAGGGTGTTTTCCATTGGTTCCATACATTCAGAGGAGATAAAAGCCTCTGTCATCCAATCACAGCTAGAAAACATTGACCTCTCTGGAGTCGCTATTAATGCTTTGAGCTCATTGTAAATGTTTGTCACTTTTGGTTGAAAGATCTCAGTGAGCTGATTGATAACATGGTTCTTGAGAGGCTGCAACTATTGAGGAGACTGGAGGTGAGGATAATTGACTAGCTTGTAGCCTCAATTATTTTAGTACAGTAATTAGATTTTTCTTTTATGAGAGTTAGTTTATATTCTCTAGTCATCATCTTATAGGCAGACCTTCCCTGCTCATCATAGTTGTTCCTCCCGGACCATTCCTTGCGATCGCAAGCCTGCCTGTATACCCTCAATCTGTCTGTGAGCCAGGGGACAGGGAGACCTCCTCCTTTGCTCGATCTCCCATATGGGGGCTACCTTATCCACTGCCTCATCAAGCCAGGCATAACGATTCTCTGTGCCCCTGTCAGCATCCTACCCAGGTGGCCCGAGACCAGTAGTGAGAGATGCATGAATATCCTCAGTAAGTCAATGAGGATTGCCAATGACAGGGAGACATTAAGTTTATTTTGTTCATTTATGTATTTATTTATGTGCATTTATTATAGAGCAAATGTTAGAATTTGGGTTGTTAGTTGACTGGAGTGTGAGCCCCAGTCAAACAGCCACCACAATCCTTGTAAGGGTGATGCACAAGCCAACCCTAAAGTACCTGGCGCCCAACCCTCTGGTAGCTTGGCAAAAAGTTGTCAGGTTTAACTTAGAGACAATGTGTAGGGTATTTGTGCAACAATTTAAACTATAATAGAGTAAAAAAACACCATACAAAAAGGATCTCACACCAAGTTAGAAAAATAGTTTTTTTTTCATAAATAATACACAACCAAAACAACAAAAATACAATCCTAGACCCACAGATATTCAGTGAAATTATCACCAAGGAGCACAAAGAGCCAGATGTGGACATCTGTTGACCCGGGACCAAGACAAAATCACAGGTTCAGACCAAAAGCATGGAGCACTGGCTAGCTACAGGGATCTAGTTAGGCCCCCTGAACAAAGAACATTAAATCATGGTTTGCGGAGCATTGTGAGGACCTGTGTGGAAGAAGTGTCATGCAGTTGAAGCAATGTGTTGATTCAGAGTTGCGGCAAGGCTGTGGTGTGAAGTCCTTCATCCCAGTCTAGGATCCCAACAATGAGGCCTTTTGATGTGAAGTCTGGCGATGAGGATACGTCATACAGTTGGGGTGATGCGTCGGTTCTGAGGAACTGTGAGTCGGCAATCGATGAGGGATGTGAGGGCCTGCGCCATTATGGATGTGTTGCGCAGTGGCAGTTCTGATGTGCCTGTGGAGGGGATGCAGGTCTTTGCAACGGGTCCAATCCAAATACCAGCAGAAATGTGTCAGTTCTGCTCAGAGATATGCTGGGAGTAGAGGAGATGCGTTGGTTCAGCTGAATCCACAGACACTGGCAGAGCACCTTAGGCCCACCTCCAAGGGTCTAGGACTTGGGTGGCACCACTTGGCAGAGTAGACTCACCAAAGGCAGTGGCCAGGTGCTGAGGTTGAGGTTTATGGAGCCTTTAGTCCCTGAGGCTCAAGTCAGGAGGTCAACCAATGAGCCCTTGTAGTCACTCTGGTGGTCCTGGTGTCAACAGATGCGGTTCCAGTCCTTTTCACTGAGGTAGGAGGGCAGCAGGAAGCAGGTCAGCACAGCAGGGCAGTAGTCCTTCAGAGCAGCAGTCCAGCAGAGTGGCAGTCCTTTCTGGAACACAACAGTCCTTCTTCCTGGTAGCGTATCTACAGTCCCAGAAGTGTACTGACGAGTTGGTGTCTGAGGTGGCTGATGCTTATTTGTAGACCTTGGTGTTCTCCTTCTGGAATGTGGGAGAAGCTTCTACAGAGTGGCTTTGAAGTGCATGGAACTTCTTGACTATCTGCCCTGAGTCCAAGCTGGCTACATTGACAATGTGGAGGCGATAGGTCTTTTATGTGAATTGCAAAGCACCACCTAATCAGTTGCAAGTGGGACTGTGCTCAGCTTTGCCCTCCCATCCTGCCAACAGATGGCTCATTCAGGCACACCTAATCTCTCTATTGAGTTAATACCTCGGAGGAATTCACAAGTCTAGATGTCAGTTACACTCAGTCATGTGACCCAAGACAGGCTACAGGTGCAAGAGGGATACGGGCAGGAAAATGCCAACTTTGTAAAAGTGACATTTCCAAAATTGTAATCAAAAACTTTTACCACTAAATAGGGTTTTTCATTACAATTAAGGGTGGGCAGAACTTGTGGAGTTACAGAAAAACTCGGTGAGATTCCACAGAATACCATTAATGGGCTGAAAATATGTGGCTCATGCTAATTGTGCTGCAATTTAGTGTTGGTAATATGAGCAGTGCTGAAAATAAGTGCACATGGCACCATGTGTTGGGCAAGTGTGCATGGCCATTCAAGTTGATTTTGCTGCCGCTCGAGTACAAAATCTACTTGAGTGACAGCAAATCTACTTGAATGGAAGCTTCCTGACCACGTACGCTTGTGAACGCCGATGACTGCCTACATTAGGTAATCATGCTAAGGGATACCAAATTTCACTTGGACTCGACAACTCACATTTTCTGAGCCTTGCGGGAGAAAAATTCTGCCTCACGGAGATTGGTGCAATTTGACCATAACTGCATTAACGTGGAGTGGCCAAAGTTTCACCAATTATATAGGCAGAATGAATATTTTGCCCACCCCTAGTTATGATTCCAAAGACACCCAACATGAAATAGCTACCTGCTCCCAATTGGAAATTACAGTTTGTTAAGTGTAATAAGGAAGTCCCAATATTATCCTAAGGCAGGGAATGGCCTAACAGTAATAAAAAAAAAAGAATTGGGAGTTTTTCACTACCAGGACATATGAAACTTAAAATTACATGTTTAACCTTTTAATAACACAGCACTTTGCCCTATCGGATACCTACAGTCTACCTTAGTGGGTACTTGTATGTATTAAAAGGGGGCCGTGTGTGGTGGTTGGTCATGCTTGTAGAGCTAAGACTCCTTCTTCTGCTGATCTGCACAAGTGTTTACTGCAAGGAGCCCTGTACTGTTTTGCCACAGTTAAAGATACCTGCCACTGGACTTGCCATTGCTTAAGATAGCCGCCGAGGGAGCCCCCAGTGCCGCTGAAGACCACATTATCCACAATCCCATTAGTGGAAAGCACCTGTGCCTAATCCCCTTTGTGCTATTTGTGGCATGCTGCCCCATCTAATCCATCTTTGGTGCTCTCGCATAAGTATCTTTCTCCTGCCCCTAGGCAGTATCCTATTGTCGATTCTGCTCATTGTCATGCTCGCCCCTGTTATGTGGAGACTGGGTGTTAATCGCCAGGGTCTTACAAGGTTAGTGGACAACCAAGCAACAAGAGATTTTCGTTTGCCTCCCAGGCACGCCAATGGATGTGCAGTCTAACATGCATTGTACTCTAATAATTGTGGGTTGAATACACCTAATATTGTTGTGATTGTCGGTGTCCCCAATTTAGCTATTTCATCACATAATGAAGGAGAAGAATCCATTAAAAATAAGGTGACACATTCGGTACGTCATGTTAGAGGCTGTCATTCAGTCATTCATGATTACATAATTAGGGCCTTTAGGACAAAAAAACCCTCATTCAAACTATGACATAATTGAATTAACTCTCAGGGATAAGGGCATGTGACGCTAGAATTTGTACTCCTATTTATTTAAGTATCCAATTTAAGTATTCTAGGCCTTGACATTACTCTGAGATGCAGCCTTTATCACATCTAGCGAGACGTTCTTCATGTTTAAGTGCCAATGATTGATTCAGAGAGATAGTAGATCTTTCTTTAGATCTTCCTTTGCCCTTTCTACTGACTTCCACCCTTTCCCCTTTAGCTGTAGCCGGAGGTGATTCTGTTATCTCAAATAGCCTGCCTGTGTGTATCTGAACCTTTGCCTGTTTCTGTTTCCAATCTTACATCCATACTTGACTCCATTTTTTCATGGTCTCACTATTTCTGACTGCTTTTTATTTTATCCAATGATATTTCGAAGTATGAAGCCATCCAGGCTGCTGCTTTTCCCTTGTCAACAGTGACATCACAACACACTGGGTTGCTACTTATTTCCTGGAACGTAGAGGCCTTGAGGTCTAAGGTATTTCTTCCTCATTGTGGCCAGTTTTGGCTGATTATGACATCTGACTCTTTCAAAAGACATGGGTCCTTGACACATTTCGTAGGTTGAGATATCATAACTTTTGCATACTCGCTCTGTCTCGCCAGAGGGATAGATCATTGGGAATCTTGACTACTTGAGTTAAAATATCATTAAATTGTCGTATTCAACAACTTAACATTGATTCCCCTAATATTTTGGGAATTCAGCTTAACTTTGGGCCCGATTCAGGAATAATCATCATCAGTGTTTATGCAAGAGGGGTCAGAGGAGGTATGGCATCTTGTACTCTTCACATACTCAAACATTTTCTTGAGCAGAGTCCTCTGCATTTCCATGTTACTGTGGTTGGTGACTTTAATGTTATCTTTGAGCCCCTTGATTTGGATGACTGTATATAACTCAAGAGGAGGAGACTGTGTGGTCTGTCCCTTCTCTGAATATTGCACCTATTAATAGGTGGTCACAGGCATCCGCCCAACTAAAAGCTTTAACTATTGAGTTTGGGATAAAGGCCCGTAATGGAAGGACAAACTCTGATCTAAAAGGGATGTCACGTGTACAACAAAGTTGATCACACAAGTAGAATAGACTATTGCTTAGTCGATCTAACATTGTAGCCAATTGATATTGACATGACAGTAGTAGAGAGAACAGAGAGTGATCACAATCCTCTCTATGTGTCCACACAAGCATTATGGAGTAAGATTCTTACAGAGTAAGGCCCTAATACATATACCAGGGACATAATTTTGACTAACAACAAATATCATTTTAAATGGCACCAAGTGGCTGCCCCTCCTGATATAGTATCTGCAGTGAACACTGATCTTAAATCTTTCCTTCAGCCTATAGAGGAGGATCACACCATCATCAATGATCATTTGATATAATCTCATATTGATTTATTTGAGAGAGTAGCAGTGCATTTTCTTACTACTAATAAACAGGGAAGTAATAAACCTAGAGGGAAACATTCCTGGTTTACCAAGGAATGTTGCACATTAAATTCCTCGTTAATCAAAGCAATTAAATCTAAGAACACGGCTTGAATTTCTACACATAAGAACTCTTATAAGGTGGTCATTCTTAAAGCCAAACAGCATTGGGACGAACAGAGGTGGGGAGCTTTAAAGGATACATCTGCAGCCAAAAAACATTCTAAATTTTAGTCTTTTGGTCATTGGATGCACTGCCATTAGCGCTTTAGACGTTCCTTATAACATCGCCCCTGTAGACTGGGTAGATTACTTTATTCAACTGTATTCAGCTCATTCTATTAGCCTGGCTTAGAAACAGCATTTTGATTCATCTGTTTAGCCCAGTCCTTCTTCCACCCAAGTGTTTGCAATTTCCGATGTTACTCAATCACTTGATTTCATTAAGCTTGGTAGGGCCTTTGCCCCAGGTGGCGTACTGGCTGACCTGTTTTTAACTGACAGGGAGACTTGGCCTAGTTATATCCATGCAATAGCTAATAGTATAGCCGTAGGGGCCCCATTCCCTGAAACTTGGAAGGGCACCATTGTTGTACCAATAAACAAAAAAGGTGACAGGATCCTACTGAGCAACTATAGGCTAACTAGCCTGTTAAATTGTGTGCAGAAAGTCTTTTGTGGATGTGTCTTGGGGAAAATCCAGGACTGGATCTCAGATCATCCTTAGCGAATCTCATGCTGGATTCCTCATGAAGATTTCCACCATAGATCAGCACAATTGTCAAGGGCAACTTTTATGTAGCCATAATAGACTTAAAGTCAGCTTTTGACCTAGTCCCTCGAGGTGGTCTATGGAAGGCTCTTTTGGACATGGTAATGCCCCCTCACATTATTTCACTACTCGTACGCCTAAATGATTGTAACTATAGATGTGCATCAGGGTTGTGTACTGGAACCCACCTTTTTTTCATTATTTTAAATGACATAGGGCCTCATTATGAGTTGGGCGGGCGGCAGAGGCTGCCCGCCAAACTCTTCCTGTCATCAGGCCCGCTTGTGCGGCCTGATCCCTGCTGGCCCTATTAGGAGTTCACTGCAGGGGCAGCGGGAGGAAACAGAGTTTCTGCCCACCGGCCCTGCGGTGAACAGGACCTTAACATTGCAGCCGGCTCCTAATGGAGCCGGCTGCAATGTGGTGGTGCAGTGGGTGCAGCAGCACCCGTCATTCTTTCCAGTGCCCGTAATTCAGGCAGAGGAGTGTGTGGCGGGGCTGTGCATGGGGGCCCCTGCATTGCCCATGCCGAGTGTGTAGGCAGTGCAGGAGCCCTCCGCGTCTCCCATTCAGCCAGCCTTTCCATGGCAGTGCAAACTGCCATGGACAGGCTGGCGGATGGGGACTTGTAATCCTGCAGCGCTACCCTGGTGGATTACAACTACCGGGACCACCAGCCTGACAGTGTTGGCGGGTGGACTGTGGCAGCTCTGCCACAGACATATTGTCGCAGTTGGACCGCTACTTTGGCGGCTGTCTGACGGCGACCGTGACCCTGGAAGTCTATTTACTGCCAGTCATAATGTGGCCCATTGTTCCCTTCCTGACTCAGGTAAATATGGATGCCCCGCTTTTGGCAAAAACTAAAATTCTGATCCTTTTATTTATGGACAACACTCTGTTGATCTCCAAGACACTGAGTGGACTGCAGAAACTCTTGACACGCTTTGATGAGTTTTGTCTTGCCTGTGGCTTGGAGATTAACACATCTAAAACTAAATTAATGTTGTTTAACCCCCACAAATCATTCAAAGGGAATATTGCCTTGGCAGGAATTCCTCTCGAGTTAGGGAATTCTTTTACTTATTTAGGCGTGACATCTTGGGAAGTATGACTTAGAAACCACACATTATTAAAGTGCCCATTAAACAAAAACAGATTTCTGGTGCCTTAAGTAAGGATTACTCCACTTCATATTCAAAACCAATTCAACCGGCCCTCCAAATCTATGATGACAAGGCCTCCGGTTCCTCCCCCTATTGTGCGGAACTGTTGGGGTTTTCTAATATTGAGGAGTTATCCAAAGTAGCAAACAAATTTGTGAGGAGCTTAGTTTCTCTTCCATTGATTACCCTGTTGTATCCACATTTTATGAATTGTGGGCATCAAGGGGTTGGAGCGTAAAACAAGATTGCATCCTCTCCTGTTCTAGTGGCAGCTATGGACTCCTTCTGTGTTAGCTCATTATGTAGGAGCACTCCAAGATGTGCTAAAAGATGACCTCTTGAGTAAAGTTCTCTGGTTCAGGAGCATCAAATACATTTTGTATTCTCTTGGGCTGTCAGAGTTTTGGGATCACAGAGAGGGTACTAATTTTCCATCCAAGGATGATTTAAAAAAGCTCTACTGCATGGTTGTTGCTACTAATGAACTGCAAAGTGCTACTTTTTCCAAGTTATCATGTGATTTTATTGATTTTAAATGTAAGAGTGTATACCTTGCATTTTGGGACCAGATTTGGGTACCCAAGGACAGGACACTCTTTTTCCAGTTTCAAGTGGGTGCTTTACTGTTAAAACCGTCTACTTCTAAATGGTCAAGTGGGAGATCAATTGCATGTACAGCATGTAATTTCCATACTGAGAGTCTTTCCCATGTTTTGTTTGTGTGTTCAGTTTATGCATCTCCTAGTAGACAGTGGCTAGCTACAGCATGCAGATTTCTAGGTGTCTACAGCCCCTAAGTGGCCCTTTGCATTCTTTGGAATGATACTTGAATGGTCCTAGGCATTGCTTGGTGCCATGTGGCTTCTTAGGAGAACAATTCTCCCCTCTTTACAGAAAGCCTGAAGTTGTTGGTTAGCCTAATTGTTGCATTTTTGATTACTCATTGTTGGACCTGGCTTTTTGACAGGGACATCCCCAAACTTTTTGCCTCCTTCCTCCTATTTTTTCTGACCTGTTGTTGTTGGCTTTTGACCTCTGAGCACTTTACCACTGCTAACCAGTGCTAAAGTGCCTATGCTCTCTGTGTAAATTGTACTATTGATTGGTTTATCCATGATTGACTATTTAATTTACCTGTAAGTCCCTATTAGAGTGCACTACATGTGCCTAGGGCATGTAGATTAAATGCTACTAGTGGGCCTGCAGCACTGGTTGTGCCACCCACCTCAGTAGCCCCTTAACCTTGTCTCAGGTCTGCCATTGCAAGGCCTGTGTGTGCAGTTTCACTGCCACTTCGACTTGGCATTTAAAAGTACTTGCCAAGCCTAGAACTCCCCTTTTTCTACATATAAGTCATCCCTAATGTGTGCCCTAGGTAACCCCTAGAGCAGGGTGCTGTGTAGGTAAAAGGCAGGACATGTACCTGTGTAGTTATATGTCCTGGTAGTGTAAAACTCCTAAATTCGTTTTTACACTACTGTGAGGCCTGCTCCCTTCATAGGCTAACATTGGGGCTGCCCTCATACACTGTTGAAGTGGCAGCTGCTGATCTGAAAGGAGCAGGAAGGTCATATTTAGTATGGCCAGAATGGTAATCTAAAATCCTGCTGACTGGTGAAGTCGGATTTAATATTACTATTCTAGAAATGCCACTTTTAGAAAGTGAGCATTTCTTTGCACTAAAAACTTGTTGTGCCCTTCAATCCACGTCTGGCTAGGTTTAGTTGACAGCTCCTTGTGCATTCACTCAGACACACCCCAAACACAGGGTACTCAGCCTCACTTGCATACATCTGCATTTTGAATGGGTCTTCCTGGGCTGGGAGGGTGGAGGGCCTGCCCTCACACAAAGGACTGCCACACCCCCTACTGGGACTCTGGCAGACAGGATTGAGCTGAAAGGGAACTTGGTGCATTTCTTAGAGACTCTTTGAAATCACCCCCACTTCAAAGGCACAACTTAGTATAAAACAGGGCCTCTGCCCTACCTCATCAGACACTTGCTGGAGAAGAAACCTGAACCAGAAACTACATCCTGCCAAGAAGAACTGCCTGGCTGCTCAAAGGACTCACCTGTCTGCTTTCTCCAAAGGACTGCTGTCTTGCTGTTGCCCTGCTGCCTTGCTGAACTCTTGTCTGGCTGTGAAAGTGCTCTCCAAGGGCTTGGATAGAGCTTGCCTCCTGTTCCTTGAAGTCTCAGGACCAAAAAGACTTCTGCCTTTCACGTGGACGCTCCGTGCGCCGAAAATTTCGACGCACAGCTTGTTTCGCGGCGAGAAAAACGCCGCACACCGACGCTGATCAACGCGACGCCCTCGGGACGATCGAGACTTCGACGCACAACCTCGCAAGGACAAAGCCGCCCGACTTCCAAGGAGAAATCGACGCGACGCCTACCGTGAGTGCGAAACTTTGACGCACGGCCTCGCAAGGACAACGCCGCCCGACTTCCAAGGAGAAATCGACGCGACGCCTGCCGTGAGACCAAAATTTCGATGCACGGCCTCGCAAGGAAAACGACGCCCGACTTCCAAGGAGAAATCGACGCGACGCCTACCGTGAGATCGAAACTTCGACGCGCAGCCCCGCAGAACGACGCGCAGCCGGAAAATAAGCAGGAGAATCCACGCACAGACCCGGGACATCTGGTAATCCCCGCGATCCACAAAAAGAGACTGTCTGCGCGCCGGAAAACGACGCCCGACTTCCCCGCGTGGAAAAGAACGACGCAAGTCTGTGTGTGCTGAGCGGAAAACGACGCACACACCCCTTTTTCCACGCATCTCTTCTCCTGTGGCCCTCTGAGGAGATTTCCCACCAGAAACCAGGTACTCTGTGCTTGAAAGACACTTTATTGCTTTTTAAAGACTTAAAGACTCTTAATATCACTTTTCAGTGATATCTTTACAAATTCGTATTGCAACTTTGATCGTTTTGACCTACAATTATCCAGATAAATATTCTATATTTTTCTAAACACTGTGTGGTGTATTTTTGTGGTGTTATACGATGGTGTTGTATGATTTATTGCACAAATGCTTTACACATTGCCTTCTAAGTTAAGCCTGACTGCTCGTGCCAAGCTACCGGAGGGTGAGCACAGGCTGATTTTGGATTGTGTGTGACTTACCCTGACTAGAGTGAGGGTTCTTGCTTGGACAGAGGACAACCTAACTGCCAACCAAAAACCCCATTTCTAACATTGGTGATCAGCGGTGAGGATAGGACTTGTGTTTGTGCAGTGACATACAGTAGCTAAGTATTTCACTACCTACCCACAGTTGAAGGTCAACTTGATTTTTTATCTCTTTTTTGACTTTTGGTCTCTGATGTCCTCCTGGATATACTATTGATATTTTGGACTTTGGATTTTGGTTTTTGCTGGTAAGATCCTATCAGAATGGGATCGCTTACCTACTTATTCTTTTTGCCTACTGACCACCTCACTAAGGCTGACCTAAGGAAGCTTTGCAGAGAATGTGGCCTTCCTGTAGCAAAGAGATCTACTAAAGCAGAGATGCTACGTGCCTACATAGTCTGGGAGGAAGACAGATGGGCAGAGAGAGAGGCAGCAAGAAACCAAATGACTAAGTACCCCTCAGAGGAGGAGGAGGACGACTCAGATGAGGAAAGAGACCCAGTGAAAAAAGAATGGCTCATGGCTCAAGCACGGTGGATGGAAGAGCTAGATGAGTTTATTGAAAGGGCTGAGGCAGCAAGTCTCTTAGCCCTGGAAGAAGAAAAGATTGCAGCTCAAGAGCTGAGCTGTAAAGAGCTGAAACTGGAGGCCGGAAGGGCTGAGTCCAGTTCAGATGGTGGCAGCAAAAATCTTGCATCTAGTACTGCTGAAGAAGGGCACAAGCCCAGAGATGTGGTACCCAACTTGAAGAAGAGAGTTGACACACCCCAGGCGGTTCAAGGGTATGAGGTAGTTCCCGTTATGCACAGGGTCCCTGAGAAGGATTGGGGAACTGGCACAGGGAGTCATATTCCTACTGGGGGGAGGGACACTTTACTGACTCTAGCAGAGAGTGACAGAGAAAAGGGTTCCCCCCTGGTGGACGTCCTGGATATAGAGTGTAGAGACATCCCAGAAGAGTTTGGGTTGAGTGTCAGGGACAGTCAGATACTGTCTCACCAGTCTCAGGAGGGTGAAGTAGAGTGCTTTTCCAAGGTTGAGTTACTAGGTGGTTGGGTGAAGGGTACTGTGGTTAATACATGTGAAGGGCAGAGTGATGTAATTGCTGGAGAGCATATGTCTGGTCCTTATTTTCCAGAGCTACGCCAACACCAGGTGGAGTGTGAGTTCTCTGACCCCAGGGAACTTACAGTGGAGGCAGACTTTTGGGTGAGTACCAGAGAGTCTGAAGAGGCATTTGGGGGTGCTCCTGAAGGGAGTGGTCTAGGTGGTTCCCGACCAAGTGAGGTGGGAAAGGATTGTAGTGTCCCAGGTAGGTCTCAGAGCCTAACCTGTACCGTAGGGCCACCTTTTGAGGGAAGCCCCGCAGTGGCAGAAGAACTTGGGGGGATGACTGTAGACAGCATCCCAACAGTTCTGGTGTCTGGCAGTACCACTCCTAGTGAGGGGGTGCAGAAGTCCAGACATAGGGTTGAGAGGGGGTGGCAGACCCCAGTGGAGGATCTTGAAAGTCAGGGGTCAGCTCTGAGAGCAGAGCCCCCCAGGAATGACCCAGGTGAGACCGTTTCTGGTTTGGGGGAAACCCAGACTCTGCCGGATGGGCAGAGGTCGGGAGACCTGCGCCAACCAGACTCTTGTGTGGCCCTTGGGGACGGCGTGTCCCTTGTGGGGGGTGAGAGTGCCCCCCAGGAAGTCCTGGCATGCCAGGCAAGGATTCAACCTCAGGGTGGTGACTCTGGGTTGGATAACCGGGTTCAGAGGTTAAACTTTGACCTGGTGGGGGGTAGATGTGCCCCCCAGAAAGTCCTGGAATGCCAGGCAATGGCTCAACCTCAGGGTGGTGACTCTGGGTTGGCTTACCAGGTGAAGAGGTCAAACTCTGACCTGGTGGGGGGTAGGTGTGCCCCCCAGAAAGTCCTGGCGTGCCAGGCAGTTGTCCAACCTCAGGGTGTCGACTCTGGGTTGGATGGCCAGGTTCAGAGGTTAAACTCTGACCTGGTGGGAGGTAGGTGTGCCTCCCAGAAAGTCCTGGGGTGCCAGGCAATTGCCCAACCTCAGGGTGGTGACTCTGGGTTGGCTAACCCGGTTCAGAGGTCAAACTCTGACCTGGTGGGGGGTAGGTGTGCCCCCCAGAAAGTCCTGGTATACCAGGCAATGGTTCAACCTCAGGGTGGTGACCCTGGGTTGGAGAACCAGGCTCAGAGGTTAAACTCTGACCTGGTGGGAGGTAGGTGTGCCTCCCTGAAAGTCCTGGCCTGCCAGGCAATGGTTCAACCTCAGGGTGGTGACTCTGGGTTGGATATCCAGGTTCAGAGGTTAACCTCTGACCTGGTGGGGGGTAGGTGTGCCCCCCAGAAAGCCCTGGTGTACCAGGCAGTTGTCCAACCTCAGGATGGTGACCCTAGGTTGGAGAACCAGGTTCAGAGGTTAAACTCTGACCTGGTGGAGGGTCAGTGTGCCCTCCAGGAAGTCCTGGCGTGCCAGGCGATTGTTCTACTTCAGGGTGGTAACTCTGAGTTGAATGGCCCAGTTCAGAGGTTAAACTCTGACCTGGTGGAGGGTCAGTGTGCCCTCCAGAAAGTCCTGGCGTGCCAGGCAATTGTTCAACCTCAGAGTGCTGACTCTGGGTTGGATACCCAGGTTCAGAGGTTAAACTCTGACCTGGTGGGAGGTAGGTGTGCCTCCCAAGAAAGCCTGCTGTGCCAGGCAATTGTCCAACCTCAGGGTGTTGACTCTGGGTTGGATGACCAGGTTCAGAGGTTAAACTCTGACCTGGTGGGGGGTAGGTGTGCCCCCCAGAAAGTCCTGGCGTGCCAGGCAATTGCCCAACCTCAGGGTGGTGACCCTGGGTTGGGGAACCAGGCTCAGAGGTTAAACTCTGACCTGGTGGGAGGTAGGTGTGCCTCCCAGAAAGTCCTGGTGCGCCAGGCAACTGTTCAACTTCAGTGTGGTGACTCTGAGTTGAATGGTCAGGTGCAGAGGTTAAACTCTGACCTGGTGGAGGGTCAGTGTGCCCTCCAGGAAGTCCTGGTGTGCCAGGCAATTGTTCAACTTCAGGGTGGTGACTCTGAGTTGAATGGTCAGGTGCAGAGGTTAAACTCTGACCTGGTGGAGGGTCAGTGTGCCCTCCAGGAAGTCCTGGCGTGCCAGGCAATTGTTCAACTTCAGGGTGGTGACTCTGAGTTGAATGGGCAGGTGCAGAGGTTAAACTCTGACCTGGTGGGGGGTAGGCGTGCCCCCCAGGAAGTCCTGGTTTGCCAGGCGGTGATCCAGTCTGAGGGTACAGACCCTGGGCTGGAAGACCAGGTTCAGGGTGTCCCCCTGGACCTGGAGGGAGGGGCTACTGATAACAGTGCCCCTACCATGTTGTCTTCTGAGGAGGCCACTCCTAGTTGGAGGGTGCTGGACCCCAGAAGGGAGGGCAGGGGGAGGGAAGCCTCACCCCGGGCCCTAGTCCCACCTGAAGGTACAGACCCCAGGTTGGAGGGCCAGTGGCAGGTTAACAGCCCTGCACTGGTGGAGGAATGGTACAGGGCGACTTCTGTAAGCCCCCTGGCCATGTTGGACTCTGGGGGTACCGCTCCAGGAAGGAGGGTACAAAGCCCCAGAGGGGAGGACCAGGTTCAGGCTGTCATCCCTGACCTGGTGGAAGGGAGAGTGGTTAAAGGGTGCCCAGCACCTGGGGCTACCGCCCCCCACTCTCCACAGCCACAGTGGTTGGAGAGCTTTGAGAGGCCTGGGGCCTGGCTCTCATCCCTGGCAGCTGTCAGTAATCACTGTGGCTTGCTGTCCGGGTGGACAGAGTTATCCCTGGGGAGGGGACAAGTGTCACACCCCAGGGGTAGAGTGGGCAACACCACTATGTTGGTCATGGGGGTACTATCCTGCTCCTGGGATACATCTGTGAGCAAAGTAAGGTTAGGTACTGCACAGATGGGATCCGCAGGAAAGGAGAAAGGTTCCCCATGGATGGGCTTAGTGGGCCCTGAGAGTATGGACAGAGGGATCCAATTGGAGTCAGGAAGGCGAAGAACTGGAGCATGCCCCTGCTGTTGTGGGCCTGGGTCCTTGTTCTGTCGCCTCAAACAGGGAAGTACATCAGGATAGTGATTGTTCTCCCCTGGCTTTAGGCTGGTGGGGGGTCATGTTGGACCTGGCTTTTTGACAGGGACATCCCCAAACTTTTTGCCTCCTTCCTCCTATTTTTTCTGACCTGTTGTTGTTGGCTTTTGACCTCTGAGCACTTTACCACTGCTAACCAGTGCTAAAGTGCCTATGCTCTCTGTGTAAATTGTACTATTGATTGGTTTATCCATGATTGACTATTTAATTTACCTGTAAGTCCCTATTAGAGTGCACTACATGTGCCTAAGGCATGTAGATTAAATGCTACTAGTGGGCCTGCAGCACTGGTTGTGCCACCCACCTCAGTAGCCCCTTAACCTTGTCTCAGGTCTGCCATTGCAAGGCCTGTGTGTGCAGTTTCACTGCCACTTCGACTTGGCATTTAAAAGTACTTGCCAAGCCTAGAACTCCCCTTTTTCTACATATAAGTCATCCCTAATGTGTGCCCTAGGTATCCCCTAGAGCAGGGTGCTGTGTAGGTAAAAGGCAGGACATGTACCTGTGTAGTTATATGTCCTGGTAGTGTAAAACTCCTAAATTCGTTTTTACACTACTGTGAGGCCTGCTCCCTTCATAGGCTAACATTGGGGCTGCCCTCATACACTGTTGAAGTGGCAGCTGCTGATCTGAAAGGAGCAGGAAGGTCATATTTAGTATGGCCAGAATGGTAATCTAAAATCCTGCTGACTGGTGAAGTCGGATTTAATATTACTATTCTAGAAATGCCACTTTTAGAAAGTGAGCATTTCTTTGCACTAAAAACTTGTTGTGCCCTTCAATCCACGTCTGGCTAGGTTTAGTTGACAGCTCCTTGTGCATTCACTCAGACAGACCCCAAACACAGGGTACTCAGCCTCACTTGCATACATCTGCATTTTGAATGGGTCTTCCTGGGCTGGGAGGGTGGAGGGCCTGCCCTCACACAAAGGACTGCCACACCCCCTACTGGGACTCTGGCAGACAGGATTGAGCTGAAAGGGAACTTGGTGCATTTCTTAGAGACTCTTTGAAATCACCCCCACTTCAAAGGCACAACTTAGTATAAAACAGGGCCTCTGCCCTACCTCATCAGACACTTGCTGGAGAAGAAACCTGAACCAGAAACTACATCCTGCCAAGAAGAACTGCCTGGCTGCTCAAAGGACTCACCTGTCTGCTTTCTCCAAAGGACTGCTGTCTTGCTGTTGCCCTGCTGCCTTGCTGAACTCTTGTCTGGCTGTGAAAGTGCTCTCCAAGGGCTTGGATAGAGCTTGCCTCCTGTTCCTTGAAGTCTCAGGACCAAAAAGACTTCTGCCTTTCATGTGGACGCTCCGTGCGCCGAAAATTTCGACGCACAGCTTGTTTCGCGGCGAGAAAAACGCCGCACACCGACGCTGATCAACGCGACGCCCTCGGGACGATCGAGACTTCGACGCACAACCTCGCAAGGACAAAGCCGCCCGACTTCCAAGGAGAAATCGACGCGACGCCTACCGTGAGTGCGAAACTTTGACGCACGGCCTCGCAAGGACAACGCCGCCCGACTTCCAAGGAGAAATCGACGCGACGCCTGCCGTGAGACCAAAATTTCGACGCACGGCCTCGCAAGGAAAACGACGCCCGACTTCCAAGGAGAAATCGACGCGACGCCTACCGTGAGATCGAAACTTCGACGCGCAGCCCCGCAGAACGACGCGCAGCCGGAAAATAAGCAGGAGAATCCACGCACAGACCCGGGACATCTGGTAATCCCCGCGATCCACAAAAAGAGACTGTCTGCGCGCCGGAAAACGACGCCCGACTTCCCCGCGTGGAAAAGAACGACGCAAGTCTGTGTGTGCTGAGCGGAAAACGACGCACACACCCCTTTTTCCACGCATCTCTTCTCCTGTGGCCCTCTGAGGAGATTTCCCACCAGAAACCAGGTACTCTGTGCTTGAAAGACACTTTATTGCTTTTTAAAGACTTAAAGACTCTTAATATCACTTTTCAGTGATATCTTTACAAATTCGTATTGCAACTTTGATCGTTTTGACCTACAATTATCCAGATAAATATTCTATATTTTTCTAAACACTGTGTGGTGTATTTTTGTGGTGTTATACGATGGTGTTGTATGATTTATTGCACAAATGCTTTACACATTGCCTTCTAAGTTAAGCCTGACTGCTCGTGCCAAGCTACCGGAGGGTGAGCACAGGCTGATTTTGGATTGTGTGTGACTTACCCTGACTAGAGTGAGGGTTCTTGCTTGGACAGAGGACAACCTAACTGCCAACCAAAAACCCCATTTCTAACACTCATGTACTGTAATTTTATATTTATTTAAAGCAATAGTATTAATTGCACCTTTTGCAAAAACACTTCATCACATGGTGTGTAACTTGGTTATAGGCTATAGGTCTTGATTTTATTGTCTATGTTTCATTGTCTGCATTGGATTGCAGTTACATTTATTTTTATGTTCTGTTTGTCTGTTTCTACTTATATGGCAATGGAGGCCGAAATAAAGTTTTAAAATACATAATAAAAGGAGAGTTTAAAGCTTGGCATAGGGTTTAATTGTCATGTCAACATGATAGTTTAGACAGGTGAGAGAAAACATGATGATGGATTTTGTGGGCGGTGTTACTTTCATTTAAAATATTACCTGCAACGTGTCAGTCTTCCAACTCAAGAAGTTCCTGGGAGAGAATATTTCATCGGAAAACCTGTTAGAAAACCTTTTAAGACTTTCTTAGTGTTGTCCAATGAAGATCAGAGGTTTGGAGTACGGATAGATCGATGGAAAGCCTGAGGCCTAGCCAGACCGTCAACATGAGCAGTCATCTCGAAGCTCAAGCCTATGATAAACCAGATGTGGCATCATTGGCTATTCTGTGCAACTTTGGCATCCGCAGGAGGACTGAATCCAGCAAATGTAAGGGCAGCAGTGAGACTCATAACACGGATGTGTTCAAGTCCCATTTATTGGTGCACCTTAAGATCATATAATGTTCTCAATTTTGTTTTCTTGTTTGTAGGGAACCAACTGTAGAGCGAGTAGTAGCTCATAGGCTTAAAGGGAAAATTCTGTGCTAGAGAATGCGTTTGCATATCTCGTCCACAAGCAAAAATGTTTAAATGGGAGGTTTCCATGCATCCTGGCAAGTAGTGCCACAATGTTTTCTTGCAAAATAAGGAAAACTTTATTTCTAATCATTTTATTTATTCTACAATGTTAATATTAATAGACTAATCAGTCTAAAAATGTGTTTGTTCAGTTAGTAAAGTCCTGCTGCGGAATTCTGCCAACCGCTTACAGATTTTTTGCATGCTTTTGTCTTTTCATTTGCACAAATGTTCAACCCCTATTGCTGCTCGCGTCACCAGCGGCCATTAAAATGTACACGCTGAGGCACTTGCGATGAAATTACAAATCAGGAAGAGAAGTCTTTATAGACAGCACAGAAGAACATCAAATTATTTGGAAATTTCGACAATTTAATTGAACGTGTCATCATAGACTGGATGTAGCATTTAACACACCTCCAAAAAGATCATTGTTGGTGGGGATTGACCTTGTAGTTACATCTAAGAAGGAATAATAACCCCGTCATACTTATGGGGCTCGGGTCATGCCCTCGTTTGTAAGGGGCCCGGACTGGCACAACACGTTGAAATATGGCTGACAACCCAGTGCTTACATTGTGCTGGTGTTGATAAATGTTGGGCACCAGGACATTCATCATCAGACTTTCTCCTAGAGCAAGAGGAAGAAAGGCAGAAAAGGGTGAAAAGGGGTAGAAGAGAAAAAGAGGAAAAAGGGATAAAGAGTGACACAAGAGAAAGAAAAGAACTTTCAAAACGGAGTCAAAAAGACAGGAAGTGTAGAGTAGTGGAATAAAGATTCACGAGATGGAATCAGCACTGCTCCGATTTCTACCTGCTCTTTTGCTGGTTGAAAGAATATATCTAAAAGTGCTCTTACTTGTTTCAGTTACAATAATCGCTTAAAACGTTCATGGCCTCATCTTGCAAAGATCAGTCGAAACTTACAAAATGAGATGGGAGACAAATGGGCAAGCGATTTTATTGCATCCTTTACTGTCGTAAAAATAATTTGTTGTGCCCGAGAGAATGCTTTGCGCCGACGCGAACGTTATTTTATTGCAAGTGGAACCAAAATTTTGTGCGTTCAGCTTTGATTTCCTTCTCCGGGAGATTTTTATTGCCTTGTAAATTAATTCAGACACAGGTGGAATTATTGCCGAAATTACACTTTGTCAAGCCAGGGAAATTGTTCACCGCCAGGGTTTGTTTTCTCTTCTAATATGTCTCAGATAACAGGGCCGAATAGAAGATTGTTATATCTTAGGTGGCCATTAACGGGTAAATCATATTCACAGGACGTTTATGCCATTGGAATTTGAAAGCCTGTTTCCGACTGGATTCCGGTCTCCGTTCACGTTGCCAGAAATCAGAGCTTCTCAGAGCACCTCTGGACGCTCTCATGGATGTCAGGGATATCTGCTACCCATGGCTTAGCTTTGGTACATCTAGTACGGTCTTGCTACCCTTGGGATCAGGTGACATGAAGGCAACCGATGGAACAGTGTTATAAGCACCTAGGCACAGTGGCCTAAGGCAGGATAAGAAGCCTAAGCTGGTGACTCAAACTTGACCAAAAAAACTCATGCCTTGTATGCCTCACTGCAATTACCTCCTGGTGAATCACATAGTGAGGCCCTGTGCCTCGCTATGTTATTTATCACGACAGAAGGACTCAGAGTAATGCTATTACTGGTAAGTAAATGCAGCATTCAACACTCTCCCAGCGAAGCACTCTCCATGGTGCTGAATGCTATCTATCCACTAATTTGCCTGCAGTTATATGAAGCGCTATGTATAGTACAACCTGTTGACTTTCTGAATACTCCAGTCTTTTAGCTGCCTAACAGTGAAAATGAGTAGTTGAGAGGCTGTGTTCTGGGTAAGAGGTCCACCCAGTGATCATTTTTGGAGTCACAGTATGCATAACATCATGTCACTACTCCTGCCATTTACCTGAATTAACATACATAAAAGATAATGCTGCAGGGAAGAGGCTAAGTTAGTTTATTGATGAAAAAATGGGGTCTGCAAAAATTGATTTTTCCAAACAGCACTTCAATTATTCAGAATAATCAGGATGTGTCTTAGGCTGGGAGGAACAAAAGGCAATAGTCACAAAGTGAAAAAAACCACCTAAAAAAAACTAAAATGCGATTTACACCTCTGAATTAACATACTTCTATGTTTTTCCAATTCGCAATCATTCCCAGATAACCAGTAATCTCATGCGAAATATCCCCCTGGTTCGTATATCTGTTGTGTATATATTTTCAACAGAACAGAATAGAATTATAGACAAGTAGAAAGGAGCCTGTGTGTGCAAATGTAACATTTTGGAATTGGTTTTCTCTGTTGTGGAAACACTTTTAAGCTTGGAGAAAGCCCTTGACGCATACCCTAGTGAATCTGGGGGTGGCCTGTTCCCCTCCCCATTCTGCAAGGGGAGTCATTTACTTCTGCTAGAAATCCTTTTTTGGATATCCTAGCAGATGTAAATAAGATATATTAGACATAAACTTATGTTCAACCTATCTGCTGCCTGGTCCTCGACCAGTCTAGACTCGGCGACCCGCTCCCTGCCTCTGCAGCTGCCGCTCTGCTTGATTTCCCTTCTGCCTTTTCTCTTTAGCGTTCCCGACTTTTCTTCCTTTAGCCCTTTTTAGCCCTTGCTCTCCCCTACTTGTTTTACTCTATATTCCCCTTGTCTTCTTTGCACTTTATTCTCCATACCACGTTTGCCCTTTCACTCTGCTCCTTCTTGCTCGTTCTCGTTTCCTTGATTCTCTTTTTTCTTTCACTCTCGTTTTCTTTCATTATTCCTGCTCGTTCCTTTGACTCCCTTTGTCCTGTACACTCTGCTCCCCCAGCCCTTTCTGAAAATCGTTCGCTCAGTTTTCACTTTTTTGTCTATTTTCACTTTTATTGCTCCTCCTGTCCTTTTCTGACTATGTGTGGTGTCACCCTCTCCCCACCTCCTACACTCTTCCTGCCTCACCCAGCTCCCTATCTGCTTTCTGCCACTTCTCTCCTGCCTTTACTCCACTCCGCCCACTGCTACTCTGTTCTCCTCCCACCTCCCAGGACCTACTTAATGGAAGCCGCAGTATGACCCTGTTCACCAGGTGCTTAGGCCCAGCTCCCACCTACATACTGACACAGTCTAGGACTCCACATCCTGCTCCCTGCACCCGCAGCTGCCTTTCCTTTGATTTTCCTCCTGCCTTTGCTCTTTTGCACTCCAGCTTTTTCTTCTTTCAGCCCTTTTTGACCCTTGCGCTCTGCTGCTTGTTTCATTCTCTACTCTCATTGTCTCCTTGGCCTTTTCACATTGCTATCGCCTGATTGTTCTTTCATTATTTCCACTTATTTCCTTGACTCTTTATGACATTTCACTCTCGTTCTTTCATTATTTAGCCTTGTTTCTTTAACTCAATTTGACCAGTTCACTCTGCTCCTCCCTGCCCATTTCTGACAGTCTTTTGCTCAATTTTCACTCTCTTTATTTCAGTTTTCGCTCTGTTCCTCACTGCCCATTTCTAACATTTTATGTCTCAGCCTCTCCCTCTGCAGGTGCTCTTCCTGCCTCGCCTGCTCCCTACCTGCATCCTGCCACTTCTTTCCTACCTTTGCTCTCACCCCGCCCAGGACCACCACACAAACCTCCCTCCTCCCATGACCTACTTAATGCCGACTACAGTATGACCCCACAGCAGGTGCACCCAGTGGGTATGCTGCTGACCCACCCAAGTCGCACCAAAGGTAAGGCCCAACAACCCAAAGAAGATACACCACCATCAAACTTTGCACCCTCCACAGTGGATGCTAGCATGACCACTGCCACTGTGTCTCATCCGTTTCAACAGTACTACCTTTGTCCTGCACCCTCTGCAACTTCTCAGGTACTGGCGAAAACAAAACCTCCACCGTCACGCCAACAGAAATACGCCCACACTATCACGACCCACGAATCCACGCAGCGGTCTTTCAACCGCGGTAAACCATTGGCGGTACACACCGCCGCGCTCAAAATACACACATATTTACAAAACACTGCCACATTGGACAAATCGAAATACACACACATGATACACATACACACACCACTCCCACACACCCAATACAATATAAAACACACACCAACATTACCCATAAACCCCTACAACCAAAATACCGAAAGAAAGCCAGAGAGAGACACTACAAACTACAACCAAGCATCCACAGGCACACAATACCATCACCCACATAACTTCAACGCACCTCACACAACACACCACTAAATATTACCCCACTTATCACAACACACACCACCCCACACATCACCCACACCACCCCATGGCACGGCAAAGACACCCCAGGTTCTCTGAGGAGGAGCTCAGGGTCATGGTGGAGGAAATCGTCCGGGTAGAGCCACAGCTATTCGGATCACAGGTGCAGCACACCTCCATAGCTAGGAAGATGGAGCTATGGTGAAGAATAGTGGACAGGGTCAACGCAGTGGGACAGAACCCAAGAAATAGGGATGACATCAGGAAGAGGTGGAACGACCTGCGGGGGAAAGTGCGTTCCGTGGTCTCAAGACACCACCTTGTGGTTCAGCGGACTGGCGGCGGACCCCCACCTCCTCCCCCACAAGTAACAACATGGGAGGAGCAAGTCTTGGCGATTCTGCATCCTGAGGGCCTCGCAGGAGTAGATGGAGGAATGGACTCTGGTAAGTCAATTCATAACTATTACATCCCATACCCTACCTGCATGCTATCACATACCCCACCCTCGCCCTCACCCCCATCACTCCAACTCCTCACTAATGTCCCAATATCACAGACCACACATCCCAACACCAAGCCCTGCATGCAACAACAAAGCATGGACACCCATCACCAATGCATGGCCACTGCACATACCCATACACCCCCCCTAAACCACCATCACACAAGGTCCCACACAGGAATGCAAGCACTGGGGTACACGGTCACCCACCCATTGCACACCATGGCACACACAGATGCAATAAACATCCTTTTATACCCCTGCAGGACCCCTACCCAACGTCACCGGACAGGAGGGTCCACACATGTCCACAGCACCAACAGAAGAGGCCCACAGTGATGACAGCAGCTCTGTCCAACTGGATCTGGATGACCAGCCCGGCCCATCTGGGACCTCGGGACAGTTGGTTCCCCTCACACTGCCACAGGCCACCACAGAGCTTCCCCCCTCTGGAAACACCAGCACAGCACCCACCCAGCGGGCCCATACCTCTGCCCCGGACACGTCAATCAGCAGTGTGTCCACCACTACAGGGAACCCAGGCTAACCCACCATCCCAACAGCAACAGGGACCTGTGGGCAGTGGCAGTGGGCACACGGTCCAGGGGACAGAGGTACAGGAACACAGGGGAACTGGGAGGGCTGCTGTGCAACAGGGGGAGGACAGGCCCAGGGAACCCACTCGCCTCTAGGCCCTCTCCAACATCATGGGAGCCTACCACCATTCCCAGGAGACGATGGCAACAGTACTGGCCAAGTTTCAGGAGACCCAGCGGCTGCAGGAGGAACAGTATTTGGGCTTCAGGGAGGAACTCAGATCCATCAATTCCACCCTGGGCGCCATCATAGGGGTGCTGAAGGAAGTCCTCAACACCAGGAGGGACACTGTGGCACAACAAGGGGCCCCTGACACTAGACTGGACGATGAAATGCCCACCACCACCTCCGCCGGCGCTAGTGGACAGGAGGCACCGCCACAGGACCACCACACCAGCACCCCACCCCCTGCAGAGGGAGAGCCACCCCGCAAGCGGTCCCTGAGATCCAGGAGAAAGACAGAGAACGATGCCAAGACCCCCGCCAAGAAATGAGACCAACCTGATTGTCATCAATTTGTCCCACCTTGTCACCCTGTCCATACTTAAACTGCCCCAGCTCCACTTCCTATGCCCCTTTGGACAATCCACCTGTGAGACTAATAGTCTGGACTCTGCCATGGACATTCCTCCACCATCACCCCTCACCATTTTACAGCACCCTCCAATATTGAGCACTTAAATAAACACCCTTAAAGCACAAAACAATCTGGAGTATGTCTGTGATTTCGAATTTGTGTATTAGCAATTACAGTGTCAAAATGTTCTTTCAATTGTAATGTCAACATACCTATGTCACACAGTTCTAGTTCATGAGGAAACAAAGCAGATGTCACACAGTGGGACCCACATCTGTGAAATCGTAAGGGAAAGTGACAACTCAGTGACCATACACTGGGTGAAAACGACAGACAGTAGAGAGGTAGTAGTGTTAAAGTACATGTAGTAGGCAGGTTTGTCTTCTTACCTGTGTCTCACTGGAAGTATTGCAGGATTACCATGTTCCTGGTGTCGATGTCCTCTTCTTCTGCTTCCTCGTCTTCACTGTCCACAGGCTCCACAGCTGCCACAACACCTCCATCTGGACCATCCTCCTGCAGAAAAGGCACCTGTTGTTGCAAAGCTAAGTTGTGAAGCATACAGCAGGCCACGATGATCTTGCACACCTTCTTTGGTGAGTAGAATAGGGATCCACCTGTCATATGGAGGCACCTGAACCTGGCCTTCAGGAGGCCGAAGGTCCGCTCTATAATCCTCCGAGTTCGCCCATGGGCCTCATTGTAGCGTTCCTCTGCCCTTGTCCTGGGATTCCTCACTGGGGACAGTAGCCATGACAGGTTGGGGTAACCAGAGTCACCTGCAAATGGTGAGGGACAACTGTTAGACACACGCTTACCTGTAGGGATATCCCCAGACAACCATTCCCACTGACTTGCTTCCAGGTGCTCACCTAATAGCCACACACGGTGCCTCTGGAGTTGCCCCATCACATAAGGGATGCTGCTATTCCGCAGGATGTAAGCGTCATGCACTGAGCCAGGGAATTTGGCATTCACATGGGAGATGTACTGGTCGGCCAAACACACCATCTGCACATTCATCGAATGATAACTCTTCCGGTTTATGTACACCTGTTCACTCCGGCGTGGGGGGTACCAAAGCCACATGTGTCCCATCAATGGCACCAATGATGTTGGGGATATGTCCCAGGGCATAGAAATCACCTTTCACTGTAGACAAATCCTCCACCTGAGGGAAAACTATGTAGCTCCACATGTGTTTCAGCAGGGCAGACAACACTCTGGACAGCACGTTGGAAAACATAGGCTGGGACATCCCTGATGCTATGGCCACTGTTGTTTGAAATGACCCACTTGCAAGGAAATGGAGTACTGACATCACCTGCACTAGATGGGGGATTCCTGTGGGATGGCGGATAGCTGACATTAGGTCTGGCTCCAACTGGGCACACAGTTCCAGGATTGTGGCACGATCAAGCCTGTAGGTGATGATCACATGTCTTTCCTCCATTGTCGACAGGTCCACCAGCGGTCTGTACACCGGAGGATGCCGCCATCTCCTCACATGTCCCAGCGGACGGTGCCTATGAAGGACAACAGCGAGCACAGAGTCAACCAACTCAGAGGTACGTACAAACAGCTTACACAGAACACAATTCATAATCCGAAATTTGCATGTATGAGTGTTGAGGCAAGGCCTAGGTATGTGTGACGTAGTTAAAAATTAAGCCATGTTTGCCCCTGAAATGGCGGCTGCCTGACCTGTAAAGTGGGACAATGGGATGTGAGGTAACTGCGCTAGTGTTGTACACCGTCGCGGTAGGCGGTCGAAGACCACGGCGCAATTCTGCATTGGTTAACATTGGACCCTATGGGTCCCAGGAGCCAATGACGATGTACGCCGGCGGTGACGGTACGCACCGCCGCGGACTTGACCACCATTTTCTATCTGTTCAATCACTCGATACCTGATCTTCGACAGGAGAGGACCTACACTGCAAGTGCTGCTGTGACCTCAGTCTGGAAGAGACAATGGCTCGTGCGTCTGGGGAAAGGGCCCCTGCCTTCACATCGTAGGAGTTGGAGAAACTCGTGGATGGGGTCCTCCCCCAGTACACACTACTCTACGGTCCTCCAGACAAACAGGTAAGTACACTGGGAGCATGCTGTATGGGCTATGCCTGTGTGGAGTGGGGTGGATGAAAGATGGGGGGGGGGATTGAGGCGTGCATGAAACAACGGTGAGTGCATATGCCACATGGCAAGGGTAGGGATGGGGGCCAATGACTGTGACGGTGCAGTTGGTAATAACTTTTCTTTTTCCCCTGTACAATTCCTGTAGGTCAGCGCCCACCAGAAGAAGGATGTTTGGCGTGCCATCGCCAAGGACGTCCGGACTCTGGGGGTCTATCACAGACGGAGCACCCACTGCCGTAAGAGATGGGAGGACATTCGCCGCTGGAGCAAGAAGACGGCGGAGGCCCAGCTGGGGATGGCCTCCCAACGTGGGAGGGGTGCCCGTCGCACCATGACCCCCCTGATGTTCAGGATCTTGGCGGTGGCTTACCCAGAGTTGGATGGGCGCTTGAGGTCATCACAGCAGCCACAAGGGGGTGAGTACACTCCCATTCAGCTGATTCTGCGTGCAGTGGAGGTGTCTGGGTGGGAGAGGTGGGCTGTGGGTTTTCCTAGGCCAGGGCGAGTGTGCTAGTTAGGTCCCCTTCTTCTGGCAGACCCTGTGGCACCCCACCCCACCTGTGAACAGTGCCAACTACACCTAGTCAGGCTCCTGTGACATCCACACGTTCTTTTGTCGGCCATAGCCTTGTAGGCCATGTCCCAGGGATTGAACAGTGGACCCCAAGTGCGCGGCGTAGTGCAGGGGGCTTCTGTGTCTGTCGTGTCCGCCAACGGTAGCGGTAATGCATGCACTCAACATGTCTTTCTTCTGTCGTCCCCCCATTTTTGTGGTCTCCCTGTTCTTGTGTGCATTAGTATCATCAGGCGGAGGAGCAGTGGCACTGGAGCAGGAGGGAGCTGAATCCCACATGGCCCTGGAGGGCAAGACTACGGACTCAGAATTCACCAGTGGGACGGAGGGCGAGGGGAGCACTACGGCGGGGACAGGAGCTGAGACCAGTGATACGGACTCGTCCACTAATGGGAGCTCCCTTGTGGTGGCGGCCACATCTGTGCCCCCGCATCTACAGGTACAGCCGCCACCCCCTCTACCAGCACCGCCCTCCCAGAAGCCCCTCAGCCTTTGCCCCGTGCCCGCTCACCCAGGAGGGTGGGCATCACCTTCGCCCCAGGCACCTCAGGCCCTGCCCCAGTCACCCCTGCTGCCCTCAGTGAGGAGGCCATTGACCTCCTCAGGTCCCTCACTGTTGGGCAGTCTACCATTTTGAATGCCATCCAGGGTGTAAAGAGGCAGTTGCAACAAACAAATGCATTCCTGGAGGGCATTCATTCTGGTCAGGCAGCCCTTCAGCGAGCTTTTCAGACTCTGGCCTCAGCACTGATGGCAGCTATTGTCCCTGTCTCTAGCCTCCCTCCTCCAACTACCTCCACCCAGACCCACACCCCTGTACCTCAGCCTACCCCATCAGACCAGCATGCACACACGTCAACACACAAGGGAAGCTCTGGCAAACATAAGCACCACACATCCCACAGGCACTCATGCAAGCATCACACACATGCAGACACACCAACATCCACTGCCTCCACTGTGTCCCCCTCCTCCTCATCTCCCTCCTCCCTCCCGGTCTCGTCTCCACTCACACCTGCATGCACTACATCTACAGCCACTACTTCCATCACCAGCACACACACCACCACAACCCGCTCACGTGCAGTCACCACCCCCACTACCATTCATACGTCCTCCTGTCCTCTCCCAGTGTGTCTGTGATGCCCCCTCCCAAGATACACAAACGCAGGCACACACCCACCCAACAGCCATCCACCTCACGACAGCCTCCAGCGCATGCACCTTCACCCTAAGTCACCAAACGAACACCTCCTACAACCACAACCTCTTCCTCCACTCCCAAACACCTTCTATCTACCAGACCCAGTGTTCTCAAGAAACTTTTCCTGTCCACCCTTGACTTCTTTCCCTCACCTCCCCCACCCCGTCAGTCTCCTAGGGCCCGACTCTCCAGGTCCCAACCTAGCACCTCAGCCACAACATCTCCGGGACCAGTGGTGCCAGTAGTCACCAGATTCTGGAGTGCACCAGGCAGCAGGGCAGCCAGTGTGGCAAGGAGCCACAGCATGGACAGTCCCCTACCTGTCAGGCATTAAAAGTTGGCCAGTGCCCGGCGGGAGAGGGGGAAGACTCCAGCCACCAAAGCTGCTCCCATGGGTACAGGTGGGAGTGTGGAGTAAGCTGCGACACCTTCCAAGGTGGGGAAGGGGCACAAGAAACTCAGCAAGTCTGGGAAGAGCAGCACGGTAGAGAAGACCGCCACCAGCCCCACTGCCCAGGAGGCAACCGTCATCATCCCCGCTGCCCAGGAGGCCACCGCCATCATCCCTGCTGCCCAGGAGGCCACCACCATCATCCCCGCTGCCCAGGAGGCAACCGCCATCATCCCCGCTGCCCAGGAAGCCACCGCCATCATCCCCACTGCCCAGGAGGCCACCACCATCATCCCGCTGCCCAGGAGGCCACCGCCATCATCCCCGCTGCTGCCCAGGAGGTCACCGCCATCATCCCCGCTGCCCAGGAGGCCACTGCCATCATCCCCGCTGGGCCAGACAGGACCGCCATCAGCCCCGCTGGGCCAGACAGGACCGCCCTCAGTCCCGCTGGGCTAGAAAGGACCGCCATCAGCCCCGCTGGGCCAGAAAGGACCGCCAGCACCAGCCCCGCTGGGCCAGACAGGACTGCCATCAGCCCCGCTGGGCCAGAAAGGACCGCCAGCAGCTGAGTCGCTGCCAAGGACCCCGCTGCAACAAGCACCGCTGAACAGGACACCGCTGCCACAAGCACCGCTGCCAAGGACTCCGCCGCCACAAGCACCGCTGCCAAGGGCACCGCCGCCACAAGCACCGCTGCCAAGGACACCGCTGCCACAAGCACCGCTGCCAAGGACACCGCCGCCACAAGCACCGCTGGCCCATGAGCGCCAAGGGCACTGACGCTACTGTGTCCGCCATGAGCAGGATAAAGCATTCTGGGCACAAGGCCCCCTCCAGAACCAATGGAGAAAGGCATCCACTACCTCTGTCCTTGGCAGGATGAAGCACTCTGGGCACAAAGCCCCCTCCAGAACCAGTGGAGATTTACATCCACTACCTCAGTCCTTGGCAGGATGAAGCACTCTGGGCACAAAGCCCCCTCCAGAACCAGTGGAGATTCACATCCACTCACACAGTTCTTGGAAGGATGAAGCACTCTGGGCACAAAGCCCCCTCCAGAACCAGTGGAGAAAGGCATCCACTACCTGAGTCCTTGGCAGGATGAAGCACTCTGGGCACAAAGCCCCCTCCAGAACCAGTGGAGAAAGGCATCCACTACCTCTGTCCTTGGCAGGATGAAGCACTGTGGGCACAAAGCCCCCTCCAGAACCAGTGGAGTATCTCATCCACTACCTCAGTCCTTGGCAGGATGAAGCACTCTGGGCACAAAGCCCCCTCCAGAACCAGTGGAGACTGTCATTCACTTGAGAGACTGTGGCTTTGCATTCCCCAGGATTGAACAGTGGGCAAACCACCCACTGTAGAGACTTGAGAGACTGTGGCTTTGCACTCCCCAGGATTGAACAGTGGGCAAACCACTCACTGTAGAGACTGAGAGACTGTGGCTTCGCACTCCCCAGGATTGAACAGTGGGCAAACCACCCACTGTAGAGACTTGAGAGACTGTGGCTTTGCACTCCCCAGGATTGAACAGTGGGCAAACCACCCACTGTAGAGACTTGAGAGACTGTGGCTATGCACTCCCCAGGATTGCACAGTGGGCATGGGCCCTCCTCGTGGATTTGACGTTGTGCACTCAACCGGCTGAGGTGCCCCCCCTTTCCCTTCCCCCTGAGGTGCCTGTTTTATTACTATCTGATGCCCCTGCAGTGTTCTCTCCGTCATGTTCGGGTATTGAGTGTGAAGCATTCTGGGCACAAAGCCCCCTCCAGAACCAATGGAGAAAGGCATCCACTACCTCTGTCCTTGGCAGGTTGAAGCACTCTGGGCACAAAGCCCCTTCCAGAACCAGTGGAGATTTACATCCACTACCTCAGTCCTTGGCAGGATGAAGCACCCTGGGCACAAAGGCCCCTCCAGAACCAGTGGAGAAAGGCATCCACTACCTCAGTCCTTGGCAGGATGAAGCACTCTGGGCACAAAGCCCCCTCCAGAACCAGTGGAGAAAGGCATCCACTCACGCAGTCCTTGGCAGGATGAAGCACTCTGGGCACAAAGCCCCCTCCAGAACCAGTGGAGAAAGGCATCCACTACCTCAGTCCTTGCCAGGATGAAGCACTCTGGGCACAAAGCCCCCTCCAGAACCAGTGGAGAAAGGCATCCACTATCTCTGTCCTTGGCAGGATGAAGCACTCTGGGCACAAAGCCCCCTCCAGAACCAGTGGAGTATCTCATCCACTACCTCAGTCCTTGGCAGGATGAAGCACTCTGGACACAAAGCCCCCTCCAGAACCAGTGGAGAAAGGCATCCACTACCTCAGTCCTTGGCAGGATGAAGCACTCTGGGCACAAAGCCCCCTCCAGAACCAGTGGAGACTGTTATCCACTTGAGAGACTGTGGCTTTGCACTCCCCAGGATTGAACAGTGGGCAAACCACCCACTGTAGAGACTTGTGAGACTGTGGCTTTGCACTCCCCAGGATTGAACAGTGGGCAAACCACCCATTGTAAAGACTTGAGAGACTGTGGCTTTGCACTCCCCAGGATTGAGCAGTGGGCAAACCACCCACTGTAGAGACTTGAGAGACTGTGGCTTTGCATTCCCCAGGATTGAACAGTGGGCAAACCACCCACTGTAGAGACTTGAGAGACTATGGCTTTGCACTCCCCAGGATTGAAAAATGGGGCAAACTACCAACTGTAGAGACTTGTGAGACTGTGGCTTTGCACTCCCCAGGATTGCACTGTGGGCATGGAGCCCCCTCGTGGATCTGGCGTCGTGCACTCAACCGGCTGAGGTGCCCCCCCTTCCCTTCCCCCTGAGGTGCCTGTTTTATTTCCAACTGATGCCCCTGCAGTGTTCTCTCCCTCTTGTTCGGGTATCTTGTGTGGGCCTCGCCCATGCCTTTTGGGCCCAGTGATCCATGGACTATGATGGTGGAATCCCTTGGACTTGTGTTCTTGGTGTATATAATTGTATATAGTATAAATGTATATATTTGCAAATATTTTTGATGTGTGTAATTGAATATATCACAATTATTCAACTCATTTCCTTTTGTCCTTGCATTCTTCCAGGGGGCGTTGGGGGGTGTAACTGTAATGTATCATGATGTATTAGTGTGTGTGTTGTCGTGGGTGAGGGTGGGGGTGGGGGTTTGCGTGTTGTGTGTGTGTGTCACTGTTTTTTCCCTCCCCCCTCCCCTGTGTCATAGGTGCAGTACTCACCGTTGTCTTCGCCGCCGGCGTTCGTGCTCCTGGTAGAGGAGCAGGAAGATAAAGGCTGGCAGAATTTGGAGCTCCGGTTCCATGGCGTCCTGGTTCCTCGTGGGGTGTGTAGAGGTGAGTGTTTTCCCTTCGAAGTCCTGTTTCCGCCGTGTTTTTGTTCGCGGTGAATCCGCCCCGGAAAAGGTGGCGGATTGGTGTGTTGTAATGGTGTGGGTGGTACATTGTCCTCCGCCTGTCTGTTGGCGGTTACCACCGCAGTGTTTGTTTGTACCGCCGCGGCGGTCGGAGTGTTAAAGTGACTGTCTATGTTGGCGGTTTCCGCCACAGTCGTAATTCTATTTTCTTTACCGCCGGCCTGTTGGTGGTTTTACCTCCGCTTTAACACCGACCGCCAGGGTTGTATTGAGGGCCAATGTCACTTGACCCTCAGAATAGAATCAAGCACCAACAACTGCATTTTACCATCAACAAGGGTTTCTCAAACCCTGCAGGAACAACCAACACAATCACTCCACCACAAGAACCTTCATTGACCTCTCCAACTTACTCAACAGTGTTAGGCCTGCCATCTTTTTGCGTCGTTTCCCATGACTTTTTGCTTTCCGACTTCCTGTTTTGACTGTGTGCTGAACTTTGTTTTTGCTGGGTTTAGGACTCTGCACCTTTTCACTGCTGACCAGTGCTAAAAGGCATGTGCTCTGTGTCTAAAACATAGTAAATTGGCTTCTCCATGATTGGCATATTTGATTCACTAGCATGTCCCTAGTAAAGTTCACTATGTGTGTCCAGGGCCTGTAAGTCAAATTCGACTAGTGGGCATGCAGCATTTGTTGTGCCACCCACTACACTAGCCTTTCAAAGATGTCTCAGGCCTGCCATTGCAAAGCCTCTGTGTGCAGTTTAAAGTGCCATTCCAAACTGTCAGGCTCCAAACTTTCCTTTTCATAAATGTAAGTCACCCCTAAGGCAGGCCCTGGTTAGCCCCAAGGGCAGGGTGCATTATATTTAAAAAGTCAGATATATTATTTTAGGCTTAACATATCCAGATAGTGAAAAACGTCTAAATTCATTTTTCACTATTGCAAGGACTATCCCTCCCATTGGCTAATGCTGGTGTTACCTTGAAACATCTTCGAAGTGTAATTTCCAATTGGGAAAAGATAAAAAAAATTACTTTGGTGTCTCTGGACTCACAATTTAAAAATACTTCTTTTGGTAAAGATGGTTTTTAAATTGCAGCTCTGAAAATGCCCCTTTTAGAAAATTGGCATTTTCTCACTTTCACCTTTTTGTGCCCTAGCCTGTCTCTGAAAACACGCCTAGGTTTCGGTGACAGCTACAATTGTGCATTCTCTTTAAACAGCTACAAACAGAAAGGCCTGGCTGTGACAGGAGATGCATCTGCATTCATCTGCATACGGATAGACATTCTCGGCAGAGAGAGAGAGAGAGGTAGTTGACACATCTGAATATGTTGTGTCCTGTCCTCACACAAAAGGTTGATTACCCTCTACTGGTAAAAGCAAAGCAAAACACAAATGATGGACGGAATGCTGATCCAATCATACATTAACCCCCAGTCACAGATCTGGGTTTAATCCATCGTTCATTTGCTAACCATGCTACCCCAGTTTATACCCAGCCATATGCAAATCAGTCTTGACCCTGTTCCTCATGGGAACAGTCCAGCCCGAACTGCCAGGCCAGGTCCTCCCTGGACCGGAAACAACCATCCTGGCACCGGTTTCAGGGTTTCACCCTTCATCAGCCAGGCTAGCTTTAATCCAGTGGCATAGTGAGCCCGGGACACACGTCTGGGCATATCTGGCGCACTTATGGCGGCAAAAGCAAAGCAAAACACAAATGATGGACGGAATGCGGAACCAATCAAACATTCACCCCCAGTCACAGATCTGGGTTTAATCCATCGTTCTTTTGCTCGCCATGCCACCCCAGTTTATACCCAGCCATATGCAAATCAGTTTTGACCCTGTTCCTCATGGGAACAGTCAAGCCCAAACTGCCAGGCCAGGTCCTCCCTGGACCGGAAACAAGCATCCTGGGACCAGTTTCAGGGTTTCACCCTTCATCAGCCAGGCTAGCTTGAATCCAGTAGCATAGTGAGCCCGGGACCCACGTCTGGGCATACCCAGCGCACTTATGGTGGCAAAAGCAAAGCAAAACACAAATGATGGACAGAATGCGGAACCAATCAAACAATCGCCGATCTGGGTTTAATCCATTGTTCTTTTGCTCGCCATGCCACCCCAGTTTATACCCAGCCAAATGCAAATCAGTTTTGACCCTGTTCCTCATGGGAACAGTCCAGCCTGAACTGCCAGGCCAGGTCCTCCATGAACTGGAAACAAGCATCCTGGGACCGGTTTCAGGGTTTCACCCTTCATTAGCCAGGCTAACTTGAATCCAGTGGCATAGTGAGCCCGGGGCCCACGTCTGGGCATACCCGGCACACTTATGGTGGCAAAAGCAAAGAAAAACACAAATGATGGACGGAATGCGGAACCAATAAAACATTCACCCCCAATCACAGATCTAAGTGGCAGGCGTATGCCCAGACGTGGGTCCCTTGCTCGCTGCGCCACTGGATTCAAACTAGCCTGGCTGATGAAGGGTGACACCCTGAAACCGGTCTCAGGATGCTTGTTTCCTGTCCAGGGAGGACCTGGCCTAGCAGTTCGGGCTGGATTGTTCCCATGAGGAACAGGGTCAAGACTGATTTGCATATGGCTGGGTCCAAACTGGGGTGACATGGCGAGCAAAATAACGATGGAGTAAACCCAGATCTGTGACTGGGGGTGAGTGTTTGAACATTTTCAACACTCCGTCCATCATTTTATTTTGTTTTGTGATGTTGCTTTGTGCACCCTAAGTGGCAGGTGTATACCCAGACGTGGGTCCCTTGCTTGTTGCGCCACTGGATTCAAGCTAGCCTGGCTGATGAAGGTTATACCCTGAAACTGGTCCCAGGATGCTTGTTTCCTGTCCAGGGAGGACCTGACCTAGCAGTTTGGGCTGGACTGTTCCCATGGGGAACAGGGTGAAGATTGATTTGCATATGGCTGGGTCCAAACTGGGGTGACGTGACAAGCAAAATAACGATGGATTAAACCCAGATCGTTGACTGGGGGTGAGTGTTTGAAAAGTTTCAACACTCCGACCATCATTTGCTAGCCTGGCTGATGAAGGGTGATACCATGAAACCAATCCCAGGATGCTTGTTTCCTGTCCAGGGAGGACCTGGCCTAGCAGTTCAGGCTGGACTGTTCCCATGGGGAACAGGGTCAAGATTGATTTGCATACGGCTGGGTCCAAACTGGGGTGACGTGGCGAGCAAAATAGCAATGGATTAAACCCAGATCTGTGACTGGGGTGAGTGTTTGAAAAGTTTCAACACTCCGTCCATCATTTTATTTTGGTTTGCGATGTTGCTTTGTGCGCCCTAAGTGGCAGGGGTATGCCCAGACGTGGGTCCCTTGCTCGCTGCACCACTGGGTTCAAGCAAGCCTGGCTGATGAAGGGTGATACCCTGAAACCGGTCCCAGGATGCTTGTTTCCTGTCCAGTAAGGACCTGGCCTAGCCGTTCGGACTGGACTGTTCCCATGGGGAACAGGGTCAAGACTGATTTGCATATGGCTGGGGCCAAACTGGGGTGATGTGGTGAGCAAAATAACGATGGATTAAACCCAGATCTGTGACTGGAGGTGAGTGTTTGAAAAGTTTCAACACTCCGTCCATCATTTTATTTTGTTTTGTGATGTTACCCTCTACTGGTAGTCTGGAGCCAGGCTTGGGTTGAAAGGGATGCTTGTGCACTTCAGATAATTCTTTTGAAGTTACCCCTACATTAAAAGGCCTTTTTGGGTATAAGTACTGGGCCTCTAACACCATATACGTAGAACACCTCTGTACTGAGGACATTCTACCATGAAGAATGATTGGTGTGCTGTCAGGAGGGACTGCTACTTTGCTGTTTGCTCTGCTGTGTTGACCTGGTGCTTCTTGCCTGTGAGTGAGAGGACTCTCTTCGTCCTGCAATGTAGAGTTTCTCCAAGGGCCTGCCTGAGCTTGCCTCCTGCTTCTGAAGTCTCAAGGATATATGAGACTTCACCTGCATCTTGCTAACAGCACCTGGGCTCTTCTGCTGTGAGTCCTGCTCTGCCAAATCGTGCTAAATCCATTCCTGGACCCTAGGAGGTGAGTGTGGTGATGCAACACAAGAACAGATGCATTAACACCGGTGCATTACTTGGAACCAATGCATCAGCTGCAGACACACCACTTTGCTGCTGCCCACACCAAGGCCGTAGATACCGCTTGCCGGCAGCACAACACCACAATCCCGACTTTCAATGCATCCCACCTTGGCCAGCGCAGCACTGACGCATTGGAACTACAACTCATTGCTTCTGGACATCGGCACATCAATGACGTTCCAAATCAGGAAATGACCATCACCTGCAAGTGCAACGCATCCCCTTCTTTGGATCAACGCATTGTCACTGAGCATTGATGCAACAAAGGTACTGTCCGTGGATCTTTGTGACTCCTGTACCTGGCTTGAGCTCCATCACAGTTGGACTGGACTCTTGGATTTGCCCTGGGTCAGCGCGACCAGATACCCCCAGCTGGAGCTATTGACTTCTATGCACTGCATTTTGATCTAATCTTTAGAAATGTATAACTGGACTTGTGTATGTTGGATTTTTGTTGTTTTGGTCTTGTTTGACTCAGAAAAGTATTTGGATATTTTTCCAAACTGGTATGAGTGTTTTTGTGCCGTTTTCCTTGTGTTACTGTGTGTGCACAAATAATTTACGCACTACCTCTTTAGTCTATCCTGACTGCTCTGTGCCAAACTCCAAGAGGGTGAGCACAGGTAAACTTTAGTGTGTGTCATACTTGCCCTGACTAGGATTGTGGTGCCTACTTAAACAGAGTGGGAACCTCTGCCAACTAGAGACCCAATTTTTACTAGGCAGCAAAATATTCAAAATTTACAGCATGTTTAACCTCCAGCCAAACACAACAAACCTCACCGACTAGCCAACCTTGACCACCACTCCATCAACTGGAAGCCACTCTCCAATGAAGACACAGCCACACTTATGAAGACTTTTCATTCAAGAGCCCCCATAAACCTATTCCCTCACTACATCTACAACCTAGGAGGACCCCAATCAGTCTCTCACTCACATCTATCATCAGCATCTCCATCGCAACCGTCACCTCCCAAGAAAGCTGGAAGCATGCAGAAGTCAACGCACTACTGAAAAAAATATTGTCTGACCCACACAGACTCAGAAACTACGGGCCATCTACCTCCTTCCCTTCCCAGCAAAAGTCATGGAGAAAACAATCAACAGACAACTCTCTCAGCACCTTGAACTCAAGAGCAAGCACCTAATTAGGGAATCTACAACAACCACAGCACCAAACCAGCCTTCATTGGAGCAACCAGCAACATCCAATCCATCCTCATCTGAGGAGAAACAGCTGTCCTCATCATTCTAGACCTCTCTACAACCTTTGACACTGCAGTCCATAGTCTTGTCAAGAAAATCCACCTAACAAAAACATAAGGACCATCACTCAAGTGGAACTCCTCCTTTCTCATAGGAAGAACCCAAAGAATGAGACTCCTTCCATTTACCTTTTAACACAAAGACATAGGGCCTCATTCCGACCCTGGCGGTAAAAACCGCCAGGGCCGCGGACCACGGAAAGCACCGCCAACAGGCTGGCGGTGTTTCTGGGCCATTCTGACCGCGGCGGTAAAGCCGCGGTCAGAAAACCGGGTCCGGCGGTTTCCCGCCGGATTAACCCCGGTTGGCCCAATCCTCCAAGGCGGCGCTGCAAGCAGTGCCGCCATGGGGATTCCGACCCCCTTCCCGCCAGCCTGTTTCTGGCGGTTTTCACCGCCAGGAACAGGATGGCGGGAACGGGTGTCCTGGGGCCCCTGGGGGCCCCTGCACTGCCCATGCCACTGGCATGGGCAGTGCAGGGGCACCCTAACAGGGCCCCATTAAGCTTTTCACTGTCTGCATAGCAGACAGTGAAAAGCGCGATGGGTGCTACTGCACCCGTCGCACACCTGCAACACCTCCGGCTCCATTCGGAGCCGGCTTCAGTGTTGCAGGCCCTTTCCCGCTGGGCCGGCGGGTGCCCGCTGGCCCAGCAGGAAAGCCTGAATGGCCCCAGCGGTCTTCTGACCGCGGAGCGGCCAATTGGCGGTTCTTCAAGGATCCTCCCTCAGCCCCATACTCTTCCTTGTATATGTGACACCCCTCACAGACACTGTCAGATCCCACAATATCAGCATTGTCTCCCATGTCTCACACACTTGACAAACACCACCAGGAGCAACTTCACCAACTGCATGTTAACATAGGATCCTGAAGCTCAACACTGACAAAACCGAGGTGATGATATTTGGGAAAAAGTCTTCAGCCTGGGACACATCCTGGTGGCCCGACGAACTGGGCTGCACACCAACACCCACAGACCCTTCCAAATACCTTGGACTCCTCCTAGATGACTGTGGGGTCTTACAAGTTTTAGGACAAAACACTTTTGGCTTGGAAAAGGCTCCGTAGCAGTGTGACGTAATCACTAGAATAGTTTGTAATGAAAACTTGGTTTCGAATTTTAGGTTTCACAGGTACATGCAGAGGAATAAAGACATGATTTACAGTGGTCCAAACAAACTGCTTGTGCATGCAGTGTGTGCCTTTGTTGAAGTGCTGAGTTGATCGTTATCATGTGTGGAGACAAAGTGCAAATCCAGCAAGTGTAAAGCATTTGAAGATAAAGAATGCTTCACTGACAAGTCTATACATCGTTGGTATAGAAACTACGACCAAGACCATACCAAAAGGTACAGCGCTGCAGCACAAAACAAAGTTATGCCTAGTGTAGAGTGTTAATGCTGAAGGCAGATACAACCATGTTGATAAAAAACAATCAAAGATAATTATAACTAGCCCAAACAAATTATGAATAGAAGTGCTGGCTGACAGAACAAGTAAGAAGGAAGCATATTGTTGTCACACTTATCAGAGCCCTCATAGCAACCTCAGCACCAGGAGGGGAGAACCAAGAAGAAGCATCAGGGTTGTGCTTACTGAGCTGTCCCATACCTAAAGCAGCACACTACCAAAGCTGCTAGGTGGCAACTCAGATCATCTCCAAAGTTCTCCAAAAGTGATGAGACTCTGATGGAGACCAAGAAAAATGTCAAAACCCCAAAGACTGTCCTGCATGACTCAGACGCCGATCCATAGCTGGGTCCACATGATGATGCTGATTCTAACAGACAACCAACAGCATCTGAAACAACTCCACCCTCATTGCCAGCCACTCCCATGAACAGTTACAATGCTGCCGTCTTCCTGCAACCACCACCACCTTTAGATATTGCCAAAAAGCAAAATATTGGAGATAGATGGACTGCTTGGGTATAGACATTTGAGGACTTCATTGATGCACTTGATGAGACTGATGACAGAAAGATTATCAAGTATCTAAAAAATCTTGCTGGTGATGGTGAAAGATAAGTCATAAAGAAAATGTCAAGAACTGACGCAGAAGTCACATACAGTCAGATTAAAAATGCTTTGAATATCAAGTTCAATCCAACAGCAAACGTTGATGAGGAAGAATACATTTTCAGACAAGAAAGTCAAAGAGTTGGTGAAACCATCAATGAGCTTATGGAAAGACTTGATGCACTCATCAAACACTGTAAGTTCTATTAATTTAATGATGAAGAAACTATGCATCTTAGAGAAGTTAATGAATGCTTGTTGGATTCATTCAGACAACGAAAGCTGAGAGAAACACTTAGGCCCTCATTTTGACATCAGCGGTAAAAACCGCCTACCGCCGCGGCAACAGCTGCCAAAAGACCAATGCCGCGGCTACCAGCGGTCCGCCATATTATGACCACAGCCGGATTTCTGCCACAAGAAGGGTGGAAATCCGGCTATGGCCATACTGGTGGATGGCGGTGCGGTGACGCTGCTACAACCAGCAGCGCCACACCAGAAGACCGCTGTGAGCTGTATTATGACAAATAATACAGCTTCCAGTGTTCTGCTGGCGGGCGCTGCTGGCGGTAGAAGCGCCCCATCCCGTCTCCTGCCGGAGGACCCCCTAGATCCAGGTAAGGCAGTTCCCTGACAGGGGAGGAGGGTGTGAGGTGTTGTGTGTGTGGGGGGGTTTGTGCATGTATGTGTGAGTGTGTACATGAATGCGGGTGTGTGTTTCGTGTTGATTGCGTACGTGACTGTATTGAAGTGTGAGTGCGTGACTGTATTAAAGTGTGAGTGCGTGAATGTATGGAATTCGGAATGCATGTCTGCGTGTATGTTTTGAAGTGTGCGGATGTGTGTGTGAATGGCAGAATGCATTTGTGTATGTATGCGTGAATGAGTGTGTGTTTGCTTGTGTGTGAGCGTGAAGGGGGGCATGGATGTAGGGGGGGTTGGAGGGGTGTTTGGGGAGGTAGGGGGTGGGGGACACTGAATTCCCTGTCAATGATAGGGCCTACTGCCATGGTTTTCGTGGTGTTACGACCGCCACGAAAACCATGGCGGTAGGCAGGGTCATAATCCTGCAGGCGGCACAATGGCAGCTGCCGGGCTGGAGATGGTTATCTCCAGCCTGGCAGCAGCTACTGCCATGGCGGTTGGAGTGGTACATTGGTTGGTAAGTACCGCCAGCCTGTTGATGGTACTAATGCCATATTAACCCCGACTGCCGGGTCATAGTGACCCCCTTAGTCTGGAGCGAGTATTGATGGCTGCCAGAGCTGAAAAGCATGCTGAAAGACAAGCTGCTAACATGGAGGCTGGAGGTGCTGAGAGTGAATCATTCATGAGTGTGAAAAGTAAGCTGAAGCAAAAGACTGAAGGACACGCAGGCCCTCCTCATGACTTTAGTAGTCTTTGCGGAAGACCGCCACGTTGGTGGCCACCAAAAGACCACCATGTTGGCAGTCATCCGACTGCCTTATTAAGAGTCACACACTGAGGACCGCAACTAAACAGCCACAAATCCGACACCACCAGGACACAGGTGGGCAGGAAGGAGGCGGTTCCACCACCAGCACTTCCAGCCCAACAACATACCACACACCAGATTATGACCCACAAATCAGCACAGTGGTTCTACCATGGCAGAAAACCATTGGCCGTGCAAACTGCCACACACAGAAACTCACTACAGACAGAATACAACACCACATTGGCCAGTTCAAAAACCCCACACCTGACACACAAACACACTGCAGACACACCTGTTATAGTTTGATTCTTGCTCCAGCCAAGGCTGCTGGTTTAAGGATGACAGTACTTATGTTTGTAGGTGACTAGGCCTGTCCTACAACAAGTCGCAACTGTCGTCCCATCCCTCCCAGCTCACAAGCAGTACCTCACCAGAAACCCAGACAGTAAAAGGTGATTTGTGGCAGCCTTTACACATGGACTCAAGATTGCAACATCTCAGGGAGGTTGTGGTTAAATTAAGAATACCCCTTTCTCACATGAACAACATGTATCAATCAAACACAGGCAATGAAGAGAGGTGCAGTAAAAGTCTTAATAGGTTTTATTAACAGTACTGCAATCTACAAAAAACTGCATGGGCTGCAATGATTAGGATAATGAACAGTGCAAGAAACAGAATTGTGAAAATGAGAGTCATTAGTACAACGATCCCATCATCTTGCAATACCATAAAGCGACATTAGAGATGAAATATGTGCTAATAGCCTAGCATGAGAAACCTAATCCCTAACCTGAAGAGAGCCAGATGTGATAAACCTCGTCTGCCAATGTAGTGTCCATGAGAAGAGCCCGCCAACCCTTGTTACCTTGGAATGAGGTCTCTAGCTCAGACTTGGTGAGGACACGAACACTGGGTCAGCGCAAAGATGACGAGCAGCATTGATAGCAGCAAAGGCATCTGGTCGGAATCCCTCTGACTATCTGTGTGTGTGCGATGTATTTATACAGATCTGATCAGATCCCTGACGTATGTCTGTTCCTAAACAATAGATAACAAGTTATGCTTGGGATGGCAATTTATATAAACAATTCCCTCGAAAGCGCACAAGCGGGAATGTACCTAAAGTGAATACCTTCAGCTTGTTTATTTTTGTCGCTTGATAGTGACGCCTTAGCACAGATGCACTGATAACATGAAACTAAAACATTGGCCTGACTAGAAACAATGCAGCCATCTTGAAAGATATAATTAAATAAATTGGCAAAAACAGAGCAAATTAAGTAGGTTAAATGTCACTGGGTGACGGGGGCATGAGTCTGCAAGCCAGAAGGCTAAGCTAACTCTTGCTTCCATTTAAAACCAGATAGGATTCACTACACCCTCCCCATCGCTGTAACAAGTATGACGCCATATGATGATGCCACCGAAGGTGAAGGAATCCAAACCAAAAGTGCTCTGGACTAAAACAAGCTAAAATCATTAAAAACAAGCTAAAAACTGATATTTAAAAACGTGTTAAAAGATAATAGCTAAAAACACACAAAGAGATATTGGCCCTCATCTGCCCGCCAAGTTGTAACCGCCGTGCAGCCGCCAATGCGGCCGCACTCCAGCGGTGGCCATTTGGACATCCCCGCTGGGCCGGCGGGCAGAAACCGAGTTTCCGCCCGCTGGCCCAGCGGGGATCTCGGCCGCAACACAGGAGCCGGCTCCAAATGGAGCCGGCGGTGTTGCGGCTGTGCGATGGGTGCAGTTGCAGACAGTGAAAAGCTCCATGGGGCCCTGTCAGGGGGCCCCTGCATTGCCTATGCCGGTGGCATGGGCGGTGCAGGGGCCCCCAGGGGCCCCGCGACTCCCCTTTCCGCCAGCCTTTTCCTGGTGGTTCAAACAGCCAGGAAAAGGCTGGCGGGAGGGGGACTTGTAATCCCCTGTGCAGCGCTGCCCTGGCGGATTACAACCGCCGGGGCCATTGTGGCAGAAAATCACCGGCCCCGGCGGTGCGACCGTGGCGCTACCGCTGCGGTCGTAATACACCAGGAAGCACCGCCAACCTGTTGGCGGTGCTTCCATCAAAACAGCCCTCGCGGTCTTGGACCGCCAGGGTTGTAATGAGGGCCATAATGTCGACCATGACAAGCACAGCAGGCCAAAATTAAAAGTAAATTTTTGAATTTAGTATTATAAGCCAATCATCACATTTATTTAACATTAGTCATGATCTTGAAGAGAGTCTTCAAAGTCATTAAATGAAAAGGCCCTCAGAAAGGAGGCCACATCGCCAGATGTTAGATCGATGACAGGTTAGGCAGATGGATCCACGGAGCAGTAGTGTCTCTCAGTTCCTTGTGCAGGACCTCCAGCAGGGGCAGTACTCTCCACAGCGCCAAAGAGAGACAGATCATTCACCAAGGGCGGCTCATAAGTGGCCTCATGAATCAGCCTGAGTCTCAAGAGGCACGACCGTGAATTAACCCTCATCAGGGACATCAGCAGTGCTTCGTCCACAGGATGCACTGGCATAACAGCAAGGCACACAGCAGGCAAATGTTCGAAGAGGCACCAAATGCAGTGAAAGACTGGCTACCCGCACCATAGGACTGGTCTGAATGACAATGACCAATCATGCTCCAACTCTTCCAGCAACGGAGCATTTTTGACCTGAACCATGCGTTCACGGCACAGCTGGGCTGGTGGTAGTAGCTCCGTTATTCCACTTAGCTGGAATGGCACAACCACTGCGAATCAGAACCAACAGCAGTAGTATTCCGCCTATTAACACAAAAATTATAGGAAAGCCACCAAACACACTTGAAAAGAGTAAATGGAAGGATGATGGAATGACTCCAGAGACAATCTGGAAGATGGACACAAATCCAGACCAGACAGCCTTAAAGAAATGGGCAATCCCGGTTGTACTCGAGGCGTTGAATATTCTGGATACCTGCTCTCCAAAGTGCTTGGGGAAGTTGGTATTTAATAGGGATTGTATCTCGGCTGACGATTTTGCTATCTGGAGAGCATACATCTCTCTAGCCAATGTCAATTCCACTGGTTTTTGAAACAGTAGCGGCTTTAATATGCTCAGCTTGTCATAATTTACATTAGCAGTATCAATGTGTGGCCACATTTCTGCTACTTTTATCTCTTGTGTGTGGGGGACTAAAACATGTCTGCAACATGTAATGACCTTAGAGACTGAAATTGTGTAGGCAATCCCTGGTCGCATACCACAACAGATTTGGGGGGTCATTCTGACCCTGGCGGTCAGTGTTAAAGCGGCTGCCAACCCGCCAACAGGCTGGCGGTCCAAAAAATGGAATTCTGACCCTGGCGGGAACCGCCAACACAGGCCGCCGCTTTAACACTCCGACCGCCTCGGCGGCACAAACAAACAGCACGGCGGTCACCGCCAACAGACAGGCGGCAGACAATGTACCGCCCACCCTATCACAACTCACCAATCCGCCACCTTTTCCGGGGCGGGAGCCCCGCCGATAAAAACACGGCGGAAACAGACATTTCCAATGGAAAACGCTCACCTCGACACACTCCACGCGGAATCGGGACAGCATGGAACCGGAACTCCACATCCTCCCAGCCATTGCCTTCCTGCTCTTCTTCCAGGATCACGAACGTCGCCGCAGACGACAACGGTGAGTACTGCACCTACGACACAGGGGAGGGGGGAGGAGGAAAGGTTACGGGCACACACAGACGCCACACACCCACCCCCACCCTCACCCCCACCGAAATACCTACACACCAATGCAGATTGAAAAGTCAGAGTGACACCCCCAAACCCCCAAAACAAAAATGCAAAGACAAAAGGCAATGATTGTAAAAATAGAACTATATTACATCAATAATTAAGTATAGCGAACTTACCAATATATAAAGAATTAATACACATCTAGAACTATATATATACAAGTAGCAAAAGTCCGGCACAGTTTTGCAAAGTCCAAATGTCCGTGGGCCAATGTGCACCAACACATGGGCAAAGCCCACACACGAGATCGAGTCCATTGGAGAGAACACTGCTGGGGCATCACAAAAATAAAAAACTGGCCCCTCAGGGGGAAGGGAAGGGGGGGAACCTCAGCCACATGAGTCCACGACGCCAGATCCACGAAGGGCCTCCATGCCCACTGTCCCATCCTGGGGGGTGCAAAGCCACAGTCCATCAGGTGGATTACAGAGACCACTGGTCATGGAGGAGGCATGGTGGGCAGGGTGCCTCGTGAAGCCCTGCCCGACACAGAACCGGGCCTGCCAATGGGCCAGCGGTGCTTGACAGGAGGGCCCAGCGGAGCGGTGCTTGACAGGAGGGCCCAGCGGAGCGGTGCTTGACAGGAGGGCCCAGCGGAGCGGTGCTTGAGATGAGGGCCCAGCGGAGCGGTGCTTGACAGGAGGGCCCAGCGGAGCGGTGCTTGACAGGAGGGCCCTGTTCAGCGGTGCCTGTCTTGGCGGGGCCCTGTTCAGCGGTGCTTCTCACGGCGGGGCCCTGTTCAGCGGTGCTCTTCGCGGCGGGGCCCTGTTCAACGGTGCTTCTCACGGCGGGGCCCTGTTCAGCGGTGCTTCTCACGGCGGGGCCCTGTTCAGCGGTGCCCTTCACGGCGGGGCCCTGTTCAGCGGTGCTTCTCACGGTGGGGCCCTGTTCAGCGGTGCTCCTCACGGCGGGGCCCTGTTCAGCGGTGCTTCTCACGGCGTGGCCCTGTTCAGCGGTGCCCTTCACGGCGGGGCCCTGTTCAGCGGTGCTTCTCACGGCGGGGCCCTGTTCAGCAGTGCTTCTCACGGCGGGGCCCTGTTCAGCGGTGCTCCTCACGGCGGGCCCTGTTCAGCGGTGCTTCTCACGGCGGGGCCCTGTTCAGCGGTGCCCTTCACGGCGGGGCCCTGTTCAGCGGTGCTTCTCACGGCGGGGCCCTGTTCAACGGTGCTTCTCACGGCGGGGCCCTGTTCAGCGGTGCTCCTCACGGCGGGGCCCTGTTCAGCGGTGCTTCTCACGGCGGGGCCCTGTTCAGCGGTGCTCCTCACGGCGGGGCCCTGTTCAGCGGTGCTTCTCACGGCGGGGCCCTGTTCAGCGGTGCTTCTCACGGCGGGGCCCTGTTCAGCGGTGCCCTTCACGGCGGGGCCCTGTTCAGCGGTGCTTCTCACTGCGGGGCCCTGTTCAGCGGTGCTCCTCACGGCGGGGCCCTGTTCAGCAGTGCTTTTCACGGCGGGGCCCTGTTCAGCGGTGCTTCTCACGGCAGGGCCCTGTTCAGCGGTGCCCTTCACGGCGGGGCCCTGTTCAGCAGTGCTTCTCACGGCGGGGCCCTGTTCAACGGTGCTTCTCACGGCGGGGCCCTGTTCAGCGGTGCTCCTCACGGCGGGGCCCTGTTCAGCGGTGCCCTTCACGGCGGGGCCCTGTTCAGCGGTGCTTCTCACGGCGGGGCCCTGTTCAGCGGTGCTCCTCACGGCGGGGCCCTGTTCAGCAGTGCTTCTCACGGCGGGGCCCTGTTCAGCGGTGCTTCTCACGGCGGGCCCTGTTCAGCGGTGCCTGTCTTGGCGGGGCCCTGTTCAGCGGTGCCTGTCTTGTGTTTCGGGTGAACCACACCTGGCCAATACTTCCTGCTCAGTCAGGATCGGACCTTTCCGTTCCGGGGCCCTCCTGTGATGGAGTCCTGGGGCCCTGGGTCTCCTCCGATACCCCCGGAATGGGGCTGGTGGGGCCCTCATGGCCAGGTCAGCTGCTCCCTGCCTTTTGCGCTTTGCTGCCCTTGCCCTCCTTGGCAGACTCTCCGTGTCCCTTGGCTCCCTTACCCGATGTGGCAGGTGACGGTGCAAGGCTACCCTCCTTGGGGGCAGGCGTATCAGGCCTGTCGCGCCTGCCCTTCAGTTTTTTGCTCCTCTTCCCGGGGGGGGGGGGGGCTGGCTGTGCCTTTGCTGCTGGCCGATGTCCCTGCACAAGGAAAGGGCGGACTCCAAATACCAGCCACGACGTTCCTGGGAGTTGCTGGGCTGGTGGTGGCTGAGGTGTTTTTGGAAATCTTACGAGATGGAGGGGGTGGGTCAGGTGAGGAAAAGAGGTCCAGTTTATAGAGGATTCGTTTTTTAGGAGCCATGGGAAGGGTAGCTGGAGTGGGTATGGGAGTGGAGGAAGAGGATGTGGTTGTAGGAGAGTCAAGTCTGGTGTCTTTGGGTGCAGGTGCTTGGGCTGGAGGCTGACGTGAGGTGGATGGCTGTTGGTTGGGTGCCTGCCTGCGTTTGTGTTGTTTGGATGCGGGGGTGACAGACACACTGGGAGAGGACACAGGGGACGTGTACATGGCAGTGGGGGTGGTGACTGCACTTGTGCGGACTGGTGTGGAGGGTGTGCTGGTAATGGGTGTACTGGCTGATGGTGGTGTGCATGCAGGTGTGAGTGTAGACGTCACAGGGAGGGAGGAGGGAGACGAGGAGGTGGGGGACACAGAGGAGGTAGTGGCTGTTGGCATGTCTGCATCTGTATGTTGCTTGTGTGAATGCTTGTGTGTTCTGTGGTGCTTATGTCTGGATGAGCTTCCCTTGGGTGTTGAGGTGTGTGCAGGCTGGTCTGTAGGTGTGGATGGGATAGGCAGAGGAACAGGGGAGTTGGACTGGGTGGAGGGAGTTAGAAGAGGGAGGCTGGAGACAGGGACAATCGCTGCCGTCAGTGCTGAGGCCAGAGCGTTGAACGATCGCTGATGGGCAGCCTGACCCGAATGAAGGCCCTCCAGGTATGCATTGCTTTGATGCACCTCCCTCTCCACACCCTGGATGGCATTCGAAAGGGTAGACTGGCCAACAATGATGGTCCTCAGGAGGTCAATGACCTCCTCACTGAGGGCAGCAGGGGTGACTGGGGCAGGGCCTGAGGTGCCTGGGGCGAAGGAGATGGCCGCCTTCCTGGCCGTGCGGGCACGGGCCGAGGGGCTGCTGGGAGGGCGGAGCTGGTGCGCTGGGTGGCGGCTGTACCTGTAGTATCGGTGGGCACGGATGTTGCCGCCACCGCAAGGGAGCTCCCATCCGAGGACGTGTCGGTGTCACTGATGTCTGCACGGGTCCCCGTGGTGGAGCCCCCCTCGCCCTCCGTCTCACTGGTCATGTCGGAGTCCGTTGCATGGCCCTCCGGGGCCATGTGAGATGCAGCTCCCTCTTGCACAGATGCCACTTCTCCTCCGCCTGATGATGCTAATGCACACATTCACCGAAAAACAAAGAAAATGGGGGGGGGGGGCGATGGAGAAATAAAGACAAGTTGAGTGCATGCATTGGGGACACCGTTGGCGGAGAGGACAGACACAGAAGCCCCCTGCACTATGCTGCGCACTTGGGGTACACTACTCATTCCCTGGGACATGCCCTACAAGCCTATGGGCGACAACTGCCCACACAGAATACACAGGTCCATGAATAGCGTTACTAGGCACCCTACAGAGGTGGGGGGCGGGGGCACAGGACCATACCTCACGGAGGGGCCTAGCCTACAGAAATCGCCCTGGCCTAGGGATACCCACAGCCCTCCTCCCCCACCCAGGCACCTCCACTGCGCGCAAATTTAGCTGAATGTGCTGGTACTCACCCCCTTGTGTCTGCTGTGATGTCCTCAAGCGCCCATCTAAATCGGGGTAGGCCACCGCCAGGATCCGGGACATCAGGGGGGTCAAGGTACGACTGGCACCCCTCCTAGGTTGGGAGGCCATTCCCAGCAGAGCCTCGGCGGTCTTCCTGCTCCCGCGGCGGATGTCCTCCCACCTCTTGCGGCAGTGGGTGCCCCGTCTGTTGTGGACCCCCAGGGCCCGGACGCCCTTGGCGATGGCACGCCAAATATCGATCTTTTGATGGGCGCTGACCTATGTGACATGTACAGGGGGGGAAAAGAAACATCATCACTTTTCTGCATGCTCGATGTGAGTGCCCCCCCTCCCCAAACTTGCCAGGTGGCACATGCTCTCATCTGTCGTGCCATGCATTCGTAATTTGCTCCCCTCCCCTCCATCGTACATCCACCCCACTCATCACAGGCATTGCCCACTATGCATTGGCCCCCGTGTACTCACCTGTTGGTCTGGAGGACCGTAGAGTAGCGCATACTGGGGGAGGACCCCGTCCACGAGCTTCTCCAACTCTTCGGAACTGAAGGCGGGGGCCCTTTCCCCAGTCGCAGCAGCCATTGTCACTTCCAGACCGAGGTCACAGCAGCACTTGCAGTATAGGTCCTCTCCTGTGGATGGTCAGGTCTCGTGTGATTAAGCAGAGAGAAAATGGCGGTCACGCCCGCGGCGGTGCGTACCGCCGGCGCACATCGTCATTGGCTCCTGAAACCCATAGGGTTCAATGTTAACCAATGCTGCTTTGTGCCGCGGTCTTCGACCGCCTACCGCCACGGCGTGCCACGCCAGCGCAATGACCTCACTTCACATTGTCACACTTCACAGCTCAGGCAGCCGCCATTTCAAGGGCCCACATGGCTTAATTCCTACAGTGTCACACATGGCTAGGCCTTGCATCGACACTCATACAAGCTATTCAATCCAGAGAGATTTGTGTACTGTGCAGGCTGTGGGAACTTACCTGTGGGTTGATTGACTCTGTGCTCCATGTTGTCCTTCCTAGGCACCGTCCGCTGGGACTTGCGAGGAGACGGAGGAATGTTCCCGTGTGCTGGTGGACCTGTCGACAATGGAAGAACAACATATCATACTCACCTACAGACTCAACACTGTCACTATACAGGAACTGTGTGCCCAGCTGGAGCCAGACCTGATGTCACCCATCCGCCAACCCACAGGGATTCCGCCTCTAGGGCAGGTGCTGTCAGTACTCCATTTTTTGGCTAGTGGATCATTTCAAACTACAGTGGCCATTTCATCTGGGATGTCTCAGCCTATGTTTTCAAAGGTATTGTCCAGAGTGTTGTCTGCCCTGATGAAATACATGCGGAGCTACATCATATTCCCTGAGGTGGGTGACTTGCCTACAGTGAAGGGTGATTTCTATGCCCTTGGACACATTCCCAATATCATTGGTGCCATTGATGGTACCCATGTGGCTTTGGTCCCCCCCAAAGACAATGAGCAGGTGTACAGGAACCGAAAAAGTTATCATTCGATGAATGTCCAGGTGGTCTGTTTGGCTGACCAGTACATCTCCCATTTAAATGCCAAGTTCCCAGGGTCAGTGCACGACGCGTACGTCATGCGAAATAGCAGCATCCCTTATGTGATGGAACAGCTACAGAGACAGCGTGTGTGGCTAATTGGTGACTCTGGTTACCCCAACCTGCCTTGGCTATTGACCCCAGTGAGGAATCCCAGGACAAGGGCAGAGGAACGGTACTATGAGGCCCATGGGCGTACTAGGAGGGTGATCGAGCGGACCTTCGGCCTCCTGAAGGCCAGGTTTAGGTGCCTGCATATGACAGGTCGATCCCTAATGTACTCACCAAAGAAGGTGTGTCATATCATCGTGGCCTGCTGCATGCTTCACAACCTGGCTTTGCGACGCCAGGTGCCTTTCCTGCAGGAGGATGGTCCAGATGGTTGTGTTGTGGCCGCTGTGGAGCCTGCGGAGAGTGAAGAGGAGGAAGACGAAGAGGACAACACAGACAACAGGGACAGAGTGATACTGCAGTATTTCCAGTAACACACAGGTAAGAATCTACTCCTGCATTTTATTATATCTGTAACAGTACTGGCTCTCTACTGTCTGACCTTTCACCCCAATGTATGGTAACTTAGTTGTGAATTTGCCTTCCTATTTCAGTGATGTGGTCCCCACGGAGTGCCCTCTGGTTTATTTCCCCATGGACTACCGCTGTGTGACACTGGTATGTTGTCATCACAATGTATTTGGACATTTTTGGTTGGTTATATCGAATACATTTGGTTTAGAAAAATAAATAGCAGACTCCTGATGGTTTTTGTGCAATAATTGTGTTTATTGAAGTGCAAAAATTGGTGTATAGTTCAAAAAGGGTGATGGGTGATGGTGGAGGCATGTCCATGGCAGAGTCCAGACTCACGTTCGCACAGGTGCATTGTCCATATGCCTGTGGAAGGTGGAGCAGGGGCAGTTCAAGGTTGGACAGGGTGAACAAGTGGGACAGTGGGATGACATCTGGGGGGATCCGTGCATGGCGGGGGTCTTGACATCCTACTCTGTCTTCTTCCTCGATCTCAGGCCTTTCTTGCGGGGTGGTTCATGTTCTGCAGGGGGTGGGGTCTGGGTGGGCCGTTGCTGTTGTGTCGGGCCTCCTGACCACTAGCGCTGGCGGAGTTGGTGGGCTGTTCTTCCTCCATGCTAGTGGCAGGGGCCCTTTGGGGGGCCACATGGTCCCGCAATGTGGTGACAATCTGGTTGAGTGCCACCACGATTGTACCCATTGCGGAACTGATGCTGCGCAGTTCTTCCCGGAACCCCATGTACTGGCCCTCCTGCATGGCCTGGATCTCCTGGAACCTGGCCAGGACCGTCGCCATCGTCTCTTGGGAGTGGTGGTACGCTCCCATGATGGTGGTGAGGGCCTCTTGGACAGTGGGTTCCCTAGGCCTGTCCTCCCTCTATCGCACAGCAGCCCTCCCAGTTCCCCTTTGTTCCTGGGCCTCTGTCCCCTGGACGGTGTGCCCACTACCACTGCCCCCAGGTCCCTGTTGTTGTTGGGGTGGTGGGTTGCCCTGGGTGCCCTGTAGTGGTAGACACACCGCTGCTTGACCTGTCCTGGAGACAGAGGCATGGGCCCGCTGGGTGGGTGCTGTGCTGGGGTTTCCAGAGGGGGGTAGGTCTGCTGTGGCCTGTGGCTGCCTGAGGGGAACCGACTGTCTAGAGGTCCCCAATGGTCCGGGCTGGTCATCAGGTTCTAGGTCGACAGAGCTGCTGTCATCACTGGGGGCCTGTTCTGGGGGTGGGATGGACATTTCTGGACCCTCCGGGCCGGTGTCTTGGCGTTCGGGCCCTGCAGGGGTAAAAGAGTATGGTTATTGCTTCTGTGTGTGCCATGGCGTGCGAATTGTGGGTGCCCTTGTCCCCCAGTGCTGGCATTCCCTTGTGGGAGGAGTTGTGAGGGTGGTTTGGGGGGGGGGGGATGGGTATGTGCAGTGGTCATGCTTAGGTGATGGGTGTCCATGGTTTGTGTTGGCATTCAGGGGTTGGTGTTGGTTTGGGTGGGTTGTGCTGGTGAGACATTAGCAGGGAGGATATGTGCTGGGGGGTTGGGGGTGAGGGTGGGGGTGGGGGTTGGCATGCTGGTGGTTGGGGGGGGAAGTAGTTGAGATTAGACTTACCAGAGTCCATTCCTCCGCCTACTCCAGCGAGGCCCTCAGGATGCAGGATGTTCAAGACCTCTTGCTCCCATGCTGTGAATTCGGGTGGAGTGGGTGGGGGTCCGCCGCCAGTCTTCTGCACAGCGATGTTGTGTCTTGACACCATCGCCTGCACCTTCCCCCGTAGGTCGTTCCAGCGCTTTCGGATGTCTTCCCGATTTCTGGGATGCTGTCCCACAGCGTTGACCCTGTCGACGATCCTTTGCCATAGCTCCGCCTTCCTGGCTATTGTGGTGTGCTGCACCTGTGTGCCGAAGAGCTGGGGCTCTAACCTAATTATTTCCTCCACCATGACCCTGAGTTCTTGGTCCGAGAACCTGGGGTGTCTTTGGGGTGCCATGGGGTGGTGTGGATGAGGTGTGGGGTGGTGTAGTAGTGTGTGGTGTTTTGTGCGTAGATGTAGTGTGGGGGATGATGTTGGGTTCCTGTGTGTGTTGTGGTTTGCGTTCCCTGTGCTCTCTCTCTGTGTATTGCGCCTTGTCTCTGAATTTCGATTTGTGGGGGTTTGTGGGTGATGTGGGTGTGTGTTTTATATCGTATTGATTGTGTGGGAGTGGTGTTTGTATGTGTATCAGGTGTGTGTATTTTGAATTATCCAATGTGGCTGTGTTTTGTAAAGGTGTGTGTATTTTGACCACTGCGGTGTGTACCGCCAATGGGATACCGCGGTTGAAAGACCGCCGCGTGGATTGGTGGGTCGTAATGGCATGGGTGTATTTCTGTTGGCGTGACGGTGGAGGTTTGGTCATCTCAAGTTTATCGCTGACCGCTGATGTGGCGGCCTTCAGTGGAGGTCGGGTTTTTGGCGGTTTGGCAGTTGTGGGTCAGAATGACCCTGACGGGTTACCGCGGCCGCGGCGGTGTTATGGCGGTCTTCTGACCGGCGGTAACTGCCTTTTTCCGCCAGGGTCAGAATGACCCCCTTGGTCTCTCAGCACCACATAACTTCCATTCAAAAGTACATGAAATGCTACTCGAATCAAAGGGATGGGAGTACCCTTTAGAAAACAGGCCAAGTTTGCGACCCCTGCTTTGAAAAGGCCATGAAGGGACACCTGTTTGCTGATCATTGAATGACTAACAGTAGTCTCACATTCGCTTCCGCTAGGAAAGACCTCTGTTTCGCCATTTAAACATTTATATTCAAAGGGCAGCTCCCACTCTTTAATATAACTATTGCCTAGCCGCTCGTATCTGCCCACAGCAAGATGTTTCAGGCATTTCGAAAAATGAAAAGTGGAGATGGGCAGATTAATAATGCCATGTAGGAGCCATACCGTTGATGGACTTTCTGCAATAGTAAAAGGCAACTTCTCTAACTTTCCTATGTGAAGCATGTTTAGCCATTGTCTGTTGTTCCCTGGATAAATTAAAGGCAGCAAACACGTCACTAATGTTAATATACTTCCATGGAACGCGGCCATGTCTGAATGATATCAATCACAGAAGATACTATGTTCATTAGGGAATACATCCTGTTGGACAGAGTGTTCATGCGGTTGTCGACAACAGCTAAAGGGTTTTCTAAGTTTTCCTTATCTATATGCCATATCTAAACGTGCAGCACCTTCTATCTGAGAAAGCTTCCAGATCTCATTAAAAATGGCAAAAATGAATCTTTTAGAGGGTGGCTTTCTAGGACCTAACAAGAACTCCTGCAAGTCTATATCTTCAGAAAGAGTGTTAAGATGTTCCTTAACTGCGGCTAACGTGTTAGTCTGTACTCATTGTTGGCACAGTTTACCCACACTGTATGTCATAACTTTACCCTTGTGTTGACCCAAGACAAAGTGAGGGTCTGGCCAGCAAATTTTGAAAACCCTGAAGAATTCACAAAATGCACCTGACACCGATTCGTGTCTATTGGCCAAACTAACCACCGTACGCAACTGGAAAGTGAAGAGTTATAAGTACCAGCCTGAACCTTTGCATTTAGTTCTTCCTCAGTGACTTTCAGGAAGGATTGCCAGTCATTAAATTTTGCTGGTGTGGGGATACTGGGTGCACTCATTTCCTTCATTTTTGCAAACCCCAGACAGGATGTTTGTTGAATGGTCTGATTTAAAAAGATCATCATTAGCACAGGAATAAGGCACACTCTAAATAAAGCTTACCGAACCTGTCTCTGCCAATCTTGTGTTCCCCATACACTCTTTACATCCATAGTGTTCCTCCAGTGGCCCTCATTACAACCCTGGCAGTCGGCGGAGAAGCGGCGGTAAGACCGCAAACAGGCAGGCGGCAAAAAAAATGGAATTTGGACCGCGGCGGTCACCGCTGCGATCGACCGCCACTTCACCACTCCGACCGCCACAGCGGTAATGACCGCTGGGCTGGAGGTTGCGGTCTCTGGCCTGGCGGTCGTCACTAGACCGCCAACGGTATCAGGACCCTGCATACCGCCACGGTTTATGGCGGTTGGGAACGGCCATGAGAACCATGGCGGTAGGCACTATCAGTGCCAGGGAATTCCTTCCCTGGCACTGATGGGGGTCTCCCCCACCCCCCACTACCCCCCACGAGTCCTCCTCCCACACCCTCCACCCCCCTGCCACCCCCCAGAGGTGGTACAAACCCCCTCCCCACCCCAACATGCACATACACGCACCCCTACATGCAGACACCCCCAACATGCACATATACACACCCCTACACACACACATACACAACGAGGACACATACCCGCACACATACATGCAGACATGCACACCGGCCGAACCGCACACATTTCCCATAGACACAGCAGCACCCCCCGCACGCATACACGCACTCACACACCCCCTCTACACACTCACACGCACACCCCCATGCACGCACACAACACATAACACCCCCCTGCCCCCTCCCCTAACGGACGATCAACTTACCTTGTGCGTTGGTCCTCCGGGAGGCGACGGGATCCATGGGGACATCACCGCCACCAGCACACCGCCACCAGAACACCGCCACACAGAATCGTGGGATGTGATTCTGTGGGCAGTGTTGTGTTGGTGTGGTGGTGGAGGTTGAGCAGCCTCCACTTTCCCGCCGACCGCCAGCTGCTGGCGGATTTCCGCACGGAAAACATCGGTACGCTGACAGCGGTCATAATACGCGGAGCGGAAGACCGCCAAGGCTGGCGGTCTTCACCGTGGCGGTAACTTGGCAGTCTTGCGAAAAGACCGCCAATGTTGTAATGACCCCCAGTATTCGTAACCTTCAACTGCAAGATGGGAAACAAAGGAATCTGAATAAATTAACTTTGTATTTGTTAGCAAAATGCTCCTAATGTTTGAGGGTGTTAATTTAAAATAATATGACTCTGCATTTTTTGTGTCATGCTCAGAGAAATATGTCAATTTGTCCGCATAATGTTTTGGGCTCCCCACAGGCAGTGTTGAACAGTGTTCCCACTGTGTGTAATTAAGTACTGGTCTTTGTCTAGTGGCAGAGAGCAGGTAGTAATGTCCCCTGTTGTTGTAGCAGAACATTTCCACATAATTCTTTCTGTTTAAATACACATCATCACTTTCAAAGACAAGATAGTCTTTCATTTCAGTTAACATTGAATCAACTCTCTGAACATCCCAATCATCAGATACAACACCAGGTGTAATTATATCAGTCATAGAGATTTTGAAAACATAAGGAAGGCCTGTGTATATCGAATGGAACTTTATCCCACATACTCCCATCAGGAATTGGCACAACTGAAATGTTCATAGGGGACAAGTCTCTACGGACATAATGTGAGAAATGATATGGAGTTAAGACTTCATCTACAGGCTCAACAGAGGAGCATTCAGGAAGGTAATGACCATTTATAAGCAGAAAGAAAACAGTTACAAAACCAATCCATAGAAACAATGCAAATACTGTCAATGATAACCATAGAGAGTTCCATGGGTGAATTAGATAGTTATTTTTAAGCCATAAGTACAGCTCACGTGTCTTTGAAACAGTTTCGATCACAGGAGTGGATGAAGTGGAAGAAAAGTCATAAATGTTGATGAAGTAACCAGAAGCAGTCTCTGCTAATGCAGAAACAGGTGCATTACCGATGGATGGGTCAACTTCATGTGGAGGCTCATAGTAAATGACATCTTCAGTTTGTTTTGTGTCAGGATAGAAAACAGCCATATCTTTGACAGGTGATGTTGTTGAAGTGGTGACAGGAATCAGCGAGAGCTCATTTTCTGCCCTCCCCATGATCGAGGAGGTACTTGTAGTATCCTGGCAGTGGTGGTAAGATGACAGTTCTGGTACCTTGTACTCCCAGGACTAGGATCGGTGCTCTTCCTTCTTCACAGAGATCTTCTCACAAACCAGATCCCCGACGTTAGGGATCCAGCCGGTAGAAGTTGTTGTTAAATCCCTTATTCCTAAGGTGGCAGCACTGTCGGATGAACTATCATCACAAAATTGCTGAAGCTCCTGTAAGACAGTGAGATGTTCATTTATGTCACATGGTGTATCTGCTGACACCTTACCTGGGCCATCAAGATCTGGGATACATAGGTTTCCCAAAGAGAACCTCATAGGAAGTGCGTCTCCCCAAAGACCGTCTTGGCATATTATTCAGTGCTCTTTGGACACCATATAGGTGATGAAGCCAACTGCAGCCTGAACCGAATACTCGGGCTGTTAAGGACTGCTTTAGATCTCGATTCCTCCTCTCCACAACCAAATTTCCCTCAGGATGGTATGGTGAGGAGTAATGGAGTTCAACACCCATCGTCCCTATGGTGTCCCTGAATGCCTTAGAGACAAAGGCAGGCCCTGCTCCGAATGGAATGCCGCAACCGCATATGTACTGATAAAGTTCAGCAAGTCTTTCATAACAATTTGCGCATCAGCTGACCGCTGAGGCCATACACACAGGAACTTAGAACAAGAATATACGGCGACTAAGATGTATTTGTATTCACCATTAGGTTGGAGCGGACCACAATGGTCCAGGTACACCCATTGTAGTGGCCTGTTGGATTCTAAGAGGGATGTCTGCGGTGGGCGTTTGATGTTGGAGCCCTTAATTTTCTGGCAAATGTCACAACAAACGATGTATTGCTTTGTCTGTCTGTATATACCTGGCCACCAGAAGCGTTTCTGTAAGAGTGTTACTGTGGCCAAAATACCAGCATGAGCAGATGCGACACCTCGTGCGCTGCTTTGATGAGATCTAATCTCTGGTCTTTATTGGGGATCACTCGATCTCCAACCCCAGGAATTGTTGCGTAGGCAACATTCTGTGCACTGATGTGGTAAGAGTATTTTGTAGGGTATGCTTCTGAAAGAGGCTTGCCTTCAGCAGAAGCTTTCACAGCAGTCAGAATTTTATTGTCCATTCTCGTCTGAGAATGAGTCACTGCAGCCACAGAAGCCGTAGGTACTGCAGATTTGGCTGCTTTATCAGCCAAAGTGTTGCCGATAACGTGTACTCCTACAGGTTGGTGGCCCAATGTATGCACTACATGGATACAAGGTAGGTTATCCTTGATATCAGCAACCCTCCCACGCAGAGTTCTGTGTTTTATGGTGTTCCCTTCGGAGCCTCTAAACCCATTCAACTTCAAATGATTAAGATAATCATTGTAGGACTCTACGCAGTAGTATGAGTCACAGACAATCAGAGTGAGTAGTCCTGGCTATGTGTGTTCTAGTCTAATATCAGGGCTTTGAGTTCCGCCTGCTGGGCTGTGCAGTCTCCTAGGGTCTGCGTGTAGGTATTAAGAGGGTGGAATACACCATCTTTCATCACCCCACTCACAGCTGCGCAAGCGACTGAGTATTGATGTTTATTACCTACGGCTGGTTGTGCTGAACCATCAGTGTAAATGACAGCATGGTATCTGTCAAGTGGCAACATGTCTAGACGTGCAGGGTACTCCTGTTCATATTGGAGAAATTCTTGTGCCTGAAGTTTTGGATCAAAGATGTACTCTACATCAGTGGCAGTGAGGGAGGTTGCCCACTGAATCCAGGGTGGATGTAATGCTTTAGAAAGTGTGGGGCCAGGCTCTTGCCCTCGTTTGATAGCTCATATCCCAGGAACAACACACTGAAAAAAAGGCTATTTTTGTGTTCCTAAAATTAAATTTGTAGCCAAGGGCTGCTAATCCTAGAATGATCTGATCGACCCTGGCAAGATGAATGTTGAGGTTGTCATCTGTGAGATAGATGTCAACCATGTAAGACAATGCCTCAGGATCAATATCATGTAATATTGATGTTACACGGGCTGAGAACAGCCCTGTGCTGTACTTGTAGCCTTGGGGCAAACAACAGAAGCGTTTCTGTGAGCCAAATGAGAACACTCAAGTTTCGACTTTCATGTGCTCAGTTTTGGCAGAAAAAACACTGAGGATATCCAAGATTGTTTTGTAGTTTTTGTGCACTATATTGTTAATTAGTGCTATGCTATGTGAATTTTGTATAGCATATGTGCATGTATGACTTTTAAGTGTCTGTAATCTAAGACTATTCTGTAAAATGGTCGGGTTTTGCAACGGGGAATAAGGAGTTATTTATTACAGAGACACAGGGCTCAATTACACCCTGGTACTCAAGCTGAGTAAGGATCTTCCTTACTGGAGCTTTTGCTTCGTGTTTAACAGGATATTGTAGCTGGGGCTGGGTTGTTACATGACAAGGAGAATCTTTGTCCCAACCTACATGGTTGGGGTATAAAGCAAGTACCTGCACTAAAGCCCAATTGACAGCCTAGGTTTGTTTTACCACTTGTAGAACAAGATCAGAGAAATAAGACAAAATGACATCTTCCCCAGGCCGGGAGCTTATGGACGTGCTCCGGTGGCCAGTCCCATTCGGCCAGTAGGATATCACAACTAAGTTCATCCCAGAATATCACATCAATGGTGCGCTCTACGCCTCTCTCAATATGGATAGTTAAATCATAAACCCTGTCCGGTGGGAGGACGTGCCCATCCGCAGTCTCAACTGCAATGAAATCGTTAGTTCCAGTCGCATCCAGATGATCTTTCAGACTCTGGCGAAATATCGTGACCTCTGCTGCGCTGTCTAACAGTGTAATTGCTCATGGCTTGTTCTTCAGCAATGTCCACAAGTGTACTGGCGATTTTAATTGACAGTGGTGCCACCTTTTTCTTTTTAAACTGTGGCTTTTGTTGTGGGGACTTGACAGGGTACCATGTGTGGTAGTGTATATTGCAACAAAGACCCTTTCCCATGTGGCACAGTCATCCACCAAGGGAACCATCCCAAAGAGCAAGCACATTGTGAGAATTCTCTGTTTTTCTTGTGGTCCTGTATGGGGAAACACAGCTTCCAGCTGATTGGTTTTATGGGCTATCCAGAACGTGATTTTCTCTCTCTCTGTGGGCACTTTACCCATGATAGAATGTACTGTTTGTGGATTAGTCTTAGTAGTAGCCAATTGGTATCCAGCAGGTGCTGGTGGTGCTGGACATGCTGGTGTTGTGTTCAGAGTTCGCATTATGAACTGAACAAGTCATCTATATAGTGTTACTAGCTCAATGTATAAGTTGCACAGATCAGCTGCCTGCGTGTTTTGTATACCTGGGTGAGGTGTCTATGTGGCAAACATAGCCCAGGGTGGTCCGTCATTACCTGAGGGACCTAGTCTCAGCGGTTGTATTACGTGTGGTAGGGCACCATTAAACCAGTTGTGATGTTCCTGATAAGTGAGTTATATTTCATGATATGATACTGGTATGCTTGGTACGGTGGTGGTACATTAGCTATTCTGTATGTCTGGAATGTGAATGTAGTGTTGCCTTCCTCAGGAAAGTTAACCCAGGAATAAAATGTTTCTGTTTGATAAGCTTTGTTAGCTTCTACTATGAATGTAACACCCCCGCCTTCCTATCTTAATCCATGTGCTACTTAGTGTTAAAGATTGTCTAACATTCTCAGGAATGTCTATGGCATTAGTCATATTGTGTAATGGGTAAGAGAGATGGACCATTAAGTGGTGAGTAAAGTCCTTTTAATAGTTCGAGCTCGAACAACCTACAGCATACTCATGTGCTCCCTGTTCAGCTGAGGAGGATCTTCCCTAAGACCACGGACATCTCTGTATAACAGTAGTTAGGGTACCTGTTGTATGTGAGACAGTGATAGTCAGGGTATCCGTAAATTAGTGCCTAAACACCATTGTTGGTGGCGCCATGTCATAGTTTGACTCTTGCTCAAGGCAAGACTTCTGGTTTATGGATGACAGTACTTATTTTTATAGGTGACTGGGCCTGTCCTACAACAAGTCGCATCTGTTGTCCCAACCCTCCCGGCTCACAAGCAGTACCTCACTAAAAACCCAGACAGTAAAAGGTGATTTGTGCCAGCCTTTACGCATGGGCTCAAGAGTGCGACATCTCAGGGATGTCGTGGTTAAACAGCGTTTATCCCTTTCTCACATGAATAACATTTCTCAATCAAACACAGGCAATGAAGACAGGTGCAGTAAAAGTCTTAATAGGTTTTATTAACAATACTGCAATCTACGATAAAATGCATGGGCTGCAATAATTAGGATAATGTACAGTGCAAAAAACAGAATTGTGAAAATGAGAGTCATTAGTTCAAAGACCCCCACCATCTTGCAATAACATAAAGCGACATTAGAGATGAAATATGTTCTAATAGCCTAGCATAAGAAACCTTATCCCTAACCTAAAGAGAGCCAGATGTGATAAACCTTGTCTGCCAATGTAGCGTCCATGAGAAGAGCCCGCCAACCCTTGTTACCTTAGAATGAGGTCTATAGCTCAGACTCCGTGAGGACACGAACACTGGGTCAGCGCCAAGATGACGAGCAGCATCGATAGCAGCGATGGCATCTGGTCGGAATTTCTCTGACTATCTGTGTGTGTGTGATGTATATATACAGATCTGATCAGACCCCTGACGTATGTCTGTTCACAAACAATAGATAACAAGTTATGCTTGTGACAGCAATTTATATAAACAATTCCCTCGAAAGCGCTTAAGCGGGAAAGTACCTAAAGTCAATACCTTCAGTTTGTTTATCTTTGTCACTTGATAGTGATGCCATAGAGCAGTGGTACTGATAACATGAAACTAAAACATTGGCCTAACTAGATACATTGCAATCATCTTGAAAGATATAATTAAATAAATGCAGAGCAAACTAAGCAGGGTAAAAGTCACTGGGTGTCGGGGGCACGAGTCTACAAGCCAGAGGGCTAAGCTAACTCCTGCTTACCAATAAAACAAGATAGAATTCACTACCCACCAACTCACTGCACTATATAACACACCCTCACACAACCCACAATCCTTTGCAACTCAAACGACAATCGCATACACCGAGAGCAGGCAAAAATCAACAGACACCACCTTTACACTTTAGGCACATATACACATCTGACTCAGCACACACCACACAACTGCACAAACAAAACAATATACACATAATGAATACACACAAACACCACAACCGACCTTTGCGTATAACTAAACCCCCCCCCCACAAAGCACCAACACTGCACTCTTGTGCACACAACACCCACCCCAACACAACCACCACCATGTCCCAACAAAAGCAACCACTCTTCACAGATGATGAGTTGAGGGTCATGGTCAATGTAATTGTCGTGGTAAAGCCACAACTGTTTGGAGCACAGGTCCTGCAAACATCTATTGCCAGGAAAATGGAGTTATGGCAGAGAATTGTCGATGGGGTCAACTCTGTAGGTAACCATCCACTCACAAGGGAGGACATCAGGAAGAGGTTGAACGAGCTACAGGGGAAGGTGCGTTCCATGACATCATGCGACCAGATTGCCGTGCAGAAGGCTGGCAGTTAGCCCCCCCCTCCTCCCCCAGAGTTCATATGTTCTGCTGGAGGTGTTTAGAGCCTTGCATCCTTATGTGGAAGAAACAAATGCCAAATTACAGTCTTTACGTGATATCTGGCCGCATATGGAAGAAATGTTATATTCAGTGGAACAGCAAATTATAAAACTCAATGAAACCTCCCTCATAATAACCTCTCTTCAAACTCAGGTCTCCACCCTACAAAAACATATCAAAGACCTTATAGATCAAAATAGGAGGAACACCTGTACATTTTCCGTCTTCTGGAGGGGACAGAGGGAACAAACTATTCATTTTTAAAAATATTTTCTTCCTAAGTAATTGAGCTTACTGAACAGGCCACCACTTAAGATTCATCAAGCTCATATGCTAGGTCACCCACCTGCATTCGCTTCTACTTATAGTACAATAAAACCCATAGGTGTTTTTCTTTATTTTGTGAATTACACAGAACTAATTCAGGTAATTTCTGTTGCTAAGCAGAATAAACTTATTATTTGGTCTAGTCACAATCTTTATTACTCCCAGGACTTCAACAGAAGCACTGCTGATAGACGTAAAGTATTTTTAAACATGAGACCAACACTTCATTCTCTTGGTGCTCATCTTGTGTTTTTTTACCCTTCCCTCTTCAAGGTCACCTACAGAAACAACCCGACAAACTAGGAGGATCTCAGTTGATTGACGGCTTTTCTTGACACATATAGAATTGAGACTATGGACATCTCTACACCTGTTAAACCTCAACATTAATCTGTTATACTCTTTGCATATCTCATTTTTGACAATGAAATTTATTATGTTGCATTTATCTTTCAGATGTTGTTCTAACATTGTTTAGTTGTTTTATGATAGCAGAGATAGCTTATTTGTATCCTATCCCTAGTGTCAATTTACTCCCATGTTTTCTTCCTACAGGTGTTGTCTTCCTGTGTGAGCCTGTGCTCCCCTCCTACTCCATACCCTACAACCCCCTTGCACCTCGTCTCCCCACGAGGACAGGACATGCCATCTCATCCATTTGGTCTCCCCACCACACTCATCATAGTATATCTAGGCATGATCTCCTTTATTTCTAATTTTATGTTCATTCTTCTCTCTTTCCTTGTTTGAAATGATGTCATCATTCCTTTCTGTTCTCCTATCCCGGTTACATCTCATCCCCCTTTTCCTATTTTTTACAAAGTCTTAGACCTATCATCACAGTACCTCTTCTCCACAATGTTACATTTATTTCTCCTCACATGGTTATTGTTTATCTCCTTCAGTATTCTGTTTGATTCTATTCCTAATATTGTTTCCTTCTTATTGTTTTGAAAATCCCATCCTGGAATGCCAGAGGTTTAAATTTCCCAGTCAAGCGACAAAGTGTTCTGCCCCATGTATCAAAACTTGGTGCACATATAGCTTTTTTTTAAATAAAAGTCGCTCTCACAGAAAATGAAACTTTGAAATTAAAGAGGGGATGGGTGGGTGATGTATCTTTCTCACCAGGAACCTATAAATAAAATGGAGTTGTAACAATTTGCCATAAATTCCTTCTCGTCCATTTCATCTCTCAGGAAACTGATGTTGATGGTCGATGGATATTGCCTAAATTGTTGACTGATAATGTACCAATTGCTTTATTTAATCTCCATGGGCCCACTGCCCCAGATTGTCATTTGTGGTCCAATAGTGCTCAAAAACTCTTTGAACACCCAGATGATAACTTCGTTTTTGCAGGAGACTGCAATCAACTTGTTGATCCATTTATAGAGAGACACTCTATATTAAAATATGTTCCTGACAAACGACATAATCCAAGTGTTCATGTGCTTAAGCAAGGTAACCTAACCAATGCATTGAGGTTGTGTAACCCCACTTTATGAGAATACTCACATTTCTCTCCGGTACATGACACAGAATAACGGATTGACTATGTTTTTGTTTCCAACAACTTAACCCAGACCTTATATTCAACAGATATAGGTTCAATCTGATATCTGATCAAGCCCCTGTGTCTATGCTAATAGACATTTTGCCTAAATATATGTTGCCAAAACTGTAGAGATTTAATAATTCACAATTACTACATACCTCAGTCAACTCCTCAATCACGTCTTTCTTTTCATGAATACTTTAATTTTATTAGCTTAGAAGACATTGCCTTATACGCCATATGGGATGCATTCAAAGACTCAGCTCCTAACTTTATAATCAATTTTGTATAAAAAAAGGAAATTATCTCAAAAGCAATCCAATCAAACTTTTGAAAACATTAAACAATTAGATTACTCCTATTATACCTCTGGATCACCACAATATTTATGACAACTTATCAATGTCATGCTTCGTTTTAACCAACTTTCTACTGAATGTGCATCATCTTACTTTTTAAATCCACAACAAATTCTATGGTGTTCAAAATAAATCAGGAAAACTGCTAGTGAACTATCAATCACAGACAACACCTACACTTCACATTATAAAGATTCAGCATTTATAAACCAGTTTAAGTACTTCCATAAAAATGTATATATGGCAGAACAATCCCCATCCGATTCTGAAACTCTACAGTATTTGTCCTATGTTCAGAAATCTCTTAATCGACTGTTGGATTTTTAGTCCTTTGAAACAGATATTACACACATAGATCTCCACACTTCACTAATCTCACTCAAAAAGGATAAGGCTCCAGGACCAGATGGCTTCACAGCTGAATCCTATACACACTTCTTCAAATTATGTCTCTGCAAATTACATATGAATATTCCGTTCTTCACCCTTTCTGGTAAATCAAAAGGCTCTTTCCCAGATGCACCTATTTATTTCTGCCAATTGCAGACCTATTTCTCTTGTGAATAAAGATTTTTTCAGAAGCACTAGCCACAAGGCTTGAACCCTTTCTTCCCAAACTTTTGAAAAAGGAGCAATTGGGTTTTGTCTAGGGATTGTATATATCAGATAACGCCAAACACTTGGCACCCATTTCCTTGGATGTCAAAATGGCATTAAACTGGTTTTGTTTATTTCACTCCCTCAGTTGGTTTGGTTTTGGTCCTAAAATTAGTAACCTAAAATCTCTTCTATATACCTCTCCTCAATCAGCCATTTGATAAATGCTGATGACATTTTACTATTCATATCAAATCCTCAATCTTGGATCCCCATTTTTTCATCTGTGGTAACATCTTATGCCTTAGTATCTGGCGATAAATTAAATATTGAGAAAAGTGAAATATTACTTCTAAACAAATACACTTTTAAACATGATTTCGTGGCCTCTATTTTTAAGTGGAAAACCCAACACACTCAGTATATTGGTGCCCAATTTACCCAATCCATTAAAAATTCAATTTCCATAAATATAGACAACGGTTTACATAAATTAACCTCACTAATTAGCCAATGGTATCCTTTGCACCTTTTTTGGTGGGCTCATCTCAACAAATAATGTTGGTACCCATTATTCTTTATGGTATTTCCAACAGCCCATTAAATATTCCCTTTAAGTTTTATACAACAATTTACTCCATACTCTTCACTCTTCTTTGGAATACTAAACAACCTTTCTTGTTCTTGCTCAAAATAAAGCGTCTCAAAGCTGAAAGTGAAGTGAAATTTCCTAATTTTTCAAAATATCATAACGCATCCTTGTTGAGGCAATCTATACATTGGATATTATCCTCCATAGAATATTGCCCATTGTGGGTCAATTTGAAATGCAACTTCATATCACCCTTCTCATTCCAAAAATACCTGACTTTTACATGCAGACCTCAAGGGCTTTCCACTCCAATTTTTAAAATCACATGCATAAACCATATTATCACAAAACCCTAAGGATCTGTCCATTTTCGTTCATTCCCCTAAATGTCACAATATATTTATTCAACTTAACAATAGCGTTATTTGTTGGAAAACCTGGAGAAAAGGGGGCTAATATAGGTTAATCAATTGTTCAATCAAGACTCCCTTATCCCTTACACAAAATTAATCCCGATATTCCTGACAAGTGCTGAACATATTCAGCACAACACGCTGATTTAAAATATATTTTCCTTCCATCTCTATTTCCTGGTCACAAATTTGGAAACAAATTAACTCCATCTTTAATGCAAAGGTGCCATTCTCGATTTCTAATAGATTTTTGGGAAGTTTATCGGAAGAGTGGACAGATGTTAAATTGAATGTTAAAATAGTAGATCTGTTACTAGCTATCGTTTACCCGCACTGCTTTTGGCCGTGGCAGCAGCCAAAACACTCCAGCTCACGAGTGCAAATGCACCTGAAGTAGATTTTCTTACAATACATTGAAATATAGTCAAAATAGGTTTTTGAGTGGATTTTCTTCCCCAATGCACCCTTCAAGTAGTTTTTTAGTGTGAAAAGCCTTTTTTCTTTTTTTTCAAACAGGAAGGAAGTGTCCTAGAGACTCCAGCTCCCTGGTCTTGTCCAGCAGGCACCTCACAGTGTTTTGTCCCTCTCCTGGACAGTTTTCACTTGGATTTCAAGGTGGAAGGATCTCTCTCTTTGACTCCTGGATATACCTTAGGATTTAAGGACTTTGTTTTTGTGAAATCACACTGGCGGTCATTTTGTTCATCCAGCCAGTGTCCCTTCGCCATAAGTTAGCATGTGTTCTTTGTTCCCCATGCCGCTTTGCTCCTTGTTGTTGTTTGACCATGTGGCTGGTGGCCATTTTGTGCATCCAACTAGTATCCCTTTGCCATAGGCTTGCACACTTACATCAGCAATTATTGATAATTTTATTATAATTTTCGATTTTAATTTTAATTTTTTATTTTTTTCAATTTTATAATAGTGTTTATTTTTTAATTTTAATTTTTTGTTTTATTTTTTGCTATAATTTTTTATTATAATGTTTGATTTTATTTGTTCTTTTATTCTAATTTTAGTTTTAGTTATTTAATTTTTGTTACTATTTTTTCTATTTCTTTTCTATTTTCTACTTTTTCTATTTTTATTTTTTTAATTTTATTTAGTCCAGCATCTTGCTTGATCCATCCATCCATCCAACCACCTCAGATCCCCCATCCATCTATTCAATTACTCCAGCTGTGCTACTGCATTTGGTCTCTTTAGGTGTAGAATAATTCTATTTCCTCCTGGACACTCTGGTTGTGATACACAGCAGACAAATCAGCAGCATTAGTTTTTTTTAATGATTATTCCATTTCCCCTGGACCACCTTGCAGGAATAGTTTTTTTAAATAATTATTCCATTTACACATGCACTTCTCTCTGACTAGCACAGGTGACTGCCTCCTTTAAAACAGGTGGTGATAAAGCAAAGAGTTATATCTGCACGTCGTGCTGCCTAATTTGAAATGAGCTTTTATGGTATGACTTTAAAATGTTTGATTAAATAGGTATTTATTACATAAGTAACCAACCACACTAATATTGCATTTGTCTGTACTATTTCAACCGGATACAATGTCACGTTTCACTAACTACATGTTTTTCTTGCTTGGTTGCTTTTAGGTGCACAAGGGAAGAGATGTCACATCACCTGCAGTACTGCCAAAGAGAAGGCCTGTGCAGTTAATCCTCGAAACTCTTCCACTTGTGCAGCTTAGTGTCAATGCCAATTGAGAACTTTAAGATGGCCCCAAAGAAAGTTGCTCCCAAGAAAGTGGTCAGTGAGAAAAAGCAGCATTCCATCAGTGGTGTGTCGACCACAACCTTTTTTGAGAGATGTGTGACTGACACACCGGCCTCAGAGGAGGAACCTGGGAACAGCACTCCCACATTAACAGCACCACCCCAACCTTAGCCCAAAATCATGTCTGTTGGTAAGGCAGCCACTGCAATCATGGCGACACCGAAGAGCAGCGACCTTAAATTTGAATTTTTCCTTCTGCAAAGTAGTATCCAATTGTTTCAGGAAACAGAGCACAGTGGACATCAGCTAGCAATAGTAGATCTTCCAGAGGTTGGAGCAGAACAGGAGGTTGAGCCTCCTGCCGAGCAAGAACCTCCTCTTTTAGAATCAATGGCTCCCAGATCTCCAGCAAAAAAAAAGGAAGGGTACTACTCCACCATCTTCTCCAAGCACCACTTCTTATGACGATGATAGGGACATAGAGCAGACCCTGGCAGAGTCTGGAAGACGCCAGAAGAGGCAAGAGAAAAGAAAAGTTCCAGAAAGCCTTGGACTCATGGAAGGGGATGATGGTGAGGAGGAAGATCAGGATGAGCCAGTCATTGTGGAAGCTGGCACAGAGGAGTCCGACATTACAACCTTCTCCAAGGGCTGTGGCATAGGCAACGCCATCATCTCCCATATTTGTAAAGGCCCAGCGGAGACCTGCACCAACCCGTACCTTGGTAGAAGTATGCACTGCAGAAAGGCAATCGACCATCCCACGTACCACCAGTTCTTCTTCAGGCATTGGCAGTGGCCCAGCAAGAAAGCACTTTTCCCCAATTTGGGACTTTTTTATAGTTAGAAAACAGGAGTGGAGCATTGTGATATGCTCCATTTGCCACACAAGTGTTCATTAAGATATGCCTGGTTCACATTGTGGTACTGGAGGCCAGACCACTCAAATGAAAAAACATCATGCAATCCAGTGAGAAAGCATTTTTCCCCAATTTGGGACTTTTTTACAGTTAGAAAATAGGAGGGGAACATTGCGATATGCTCCATTTTCCACACGAGGGTTCGTTAAGGTATGCATGGTTCACGTTATGGTACTGGAGGCCAGACCACCCATGTGAAAAAACATCATGCAATCCAGTGGGAGGAGCACCTTAAAAAAATTACTAAATGTGGTTGCGGTTGAGAAGGTGAGAAGATACGGGAAACATCGGCTACAACTGGTCAAATCACGGTGAAAGGTGAGGAAGAAGAGGGTGACATTGTCATAAAAAGCAGTCCTGTCCCCAGCAGTGCACCAGAATCCCCAACCTCAATGACCTCACAATGCCACAGGAAGACTCAGAGTCAGATGGAGACACCACGGCATATGGTGACTGTACACTGGCACACATTGAGTCTACCACCACATACATCTCAAAAGTCACCTCCATCAGTGGCCCTAAAAAAGAAGAAAATCCAGGCTACTTTACGGAAATGTTTAAGCAGGAGGGGTCCCATGACCGCAACCACCCAATGGCACATTTGTAACTGGAAAGCTGACACAAATATTAGCACTGGACCTCCTTCCTTTTTCTTATGTGGAAAGACTGGTATTCTTAGAGTTTGTGTCAGCCATTTGCTTGAAATGGAAGGTTCCAAACCAGACCTATTGTGCCACAGTTGGTGTTCCAGGCTGCATCACAATGTGCTGCAATTGGTTGGACAAGCTTTGCAGCAAAGTGTTGTCCACACTATCCAACTGATGACAGACATGTGGACCAGTTGTCAGGCTACTGATTACATATGCATCACTGCACACTGAATCTCTTTTGAGGGGGTAAAGCACAAGCTATCTACAGGTTTTGACCCTGAAGAAATTTTTAAGTGAGTTTAGCAGCATGCAACAGTAGCCGTGTTTGCCATGGAGAAATTAAATGAAGCTGCAAAGATCTTGGACGAATTTAATAGTAAGGTGTCTGAATGACTGTGGCTCAGAGGTCTCTAAACTGGATTTGTAGCCACAGACAATGGCAGTAACATAGTCAAGGCCATGCCATGGGAGATGGTGGCTATTTCAGAGTCCTGAGTTTGGTGCACTGCATCAACCTGGTTGTGCAAGACTTTCTAAAAAAAGAAGACAAAGGCCCTCATTGCAACCCTGGCGGTCAGTGTTAAAGCAGCGTTAATACCACCAACAGGCAGGCGGTACAAAAAATGGGATTTTGTCCCTGGCGGTAACCGCCATCAAAGACCACCACTTTAACACACCGACCGCCAGGTTGGTAACGACTTTGGTCTCCAGCCCGGCGGTCATCACATTCCCACCCTCGGGATTACGATCAGGCCTACCGCCATGGTTTTCGTGCCAAACTTACTGCCACGAAAACCATGGCGGTAGGCACTATCTGTGCCAGGGAATACCTTCCCTGGCACTGATGGGGGTCTACCCCGCCCCCCTCCCCAGAGTCCTCCCCCGCCCGCTCCTGCCCCCGCACATATACACACCCACATGTGCACCCATATACACACATGCACACACGCAAACCCACCCCCACCCACGCATGCACACATCCTTACCCACACACTGCAACACACACCAACATACCTTGTCACACACATGCATTCACAACACACAACACTCACAATCACTCATTCATGCACGCATTCAACACGACTCACACCTGCATGCACGCATTCCAAAACATACACACACATCCCTCACATACACACAGCACCCCCCCACCCTCCTCTCCTATTGGAGCACCCTAATTAACTGCTTCCAGGAGGTCCTCCGGCAGGAGACGGTCCGCGGCACTGCTGTCAGCAGCAGCGCTTGCCAGCAACACACCGCCTGGCCGTATCATTGGTCATGATACGGTCGGTGGTGTTTTGCTGGCATTGGGGTGCTGCTGCTGGCGGAATACTGTCGGCGGTCATGATACGCGTAGACGGCTCGTAGCCACGGTGGCGGCATGTTGGCGCCCGTCGCCGTGGCGGTAGGTGGTAGTTACCAACAATGTTGTAATGAGGGCCTTAGTCAGCAACATACTGACCACCTGCAGACAGATCTGCACTCATTTCAACCATTCTTTTAAAGCCTGGAAGCAGTTGCGGATTATTCAGCGTGGTAACAGAGTACCAGTAAAAGCCATGATACAGGAGGTACTAACACATTGGAACTCAACCTATTATATGTTGCAATGTCTGTTTGAGCAGTACAGACAGTTCAATGACTATGTCATTTTAAGAGGAGGGGATGCTATTGGGAAAGCTATGACCATGGATGCGGACAAATGGGGTCTAGTCAAATACCTGACACAGATGCTGCTCTCTTTTGAGGGTTTCACATAGGAAGTTAGCAATGAAGACAGTACAATGGGAAAAGCTATCCTGTTGTTGCATCTGTTACAGAAGCAGCTAAAGAAAGAGTCTGAAAGGTTTGCACCAGGAGCTGTGATTAAACTCAAAAGCGCATGCCTCGGTTGAGAGCCAAAGTTATTGCTTCACTTGTAATACAAGGCTGCAAAATTACATTATCAAGTCCAAAGAGTACATCTTTGATTCACACTACAATTTTTTTTTCCCACTTTCATTCCTTTTTTTGATGGGAGTGTTTCAACATATAAGAGGTAACTTGCTGAGGAAGTGAGAGAACTGGAAAAAGAATGGCTGGAATGCCACAGTTCTGGGGTGCCGCCTTCAACTTCCAGATAGGGCAGTCTTGTCTCACAGTAGCTAACATAAGCAACAAGAACACCGGCAACAACAGCATCAGAAGAATAAGACCCAACCTTTGTATTGGCTTGATTTTAAGTGGCAGGTCTTAAGTCCAGCACAGAGGCAAAGGCAAAAGAGGCCAAGCAAGTGGCAGCACTGATGACACTTCAGAGTATGGGAAGAAGCACCAATGGCCACAGCTCAGCAGGCTGGCAATATAGTATCTGGCTTGTCCTGTAGCCAGTGGGTCTGCTGAATGTGTACTCAGTGCAGCTGGAGCAGTTGTTACAGTGAGAAGGATCAATCTCTTGCCTTAAAATGAAAATAAATTAACCATGATCAAAATAAACAAGCATTTTATACCACCTGATTACACTGTTCCAAAACAACACAAGAGGAGGAAGAGGATGATTGGTTAGAATCATGTATAGTTGCTGACCAACTTCTGGGCGAAACACCTAAGTTTGAGGATGAACTCTACTTCCTGGACTGAGTATGCCAGTGCCACCATGGACATTTACAGTTATTTCTCATTGAACTTCTTTCTTTGCAACAAAATAGCTAATGGAACATTGTTTATGCGGCCCAATCATTTATAATAATCACATATATGCCTGTATTGGAGTTGGACCTTTGTGCAGTGAAGAAGCCCTCACGTTCCTTTCAGGACATTTGAGACAATGCCTGCCTCCCTCACATGCCATTGCCTATCCTTTTTTTATTGTTACATCATCTACCCGGGCTGCCCCAGAAGATCATTGATTAAAAGACTGTCAATGCCCATGCCAAATTCCAATGCGCTGCTACCATCAAAGAGGAGATAATATTTTGTATCAACCGCCATGCTTGGATTGGAAGAGGTAACTACTAACTATTGCACCAATGAGTGGTGCTGATGATGGGTGATCATCCTTTCCGGAAAGTGAATGGCCTTTGAAACATAGCAAATTTACCTACAGGGTCCACTCCATTTTCCCCCACAATGGATTGATGATGGTGTGCTGCTCATCACCCAATGAATATTACTGTTGTGGTTTCTTTTTGGGTATTGTTTATCTTTGTCACACCTTTCCCCAAATTCTCTTTCCAATCTATTCATCCAACCCCTAACCCCCTTCCCCCAGGCTGTGTGATTTATTGAGGAATGACTTAATTTTACACCATAGATGGATCACAGACTTACTAGGGTAGATGTGGTGAAAGCAACACCAACTCACTGCATGACCTTCTATTACCTGAGTAATATTCAACACTGGCCCCATCAATATCATTATTAAGGCCTTGTGTTGCGTGCTGCATAGACCCTTAACCTTGTCCAACCATTCCTGACTCTGAGCCCAATTCTCCTGACTTAAGGATTTCATTTTCCAAATGTAGTTATTAAATAATCACTCCCCTTGCTCAGAAGAAGTATAAATTGCTAGTTTTTATTATCATATCAATCTCCTTTGTTGTGTGTCAAATACTGCCATTGTGGTAGTATGGTCTCATTCTTCCTCATGTTATAATATATGACCCACTAACTCTCTGTTTTCTTTCAATCTAGTTGACCGTGATGGATAATCCTTTGATTAATCCTGCAGTTGGACTTAACATAGGTGAGAGTGGTACCTAGTGTCTTCCCTGTTAGCGTGCTAGCCTGCTACTACTACTACTACCCCCTGAAGATGCCATTTTAGGAAAAACATGCAGCAAGGAGACTGAGGAATTAGCTATTGCCTTATCTATTCAGTTAAGAGAAGAACTTTGGTTTGAAGTGAACTTATTTAGTTAGTAATTAACTTCTATGAAAGAAGATGGTGTTTGTATCTAGGTTTTTGTATTCAAAATAGACAACAGCAATCACCCCCTACTGGTCAATATAGTGACAGAGGGCAGTAGAGCAAGGGTATAAGTAAATCACATACACTTTTTTTAGAAGATTTAAAAACACAAGCTAAACTAAAAGACAGCAGTCAAACTAAAACACCAAAATAAACAATTGAGGCATGAATTATTTATAATAATCACATATATGCCTGAATTGGAGTTCGACCTGTGTGCAGTAAAGAAGCTTCCCCGTTCCTTTCAGGACACTTGAGACAATGCCTGCCTCCCTCATGAGCCATTGCATATTCTTATTTTATTTTTACATCATCTAGCTGGGCTGCCCCAGAAGATCACTGATTAAAAGACTGCCAATGCCAATGTCAAATTCCAATGTGTTGCTACCATCAAAGAGGAGATAATATTTTGTATCAACCACAGTGCTTGGATTGGCAGAGGTAACTACTAACTATTGGTCCAACGAATGGTGATATATTGAGTGATTTTGAGTGATGATTGATGATGTATATGGTGGCTGACAATGAGGGAGGGAGTTCCATAAATTTGTAAACTTAATTTCGATGATTTGCAATGTGTGGGGGCTGTTGAGGGGTGATCATTCTTTTCTGAAAGTAATTGTACTTTCAAACTTAGCAAAATTTACCTACAGAGTTCACTCCTTTTTTCTGGTTTGTCAGAGACCAGAGCAGGCACTTTAGTCACCAAACACAAATCTGCACAAAATACACCAATTCTGTTTCTCTATTTGCTCTTTAACAGCAGTGCACTGCACAAGTCTACCTCACTCATTTTGGGACTGGGACGGAGTTACTCAGAACCAGAAGGAGGAGGAGGAGGATGGAAGGACTCAGAATGGGACTACCTCAACAGCTAGAAGGGTGAAAGTTATCAACTTCAAATAGAAAAAAAACAAACTACACTAAAAGACAGCAGTCAAACTAAGACACCAAAATAAACATTAGAGGCATAAGTCATATGAAATAAACTATCCTCTTTTTATTTTTACAGATAGAACACCCATCCTTTCCACCCATAAAATGCCCACCCCTCTCCCCAAATAAATGGCCCCGTCCCCAAAAGTCAAAGTCCACAACAAAAGTCCACTATGAAAGTCTAAACTCCAAAACCCGGTCCCAACTCCCTTCCCACCTTCTCTACCCACAACAAGTCCCTCCCACCAAAACAATTTTTTTTAAAAAGGGCTCAGAAGAGGGCACTGTTGATTTGGTTCGGGAGCTAGTCCAAGCTCAGGTCAATCCCCTCCAGACAGTTTTCCACCTGCCTCTCAATGTGGGACAGCAGCATTTCCTGACAGCTGGCGGTGGCACCAGCAATGGAATGGTTGGGAGGCTGGGGCTGGCATGCTAGCTGGGGCCGAGGTCAGAGGCAGGTTGTATTTACACCTCTCCATCCTCTCGAGCACTAGCTGCCGGTATTCAGCCTGAATGGCCTCCAGCCTCTGCCACCAAAGACAGGCCACTATTTCCCGCCTGGTGGGTAGTGCTGGTGGATCAACAGGCGTAGCTATATCGAACTAAATAAAAAGAAAAAAGACAAATTATAAACAATGCTCAGTGCAACCACTTGTTTAAAATTAAGTAGTGGGTGGCAAAGTAGCAGTACATTGCTAGTTCCCTAGAGACATTGGAATATGTGACTATGATTAGGAGAGCCACGGGCCAATTTATTTTTTTACCCACCCATGACTGCCTGGCAGAAAGTAATAAGGCATAAAACACCAGATTAAAAAACAGTGATTTGACTTTTTTTCCTTTTAGAGGCTTTTCTAGTAACTAAACAGACAATTTGAGTGGAAAAATAAAAACAAATTACCTCTCATTTACGAGTAAGGCATTATGCACTATGGAGTACAAGTTGTTGTGCTGCTAAATTAATGGAGCCATACTAGCCAGCTTTTTGAGTGCTTTGTTACTGTCTGCAGCTGGTGCAGAGGTTGTTGACAAGTATCTATCTTTAATTCCATTGGCCCTGCTCTTCTCCTAATGCCTTTCACTTTCTTCCCTGACTCCAAAGAGGCATATGAATAATAAATAAGATACTACGTCTCCAATGTCACTTATAAAATATGGACTTTATTATCCTGTCTGCCGTCAGTAGACAATGGGGAAAACAAGGCACTGTACTACAGGCAAAGGAGCGGGCTGTATAGCTCATAATTAGCACGTTCGTCACAGAGTATCCTTTACACCCAACTTGAAATCAAATCAGGCACCTAGTCCCACTTTGCTCACTGGCCTAGCCCACCACCACAAATTATTTCCAACAAATTCATTTGCTGGGCAGTAAGGAAAGGAAACTTGACTTACTCTACTGCAGGGTAAGGTAGGGGGTTTAGGTGGGTAGGTAGAGCTTTTGCTATAGTGAAGAGAGGTGTCACTGATCATCGATTTGTCATATAACTACGTTTTGGCTTATTTAGTCACTGTAATAGACAAAAGTCTAAAGGGAAAAATCTGAACTGGCATCAAATGAAGCTGTTATGGGAAACCATGAAATATATTTTGGAATCACCTCACATGGGCATAGAAATATGGTACATGCAAATAAAGGATTTTTCTGGTTTTTGGTAGGCTGGGATGAAAGAAATTAGGTAAGAATAAAGGAGTGGAGTACCAAGATATGACTGAGTTGGCGAAGGGAAACACACCTTGCATGTTCATTTTGCAATGCATTTAAAACTTTGTAAATACTGCATTAACTGAAGCAGACACACATTGCGTAGCCAACACTGCAGTCACATATCGAACCATACTGCATTTCAGTCATGGGTAATAAAATGTCATGGGCAGGAAGGGGGGTTGAAGGAGAATTATGAGTGGGAGACATATCTGCCTCACTTAACGAATACAGTGAGTCAAGGGATTAGTAACAATAAAACAAAGTAAGTGAAGTAGATGAGCAGCATGCCCCTCTCCATTGTTTATTCATCCAAGCAATCATTCAGTCATTCTTTCATTCTTCCTACTATATTGACCCATAGCCACCATGATTTAGGCTTTACTTTCTCTCATCCAGCCTTTTACTAAAATGTCCGGTCCATTACAGATCCATTCAGTATCTACCCTTTCTTTCAATCATCCTTTCACCCATCTATCAATTTACCCAGTACTGACCCACACATCCTTTCACCCACCCCCACATCCTTTCCTTTAGCTCATCTCACCCCGTGCTTTCCCGTTCCTATCAAACCATCATTTTTAGCATTATGTAAGCTTTTGTTGAGTTGCAGATAAAAGAGGCCATAACTCACCTATCACTGTAGCTGGTGAAGTGGGGGGTTCACAAGCATGAGTCATAACTATGCCCTTGTAGCTAGTGAGGCATAATAGTAATTGTCAATAAGCAAGCAATGTGACTTACCACCTGTCAGGAACTATCGGGGTGCTGGCTAGTCTGGTGGTAAGGAAGACAAAGGAATCAGAATACTGGAATAGAGCTGCCCAAGATCCCTTGGAGAGTCAGAGGAGAGAGGGGAACCAAAAAGGGAAGCTCTACTCAAGGGAATAAGAGAGATAAGGCTCAGAAAGAACAGGCATTCAAGAGGCAAGTTAGCACTTAAACTAACACTCCAGGATGAACATGCAGGACATATTTATACATATATATAACAGCATAATTAATAAAGGGAGTGGGGTAAAGCACTCAGGAGCTCAACACAGTAAGACTGAAGCTCAGTCAGTTCCTCACCAACAAATTCTGTTACAGATTCTGACTGCTACTACCCATATATTAGATGTACATGCAAAGGCAGGGTCTGTGGAGCTGATCCCCATGGTGAGGTTATAAAAGTAACTGAAAGACAATACATACAGTGGATAAGAACCACCACCTATGTTGTCAGCTGAACCAATGGATTCTGGGGCTCAAACAGGAACACGCAAGGCAGTAACAGCAAGGGTGTAGAACTAAATACAACCACAATGGATAAGAAGCTGGCAAGGAGGAGTACTTATCAGGAAGGAAGGGAAAACAAAGCACACACTTGGCAGAAAGCAAGTAACAACCATACAAGGTAACTAGAAGCAAGACAGCAGGAAAACAACCAACTAGGAACTGAAACAAATAAATGAAAAAAAGGCAAGGACTGGGAAAAGGAAAATAAAGAAGGAGAGGCTTCAAGGGAGCACAAGGACTGCTGGTGCGGGAATCGAGGTAACAAGGAAACCAGGAAACACTGCAGGCATAAAAAGAACAAGGTACAAGGCTCAGGACTCAAGCAGCACTTCATGGAGTGCTAGTTTAGGAACAAGGGTTTGCTACAGCTCAGGAACAAGGATAGCTACAGCTCAGGAACAAGGAAGAACTATGGCTTAGGAACTCATGAAAACAGATTAACAAAAGCTCAGGAAACAAGGGAGGAATAACTAAGGCTCAGGAACAAGGAAATACTATGGCTCAGAAACCTCAGGAAACAAGGGACTGTCTCACTAGAACACAGCTACAATGACCAACACTGGGCTGAAGTGAGCTGAGGCTTAAAAGTGCTCAGAGTTATCACATGTATCAGGTGTGAGTAGGCTAGCAGCATCCAGCCACATTTGTGCTGAATTCCTCCACCCATCCTTGGCCTGCAGGGGTGGAGATGAAGCAGTAAGCAGGGAATTATAGGTATTAGAGTTCTAAGCATGAGCGGATCTGCTTCCACAAAACCCGGCATGGATTGGGAATGGACGGTAATTTCTAAAAAGGATCCAAATGGCTAGAAGTCAGGATATGCATGGAGGGGAAGGTCTGGAAGCTTTTTGGAGCTTTAGAAAGTGCCAAAATTCAGGTCCTTGGCGGTGGGCGAGAGAACAGAGAGCGACTCATGACACTACTGCCCATCCCTGCAGCCCCTTCCCCACCTTCAACTGACACTCCTCCTGCAGCGGCACTAGATCCAGTGGCACCGGTGGCCATACATTTTTTAGATGCCAGGTATGCCTTCCCTTAATTCTTTTAATCAGAAACATATAATTACATTACATCATTACAGTGTGGTTAGCACTGCAGTATCTTCTATTAAAAATATCACTCTGTGATATTGACACTGACACAGTGTTAGGAAAGCCAGGTAATCAAGCCAAACAAAAACTATTCGTAATGAAAGGGGCAGAGCTACAGCTTATAATGATCATGATGACTCTGAATAATTGAAGCGCAATGAAGGGGTGGAATAATAATGGTCAATGAAAGACATATGGTTTGGGTTGGCAAATGCAATGGGGTCTCATAAGTTCCATCCATGCTGCACTGTCATGGGAACTGCTGGTACACTGCATAAATGAATTACACAGCACAGTATTGAGAGTGGGGGGTGGTACATGACCATGGCTACTCTCTTATGAACTATTACACCATGAGCAAGAAAAAGAAAGCCTTCCTCAACAAATATACATGGTGAATAATATTTATAATACTAGCTTACATGGGCCTCCAATCTTCACAGTAGACAGTAGAGTACCAAAACATGTTCTTAGTCTTACAGACCCACAAGATATACAGGGGAAAGGGAAAGATTACCAGAAAAGCAGAAGATATCTACAGAGTAGCACAGACCTGAAAAAATCAGCTATCAATAAAAAAACATGAAATTAGGTAAAAAAGATAATGCAGGGATAACAGGAAACATTTTGATAGGGGAGTTGGAAAAGTATAAAAAATAAACGAGACAAAAATGAAAGTAGTATAATAGTGGGCAGAGGTAAAAGTTAGGGAAATATTAATAATAAATAATATGATTTACTGGGATGAGCAGAGCCCTCAGAATTGGCGCTTGTGGGCTGCGCCTCCTCCCCAGCTCTTGCTGGACCTGCCTCTGTGCTGCCCATCTTCTTGCCCTTGGGTGCCTATTTAAGAATTAAAGAAGATAACAATAATAGATTAGTGGTACAGTTAGTCTCCACAAAATGATTATAACACACAAACACAGTAACATTGTACTTTTCTAAATCAGATTGCATATGGCAACAGTATCACCTATCATTGAGTTGACTATACTCCTAAAATCACTCAGTCTCCCTTTTTTGCAGTGCATAGATGCATACTAGTACTACAGAGTGTTAAATTGTTTGGGACTGTACGAGCTATATAAAGAACGTCACACACTATGATAACTCACTGATATCACTAATTCACTATGGTGACAGGAGGACAGAGGAGTCTGCATTGCAATTGCAATGGCTTCCTAAATAATTAGCCAAAGTGAGTGCTGATGAGTACAATGAGGTAGCACCCAGCACCTGCTGAGCTCAAACTAGATCAAATAATCATGTACTTAATGTAAACTAAACCTCTGAGTGTGAGCATCATGCTATTCGGGAAAAAAGTTAGCATTGTAGATCACATGCAAAGCAAATAATGTAGTAAATACTCACCGAGACCCGGAATCTCGCTGCCTAGGAGGTCTAGCAGGATCGAGCTCCCCATCGAGGATATCTGCCTAGTGGTTCGTCAGCTGCTGGGTGGTGCGCTGGACCTGGCTGGTGCGCCCACACACCTGAACACCATCTCTCAAGGCTGCTGACACTCATGCAGGGGGTACCTGGTTCCAAGCCGCTCACTTGCTGCCAGCATGGAGAGGAGGAAGCGCTGCATATAAAAAATCAATGTTGCCATCTTCACCTCACAAATGATGGAATGGGCTGCACCCCTTGGCAGCGCCGCCACCCACAAGGTAGGCAGCTGCTGCTGGCTATTTTGCAGCGACCTGGTGCCATCACTCCCCTGTTCACCACCCTGCTCTGCCATGATGCTGGGTTGGGTGAAGAAAAGAGGAGAAGGAAGAAATAAGGAAGTAAAGGGAAAAATAAACAAAAATACAAAAAGTCACTAAAAGCGTGAAAAAAATGGAAAAATAATAAAACAAAAATACACAGACACACAAACACACACTAATACAATATATACAAATGTGGGGTAGATTAATTAGGAGGGCGGAGGATTGAAAAGATAATAAAGGGATTACAAAATTAAAAAAAGAGACCCAGCACCATGAACAGAGTAAAAAAGCAGCATTGCTGAGCACATGCAAACCATGTGGTGCTGTTCGCTCATGATTTTGAACGTGAGGACGTATTCCATGTTGGCTTGACATACACTCAATGCGAACGGGGCAACAGGGAAACTCCCCCAACTCGTGGAACTCTGCGTAGTGCAACAGAGTTTTTTAACTACTCTGCGGAGTTCCGCGTAGCGCAATACCGTGAACTCTGCCCAGGCCTAGTAGTGTTGTTAGTAGGAGCATTTTTCTCTACACATTCTGTAGAGTTGGGAGCTATCTTCTATTGTTTCCCTGCAAACTATTAGTCCTGAGAAACACCATAAGTTGGATGAGAAAACATTACACTTAGATACATCTAGGGGAGATTATTTTGCAAATATATATTTCAGCTTACTATATCAATATGTTAATACTACAAAAGCAAGAGATTGTTAAATTTGCACCCAATTGCCTCCTTCTGTTTCAGAAGGTATTACCTATGCTCATATTCCTCTGACCTAGGGGATTTCATGTAGTATTTTGTTGAGTTTGCTTTATGAACATTATCAATATTATTTTTCAAATTACAATTTAATCCTTTGAGAAATTCTTATCATTGATCATTTCAACAGAAGTCCAGCTCCTTTGGAAATAAAGATAACTGCAAGTTTTATTTTAATCTGTTGCCACTTTAGACACAGTTTAAGCACATAGAAACAATTTAACCTGTATATTATCATAAGTTAAAAATAAATTCTTAAACATAGTTGAGGACAGTAGGAGCGAATTGGAAACTAGTTCTAAACTAGGTGAGCATTTTTGCAGTCAAAATAAGTAGACCAAAGTAGAAACAGAACATCAGTTAGCTGGAAATCTAGCTCCTTTAGCTCTAGCTTGGGAACGCAAGGAAAAGTTGTGTATTTGGATGGAAAGATCTGATACTGACAATGTGTTTGTGGGAAAATCTGAATACGAACATACTTTCGAAGTGCAAGGAAATGACAAGTTATATCTAGGTGGAGAGACAACTTTCATTTCTGGGGTTTCTTTTATTTGTGGAGAGCGTGCTTATTTCAAACTGCCAAAACGAAGGTACAGTACATGTTATTTGGGGATTGTTTTCCTCAAGTTTTATCATGTAGAAAACATTAATGATACTGTTTGGACTTGAGGGTTTAGATCTAAGTGAGACATGGGTACAGGAGAAGTGACTCCTTTGGTGCATTGATTCCTTCCCTGGGAGTGATCTTGAATGATTTAAAGATTAGAAGGTTATCTAATATAGTGGATAAATCAGCCACTAGTACTGCTGGAGCATTATTGGTTGTGAAAACTGAAATGATAGCAATCAGATCAATGGTTTTGCAAAATCGGCTTGCACTAGATGTGTGGCTCACAAAAGAGAGAGGAGTCTTTCTGATGCTGGGGGTTCAACAATGTTGTACCTTTTTTCTGGATAAAAGTAAGGATTTGGGGACGTTCTTCCCAAACATTTCAGGTTTGACAAAGTATTTGAAGGAAAAGGAAGTGCCTGGTGCATGGGAAGCAATTGGAAATGGATTTTCTGCTATAGGCAGATGGTTTCGGAATTTAGGAAGTAGAATTGTAGGTTTTGTGTTTTGCCATTGTTGATTATTTCTATAGTGGGAATAGTTTTGCTAGTTGGATACAAAACTCTCAGAGAAGGAAGATTCAGAGAGGTCAGAAGAGAAAGAGAGCAGAGGTTGAATTGGAAGACATTCAATGTAAAAATTATGATGATATGAAGCGTTTGGAGGAGTCAAGGCGAAAACTGTTTAAAACAACCAGGTTTAAGAGTGTCATTCAAGACTGAAAGGGATTTATGATGACTCTAAAGTCATCAGAAAGAGGCTTGAAAGAATATAACTCGGATGTGCCATTACGTCTCTTCAAACATGAAATGAAGGGGTGGTTGTTTCCTGCATAATGTAAGAAACGCTTTTATTTTAAAGTGGTGCACTGTAAGATGTATTAGTAGTGTGCAGATGAATATAGTGTTTCATGTGTACCATATTTTATCAATGGTTTTAAAAGAATGTTTATGTTATAGTATTTGAGAAATATTATTCTTCACAATCATTACATATTTCGGCATAAGTCACATATAGACTTTATTTAACATGAACATTTTATTTGTGCTTAATTAGTTTGGTTAGAGTGAATGCCCCTATATTTTTCCTGTGTTCTAACCTTCAATGTGAAGTTTGCTTTCTGCATGTTTTTCTAAAGCTGCAGGTGTCTGGATCTGAGACCAAGTTAATAGGGAGCTCATTGTGCAGGAAGTTAAGAAAAGTCCAGAGGAACACTTATCAAGGATGGGAGGCATGACCTGTGTTGGAAGCTGTAACTCTTGTGAAATTCCAAAGCACGAAGGTGTACCAAGGTCAACGCTGAAGACTTCAGAAGGTTTAAGAGACAATTAGCAACTTCTGATTTGTGATTATGTTTTTGAACTGGGAAATGTATTTGCCTATGAGATTGCCATTGGAAGAATCAAGGTTTTAGTGTGGTTTAGTTAGCAGTAAGATTTAGATTTCACCTGTCCTTAGCTGAGAGCAGTCCTTGCTGAGATACATCTCATAAATATAATCGCTATGTGGTTTCATGCCTCCGTACCTCTTGTGATTGAAACTACAACAGAAGTTCTGTTCTGCTGGCCAGCTTTTTCATGAACCTCATAGATATTGGTATAGTTAGGATTTTAGAGCAAAAGGTTAGGCAGGAAAACTTGAATGTGAATTTAATGCATCAAATTATTTTCTTATTTTCTGCATTATTGCTATTATACTGGTGATATTTTATATGCTAATTAAATTTCATGTTAAGCTACGTTTTGATTCTCCTTTGGTGATTCTATACATTTATACTATGATTTTGAGACTCATATATGTAAGTCTGACTTTGAGTCTGAAATAAAGCCCTTTGAACTTCAAGTTGATCTCTGGAACTTAATGTGTGGCCTTTGAGTTACACTGAAATTAATTTGAATAATTTAATGCATTGTCTCCTCATCCTTCGAAACAGAGAAGAAAAGATTAATCGGACCCAAGATTAAGAGATAGGGCCCAGTGGTGGATCAAAAGCATCAGAGGAGTCCAACATTGTGCTTTTGAGGAATAACTATCCTTTACTTATTCCTAATTGGACGTCTTCTCAGAGCAACAAGTCCAGTGCTACCTGCTCCTTTCCCTTGCAGACCATCAATAGGGTTCTTTTCTTCCCATACAAAAATCAGTTTCACCAGTCTCAACATTTTGTGGTAACATGATAGGCACAAACATGCCTTAAGTCATTTGATCAACCCACTGAACATTAAAAATGCTGCACATTAATACAAAGTCCTGCTCCCTCAAACATTAAGAAAGTGTTTAAGACACACACCTGCTCTTTCCTAACACATGACTTACAACTGAAAATGACACATGGGTTACATCCATCTTTACCATGTCCTAATTCTTTGTGTCACTATTTTTCAGCCTATAGGACATGCTAAAAAAAACACTGATTAGCAATATGGGTTGGGTAGGCCTCAGCACAGATTTGGGAAGCCTGTCTGCTTCGTACATGAAGATTTTTCCTTTACGAACTCACACTCTGTTGCCATAGCGTGAGCTCACTGATAATTGGTCTGTTCAATGCATGTTTTGTGATGCCAGAGGTTTTTCACAATAGCAATTTACTCTTTCCCAAAAGAGCCTGAACCCATGAACCACTACACTGTCAAGTCTGGTACACTTTGATGTACAGGTACACATTATTGGTGACTGCTAGAAGATACTTAGGACTTTATGTACTGGACTGGAACTCTTATGTCTTGACGACTCTTTTGGTTAAATACAGTCCTTTCATATTTGTTACTCAACAGAAATCTGGCTGCCACTTTGCCTCTATTTATGCCTGTTACAATGCCTACTCAAATCAAGATGAAGTATCAGAATACGCTCCTAAGGAATGAAACATGTTGCCTGAAACCTCTAATATACTGTAGACAAATCAATAATAAGAAATGAAAGTTGGTTACTGCACCATAGAAAACTAAAGGACTTAGGGGCAGATTTCGGGAAAGTGGCACTGCACTGAGTGCAGTGCCACATTCCAGTGCCCCTTAGCACCCCCCTACCGCCACCATGTGAGCGCCGTATTTCAAATACGGTGCACCATGGCACAGGGTAGGAAGCAATAGCGTCAATTCTCATGACACTATTGAGGTACTCTGCAGGAATATTGGCGCTACTCTTGCAGACTTCAGAGGGCCCCATTCTAAAGAATGGAAGCCCCCTTTTACACCTGCTCTTAAGCAGGCGTTAAAAGTGCCATAAAAAATGGCACAAGGGAATCTCATAGATTTCCTTACGCCATTTTTCCTGCTCCCCTAACAGGGGGAACGTCCCCTTTGCATACATTATGCCTGGCACAGGCATAATGTAGCGCAAAGGGTTTCAGAGTGGCGCAACGCATGCATTGCCCCACCCTGTTAATACGGCCTGGGGATTTCAGCCTTGTTGGGCCACATTAACGTCAAAAGTAATGAAGTTAATGTGGCGCAAGATGGCGCTAGGGCATTATAAATATGCCCCTCTGTTTTTATTACTGTAAAATGGACTAAAGTCTGGGGGCTTATTGATAAGCACCCTGCGTGACTGGTGCATCACTTTTTGTTATGCATCGGTGGTGCATAGTGCAGGCCCAAATCTACAAGGCCAAGCAAAGCCACTTTTTGTAGCTTTTCATGGCCTTGTAGATATGGTGCAACGTTGCTGCGTTGCCTTACACTATGTCAGGGAGGTGTTCCAAGGGTATTGTGGTGGGTTTTTCCACTCAACGCCCACGGGTTTTTGTGCATTCGCAGATTTACAAGTCATTGTAAACCTGGGAATGCGTCAAAATCTTACGCCTCTCCAGGGGAGGCGCAACAAGGAGAAATATTTGTATTTCTTCTTGTTTTTTCCTCTTTCTGTTTGTGCTGCATTCTGCAGCACATATTGAAAGAGAGAAAAACCTCTGTGGATTATTTTTTGTGCAGGACGGTGTCCATTTCTGCACAGAAACAATCCAGCCTGTGACACAGGCATCCTTGCATCATGGTGCAAGGGTGCCTGCATCAGTGCTAGGCAGCCCATTGTGCAGGGGAGAGGAAAGAAATACCCTGTATCTTGCAAATATGGTCTATTTCTGTCTTTCCCCTGTGGCTCAGAGCAGCACAGCAAGGTCACTTGCTTTGCTGTCTTGTGCCACTAGCTTGTACATATGCCCCTGTGTGGGGATTAACTATATATTGAGGAGTATATTTACAAGCCCTTTCAATGGTTGTTACATCACTTTTTGAGATGCAACAGCATCTTTAAATCATATCTACGAGGCCACTCAAAGCCGATCTGCCTGGTTTTGAATGGCCTCATAAATATGGAGTAAGGAAAGGCAGCACAAATCGCTACGTTTCTTTACTCTGCATTAGGGAAGGGATTCATGCGTGTTGCAGTAGGTGTTCCCACACAAAGCCTATGGGTTTGAAGCATCCCCAGATTTACAAGACCTTGTAAACCTAGAGATGTGCTGAAACCTTACTCCTCCCCTGGGGAGACGCAACCAGGAAAAATATCACTATTTCTCCTCAGTTTTTCATCTTTCTATTTGTGCTGCATTCTCATCACACATAGAAAGAGGAAAAAGCCTCCCAGGAAGGTTCCCATTCTTGCACACAAACAATCCTGCATGCAACGCAGGTACTAGGTTCTTGGTGTCAGGCTGCCGAAAAGGAGCCAGCGCAGGGAGAAAGGACAGGAATGTTCCATATGCCATAGATACAGTACATTTACGCCTTTCTATTTGAGGCTGGGCAGCACAACGAGGTGATTTGCTGCACTGTCCTGTGCCAAAATCCCATAAATATGGTCCATAGTGTTTAGTGACGGTTTGTTTTAGCTCTGAAGGATAAAATAACAAGCCTGGGCTTACAGAGAATATTTCCAGTACACTTTGTGCCTTAGGATTTTTCATTCTACAACAGTAAAGATTATTCATTGCCAATCGCCACGATGGAAAAATGCTGATATCTTTAGATGAGAGAGGAGTTAAAAATTTTCTGCAAAAAACTAATCTTTGCTACAATTATGTGAAATGCCCAAAACATTCGCAAAATTGAAAGTTACTGTGCGAAATGCCGAACCGGCATTTGGTGCTATTCTTGGCATGAAAAAATGTGTCATGTGAGAACTCATTTTGTGCCAGAAAAATAGCAACATTGCGCATGACATGAACAACAGCCATGCCCTTTCTATCCATAAGTGTTGTTTCTATGCTAATGCTACAGGATTTTTACCAGGAATTAAGGGCCATATGTACGAACACTTTTTCCCATAGACACACAATGGGTAAAAACCTTTGCTACATCTGGCCCTTAGTTACAATTACACAGTGAGGTGTAATGGTATAATCTGGGTATTTCGCGTAGCAATCATACGGCAAATGCTAGAAAATACACACGATTAGACTGTCGTGGGCAACATTTTACCCAAGCTTAAGTAACACATAAAAACTACATTGAAGTAATCTCTTGAATATTAAAGCACATTTATTGTAAAAGTATTTATAGAGAAAAAGTGATTCAAAAGTGTATATGCTTCTTTAAAAAAAAATCAGAAATGCTGCATTTATTCAATAGATAGAATTGTCTCAGCTGAACATAATGTTTTCAAGGAGATTTCCTGTTGAACTAAACATATATGGCCTGATATTCAAAGCTAATTTACACGTTTGTGTAAGTTTACACTTTTTCAGTATTCATAAAGCTGCATTTAATAGTACATGTACGATTTATAGCACATTGCCAATAACAATTTATAAAATCTCTTAGTTGTTGAAGGAATTGCATATAATTGGGCTCAAGACTGAAAAATAATTTATTTATGGTGACATATAACATATTATAGAAATATTGCAAGTTAGAAAGTTGTTCCATGACCTTCCTTACAGAGGGTCAAAATCAAAGTGACTGGCAATACCCTCTTTTAAATCATTATTCTCTTGCCCCTTCCTTTGAAATAGATACCTTTGTTGCAGCTATATAAAATAAATAAATGTGAAATAAAATAAAAATAAACATGTGTGCCTGCACTTTGCAATTTCTTGCAAACAATACATTACTTTAAAAAAAAACATTATATGTTGCAACAAGCAGGTAGATTCCAGATAGATTGCTGTTTCCGTGTAATTAACTCTGGCAATGCAATAAATAAACACACTGCCATGAATGTCTCCCTACAAGTTGACGCCTATGTTTCCATTGAACGCTAGCTCAAAATAAGGAGCTGAAAATCAAGCTATTCCTTTGATTGATTACAAATCAGTGATATTTGAGCATAATGGCATGCTACAATACCTGCTCCCTCTGAGAGTGCAGTTTTTGCTATACCATATTGTCGCGTGGGCTCTCATTATCCTAAATCAGACTACTGGATTTCTAGGCAGCAGGATCGATAACGGTGTGGGGGACTGAGTCTGACCCACGTGTAAGGAACTCTGTCACCCTAAATCCGGTTGTTGCTCCGGCTAACTAGCAGTGCCTCATTTCTCCCACGGGGAAGAAATGATTGGGCAGCCGAGCGCATGACATCTTTGGAACTTCTCAGGGAAGTCGTGGTCACTCAGATCCAAACCAACTCTCTCATTCACTATATGGTCTCATATACAAATGACAAAGACAGTATAAGTTTTATATAATGTTTTAATAAAACGACTGTATTTTAGATATTAAGGCGTGAGCCGCAATAACCAGAACAATACAACATAGTAGGATTGATATAGTAACCAGGAGAGTAAAACATAGAAATAAAGCTATCATAATTCCTAACTGTTTCTACTCTCCCTCTGCTTGTTCTATTTAGAGCACAGCATGTTAAGCTTTCAGCTTGCCTTTCTGTATCACTAGGGAGACGGACACACTCATACCTGAGCAAAGGCCTGTGATCTGGTTCAGCATCTGCTACGAGGCAGTCAGCGTCTAGTTGTGGTTCCCTGGTCGGAATCTCCCTCTTCCATGTATTTGGACAAGGAAGTGATTTTATAACCAACATGTCATCGTGATCACAAAATGTTCCTACGCAGGAATGGCAAGTCTAGACTCCTACCACGTCTATCGGCAATGTACCAGACTGTATCCTTGACTAAAGCACAGAGTGAATATGTTATGAAGAACTCCAGTGCTGAAGTAGGCAAAACAGTGTGATATGAATAAAAAACAACACCGTAGAACTGGCTATTCTGTAAAATAACAGTACGAAGCCTAATAGAAAGCATTTAGAGCAAAGTGCACAGAGGCTCTAAGCTGTTAGCAAATGAATAAAATATATTTAGGACAAAGTGCACAGAGGCCTAAGGCCTGAAGCTAATGTGCAAAATATACGTAAAACTGACCACACTACACCCTCCCCTTGTCGGTAGCAAGTGGTTCCAACAACATAAAAAAAAACATGACCTAAATTTAAACCCAACATTTCGACAAGATGAGAAGACAACAAAGTAATAAATTTAGGAAACATGTGACAATAGAGCGAATTGCAATATAGTGTCAATTTAGTCGGGAGAGAGAGAAAAAAAAAATCCAATTGTCAAACAGAAGCAACAGAACGTAGAAGCTCCTCCACTTCGAGATATGTTAATATCGGAAGATCCACGCCACAAAGTACCATGGAGCAGGTGTGTTCCAAAGCCCCAAAACCATTCAGGGCGGCACCCCGTGTAGTGCCACGGAAAGAGACAAAACCATCTTCCTCCAGGAAGGGAATCTCATAATCCGCTTCACGAAGCAAACGCAACCGCAGTGCACAAGTCTGGGAATGAGCCCTAATCGGGAACATCAACAGATCAAGATCAACCACTGGAGAGCGCTGCAGTGAGAGACAGAAAGCCAGTGCATGTTCAAACGAGCACCAAAGGCACCGAAACACGGGTTGCACACAATCCAAAACCGGTCGGAACGACAAAGACCAGTCACACTCCAAATGAGCCAGGAGTGTTGCTCCAAAACGCTGCATCATGCGTTCACGACACAGCTGCGCTGACGGGAGCAGCAATACAGGATCTCGTTGCGGCGGGACAGCCAATGCGAAAAAATAGCAACAATAGCAAAACTCCAGCAAATAAAGCCAAAGTAATTGGGAAACCCCCAAAAATGCTTCCGAAAATAGAGTGTATAGCTGAAGGTATCAAACCGAATACGGAAGAGAAGGTGTGAACGAAACCAACACCAACGGCTTTGAAAAAATGAGCAATACCAGCAGTGCTAGATGCATTAAATATACGTCCCACAAGTTCACCGAAGTGACTCGGAAAGTTAGTATTCAAAAGGGACTTTATCTCCGCCGATGACCTTGCCACTTGAAGTGCGTAGGTCTCGCTAGCAGATGTAAGGGCCACATGCTTTTGAAACAATAAAGCTTTCAGCCGACTCAACTTGTCGAAATCAACCTTGGAAGTAGCAATATGAGGCCAGATGTCCGCTACCTCCCTAAATTCAGTAGGGGGAAACAACACATTCCCGCAGCACGTAACGGCCTTGTTGACAACGACGATGTAAACTATTCCGGCATGCATGCCACAGCAGCGTTCGCTGTTAAGAACAATGTAACTGCCGTTAGAAAGCACCTGGAAAGTGTTTTTAATTACCGGGACCGGAAATCCCTTCAGATAACAAGCTAAGTTAGCAATCGAAGCATTACACGCTCCGTGCAAGGACAGCTGTTTACAAACCATGGAATGGCTAACAGAAGTTTCGCAGTCGCTACCGCTAAGAAAACCTTCCCGCAAACCATTAACACATCTGTACTGAAAAGGAAGCTCCCACACCTCCTGTATGTAACTGTCACCCAATAGTTCATAACTACCCACCGGAATGTGCTTCAAACAAGAAGTAAATTGCAGAGTGGAGATAGGCAAATTAATAACCCCATGAATCAACCACTCAGCTGACGGAATCTCAGCCACCGTAAAAGGCAGTTTCTCCAACTTTTCAATATTTAACATAACATACGTCGCTTCCTTCTTAGCCATCAATTGTTGTTGACGAGTTAAATTAAAGGAGATAAAGATCTCTCTGGCACGAATGTGCTGCCATGGAACGCGACCCGCCTTCAAGGTCTGAAGAGTCCAACCCAGCTGCATGATAGATCGTGTCTGACTCTGCCCATGATATAAAGAAGACATGTCTGATTTTATAATGTCAATAGCAGAAGAGACAATGCTGTCAATCGTGTAAACACGGTCAGAAAGGGTATGCATGCCATTATCAACAACAGACAAAGTCTGCAGCAGATTTTCTCGATCAATCTGTCTTAACCTGGCTGCAGCCTCCTGCTGGGAAAGTTTCCAAAACTCATTATACACTTCGTATAAGAACCTTTTTCTCCGGGGCACCTTGGGACCTGACAAGAAATCTTGTAAATCAGTACCATTAGACAGTAACTTGAGGTGTGACTTAACTGCACCCAGCGTGGAGTACTTCAACCATTGTTGACAAAGTTTCCCCACACTGTATGTAGTTATTATATCTGCATGTTCTGGTGAAATGTAACGAGGGTCTGCCCTACTAGTCCTGAACCCCCCAGAAGAGGTAACAAAACGTTGATGACACTGATTAGTGTCTACAGGCCACAATAACCACCCGCCCGGAAGTAACGATGAAGCGATAAGCGTACCATTCTGGACCCAATGCGTAAATTCACTAAAAGTAGCATTCACATAGTGCTGCCAGTTATTTAATTTAGAAGGGACAGGTATGCTAGGCAAAGTCAATTCTCTAATCGACGCCAAGCCCAAACAACTAGTCTGTTGTACTGTGTCATTGAGGAAAATCATTTGCACAGGGATAATGCATGCTCGAAATAATGTATCTCTGCCTTGCATCTGCCAATTTTTCGTACCCCAAACACTTTTCAAGTCAACAGTCTTCAACCAGTTTACAAAGAAAGGGAGCACACTGCCTACACTCCAGCAACAAAGTCCAACCCCAATGCATCATGGTAAATGCAGTCGAATTCGTAGTCCATTCCGAAAGTAATAAAGTCTTTCACCTCTGTAGGCGCAGCAAGTGCTGTTTATCCCTGTACACGTGTTTCTGGGTTTAGCCCATCATCAGCAGGGAGCAGCATGGTATAGGGGCTTGCTTGAAATGCCGCCAAATGTTTTCTCAGGTTTATGTACCTCTCATGGCGCACAGGTGCCTCCCAAGGCTCGTCAGCCGTGGCTCAAGGGAGCCGTCCAAAGACAAAATTACAAAGAAAGGGAGCACACTGCCTACACTCCAGCAACAAAGTCCAACCCCAATGCATCATGGTAAATGCAGTCGAATTCGTAGTCCATTCCGAAAGTAATAAAGTCTTTCACCTCTGTAGGCGCAGCAAGTGCTGTTTATCCATGTACACGTGTTTCTGGGTTTAGCCCATCATCAGCAGGGAGCAGCATGGTATAGGGGCTTGCTTGAAATGCCGCCAAATGTTTTCTCAGGTTTATGTACCTCTCATGGCGCACAGGTGCCTCCCAAGGCTCGTCAGCCGTGGCTCAAGGGAGCCGTCCAAAGACAAAATTACAAAGAAAGGGAGCACACTGCCTACACTCCAGCAACAAAGTCCAACCCCAATGCATCATGGTAAATGCAGTCGAATTCGTAGTCCATTCCGAAAGTAATAAAGTCTTTCACCTCTGTAGGTGCAGCAAGTGCTGTTTATCCCTGTACACGTGTTTCTGGGTTTAGCCCATCATCAGCAGGGAGCAGCATGGTATAGGGGCTTGCTTGAAATGCCGCCAAATGTTTTCTCAGGTTTATGTACCTCTCATGGCGCACAGGTGCCTCCCAAGGCTCGTCAGCCGTGGCTCAAGGGAGCCGTCCAAAGACAAAATTACAAAGAAAGGGAGCACACTGCCTACACTCCAGCAACAAAGTCCAACCCCAATGCATCATGGTAAATGCAGTCGAATTCGTAGTCCATTCCGAAAGTAATAAAGTCTTTCACCTCTGTAGGCGCAGCAAGTGCTGTTTATCCCTGTACACGTGTTTCTGGGTTTAGCCCATCATCAGCAGGGAGCAGCATGGTATAGGGGCTTGCTTGAAATGCCGCCAAATGTTTTCTCAGGTTTATGTACCTCTCATGGCGCACAGGTGCCTCCCAAGGCTCGTCAGCCGTGGCTCAAGGGAGCCGTCCAAAGACAAAATTACAAAGAAAGGGAGCACACTGCCTACACTCCAGCAACAAAGTCCAACCCCAATGCATCATGGTAAATGCAGTCGAATTCGTAGTCCATTCCGAAAGTAATAAAGTCTTTCACCTCTGTAGGCGCAGCAAGTGCTGTTTATCCCTGTACACGTGTTTCTGGGTTTAGCCCATCATCAGCAGGGAGCAGCATGGTATAGGGGCTTGCTTGAAATGCCGCCAAATGTTTTCTCAGGTTTATGTACCTCTCATGGCGCACAGGTGCCTCCCAAGGCTCGTCATCCGTGGCTCAAGGGAGCCGTCCAAAGACAAAATTACAAAGAAAGGGAGCACACTGCCTACACTCCAGCAACAAAGTCCAACCCCAATGCATCATGGTAAATGCAGTCGAATTCGTAGTCCATTCCGAAAGTAATAAAGTCTTTCACCTCTGTAGGCGCAGCAAGTGCTGTTTATCCCTGTACACGTGTTTCTGGGTTTAGCCCATCATCAGCAGGGAGCAGCATGGTATAGGGGCTTGCTTGAAATGCCGCCAAATGTTTTCTCAGGTTTATGTACCTCTCATGGCGCACAGGTGCCTCCCAAGGCTCGTCAGCCGTGGCTCAAGGGAGCCGTCCAAAGACAAAATTACAAAGAAAGGGAGCACACTGCCTACACTCCAGCAACAAAGTCCAACCCCAATGCATCATGGTAAATGCAGTCGAATTCGTAGTCCATTCCGAAAGTAATAAAGTCTTTCACCTCTGTAGGCGCAGCAAGTGCTGTTTATCCCTGTACACGTGTTTCTGGGTTTAGCCCATCATCAGCAGGGAGCAGCATGGTATAGGGGCTTGCTTGAAATGCCGCCAAATGTTTTCTCAGGTTTATGTACCTCTCATGGCGCACAGGTGCCTCCCAAGGCTCGTCAGCCGTGGCTCAAGGGAGCCGTCCAAAGACAAAATTACAAAGAAAGGGAGCACACTGCCTACACTCCAGCAACAAAGTCCAACCCCAATGCATCATGGTAAATGCAGTCGAATTCGTAGTCCATTCCGAAAGTAATAAAGTCTTTCACCTCTGTAGGCGATACAGCACTTGCTGCACCTACTAAGGGTGAATAATTTTTTGAAAAATTCTTGCTATTTATATTTAAATGACTGCATTTACCATGATGCCTTGGGGCTATTTTCCGCTTGAATGCAAGGCAGTGTGCTCCCTTTTTCTTTTTGGATGTCTAAATGACGGCTCCCGTGAGCCTCTTGCTGACGAGCACTGGCGATGCACCTGTGTGCCTACTGAGTGGTACAAAAACCTGTAAAGACGTTTGGCGGCATTTCAAGCGACCCCTTCAGTTACATACGCTCTCTGCTGATGACGGCCGAAAGCCAGAAACACGTGTCCAGAGATACGGCACTCGCTGCACCTACCTTAGGTGAAAGACTTTCTACAGCGATACGGCACTTGCTGCACCTACTAAGGGTGAATAATTTTTTGAAAAATTCTTGCTATTTATATTTAAATGACTGCATTTACCATGATGCCTTGGGGCTATTTTCCGCTTGAATGCAAGGCAGTGTGCTCCCTTTTTCTTTTTGGATGTCTAAATGACGGCTCCCGTGAGCCTCTTGCTGACGAGCACTGGCGATGCACCTGTGTGCCTACTGAGTGGTACAAAAACCTGTAAAGACGTTTGGCGGCATTTCAAGCGACCCCTTCAGTTACATACGCTCTCTGCTGATGACGGCCGAAAGCCAGAAACACGTGTCCAGAGATACGGCACTCGCTGCACCTACCTTAGGTGAAAGACTTTCTACAGCGATACGGCACTTGCTGCACCTACTAAGGGTGAATAATTTTTTGAAAAATTCTTTCTATTTATATTTAAATGACTGCATTTACCATGATGCTTTGGGGCTATTTTCCGCTTGAATGCAAGGCAGTGTGCTCCCTTTTTCTTTTTGGATGTCTAAATGACGGCTCCCGTGAGCCTCTTGCTGACGAGCACTGGCGATGCACCTGTGTGCCTACTGAGGGGTACAAAAACCTGTAAAGACGTTTGGCGGCATTTCAAGCGACCCCTTCAGTTACATACGCTCTCTGCTGATGACGGCCGAAAGCCAGAAACACGTGTCCAGAGATACGGCACTCGCTGCACCTACCTTAGGTGAAAGACTTTCTACAGCGATACGGCACTTGCTGCACCTACTAAGGGTGAATAATTTTTTGAAAAATTCTTGCTATTTATATTTAAATGACTGCATTTACCATGATGCCTTGGGGCTATTTTCCGCTTGAATGCAAGGCAGTGTGCTCCCTTTTTCTTTTTGGATGTCTAAATGACGGCTCCCGTGAGCCTCTTGCTGACGAGCACTGGCGATGCACCTGTGTGCCTACTGAGTGGTACAAAAACCTGTAAAGACGTTTGGCGGCATTTCAAGCGACCCCTTCAGTTACATACGCTCTCTGCTGATGACGGCCGAAAGCCAGAAACACGTGTCCAGAGATACGGCACTCGCTGCACCTACCTTAGGTGAAAGACTTTCTACAGCGATACGGCACTTGCTGCACCTACTAAGGGTGAATAATTTTTTGAAAAATTCTTGCTATTTATATTTAAATGACTGCATTTACCATGATGCCTTGGGGCTATTTTCCGCTTGAATGCAAGGCAGTGTGCTCCCTTTTTCTTTTTGGATGTCTAAATGACGGCTCCCGTGAGCCTCTTGCTGACGAGCACTGGCGATGCACCTGTGTGCCTACTGAGTGGTACAAAAACCTGTAAAGACGTTTGGCGGCATTTCAAGCGACCCCTTCAGTTACATACGCTCTCTGCTGATGACGGCCGAAAGCCAGAAACACGTGTCCAGAGATACGGCACTCGCTGCACCTACCTTAGGTGAAAGACTTTCTACAGCGATACGGCACTTGCTGCACCTACTAAGGGTGAATAATTTTTTGAAAAATTCTTGCTATTTATATTTAAATGACTGCATTTACCATGATGCCTTGGGGCTATTTTCCGCTTGAATGCAAGGCAGTGTGCTCCCTTTTTCTTTTTGGATGTCTAAATGACGGCTCCCGTGAGCCTCTTGCTGACGAGCACTGGCGATGCACCTGTGTGCCTACTGAGTGGTACAAAAACCTGTAAAGACGTTTGGCGGCATTTCAAGCGACCCCTTCAGTTACATACGCTCTCTGCTGATGACGGCCGAAAGCCAGAAACACGTGTCCAGAGATACGGCACTCGCTGCACCTACCTTAGGTGAAAGACTTTCTACAGCGATACGGCACTTGCTGCACCTACTAAGGGTGAATAATTTTTTGAAAAATTCTTGCTATTTATATTTAAATGACTGCATTTACCATGATGCCTTGGGGCTATTTTCCGCTTGAATGCAAGGCAGTGTGCTCCCTTTTTCTTTTTGGATGTCTAAATGACGGCTCCCGTGAGCCTCTTGCTGACGAGCACTGGCGATGCACCTGTGTGCCTACTGAGTGGTACAAAAACCTGTAAAGACGTTTGGCGGCATTTCAAGCGACCCCTTCAGTTACATACGCTCTCTGCTGATGACGGCCGAAAGCCAGAAACACGTGTCCAGAGATACGGCACTCGCTGCACCTACCTTAGGTGAAAGACTTTCTACAGCGATACGGCACTTGCTGCACCTACTAAGGGTGAATAATTTTTTGAAAAATTCTTGCTATTTATATTTAAATGACTGCATTTACCATGATGCCTTGGGGATATTTTCCGCTTGAATGCAAGGCAGTGTGCTCCCTTTTTCTTTTTGGATGTCTAAATGACGGCTCCCGTGAGCCTCTTGCTGACGAGCACTGGCGATGCACCTGTGTGCCTACTGAGTGGTACAAAAACCTGTAAAGACGTTTGGCGGCATTTCAAGCGACCCCTTCAGTTACATACGCTCTCTGCTGATGACGGCCGAAAGCCAGAAACACGTGTCCAGAGATACGGCACTCGCTGCACCTACCTTAGGTGAAAGACTTTCTACAGCGATACGGCACTTGCTGCACCTACTAAGGGTGAATAATTTTTTGAAAAATTCTTGCTATTTATATTTAAATGACTGCATTTACCATGATGCCTTGGGGCTATTTTCCGCTTGAATGCAAGGCAGTGTGCTCCCTTTTTCTTTTTGGATGTCTAAATGACGGCTCCCGTGAGCCTCTTGCTGACGAGCACTGGCGATGCACCTGTGTGCCTACTGAGTGGTACAAAAACCTGTAAAGACGTTTGGCGGCATTTCAAGCGACCCCTTCAGTTACATACACTCTCTGCTGATGACGGCCGAAAGCCAGAAACACGTGTCCAGAGATACGGCACTCGCTGCACCTACCTTAGGTGAAAGACTTTCTACAGCGATACGGCACTTGCTGCACCTACTAAGGGTGAATAATTTTTTGAAAAATTCTTGCTATTTATATTTAAATGACTGCATTTACCATGATGCCTTGGGGCTATTTTCCGCTTGAATGCAAGGCAGTGTGCTCCCTTTTTCTTTTTGGATGTCTAAATGACGGCTCCCGTGAGCCTCTTGCTGACGAGCACTGGCGATGCACCTGTGTGCCTACTGAGTGGTACAAAAACCTGTAAAGACGTTTGGCGGCATTTCAAGCGACCCCTTCAGTTACATACGCTCTCTGCTGATGACGGCCGAAAGCCAGAAACACGTGTCCAGAGATACGGCACTCGCTGCACCTACCTTAGGTGAAAGACTTTCTACAGCGATACGGCACTTGCTGCACCTACTAAGGGTGAATAATTTTTTGAAAAATTCTTGCTATTTATATTTAAATGACTGCATTTACCATGATGCCTTGGGGCTATTTTCCGCTTGAATGCAAGGCAGTGTGCTCCCTTTTTCTTTTTGGATGTCTAAATGACGGCTCCCGTGAGCCTCTTGCTGACGAGCACTGGCGATGCACCTGTGTGCCTACTGAGTGGTACAAAAACCTGTAAAGACGTTTGGCGGCATTTCAAGCGACCCCTTCAGTTACATACGCTCTCTGCTGATGACGGCCGAAAGCCAGAAACACGTGTCCAGAGATACGGCACTCGCTGCACCTACCTTAGGTGAAAGACTTTCTACAGCGATACGGCACTTGCTGCACCTACTAAGGGTGAATAATTTTTTGAAAAATTCTTGCTATTTATATTTAAATGACTGCATTTACCATGATGCCTTGGGGCTATTTTCCGCTTGAATGCAAGGCAGTGTGCTCCCTTTTTCTTTTTGGATGTCTAAATGACGGTTCCCGTGAGCCTCTTGCTGACGAGCACTGGCGATGCACCTGTGTGCCTACTGAGTGGTACAAAAACCTGTAAAGACGTTTGGCGGCATTTCAAGCGACCCCTTCAGTTACATACGCTCTCTGCTGATGACGGCGGAAAGCCAGAAACACGTGTCCAGAGATACGGCACTCGCTGCACCTACCTTAGGTGAAAGACTTTCTACAGCGATACGGCACTTGCTGCACCTACTAAGGGTGAATAATTTTTTGAAAAATTCTTGCTATTTATATTTAAATGACTGCATTTACCATGATGCCTTGGGGCTATTTTCCGCTTGAATGCAAGGCAGTGTGCTCCCTTTTTCTTTTTGGATGTCTAAATGACGGCTCCCGTGAGCCTCTTGCTGACGAGCACTGGCGATGCACCTGTGTGCCTAATGAGTGGTACAAAAACCTGTAAAGACGTTTGGCGGCATTTCAAGCGACCCCTTCAGTTACATACGCTCTCTGCTGATGACGGCCGAAAGCCAGAAACACGTGTCCAGAGATACGGCACTCGCTGCACCTACCTTAGGTGAAAGACTTTCTACAGCGATACGGCACTTGCTGCACCTACTAAGGGTGAATAATTTTTTGAAAAATTCTTGCTATTTATATTTAAATGACTGCATTTACCATGATGCCTTGGGGCTATTTTCCGCTTGAATGCAAGGCAGTGTGCTCCCTTTTTCTTTTTGGATGTCTAAATGACGGCTCCCGTGAGCCTCTTGCTGACGAGCACTGGCGATGCACCTGTGTGCCTACTGAGTGGTACAAAAACCTGTAAAGACGTTTGGCGGCATTTCAAGCGACCCCTTCAGTTACATACGCTCTCTGCTGATGACGGCCGAAAGCCAGAAACACGTGTCCAGAGATACGGCACTCACTGCACCTACCTTAGGTGAAAGACTTTCTACAGCGATACGGCACTTGCTGCACCTACTAAGGGTGAATAATTTTTTGAAAAATTCTTGCTATTTATATTTAAATGACTGCATTTACCATGATGCCTTGGGGCTATTTTCCGCTTGAATGCAAGGCAGTGTGCTCCCTTTTTCTTTTTGGATGTCTAAATGACGGCTCCCGTGAGCCTCTTGCTGACGAGCACTGGCGATGCACCTGTGTGCCTACTGAGTGGTACAAAAACCTGTAAAGACGTTTGGCGGCATTTCAAGCGACCCCTTCAGTTACATACGCTCTCTGCTGATGACGGCCGAAAGCCAGAAACACGTGTCCAGAGATACGGCACTCGCTGCACCTACCTTAGGTGAAAGACTTTCTACAGCGATACGGCACTTGCTGCACCTACTAAGGGTGAATAATTTTTTGAAAAATTCTTGCTATTTATATTTAAATGACTGCATTTACCATGATGCCTTGGGGCTATTTTCCGCTTGAATGCAAGGCAGTGTGCTCCCTTTTTCTTTTTGGATGTCTAAATGACGGCTCCCGTGAGCCTCTTGCTGACGAGCACTGGCGATGCACCTGTGTGCCTACTGAGTGGTACAAAAACCTGTAAAGACGTTTGGCGGCATTTCAAGCGACCCCTTCAGTTACATACGCTCTCTGCTGATGACGGCCGAAAGCCAGAAACACGTGTCCAGAGATACGGCACTCGCTGCACCTACCTTAGGTGAAAGACTTTCTACAGCGATACGGCACTTGCTGCACCTACTAAGGGTGAATAATTTTTTGAAAAATTCTTGCTATTTATATTTAAATGACTGCATTTACCATGATGCCTTGGGGCTATTTTCCGCTTGAATGCAAGGCAGTGTGCTCCCTTTTTCTTTTTGGATGTCTAAATGACGGCTCCCGTGAGCCTCTTGCTGACGAGCACTGGCGATGCACCTGTGTGCCTACTGAGTGGTACAAAAACCTGTAAAGACGTTTGGCGGCATTTCAAGCGACCCCTTCAGTTACATACGCTCTCTGCTGATGACGGCCGAAAGCCAGAAACACGTGTCCAGAGATACGGCACTCGCTGCACCTACCTTAGGTGAAAGACTTTCTACAGCGATACAGCACTTGCTGCACCTACTAAGGGTGAATAATTTTTTGAAAAATTCTTGCTATTTATATTTAAATGACTGCATTTACCATGATGCCTTGGGGCTATTTTCCGCTTGAATGCAAGGCATTGTGCTCCCTTTTTCTTTTTGGATGTCTAAATGACGGCTCCCGTGAGCCTCTTGCTGACGAGCACTGGCGATGCACCCGTGTGCCTACTGAGTGGTACAAAAACCTGTAAAGACGTTTGGCGGCATTTCAAGCGACCCCTTCAGTTACATACGCTCTCTGCTGATGACGGCCGAAAGCCAGAAACACGTGTCCAGAGATACGGCACTCGCTGCACCTACCTTAGGTGAAAGACTTTCTACAGCGATACGGCACTTGCTGCACCTACTAAGGGTGAATAATTTTTTGAAAAATTCTTGCTATTTATATTTAAATGACTGCATTTACCATGATGCCTTGGGGCTATTTTCCGCTTGAATGCAAGGCAGTGTGCTCCCTTTTTCTTTTTGGATGTCTAAATGACGGCTCCCGTGAGCCTCTTGCTGACGAGCACTGGCGATGCACCTGTGTGCCTACTGAGTGGTACAAAAACCTGTAAAGACGTTTGGCGGCATTTCAAGCGACCCCTTCAGTTACATACGCTCTCTGCTGATGACGGCCGAAAGCCAGAAACACGTGTCCAGAGATACGGCACTCGCTGCACCTACCTTAGGTGAAAGACTTTCTACAGCGATACGGCACTTGCTGCACCTACTAAGGGTGAATAATTTTTTGAAAAATTCTTTCTATTTATATTTAAATGACTGCATTTACCATGATGCTTTGGGGCTATTTTCCGCTTGAATGCAAGGCAGTGTGCTCCCTTTTTCTTTTTGGATGTCTAAATGACGGCTCCCGTGAGCCTCTTGCTGACGAGCACTGGCGATGCACCTGTGTGCCTACTGAGGGGTACAAAAACCTGTAAAGACGTTTGGCGGCATTTCAAGCGACCCCTTCAGTTACATACGCTCTCTGCTGATGACGGCCGAAAGCCAGAAACACGTGTCCAGAGATACGGCACTCGCTGCACCTACCTTAGGTGAAAGACTTTCTACAGCGATACGGCACTTGCTGCACCTACTAAGGGTGAATAATTTTTTGAAAAATTCTTGCTATTTATATTTAAATGACTGCATTTACCATGATGCCTTGGGGCTATTTTCCGCTTGAATGCAAGGCAGTGTGCTCCCTTTTTCTTTTTGGATGTCTAAATGACGGCTCCCGTGAGCCTCTTGCTGACGAGCACTGGCGATGCACCTGTGTGCCTACTGAGTGGTACAAAAACCTGTAAAGACGTTTGGCGGCATTTCAAGCGACCCCTTCAGTTACATACGCTCTCTGCTGATGACGGCCGAAAGCCAGAAACACGTGTCCAGAGATACGGCACTCGCTGCACCTACCTTAGGTGAAAGACTTTCTACAGCGATACGGCACTTGCTGCACCTACTAAGGGTGAATAATTTTTTGAAAAATTCTTGCTATTTATATTTAAATGACTGCATTTACCATGATGCCTTGGGGCTATTTTCCGCTTGAATGCAAGGCAGTGTGCTCCCTTTTTCTTTTTGGATGTCTAAATGACGGCTCCCGTGAGCCTCTTGCTGACGAGCACTGGCGATGCACCTGTGTGCCTACTGAGTGGTACAAAAACCTGTAAAGACGTTTGGCGGCATTTCAAGCGACCCCTTCAGTTACATACGCTCTCTGCTGATGACGGCCGAAAGCCAGAAACACGTGTCCAGAGATACGGCACTCGCTGCACCTACCTTAGGTGAAAGACTTTCTACAGCGATACGGCACTTGCTGCACCTACTAAGGGTGAATAATTTTTTGAAAAATTCTTGCTATTTATATTTAAATGACTGCATTTACCATGATGCCTTGGGGCTATTTTCCGCTTGAATGCAAGGCAGTGTGCTCCCTTTTTCTTTTTGGATGTCTAAATGACGGCTCCCGTGAGCCTCTTGCTGACGAGCACTGGCGATGCACCTGTGTGCCTACTGAGTGGTACAAAAACCTGTAAAGACGTTTGGCGGCATTTCAAGCGACCCCTTCAGTTACATACGCTCTCTGCTGATGACGGCCGAAAGCCAGAAACACGTGTCCAGAGATACGGCACTCGCTGCACCTACCTTAGGTGAAAGACTTTCTACAGCGATACGGCACTTGCTGCACCTACTAAGGGTGAATAATTTTTTGAAAAATTCTTGCTATTTATATTTAAATGACTGCATTTACCATGATGCCTTGGGGCTATTTTCCGCTTGAATGCAAGGCAGTGTGCTCCCTTTTTCTTTTTGGATGTCTAAATGACGGCTCCCGTGAGCCTCTTGCTGACGAGCACTGGCGATGCACCTGTGTGCCTACTGAGTGGTACAAAAACCTGTAAAGACGTTTGGCGGCATTTCAAGCGACCCCTTCAGTTACATACGCTCTCTGCTGATGACGGCCGAAAGCCAGAAACACGTGTCCAGAGATACGGCACTCGCTGCACCTACCTTAGGTGAAAGACTTTCTACAGCGATACGGCACTTGCTGCACCTACTAAGGGTGAATAATTTTTTGAAAAATTCTTGCTATTTATATTTAAATGACTGCATTTACCATGATGCCTTGGGGCTATTTTCCGCTTGAATGCAAGGCAGTGTGCTCCCTTTTTCTTTTTGGATGTCTAAATGACGGCTCCCGTGAGCCTCTTGCTGACGAGCACTGGCGATGCACCTGTGTGCCTACTGAGTGGTACAAAAACCTGTAAAGACGTTTGGCGGCATTTCAAGCGACCCCTTCAGTTACATACGCTCTCTGCTGATGACGGCCGAAAGCCAGAAACACGTGTCCAGAGATACGGCACTCGCTGCACCTACCTTAGGTGAAAGACTTTCTACAGCGATACGGCACTTGCTGCACCTACTAAGGGTGAATAATTTTTTGAAAAATTCTTGCTATTTATATTTAAATGACTGCATTTACCATGATGCCTTGGGGCTATTTTCCGCTTGAATGCAAGGCAGTGTGCTCCCTTTTTCTTTTTGGAAGTCTTCAACCAGTATTCATATCCTTCGACCGAAAGTTTAGATACAAACGAATTAGAATACAGTAATTTAGTATCGGTCAACAAAATTTGCTTATTAGAATACGGTGTCACTTTAAAATAGTAAGACTTAGCGCTTCGCTGATCATGCCCAGAAAAATATGCAAATTTATCATTATACGTTTTCGAACTGCCTGGTGGAGGAGTCGAGCAATGTTCCCATTGTACATAATGAAAGATGGACTTAGGGCTACTCGCTTTGTGAATAAAGTGGTGTCCATAATAGGTGTAGCAAAACATATCACCATGATTATCTTTAAATTGGTAAGCATCTTCATCGTCATAGACAGTATAATATTGCAAATCTTTTAGCATAGCATCTACTGTCTTCACATCCCAATCATCAGAAACAATGCCTGGAATAACAATATCATTCATTGATAACTTAAGAACATACGGTATTTGAATCAATTCAGTGGGACCATATATGTCAAACATTACTTTATCCCACACAATTCCATCCGGAATTGGTATCGCAGAAATGTTCACATTGGATATGTCTCTTCGAACCATATGAGACGAAAAATGTGGTCTACACAGTCTCCATGTGCTCAATGTCTGATCGATCAGGAAGAAAATGACCATGTATTACCAGAAAAAAGGTAACCACAAATCCCAACCATAAAAAAATTGTCAGTACAGCCATAAAAAGCCACAAATAGTTCCAAGGAACAACAAAATATGAACGTTTAAGGCAACTTAGTAGCTTACGTGGACCTCGGATTGAAGACAGCGAAGACGAAGAGCTGGATTCAGCCGCATCCGCGTCGTTGAAGCAGCCAGAGGCAGTTCTCGCAAAAGGTGCAACAGTGAACAAGGAAGCTGATGGAGGTTCTCTCCTAGGTACGCTATAAATCACATGTTCAGAAACATCAGTAGAACGTACAGCAACTTGAGAAAAAGAATCAATATCAATCGTCGACTGTGGAACAATCGCAAGATCATCTTCCACCCTCCCCAAGCTCGGAGAGGAAACATGGTCGGTGCTAATCACCTGCAGCGGGACTTCTTCCCCAGTAGTGAGAGGGATGCCGGAACTACTGGGTGTCCCTCTTGGTCTGCTGTGCAGAATCGGCCACATGTTGTAACTTAACATTATCAATGGAAACAAAACGATTTCCTTTGGCCCCTTGCAGCGGCGGCAAAATCACAGTTCTCGTGCCGCTCACCCCCAACACCGGGACAGGTGCTCGATAAGAAGGACCAAATTCTTTCTTTACTGCGACCTTTTCACGCACTAGATCCCCAATCCTGGGTATCCAACCAGTAGGTGTTACTGGCTCATCCTTAATTCCAGAGGAGGCAGCACTCGCAGAAGAGTTATCTTCACGGAATCGTTGTAAATCCTGCAAAACAGTGACACGATCATTTATGTCAAAGGGCGTTTCTGCCGCCTCCACACCAGGACCATCTAGATCAGGAACATACATTCGTGTTCCGAACAGGCACTCATATGAAGTACGACCCCCCAGTGACCGTCTAGGCAAGTTATTAAGTGCTCTCTGTACTCCATACAGGTGGGCTAGCCAACTACGACCCGTACCTATAACCCTGGCTGTTAAGGATTGCTTTAAATCACGATTTAAATGCTCCACAACAGAATTTCCCTCGGGATGAAATGGAGACGAGAATTGGAGTTGGACCCCCAATGAAGCCATGGTGTCCCTGAATGCCTTAGAGGCAAAAGCAGGGCCCTGGTCCGAATGAAAAGCCGCAACTGCAAATGTATCGACAAAGATACGCAAATCTTTAATAACAGTCCGAGCGTCAGCCGAGCGCTGTGGCCAGACCCACACAAATCTGGAGCACGAATCTACTGCAACCAATATGTATTTGTATGCACTATCTGGTGTCAGTGGACCACAATGGTCCAAGTACACACACTGTAATGGTCTATTTGATATCAGAAGAGGAGTCTGCTGCGGGCGTCTAGCCGACGATACTTTAATTTGTTGACAGACGTCACAACAAAGGACATACTGCTTTGTCTCCTTATAGAGACCAGGCCACCAATAACGGGCCTGTAAAAGCGAAATCGTGGCAGCCACACCAGCATGCGCAGATGCCATCCCTTCATGCGCTGCAGAAATTAATCGAGGTCTCTCAATCTTATTCGGTAACTCACGTACACCAACGCCTGGAGTATTAACAACAGCATTTAGTGCACTACTCAAGCAGTAACTATATTTAGAAGGGAATCCTTTAGGAAATGGCGTGCCATCAGCCGTAGCTTTTATGGCAGCCGAAATCTCTATGTCTGGTTTTGAACTCGAACGAGTTACCGCGGCTACAGTAGCGATAGCCACTGCCGACTTTGCAGCCTCATCAGCCAAAGTATTCCCAGCAACGTGTATTCCAACGCGCTGGTGTCCAAGTGTATGTACAATATGGACTTTAGGAAGCGTCTCTTTCAGACCCGCAACCTTACCCCACAACAATTTATGTTTAATGGCGTTGCCTTTAGAATCTCTGAACCCATTCATTTTCCAATAATGCAGATATTCATTGAAGGATTGCACACAGTAGTAGGAGTCACAGACTAGCAAGGTCAATATCGCCGGCTCTGCATGCTCCAACGCTAACAAAAGAGCTTTGAGCTCAGCCAGCTGCGCCGTGCAATCTCCCAAGGTTTTAGTATAAGTATGTCGGGGGCAGAAAACTCCCCCCTCCATAGTCCCGCTCACCACCGCACAAGCAGCAGAATACTGTTGTTTAGTCCCAACCGCCGGTTGCGCAGAGCCATCGGTATACATGACCACTTCATATTGGTCAATAGGTAATGTGCCAGCAGGAACCGGGTACTCTATTTCATATTGAAGAAATTCTTGAGTCTGCAGCTTAGGGTCAAATATGTAATCCACATCAGTGGCCGTCAAAGACATAGCCCATTGTATCCACCGCGGGTGTAAAGCTTTCAAATTAGGAACACTCGCTTTTGTAACAGCCTCCAAGGCCGGAATTGGGGAAACGACAATAATGCGTTGGCCCTGGGCTAGCGGTCTTTCTTTGATCACAGCCATCTGTACTGCAGTGAGAATTTTCTCAGTCTGTGCAAAACGTTGTTCTGCAGCAGAATACAAGTGGGACTTGTATGCTATCGGGACTGTCTCCCCTTCATTAAAGGTGACATACGTAAATCCAACAGCCCCAGGAATCACCCTGATGACCAAATGAGTTTTATTGTCCCGCGTGTGTAAATGTTTAACCGCTAAGAGATCATTCTGTAGCTCTCGCAGTATGTGTGTATGCTCAATCGTCCAAAATCTACTTGAAAAATTCGGGCGAATCAGTTCATATAAGGGTTTTATACGTGTAGCATAATCAGGAATGTAAGTTCTGCCAAAATTCAGAAACCCCAACAAAGACTGGAGCTTCCGAACCGTATTAGAAGGCTGCAGTAAAGCACATTTCTCCAAAAAATGTGGCGCCAGGCTCTTGCCCTCACTCGATAACTCATATCCCAGGAAAATAACACTGAGGAAGGCAATCTTCGATTTCTTAAAATTAAACTTATAACCAATATCAGCAAAACCCACAACAACGCGCGATACGCGACTGAGATGTTGTAGATTCTCATCGTCCGTCAAATAAATGTCATCAACATATGATAACGCCTCAGGGTCCAACTCGTGCAGAAGTTCAGTCACACGAGCCGAGAACAGGCCTGGGCTATTCTTATACCCCTGAGGTAAACGACAAAACTTTTTCTGAGAGCCAAACGCACTGAAACCGGTATAGTACCGACTTTCGGGTGCTATATTCTGGCAGAAAAATCCATTCGAGATATCCAAGGTTGTTTTGTATTTTTTACGCACTATATTATTCATAAGCGCAGCGCTATGTGAATTCTGTATCGCATATGTGCGTGTATGACTATTCAAATGTCTGTAATCTACCACTATCCTATAGGAATGGTCCGGTTTAGCAACCGGAAATAAGGGATTATTCATCGGCGAGACACAAGGCTCAATCATACCTTGGTACTCCAATTGTGTAAGAATTTTCCGAACCGATGCCCTTGCTTCAAATTTAATAGGATATTGCGGCTGTGGCTGAGGTTCTCCTTTAATGGGAATGACATGATAAGGTGATTGTTTATCCCACCCCACATTATTTCTATATAGGGCGGGGGCTTGTGCTAGAGCCCATGATTTACCATATGACTCCGCTAGTTCTCTCGGAACAAGTGGTGAAAAGGAAGGCGCAATAACCTCCTCCCCAACTGGACAGTCGCGAACAAAGTCAGGTGGCCAATCTTGTTCGGCCAACAGAACATCATATGATTTCACCATATGGTCCCAAAAGATGGCGTGTACAACGCGGTCAATGTCCCCTTCTAATCGTAGAGTCACAAGATATACTTGATCAGGATCAGAGACTCGCATATCCGCCGTCTCGACTTGTATGAAGTCATCAGTTGCTTTCGCCTCCAGATGCTCTAGAAGACTCCGGCGAACTATTGTGACCTCTGCCGCGCTGTCTAACAGCGCTAACGCCCATGTCTTGTTCGTCAAGAGAACTCTCTTCTTGAGCGGCATGTCTAACTGAGACTTCTGCCACTTTCTTCTTTTTAAACTGCTGTTTTTGTTGCAGCGGTTTCTCTTCTTGTTTAATAGAAACCTCCGCTGAGCGTTGTGAATCCTGTCTCGGTTTCACGTACTCCGTCCTCCGCTCTGACCGCCCACCTCTCTCACTTCTTTTCTCCGAGGAGTCCTGAAAGGAACGAGATTGGCGCGTATCAGTATATTGATATCTATCAGGCGTCTTCAAAGTATCCCTATTCCTGAGATTATACTTATTTTGTGGGGTCTCCAGTTGCGGAGACTGCCCACCATCTTTCTTAGGTGTTTGCTGTTTCTTATCCCAGCGCTTTTTCGCACCCTCAGGTTGCTGTTGCTTAGAATTATCCTTATTATTTTTACCCTGCAATTGTGGTTTCTGCGGTCGAGCCCCTAGGCTATCACGACCAATACTAGAATATGTTTCAGCTATTATTCTCGGAAGTTCCCGCTCCTGATTAATCTGCGGAACGTCCCGAAGACGCATTCGCACTGCTAGTGCTACAGCCTCCCCCTTGAGATTACTCAAAATAATAGAAGAAACCGCGTCAAAATTACCCATCAATTGCATGCCTAAATCCAAGGCAGGGGCAGCCCCATATTCATCCTGAATTTGTTTAAGCACCTCCGGCAAATTAGCCAAAGTCGGTGTACCGTGTGCTGTAGTATAGAGAGCGGCAAACACCGTGCCCCAAGTATTACAAAGATCCACCGTAGGAACCATCCCATACGGCAAACACATCGTCAAAATTCTATGCTTATCCTGAGGTCCCGTATGGGGAAATACTGCTTCCAGCGTATTAATTTTTTGCGCCAGCCAAAATTGAGTCTCCTCACGTTTAGCCGGTACCTTGCCCATTACAGAGTGTACAGTGGCCAGATTTATTCCCGGCACCACCGCATGTGGATGAGCTGGAGCAGCACGCGCTGCATTAGTATTTAATGTCTGCATCACAAACTGAACTAATCGTCTGTACGTTGCAGTTAATTCCACATATAAACGACGCACTTCAGCCACTGCCACATTTGCCACTCCAGGATATGGTGTATATGTAGCCAATAAAGGCCAGGTCGGACCATCATTACTCAACGGACCTAACCGTACTGGTGTTACTGAATGTGGGAGGGCGCCATCAAGCCAATTATGGTGTTCTTGATAAGATAAAGGTATTTCTAAGTATGCATAAGCCCTGTATTGTCCAGGGACATTCGCAACAGTATATTCGTGAAAAGTATTTGTACCCCCATCAGCTGCTGGAAATACGACCCAAGAATAAAAAAGTTCTGTTCTATAGGCTGCATGGGCGTCCACCACAAAAGTGACCGGACCCCCCTGGACCGTCAGTCCATGTGCTATCAGATGACCCGTGAGCGGAAATCGCATATTAAGCGGTATATTTACTACAACTGGATTCGCCATTAGTATAACAATAATAGCTCTAGGACAGAGAAGGCACACCAATATCGGGGTATTTCCTTTCAAAATTCAAGCTTGAACAACCAACCACTAAGTAATAGGATGTACCCAACCTGTGGTGGCGGAAACCCTCAGCCCCACGGACGTCTCCGCATACGGAACCGAGGAGTCAAAATATATACGAGACCGAGAGAGTCAGTCGGACCCAAACATTAGAGCCAGACCAAACGTTGGCGGCGCCATGTCGCGTGGGCTCTCATTATCCTAAATGAGACTACTGGATTTCTAGGCAGCAGGATCGATAACGGTGTGGGGGACTGAGTCTGACCCACGTGTAAGGAACTCTGTCACCCTAAATCCGGTTGTTGCTCCGGCTAACTAGCAGTGCCTCATTTCTCCCACGGGGAAGAAATGATTGGGCAGCCGAGCGCATGACATCTTTGGAACTTCTCAGGGAAGTCGTGGTCACTCAGATCCAAACCAACTCTCTCATTCACTATATGGTCTCATATACAAATGACAAAGACAGTATAAGTTTTATATAATGTTTTAATAAAACGACTGTATTTTAGATATTAAGGCGTGAGCCGCAATAACCAGAACAATACAACATAGTAGGATTGATATAGTAACCAGGAGAGTAAAACATAGAAATAAAGCTATCATAATTCCTAACCGTTTCTACTCTCCCTCTGCTTGTTCTATTTAGAGCACAGCATGTTAAGCTTTCAGCTTGCCTTTCTGTATCACTAGGGAGACGGACACACTCATACCTGAGCAAAGGCCTGTGATCTGGTTCAGCATCTGCAACGAGGCAGTCAGCGTCTAGTTGTGGTTCCTGGTCGGAATCTCCCTCTTCCATGTATTGGGACAAGGAAGTGATTTTATAACTAACATGTCATCGTGATCACAAAATGTTCCTACGCAGGAATGGCAAGTCTAGACTCCTACCACGTCTATCGGCAATGTACCAGACTGTATCCTTGACTAAAGCACAGAGTGAATATGTTATGAAGAACTCGAGTGCTGAAGTAGGCAAAACAGTGTGATATGAATAAAAAACAACACCGTACAACTGGCTATTCTGTAAAATATCAGTACGAAGCCTAATAGAAAGCATTTAGAGCAAAGTGCACAGAGGCTCTAAGCTGTTAGCAAATGAATAAAATATATTTAGGGCAAAGTGCACAGAGGCCTAAGGCCTGAAGCTAATGCGCAAAATATACGTAAAACTGACCACACTACAATATCTTGTAATCACTAATTACATTATAGTAACTATGCCATTTTCTTTTTACAGTTGACTATCAATGTCACATCCCCCATGCAGTCTCTCCTCATAAATGATTTATCTCATGAATGTTGTTATGAATGCTATGATTTAACATGCTATGTGAAAGGCACAAGTTAATTTAGTCTGGCTAGCGAATTGAAAACACTTTGTATGGAGGTGTGCAAGTTACAGTAAATTTTGGATGAGACACAAATTATAATTTTAAGTTATAACTATAAAGTTATCTCTATAACTTTAGAATTTGTTATGTTTGTGTAGCTTAAGCTGGTTTTGTTTAGAAATAATTAATTAGGCTTTCCAAACTATAACTAAGCTTTAACCTTTTTTTTTATTGAATGTCAATCTTTTTTCATAAAAATGTGTTTCAAATCGTAGAGTGGAGTGTCGTTAAGTGGAATGTAATTGAGTAGAGTGTTGTCAGGTGGAGTTTTGTTGGGTAAAGTGTCAAAGAGTGGCTTAGAATACAGTAGAGGGTTGTAGAGTGGCGTGGCATAAAGTGGAGTACAGTGGAGCAGAGTGTTGCAGAGTGGAGGGTCGCTGGTTGGAGTGTCATTAAATACAGTGGGGAAGAGTGACGCAGAGGGTAGTGTCGAAAAGTGTCCAGTCATAGAGTGGAGTGTCATAGAGTGTTGTATAGTATCATGTCAAAGAGTGTTGTGCCATACAGTTTCATGATGTAGACCGTTGTGGTGTAGATTGTTGTGGCATAGAGTGGAGTGGCATAGAGTAAAGTACCATAGAGTGGAGTGGCATAGAGTGGGGTTCTGTGTCATACAGTAGAGTGGAGCTGTGTGTGATACAGTGGAGTGAAGTGGCATGTCATAGAGTGCCTTGAGGTGGAATAAAGTGGCATAGAATGGAGTGGCTCAAAGTGGACAAGAGTGGAGTGGCATTCAGTGAAGTGGCATGTCGTGCAGTAGAGTGAAGTGGCTTGCCATAAAGTGGCATGTTTTAGAGTGTCTTGGAGTGGATGGGCATAGAGTGAAGTAGCATAGTGTGTAGTGTCATATCCTAGAGTGGAGTTGTGTGTCATAGAGTGGAGTGTCATAGAGTTTTATATAGTATCATGTCAAAGAGTGTTGTGCCATACAGTTTCATGATGTAGACCGTTGTGGTGTAGATTGTTGTGGAATAGAGTGGAGTGGTGTAGAGTAAAGTACCATAGAGTGGAGTGGCGTAGAGTGGGGTTCTGTGTAATACAGTAGAGTGGAGCTGTGTGTGATACAGTGGAGTGAAGTGGCATGTCATAGAGTGCCTTAAGGTGGAATAAAGTGGCATAGAATGGAGTGGCTGAAAGTGGACAAGAGTGGAGTGGCATTCAGTGAAGTGGCATGTCGTGCAGTAGAGTGAAGTGGCTTGCCATAAAGTGGCATGTTTTAGAGTGTCTTAGAGTGGATGGGCATAGAGTGAAGTAGCATAGAGTGTAGTGTCATATCCTAGAATGGAGATGTGTGTCGTAGAGTTGAGTGGTGTGTCATACAGTGGAGTGGCATAGAGGGTTGTAGAGTGAACTGGAATGTCATAGAGTGGAGAGGTGTGATTTAGAGTGGAGTGGCATATCGTAGAGGGAAGTGGAGTGGAGTGTTGTGCCATACACTGTAGTAAAGTGGTGTATAGTGGAGGGGAAGTGGAGTGTTGTAGAGTAGAGTGGAGTGGCATGTCATAGAGTGGAGTGGCCTGTTGTATAGTGAAGCAGTGTGTCATAGAGTGGAGTGGCATGTCATAGAGTGGAGTGACATGCAGTGTCATAGAGTGGAGTGGACTGTTGTAGAGTGGAATGGTGTGTCGTACACTGGAGTGGCATGTTGTTGACTAGAGTGGAGTGGCATACAGTGAACTGGTGTGTTGTAAAGAACAGTGGAGTGATGTGTCATAGGGTGGTGTGGAGTAGTGTGTCTTAGACTGCAGGGGCGTAGAGTGGAGTTGCTTACAGTGTAGTAGCAAATCATACAGTGTAATGTCTTGTTGCACACAGGAGTTGCGTTTTGTAGACCAGAATGGCATGGAATGTGGTACAGTGGAATGTAGTGTTATAGACTGGGGAAGGGTTTTGTACAGGAGAGTTGCTTGTCATGGAGTGGAGTGACATGTCGTAGAGTGGAGTGAAGATTTGTCGTGTCATACAGTGTTTTACAGTGGAGTAGAGTGGCGAAGAGTTTAGAACATAGAGTGTAGTAAAATGTTGTAGAGTGGAGTGACTTAGAGTGAAGTAGTGAGTCATAGTGTAGAGTGGAGTGGCGTGTCATAGAGTGGCATGTTGTAGAGTATCTTAAAGTGGAGGGACCTACAGTGGTGTGGTGTAGAGTACAGTGTCGTAGAGTTGAGTGTCATAGAGTGTAGTCATTTCAGCAGTGCATTGTTCAGGCTTAGCAGACAAACTTCTAGCACTTGTTGCATCTCCACTTTCTATATGAACAATAGTTTCTATACTGGACATATTGTTGGAAAGTGGTTTATTAGTAAGGGTAGGTACCCACAATCTCAAATAAGGTCCAGTCAAGTTCTAAATAAATTAATCCTTGCTTAACCCTTGGTAGCTTGGCCCACAAGCAGATAGGTTTAACTTAAGATACAGATGTGTAAAGCATTTATTTTCAACAAAATAAATAGTAAATAAGTAAACCACAACACACAATAAAAATCCAGCACCAATTTATAAAGATTGAAATATTTTTATCTCTAAAAGGACATCAAAATTACAGAATCCAATGTAGGGGACCAGGGATAAGAAATTTTTAAGATTTTTATAAACTAAATGAAAAAAATTGCTTTCTAGTGCCTAAAAGCAAAAAGCCCCACCTGTGTACATCTGGTCACGCTTAGCCTGGACAAAGTCAAAGATTGAGTCTGACCGCAATGGAGTCCAGGTCAGACACACTGAGTAGGAGACCTTGGTAAAAATGTTACCTCCTACTTAGGGTCTAATTATGTTCTTGGCGGATGAGGTACTCCGTCACAAATGTAACTGATGTCCCGTCTGCCATATTACAAGTGCCATTGTATCCTATGGAACTTGTAATAATGCAGACAGGATATCTGTCACATTTGTGAAGGAGTATCTCATCCGCCAAAATGGCAATCAGGCCCTTAGTCTCTTTTCTGGAGCTTTTTATTTTTTCTCATTGTCGAACAGAGCTCCTCTCCAAGCTGGCTTTCATTGCGACGTCAGTGGCTTGACTCAATACCGATCTTTAGAAGCAAGGCAAAGTATTTTTTGTGGTGAAGCCCAAAGTGTGCAGCTGGTCCAGTCCTTGTGTGTGCAGTCCTTCAGGTGCAGACCAGGGATTCAGAACGGCAGTCCTTCTTCTTATTTTCTTGCAGCAGGGATCTGAGTTGCTGGGCAGCTCCTTCACATTTATGCAGGTTTCTGGGTTGGCAAGCAGGGAGGCACCCCTAACCAATGGCGTGCAGAATGCCACCTTCTGTGATGACCAAGTCCTGCAAAGTGTTGTATATTTAAATCCCAGAAAGCACTGTTTCTTAAGAGTTAAAGATGGAGAAAATCTCTCCTGGAGATGTAGATCTAGCTAAGCCCACCCACTGGTTTGGCTAACTTTCCCTAACACTCCCCTTCCAGCCCCTCTCTTAATATAATTACTGGGGCTCCCATAGGCCTGGAGGTGTAGAAAATGAAGGAGGTCTGGCTTCTGTGCCAAGGGTCTTTCCTGCCTTTGAAGACCAATTTGGCCACCCAACCCCCTTCCTGCGCTGCCATTTGCTGTTGCAGATCTCCACCTACCAGATGCTTCCTTTGTCTCAGTCCAGGCCACTTCACACTTCATTGAGGTAGCTTGGCTCAGCCTGCCAGAGGCTGACCAACAAGGAAAGGCTCCTACAAGCTGATTTTAGGTAACTTTTAGAAAGTGTTGTAAAATTCCATCCCTGTAATAGTTATAATAAATCTAACATTGGCAAGTTGTTGGATTTATTCTAACTCTTATTTTGATGTCTTGAGTGACATTTTCAGCTCACCCCTATCAAAAGTAAGATTTTAATAATTTAAAATAAAGCCTTCCCATGTTAACCTATGGAGCCAACTACAATGAGGAAAAACACAATTGGCAGTTTTTCTCTCACCAGGGCTTATAAAAACAACTTTTATAATGTCCCTGTTTATAATTACCCTGTGGGCAGCTAGAGCAGATTTTAGTGGTGACATGTGTAAAAATAAGGTAGTTTAAGACTTTGGAAGTACTTTTAATTCTAATGTCGAATTTGGGCTTAATTCTATTTTAAAAGCAGCCAGCAAGTCAGACTTGCCATCAAAATAACACCAGACACCTCAGCATTGCACCGATGGATACCTTAATTCCACTGGGATCCCTAAACCTACATGCCCTACCATATACTGGAGAAGTGTGGCTCAATGGTTAGAGCGGCAGACCCTGAAGCAGAGATCTGGCTCAAGACTAGGATTCAAGTCCCGCTTCGGCAGGTCTTGGGCTCAATTCCCCTTGACCAGATAATTCTCGCCTCGGTGCCTAATCTAATTCATGGGTCCCACTCTGCAACTCTGGGCAATAGCTTGCTTAATCTCCACAACGGCCCCAACAGCGCTTGGATGCCTGGCTTCACCCTGGGGGTGCTCAGGAGTGGGCCCCTTACAGGGAAAAGCCAGGAGGGGTTCCATAGCGGTATGAGTACAGCGCCTTGAGACCCTAACAGGTGAGTAGTGCGCTATACAAGTGCTAATTTACATTTTTTACATTTACAATTTACATTTATACTAGGGACATGCAAGTAGATTGTCAGAGACAATTATAATTATGCCTAACTAGCATACACCTTTTAAACAGAGCAGTGGCCCTGGGCCAGGTTAACAGAGCCCAGGGCCCAAAACTATCATTATGGTATGCAGTCAGAAGAGTAATAGGATGCAGGGTATTGTATTGAATGGTCAGCCTGTTGTTATGATCTCTGAATTCTTGTATCTTGGTGTGCTTCTGGATGCCAGGTCTATTTGGGGGCCATGTATCACAAGGGTAAGGAGTAAATGTGCCTATGTGGTGGACTATGTTTTCAACCTGGCTAAGAAAATTGGCAAGAAATCCATGGCCCCTCTTTTGGGAGTGTATAAAAAGAAATGCCTTTCAGTCCTTAAATACGGGGCTGGGATATGGGGACATGTGAAAACTAGTTCTCTCCAGGCAGAGGCCCATAGGGTTTTGAGGAGACTCTTGGGAGCTCCAGCTAGGTGCTCCATGTGCATTGTCCATCAGGAGCTTGGGTTTGACATCAAGCTTGCGCCTCTACTTCTCTGGTGCTCCATCTGGGCAAACACTCATGCCGCATTAAATAAGGAAATTATTTCCGACTGTCTGGGGTGCAATGAGGGTATGATAATACTGTGGTTCGGTTATATCTCGACCGAACTGGATAAGTTGGGCAGGCTGTCCATTTTTACTAATCCTTCCTCTAAACAAAAGGCTGATTTATTGTGGAAAGCTGCCTTCATGAATAGGAATAGGCTTTTGAGTGAGCACCTTGAGTTTGATAAGCGATCTACAAGGGATTATGTGGATGTCCACCTTTCTCCTTCTATGGAGCCCTATTTAGCGTGGAAGTATAATTCCTAGGATAGGTGTCTGCTCACAGGATTTAGGCTGGGTTTTACGAGGTGGAATCTGGGGTTTCCTTTAGGTCAATTCGACTCCACTAAGGTACTTTTATGCCCTTGTAATGAAACCTCTCCACAAAGTCTGCTGCACTTTATCTTTTTTGTAAATATTGTGAAGGTTTTTCTATGCAGTTTCTAGTCCTGAAAAGTGGATTAGATGTGTAGCTGCAGCTCTGGAGTTTTTTACAACAATTGGATTCCCCACTAACTATCTTGAAATCTGTACCTTTTTAAAATGTGTGCTCGGCAGGAAACAATCCTTATTGTTTTAATTTGTTTATTTTTCCTGTTGATGCCCTTTTAAGAACTAGAATATGTATTTTTATATGTATATATTGGTATTCTTGATAAGCTTTAATGTATTTCTTTTATTGGATATTCCTGTATTGTGATTTTTTTATTGTGCATACTTTTATGGTCACTTTTTGTGGCTGAAATAAAGTTTTTGTCCTGAACTGAATTGAAAGTCTGTGTTCCTGTGATCCTAATGACACTATGGGGCTAATTACGACCTTGACGGATGGGATACTCTGTCACAAACGAGACAGATATCAAGCCCGCCGTTTTACAAGTTCTATAAGATAGAATGGAACTGGTAAAATGGCAGACGGGATATCCATCACATTTGTGATGGAGTATCCCATCCGCCAAGGTCGTAATCAGGCTCTATATGTATTGGGCTTACAGCTTAGGTGACATATCACTATCAGATGTGGTAGAAATTTTTAACGTGCACCACAAAGAGCAGAACAATTAAGTCCACTTAGTCCATATTGTTACAAGAACCAATGCACAAAGGGTAAACCGAAATGTGAACCGGTATAAAGGTGAACAAGTGTCGATCCCACTTTGAACTGGCAGCACGTGCAACCACTTGTTCTCTTTTATACCGGTTCACATTTCGGTTTACCCTTTGTGCATTGGTTGCCTGTCAACACTTATGTTCGTAAAGAATTGCCAAAATGTGGGGAGAAAATGAGTATCATGTACATTATAAGCCCTGAAGAAGTCTTGTGACAAGGACGAAACACGTTGGCTGTTTTGTTTTTATATTCAAGGACACCTTAATAAAGAGAAGATATACTTGTAACAATATGGACTAAGTGGAATTAATTGTTCTGCTCTTTGTGGTGCAAGTAAAAAATGTCTACTATTGAAACCCCTTTTTGAGGTAGTACCTTGGCGGCAGGTACTGTGATCAGTGCACACATTCAATCATTAATATGCTTTGTTTACAAGGACCATATACAAGCTGGTGATAAGAATAGGTGCATTTCCTTCCTCCCTCTCACTATCAGATGTGACTTACGCCGTGGCAGATACATCATCAACTATGTCAAGCATGACATGAGGAAGGATACCTTATGCTTCTGAGACCAAACTGCAATGCTCAAGTAGTGTCCTGGGCTGTTACAGCACACTGTTTCCACCAATCCCTGCAACCTACCAGATAACTTTGCAATGTTTGTGCGAATTCTTGATGTGTCAAATTGTTTCACTCGGTTTTTAATTTCTGATACCAATACCACCAAGGGTAAAGTGGGATGACAGCCTTGTTCATGCCTAACATTGCTACAGAAATAAGCAGACTATAACCTAAAATAGATTGTCTGGGTTAATATAATATAACAAGAATCATGCGCACAGCGGCATATGCACAATTGCTTTCCATTATAGACTGCTTTACGTATATTGTACAAATGCCACCATGCCATCAGTAGCAACCAACCCTATTGCCATGCACACACCAGATAATAAGTCTAGACTACTCCTCAGACCTACTAATAGCCAGAAAGGTAACATGCTTGTCTTAAGATGAGGTGTTATTTCATAATAAAAAACAATACAACATCAGTAAGTCACAACACATCCCCAAACAAAAAATTTCTATCCATAATAATGACATTAGTGATATCAATGGTGTGGTAATATGTCACCAGTGATATCATCAATGATGTTCTTTGTGATGTCATCTGTGACATTATGGGTAAAGGTCAGGAGTAGGTCACTTGGGATAAGATATGGTTGTGCAGCTGACAATAAGCCGCCTAATTAATTTCATTGCGTTTTTGGTTTGTAGCCACAACTGTGGAGGTTTAGGACATGTCTGGGTTTATTTAAGACATAAATGAATGTTTTATGTGCAACAGCAATCATAACTTAACCGTAACCATTTTTCTGTATCCAACTTCCATGTTTTTACATTCCATTAATCTCAAAATTTCACCTGCAGCGAAGGATTATTGCAAGGTGTAGACTGTGGTCAGACCATGCACATATGTTTGCTGCAGGGCACGTATATAGAAGATGTGCCCAAACTCTATTGGGGGCTAACTCTGCTGCACATCGCATTTGGCACTTCACCAAAATTTCTGTAGGTCCAAACCCCAGTGTGCCTGACCCTTGTATATTCTCATTCGGGGTGGGCTGCAGGACTGGCCTTTGGCTATGCCTTCTATCTAATCTCCTCTGGTCACGCAGCTTTTGGCCATGAACTGGCGGAGTTGACAGCAGACCTGTCCTGTGGTCCAACCCTTTTGCCAGCATCCTATGTCACCAACGCCTGCTGGGGGTGACCTCTGCTTTGAACAGGGGCAGGTTACCGTAGATCCGGATCTTGCGAACTGCTACTGCAACCGGCCTCCTGTGCAGCCAACCACCTCGAGCACTTAGCCTTATGGAGGTGCAGGTGAGGTTGGCAATGCCAGGCCTTACACTAGTTTCCTTTACGTTTACACCCGCTTGGGAATTAATAAGTGGTTCTAGACACAGGGTGTACCCACAGGCAATGAGCAGCGTGCTCTGACCAAATGATACATAAGATTTTAGTACGATTAATCATTCTATGGCTAGAAGGGAAAAGAAAAAGGTCAATCCTTTAAAAATCGCTGATTTACTGGCAGATTTGAGGACATAATAGCTCTTTTGCCTCTGCAGAACTAAAAATAAACAGGCAACAACAATGAAAAATCAAATGAGCTCAAAATGTTGCCAAATACTGCAAATCCTCCCCAAAACGATGAAAAGATAAGTAGGGAAGACTTGCAAGTAATTTTATGAGAGATGCAGGTCCATTTAATAAGCTGTAAACTACAGTTCCTTGATAGGAAATGTCTCTCATACATATGGGAGACCTGGAGGCGGAAGTGTTAAAAAAAAGTCCATGAAATTGAATACCAGATGGCACAATAGTTTCTGGTTTATTGCTGTGTAACAACATGCATTCCTTTGCGATATGAAATTCTCTATTCTCTGCCCCAAAGAAGGTTATAATGTAATTATCATCCAGCCATTCAAATTCCTGGTAATTAGACTGCAGCTTTCTTTTGCAACGCGGAGTGTGGCTTAGAAAGGTCTCCCGTCTTTTGTTCTTTCACGGTCATGTCACAACATTAACTTATTATTAGCAGTGGTGACGTGCAAAGATTTGTTCTGTGTGCATTGCTGGCAAAGCGCGCAGGAAGTACTGCTCTAATTTTGCAGGGAATCCAGATAGAAAAGTGTGAATGTGGCACAGCAGTAATAAAACAGGCATTTGCTCCTTGTTCCATACCAAGTCTTGGTAACATAAATATGAACCATTTTGTGGCGTGCAGGAAGGGGAATATATCCACCTTGGAGAGATAAGGTAACATCCAAGGGTTATGCATGCAGCTGTCTAGAGTAATTTTTTTACCTGTTGCCCTTGGGCATCAGTCAGGTGTACTTGAGTTCCTCTCATGAAGCTTGTGGTTCCTCAATGCTCTTCCGATGCTGGTAGGTTTCCTGGGATCCACCGCATAGGTGGGAGAGTGCCGAAGGGGACTCTGACGTTCTTCTTGCTGATGACTCACTAGTTCCATATTCTTATTTTTCTTTTTCCAACTGACCTTTTTAGAATGCTAGAGAAGTAAAGGAGAGCTAAAATCAACCATTCCATTTAATTGACCTATTTGGTCATACATTAAATCCAGGCGACAGAGGATAAAGTTCAAACATTTATTACAAAATAAGGGCCATCCAATGTAAATTAATCTAAAAAACATGCTATATAATTACAAAATCTCCAACAGTGAAGTAAAACATTGAATTAGGTTAAATTGTATAAGCATAAGGCATACAAGAATTTCATTTAAGGCAATACAAAAGATAAGAACCAGAATCTAATGATCTGTATATAAATCTTGATCTTCTTGCCTAATCTTTGGAGAATCGAAGTTATTCTAAGTATGCTAAACTAAATGGAAATCCAAATTAAGGGCCTGATTACAACTTTGGTGGTTGGACTGAGCCAAAGCCACGGGGAGGAGGCTGCCGTCATACCAATGGTCTCCCCTTAGTCATATCACGATGTTACAATTTTTACACCTGTCAGACTGGCGGAAACAGTGTCACAGCATTGGGCTTGGCTACCGTAAGGAAGCTGAGGCCAATGCTGTTGCATACAGCACCCTCAGAATATGCACTGTCTGCATTACAGACAGTGTGCATTCCGAGGGGTGCTGGCATGCCGGCCCCTGCTCTGCCCATGCCATGGGAATGGGCAGCGCAGGGGCCCCGCTGTAGCTCCCAGCACTGGCTTTCCTTCAGCCTTTTCATGGCAGGGACCCCACCATGAAAAGTCTGGGGGAACGAGGACCTGTGATCAACACGGCGGCACGGAACTCAGCGCCGCCATAGCTGACCATGACTCCGACCTCTGCCACCCCTTAGGAAACCAAGTACCTGGTGGTGGCGGGGTCCCCTGGCCATCTGACCGCCAGGGTCCTAATTTGGTGGTCAAACCGCCAGGTTGCGGCAGTCTGACCGCCACTGTCAGTGTGGTGGTCCTTAGACCACCAGGCTCATAATAAGGCCCTAAGTCTCAGGAAATATAGAAAAGTGTCAGATTAGCTGAAACCTAAGTAGAAGCTCTGATAGAATGGCGATATATTTAACATGAAACCACACAAAGGACTAAACAATAAAGAGATCTGTACCTCTCCAAGTCTCAAGGGCATCTGCTCTCGTCCAACTAGGTGAATACTAATTAAATCTACAGAACTGTTGACAAAAATATGTCATCCACGCGAGAAGTTTTCAATTTTCCTTGCACAGTTCACATCCCACCAAGTTCCCCATCAAGTTCACATTCCATGAATCGAATTTCAGGATGAACTTGAATATTTCTCGGTGTCTGGTACACAATCAGGAGTCTTTTCTTCTTAGTTCGGTAGCACTCCATGTCATTGCCAAAGTATTCTCCTGTACCTCACTATCTTCAACACACAATTTTCCTTTTATTAACCGTAGACTCGCGTGGACGCACGTGCAAAGTATGAATATTGCAACACAAGCAAAACTCCACATTGAAGATTGAACATGAGGAACCAAATGATTCAGTCCTTTGGTTAGGTTATGCTAACTTAAAAAGACATTCAATGCACATTCGAAATACATGACTATAAGTGCATCCTGCAATTGTAAATGTAAGCAAGAATTATAAATGAAGTATGATTATATATGTGGTTACATCATGATGCCATAATCAGAATACATGAATATAAATGTGCATGAGTTCTACAATTCAGCATGTTAAAGTCAAACATTAGAACATAAATATATATTTTTATGATCTACTAGTCTTCTACTGTGCCTGCACCTTCATTAATACGACTTAGATGCACCAATTTGCATAAGTAATGCTAAGGCACATGATATATATTTTGTCGATTACATTGTCATGTCACTTCTGTAATGCATAATGGTACAACCAAAATGATGTGTCACCAGTGCCAGTCCTTAGTTACGAATCGGGCCCGCTCTGGTCACTACGGTGGCCTCCTCCTCACGTTGACAGTCTCAACCAGAAAACGTTCTTTGCTTTGTCCAAAGGTCACCATCCTAACTCTGTATATGGACTACGGACAATCAGCACAGCAGCAATCTTCTCAGTGGCCCCACCGGGCATACCTGGTTACCAACTTCAAACCTGCTCAAAAGTGATGATCTCATCAGTGCAGCATAGTTTTCAGATCACTTCACGGCTGTCCCCCCTCTGGCATACGGGGATCACCAACTTTTCCCTACACACAGGCATTGACATGATGGGTGAAGTAGCTGTCTCCTCACACCTAGCTAGAGGGATCCAATCTCCAGGATTCCCCACTGGACCATGCTCCCTCCAATCCTCCTCTTCACACTGGTCTTTGAAAGAAGGTAGGCACTGTTGTCCTACACTCCAGGGACAGGTGGTCTTGGATTCCCTGGGTGATGTCCACGCACCTAGCTGGGAGCCTGGCAGGCTTTTTCCCACAGTCCTGGTCACAGGCAGAAGTCTTGAAGTGCCCTTCCCATCCTCCAGAAAGCAGTCTGTCACATATGTAGCAACTACAAATCTGATAGCCCAACAACAAAGGCCAAGGAGGTTCACACCTGGATGTTAGCCACAGTGATATGTGTATCACAAGGTTATTATTCTCTTATCAATCCCATCTCCTTCCTGAGATGTGCCAAGTTTCCTTCCTAGTAACTGCTCTCTATATCAAAGAGTTACCTTTGTAATCCCCTAAAGCGCCTGGCTCTTTCTTCCGCCTCGGTTTCCCAGGAAGCTCACAGGAATGCAGCAATCCACACATCTGCCTTGGGGATTCCTCTACCTCGTCATGTTCCTCCAGTAGCCCTAGCTCACCCAAAACTGAACCCAGAATCTTCCATGTATTGCACCATTCACAGGTACACATGCACCCAGCACATGCCTATAACATGAAACCAATGCACAGCACTACATCTCTCTTGTAATGTTTCATTAAGTTATGAAAATATATATATCTATATATATATATACATATATATATATATAGATATATATATTTATATAGGATTTTACGCTTCACATGAATATGTCTGCATAGATTGGTTATGGGTCTCTGTTGTACTTATTTTATCTATCATAATGTGTGAATATGATAATTCCAAATATATCTTTCAGTGCTTTACTATATAAAATAATAATAAATCGAAATAATAAAAAAAATAAAGAACTGATCAAATTAATAACAATACATAAATTAATCAGCTTTATGTAAAGCAACAATTGAAAGTCTAAGTTTCTAACTAGTTATCCATACATGTATATATAGGACTTAATATAATATAAATAAATGTATAACTCTGTATTATTTTCCATACACATGTACACCTTTCTATCTATCTATCTATCTATCTATCTATCTATCTATTACCTACTTGCGGCAGTCACCAGTAGGTAGTTATAGTGAGGACCATTTTTCCATAGGCAGTGCATTTTTTGTTTTGCCAGTAACTTTGGCGCAGTTTGACAAATCTTCATGAAATTTTCAAAACGTATACTTCAGTCAATTCAGCTGCTATGTTGAAAGGTTTGGGGTTATCCATTCAGTGGGGGCAGAGAAAAATGGGAGGGTCCCAAAACACCTTTTCCCCATTCTACATCAGTTAAATTTTTCAAATTTTTGAACACAACTACTGCCCGAACCACTGAACGGAATTACACCAAATTCCGCAGAAAGCTAGCTCTTGATCCATAAAGAGTGCCTTTTGTGATTTGGTGTGATTTGTTGTGAATCTGTTCAGTAGTTTTGGAGATATTAAAGGTAAAAATGTAGATATATAGAGACGCGGATCCTCCGCTGATCAAACTATCCCCATGCTCATATCTGGAAGTGTTGGCAGCCACCTTGAGATTCGACTTCAGCCGAGTCCCAGAAGACAAGTGAAAAAAAAGAAAATGGGCCAGGGTAGGGTTGCCCTGAGCCCCTAGCCTTAGTCCAGGGGTCCCTCACAGGCAAAAATGTTGGATAAACCTGTGGATCAGCAGTTTTTCCTGACATTTTAAAAAAAAGGGTGGTATCCTGTCCTTTTTTAGGGGCGAGCGCAAAGCGCTCCGTCCCCTGTAGTAATCTTTCTTTGTGCTTCTAACCACACCCATGTCACGTCAGTCACTTTCATTGGTTCATGTTTTCAGCATGGTTTCCGGACTCCTTCATCTGTTTATTTTCCTCGCAGCACGATTGCACTGGGGTTTACATACCGCGATTGCGCTCGTTTTTTCCATTTTCAATTTCAGCACGATCGTGCTGCATTTCACATGGTGCGATCTCGCTGCATTTTGTTTTTTCTTTTAATTTGTGTGGCAAGAAAAGTCTGGTTAGGAGTTTACAACGCTAATAGCTCTGACTCGAGCAAATGCAAGACGTGTTGCATTGAAAACGCTTGTTTTTATTTTACCCCCGGGTGGGCCAGGTCCTGGGGACACTGGAGGATTGAAAGAGGAGGGGGTGCACTGGGCCCACATCCTAGAGCTTGTATTAGCCCCTGTGACTGCCATCTTCCTCTGCACCTCAGAGACTACCAGGGCAAAAATTTCAATTGAGGGTGGCTCATGCGTCCTCTCCCACAGCCCCAGGGATTGCCACCTACCCGGGGCTAACTATGAAATGAATGTGGGGGGCCCGCACAGCTCCCTCAGTGCCCCGGGGTCCTCCACCTCCCAGGACTGAAATTAAATAATGAAGTGTGTCCATCCCAGAACCCCCACATCAGGGATCACCACCTTTGCTGGTCTTTCTAAGTATTGGAAGGTGGCTGCGCTCATAGAACAAATAATGGCCCTGGTAACCACCACCCTATAACATATAATTAAGATAATAACCATGGTAAGTGTGGGACAACATAACTTGTAGTTGCAAAGTACATTCTTACCACATGGGGCAGCATGGGGCTGGAGAATAGATGTTTATTGTTATCCAACTAATTTTTTGTGGAAGCATGAAAAGGAAAAGGCACCCATCCGTATTTGAATCTGTGATCATGAGCTCAAGTGCAGATCCCTGGAGTAAACTCATTGGTCCACGGAGCCACCGGACCCAGCTGAATTAGTCATAAAACCTAAACTCGTGGAAGGGGTCATGCATGAACTGAGTAGGCGAAATTTATATTAATTTGGCGTAAGTCTTATAATTTCCGGAATTTCACATTGAGCTTGCTAAATGAAATTCACAAACTCATTCCATTATGCCACCTCACCTTATTATGTGCCATTCACAGTAAAAATGTACAGCTAATGAATGGTAGCAACAGAACATGAGTGGCTGTTTTTCTCAGTGCTTTTGCCTTTACACTCTTTTCAGAGTGCAATGCATCCAGGCATTAATAGAAAGATGGACAAGAGGACGCATTTCATGCTGATGTAAAGTGTGAAATGGCAGACTTCAATTTTGCACAGTTATGTGCAATTTTGACGAATGTTCCTGTAAATATGCAAAAAGCAAATATCGCGAATTTCACACATCCTGGAAATATCAAGAGACAGATACGAAACAATACTGTTGTTAATATGTACTATACTTCGTTTTCTACGACAATTCTAATTTATTATTTTCTAGCGTCTCGTCTTTTTACGTGCAAGTCTCTAGGTTTGCAATGTCAACCGCTTCAAAAATTGTCTTCCTGGTCAAGAACATTTGAGATTTTCGCTAATCACGTGTCGTAATTACAAAATCTATAGTATGTCTGCAAATTGGCCAAGCAAACGCAGTTCCGCATAATGGAAACCGACATCCAAAGCATTCGGAATTAATTTTCAATTCCAAGAAGTGCCCAAGAGAACGAGTAAGGAAAAACGTGGCTGGAATCATTCCTTTATCAACTCTCTTGTTAAGGCACTGAAAAGGCAGCAAATAAAATACATGAATTGGATCCATCCACTAGGTTAGGGATTCCCGGGTGAGCGTTAACTGCTATATAGCATCATGCAAGGGAAGTTTTGTGCTCTAAAGGGACCATCCGTATCCCAGGCCCTAGGTTCCGTGTGTCCTAGATTTTCAAAATAGGTAACGGTTTCTCCCTCCTAATTTTCTAATCACTCACTACTGATTCATTTTGTTATTTATTTTCATATATATTTACTAATCTCCGATCCCTCTCTTTAATGTCCATTTTTTTAGCGAGCTGATATGTGCTCACTTGTTCTATTAGTCTTTGCTACATCCTTTTCATTCCGCTTCAGTCAAACACTCATTCACTCATCTCCTGTTTACTTTTTTGCCTTATTACGTCACTCACTCGTCAAACCAAAGACAGCAGAAACAAAATAACAGCTTAACTGGGAAACGAAGGTGATAGAGAAACACGCACCTATGACAATACATGGACAAATTATTATAACTAAGTGAAACGGTAGCTTATGTGTCCAGAGGTAACTGTGACAATAATTTCAAACACTTCTATTAATTTTTTTTCACACAGTTTGAGCCCTAGCTAAGAGGGCTTATTGTTTGACTGGGAGTCGAGATTTACCACTGTTCTGTCCTGCCTGATTCACTGCTTAATTTGTAAAAAATAAATAAATGCCAGTGCCCTTGTTGGGAGGCCACTACAGCTTGCACCACCCATTGCCCCCGCCAACGCTGCCAATGACTGTACCAACATGACTAGTAACCATTACACTCCTCCAAGTGTGACAATTCAGACTTTTGCTTTATACTCCCCCGTAGCAGGCTATATTGCCATTAAAGGCCTGCTCCAGTGGTAAAGGCCCAAGCTGTAAGGATATTAGAACATTCTGCCACCAGGCAGCCGAATGTTCAGGAAAATAAAATAAAGGCATCATGGAGCCAGAGGGGATTGAAATCCCTACGGGCTCCGTGAGCCATTTGTTTACAGCAACAACTGTGAATGAAAACATTGGCATGTTGGAGCTCTGGGCTTTTACCAACCATTCGAAGCCTGGAGCACTCCATTGTTTTAAATTGAGCTCCCAACACTCCAGTGTTCTAAAATACATGACAAAGGTCTCATACCTGCTACCCAAGCTATTCATAAAGCAGAGAGAAGCAGATTTTAGTCATTGTAATGTATATGGAATTATTAAGCACCTGTTGTTTTCCTCATCACAAAATTATTCAAACAAAGCCACCATGTGCCAGCCTGTCAGATTCCAGTGTTGACAGTAAAGTGTCAGTCCTGAGCACTGGAAACTATCAGCTCAAATTAAGCACTGGTCTGACTACAACCTTTGCTCTCCCTGCTTTTTATATCGAGCCTCCTCCCACCTCATACTCAGCCTGCACCTATTTATATAACTCAGTTTTCCAGACTGGTACGGATAGAAAATGAAATGCTTTCCAGTTGATTGATATTGCCCTTTTATCCAACAGCAGAACAAAGCCAACAAATCTGCAATTTGATTTACCTTTCTGGTCTGAACATTATCCCCAACAATCAGGTGTTTTGATTGTGCAAGTCCCTTTTCTTGACCCATCTGCTTTTCTGGCCAGTTATCTTCTTCCAATATGTCTGTAGCACTGGGCAAAACCTTGTTGAGTAATAAAAGGAGTCATTCACCTCATTGCATTTAGGGCTTGTGTATTGTACTTGTGAATATGTTCCCTGAGGGAATATGTCACTCAATCAATGAGGGAATATGTTACGATGCACATAATTGAACTAGAGTATCTTAAATCTTGTATTTCATGAGACTTTAGCTCTGTGTCGAAGCTCAGCCACCTACTTACTGATGGTGAGCTCTAGTCCAAGGTCATGCTCTCACTTTGATCTCGGCTCACGAGGTCCTCGTGGTGTGGGTCCCTAACTTCTCTATACAATGCTGTTACCATGCGGCAATGCCCCTCTGTGTCCCGGTCAAATGTAGCACTTTGTCCATCTCAGGATCTTCAGTCAGTGTTCCCCATGCCCTCTGTGCCAACTTATACAATGCTGTGTGTTAAAAGAACTATCCCATTGAGAAAACATACTGTATTTTGGGCTTGGTGAATGTGCTGAGATATCCATTGATACAGCTGACCTACTGTGCCAACTTCAGCTCTAGACCAAGTCTGCCAGTTGTATGTATGCCCCTGTGCATTCAGTTTAGGTGTGGACAGCTCTGCATAGTATGCCTGTCATCTCCCCTTTTTCTTCCATCATTCCCAGGGATGCTTGGCAACCTTCAACAGCATTGATGCAAAATGTTATGGGTTTGTCATCCATATATGTATTCCACTATCTGGATACTTATCAATCCTTTTTGCACATATGTGAGCTCTGAGGCTGCTGCCTGGCTCACTTAAACTGTTGGCTCTGGGGGATGGGGTCCCTGGAGCAAATTAAGACAAAGGGAAGGGGTCCACTCCCCCTAACATATATGTTTTGGCCGTGGGGCGTAAGTCACCTGGGCCTGAGGCCAACCCGACACCACGTGGAGTGGGCAGCCTGTCTGAGGTTTGGCCGCAAGCTAAGCCCTGTAGCCAACACCTGTTGTACACAGCAAAAGGTTGTGCGCAGCAAGGGGTTGGCTGCCTTCTGGGGGTGTAGCGTTAGGCCTGGTGGCAAGCCAGGCCCTGTGGTCAACCCCATGCTATGCACGTGCGGTAAACCCCCCACCGCACACACCGAAGACCGTGTGCAGTGGGGGTTAGCTTTAGAGATGGCAATAAAATATTACTTCACGTAATAATAACAGTAGAAATTCAATGAAAAAACGAAATTGTAAAGTACAGTTGTAGTTAGGAGTGATCAAAAGACCTCCTTTGGTTTAAAAAAAAAACCTGCATAATTCACTGAAAAAACAAAGGTTAGAGTGACATTACAGTTAGGTGACTATATCAGTCACAACCTTTTTTTGAACTAAAAAAACACAGAAATTCAGAACTGACTATAACTATAATATCACTGATTGGTGCAGTAGTTACCTGTTCAAGTGTGGTACATATTTGTCTATTTTAGCTCATTTCTCACGGAAGTGAAACTCAAAAGCAGTCTGTATGCTTAATGATCTTTACTGACAGCTCAGCTAGGGAATGAAAAAGGAAAAACAGTGATGGGAGGCATTGTCTTCATGTCCTTCAAGTGAATGGAGGCTTCTTCTGCACACACTGGCCCACACAATTCATGTGACTAAAGGGGCACTGTAAGTCAGCCACCAAATATACAGATGTTCTACTATATATATTTTTTTCACGGCAGCAGCCGCAGCCCGTCCATTGTCTCGCCCCTACCTTTTGCCCCTCAAAAAGAGTGCCTGTCAGGCTGAGCAAAGGTCAGCCTGACAGGCACTCTTCAGCTTCAGGTCAGGCAGCCAGGGGCGAGACAAGCGCGATTTGCACCTGAACTGAACTTTGCTGGGCTGAAGAGGTGACAGCTCCTATGGATGTGACCTCCTCAGCTCAGCAAAGGTGCCTCAAGGCCTACCTCCTCAGTGACTAGGGGAGGCGTCACCCATTGACTCTAACCTGCGTGCCTCAGGTTTAAGCCCTGAAGCACTCAGGGTGAGTGTTAGTCAGTAACACCCTGTTACAGAGTGGTGTGGGGTCTGAAGTCTCACTGACCAAGTTGAGTCTGCTGTCTTTCCTCATTGGCTGACCGAATGTCAGCCAATGAGGGAAGGCAGCAGTCCCAACCCTCCTGGGACCTTTGAGGCAGAGCTGAAGGTAAGTGTGTGTTTTTTAAAATGAATGTTTGGTGCGTGCAGGTGTGCATGTTTTCAATATTTGATAATGAGTACTGTGAATGGATGTGTGTGTGTGTGTGTGCGTGTGTTTGTGTATGAATGAACTAATGAGTGTGAGTGTGCATGTGTGTCTCACCCCCAACCCCCCTAAATTTACCAGCTGCCACTGCAAAGCAGTTCAAAGATATATGCAAGTTCTGTTGTGGACTACTTAGACTGGAAAGTAGAGCTCATCCTCAAACTCAGGGGCTTTACCCAGAGGTTCATCAGTTAACACACTTGAGTCCAACCAATTGTCCTCCTCCTGTGCTGTTTTATAAACAGTGTCATCTTGTGGTAGTTAGTGTTTGTTCATTTTAATCATGGTCAATCTCTCTACATTTTGATGTGAGAGACTGGTTCTTCTGATTGTGACAAATGTATTAGCAGGACTCAACATACGTTCAGCAGACACACAGGCTACCAGACAAGCCGGACACTTTCTTGGCAGCCTGCTGAGCTTTGGCCATTGTCACATTTTCCTCTACCAGTTGACCAAGGGGGTTTGATCCAGACAGACCACTTTTGGGTCATCCAGATAGCCTTGGACCATCCTCTGAATGCCCCTTAGTGCTGCCACTTGCTCGTCCTCTGTTGCCTCTACCGCTGCACTTGACTTAAACCATGCCACTTGAAAACATGCTATTGGAGAGGTTGGGTCAAATTCTCCTAATGCTGATGATGATGGTGTTGGCTGTGAGACAACAGCACTGCCCTCTTTTGAAGTTGAAGGCTGCATTCCAAAACCTTTGCTGGGGTCTCTAAATTCCAGTCATTCTTCTTCCATGTCTCTTGCTTGATCAACAATCCTAATTTTGTAAAGTGCAACATCTCCTTCTGAAAAAGGAAGAAAAATGGGCAGGATTGTTTACCTGCTGTGAATCAAGTATTGTGGAACATGTGTGCTCTTTGGAGGACATGATATCTTTGTTCAGCCTTGAATTAACAGCTAAGCAAAGAACTAAGCTTTGAACCAACTCATGTGCTTCTTCGTTCAAACCGGCAAATCTTTGAGCCATCTTTTTCAACCAGTCCTGTTGCAGATGCAAAAACGAGATTCGTTGGCTCATTGACCTTTCCTCCTTGCTTGAAAACCAAAAAAAGAAGTAGCATTTGTATCAGGCACTTGACTAGCCACCATTTGTCCACCTTTATTTGTCATGCTTTTGCCAGTTGCATCCCCCTCCTCTTTGAAGGACATAGCTGGTGATCAGTCTGTACTGCTCAAACAGATGTTCGAGCATGTAGTAGGTCAAGTCCAATGTTTAGGCACCTTCTGAAGGAGGACTTTAGCATCTATTCTATTAGCACCGTGAATGAACCTCAACTGCTTCTGGTTTTTAAAAGAATGATTGAAATGAGTGCAGTTTTTTCTACAGGGGACAATATGTGATGAACTTTATATTTTTGTTTTTAGAAAGTCCTGCACAATCATGTTGATGCAATGCGCCAAACAGAGACACCCGAAATATCCACCTTCTGTCATGGTCTTGACTATATTGGTGCCATTGTTTGTGACAACAAATCCAATTCTGAGACCTCTGAGTCAAAACCATTCAAACACCTTCCTCAACTCTTCCAAGATGTTTAAGCTTTATGGTATTGCTCTATGGTGAACATTGCTACTGTTTCAATTGCCCTTGAAACTTTCCTCATCACTGAGACTGGCAGATAGCTGTTGTCTAACCCCTCAAAAGAGATCCAGTGTGTCATAATACCCATATAATAATTTGCTCAACAAGTGGCCCACAAGTCTGTCTTCAGGTGGATAATCTGAACAGCACTCTGCTACATATCTTGGCTAACCAAATTCAGCACATAATGATGGAGTGCAAGAACAGAGAACCTTCCAATTTGGGCAGAGACCACCACAAATTTTGAAACTCCCGTTCCTTCCACAAAAGAAAAAGGGAGGAGGTCCACTGCTAACATTTTAGCCAGCTTCCCATTGTACAAACATGCCATGTGGAGTTTATGTTCCTAGTTCTGCTCCTGCCTAAACGTGCTGGCAATAGTCGCTTGGATTTTTTTCTTTTGTGGTGCCAATGACACAGGCGACTTCTGGAGTGAACCTTTAGGTGGTATACTTAATGTGCATCTTGTGGGAAACACTGCATGTAATAGTGGCTGCATCTGAGTCTTGTGCCCTTTGGAGGTTGCTGATGCAGGTGATGCTGGCACACTACAGGGGACAGAGCTGCCTGTGTAATGTTGTCATCCTCCTCTTCCTCATGACCATCGTCTTCTTCTATTAATTAGAACTGAGCTGCTTCCAGTCACTCTTCACCACAACCATCAGCTATTTTTAATGTCCTCATCCCACTGAATTGAGTGATATTTGTTCAGACTGGGGGTTTGGCCTCCAGTATCATAGTGTGAGTGTGGCTTACCTCAACGAAAACTTGCATTGTAAATGGAGTATATTGCAATGTTAAACTCCTGATTGATGACCATAAAGAAGACCCAAACTGGAAGGATAACTTGTTGGTCTGCCACTGCCAATTCCTGAAGAACTGGAGGTCAGGGGGTGTTATTTGCCTATCTGCAATGTGTACTTCAACTTTGCTAGTGGGCGATATAGGTCTGAGCAGGAATATTACAAATATGGAAGCTGGCTGTAGTGTTGGTGGAACAACATCACTCTGAGCAGGTTAAATAGGAGGGGTCATTTTGATGTCCTCTTAGCTCCCCACGGTACTGACAATCACTGGCTCGTCATCAACACGTTCTCTTTCCATAATTCTAAGGGTTTTCAAGAACTTATCTTCTCCCTTGACTCTCAGGATGGGTCTCGGACTCAGCCAGGGTCCAATCCACATCCAGATCACCAGAAGGGTGGCTTGGAGAAGACAGTGGAGTAACTTTCCTCTTTCTTCCTGGAGATCGTGAAGCCAATGGTTGAAGAGCAACATCTTGCTCAGCAGGAACCTCAACCTCCTATTCTGCCCTTTTATGGCATATAGCCTCCTATTATATTCCCCGTAGGTCTCTCATATCGTCTATGGCCTCCTTGCTGAAGATCCCTACATTTCAGAGATCTCTGTGAGGTGGAAGATCTATGGCCTACAGGGCTACTAAACTTTGGAACTCTCTGCCACTGAGGCTCCGCAAACTTAGCCATGAACATTCCTTTAGTAAGACTTTGAAAACCTGGCTGTTTAGGGCCTAATTAGGTATTCCTGCATTCTACATTTTCCGTTTCAGTATTGCAAGGCCTTTGGGTAGCCATGCCCTATACAAATCCCTTAAACTAAACTAAACTAAAAGTAATTCAGGGGGGCCTGAAGCTGGTTGTGGTCCTTTTGTCAACTTTCCTACGACAATTGGGTATTCAGAGGCTGAGACAAATCCAATTCAGACTCATTGCTCATTGCCATGACTGCAGTGGCTGCATCGTTGAGAGATATGGGCTTGGGCTTAGCCTTAGATCGGGGGGATGCCATTGTTGTGGGAGTGCTTATCCGAGCTATTTGTTACCCAGAGGAGGGTGCAATAGGTATCATCTTTCCTTAAAAAGATGGAGGGTGGCACACCAGAGGTGGCATTCTCCTTCTTTTCTTCACTGGGCAATTTCTTGGCAGGAACACCCGTCGTTGGGGCCATCTTCAAATTTCTGTTTTAGCAATGGCAGTTGCTACTTAGCTGCAGAAGTTGAAGCAGAGGAGGTCTCAGGTGGAGTCACTGCCAGCCTTCTGTCTGACAGTACTGCCTGTGATGTCTCCTGTGCACTCAAAAGCTAACAAACAATAACAATATTCAGTGAAACATGTCATTTGCAGTTTGAATCTACAGAAAATTTTATTTAGTAAGGTCATCACAAATAATTAACAATAGTGTGTTCATTCAAAACCATTGATAAACATAATATTTCAATAACATACAGATTGAAAAAGTTACTCTATGTGCCTATAAGACCTACGAGACACCTATTGTAAGCAGGGGATGCAGGGCAAAATGGAATAACTTCTGATGTGCTCCTATGGCATATGAAATACTGATGACAGGTGTGTAAGGGGGAAATTTTCAAAATTATTGTTGGTTTGCGTATATGACCTATGAAACTACACACCTATGGTAGACAAGGAGTGCAGGGAAAAATGGAATGATCCTTAAAACAATTATTGCTGGTGTGTGCCTATGAGACACATGCAGCAAACAAAGGGTACAGGGGAAAATAGAATAATTATTTAAAAAATGATGGCTTGTGTGCACCTATAGCCTATGAGACACTAATGGCAGGCACAAGGCGCAGGGGGAAATGGAATCGTTCTTTAAAAACATATTGCTAATGTGTGTTTATAGCCTATGAGACACATATGACATGCAGGGGGTACAGAGGAAAATTGAATAATTCATAACAAATTATTGCTGATGTGTGCCTAAGGCCTATGGGACACTCATGGCAGACAGGGGGTGCAAGAGAAAATGTAATAATCCTTCAAAAATCATGCTAGTGTGTGCCTATTGCCACCTATGGCAGTGAGAGAGTACAGGAGAAAATCAAATCATCCTTAAAAAGGTTATTGCTGGTGTTTGCCTATGAGACATCTATGGCAAGCAGGGGTTGGGGGGAAAAATCCAACATTCCTTAAATAAATGATTGTTAGTGTGCCCTTATGGCCCATGAGTCACCAATGGCAGGCAGAGGGTGCAGGAAAAAATAAAATAATTGAAAGAACTATTGACGGTGTAGGAGTATGAGAAATCCAATAGAGGCAGGAAGGCACTGAGGTGAATGGAAAAATGCATAAAAGCACTGCACAACAATCATCCCTAACTAAATTAAACCCATATCGGGAAAAAAAGAAAAAATAATAGGAAAAGGCATAGGTGTGTTCTATCATTGTTCTAGGACAATGAGTTTGAAAAGGGAAGTAAAGGATTTACACACTGACTACAGAAAATGGCCACCGGCCACATGTTCAGGACAACAAGCAAGAGGAAATGGACAATAAAGAACATATTGGGGGCCTCTGACAAAAGCACACTGCTCATATAAAATGGTTGCCTGACACATAGCCACCAACAGCGAAGGCATGGACAACAAAGAAAACACAAAGGCATATGAGAAAAGCACACTCATTACACAAAATGTCCACCTGCCACGTGTTCACAACAATAAGCAAGAAGGCATAGACAACAGAGGACACATGGAGGCCTATGGCAAAAGGACACTGGTTAAACTAAATGCTCCTGCTACATGTCATGGAGAACAAAATAGACCTAGAAAAAAGACAAAATGGTTGACTATGCTAAACAGACACACATACACACACTGGCCGACAAAAATGTCCACTTGGCTAGCAAAGAAAAGATGCATGGTAAACAAAGAAGAAAGCAGCAATTCAACAATGCCAAAAACGAAACTTAAGTTAACTTTAGAAATTCCCCAACCACAAACTTCCCAAGGAGGAAAAAAATACCCCACCAAAACACATGTTAAAACTTTGCAGAAAAATCATAAAATACAAAAAAAAACATTTTACATTTACTCTAAGATCATCTATAAATCAATTGATGTTTTAAAAAACATATAGCACAGAAAAAGTTTTTAGTATGCACCCAATGCCTAATGGTGGCGGGCAGTGGCCATGGGCGGACTAGGCCCCCAGATAGTAAACTGAGCAAAATAGTGCAAAATTCATCAACAAACAGACAAGAAGATGGAGAAAATGACTTTAAAATCAGGCCCTAGTCCTCCCAAAAATGTACAAACTTTTTTCTGTTAGAAAAATCGAATAAAGTGAATGCAAAATAGGCCCGACAGCAACTTCAGGCCAACCATGATCCAATTTAAATTAGTAAAACAAATGGTAATAAAATACTGGTGCATGCCTTCCATCAAACGACAAACTTATCCAAAAGTTATTTAAATTAGTTCATTTCTCACAAAAAACCCTTAAAATTCAATGGTACATGCAGCAGGGATTGCAGAACAAGAAAGTGATCCTTTCTCCTCCAGATCCAAGGGAAACAGTGACCAAGGGATGGCCAAAGCAATGAGAGGAGCCTTCTAGACAAGAAGAGGAAGTTGGAGCCTCTGTGGCATTTCCTTCCTGTAGAAAAAAAAGTTGCATAAAATATGTGTTTTGGACTTAAAAAACTACATGAACTGTCTGCTCTGGTAGTTGATGTTGCTGCTTCTTGAGTAGAAAATCCACTTGAGAAGCAGCCCTCCAACTGCGACCACTCGGGTTAGAAAATCATGAGGGAAGGGTTTGTGGTGGCTGGAAATCACAAAGGGGATGCCAAATCTCACTTGTGCTTGCCAGATCACTTGCTGGATCCTTGTATTCCTTCCATTCCCATTGTATTGCTGAAATGAGAAAAAAATCCACCACATGTTAATTGGCAGAATTTGGTTGGGCTCTGGGTTGCAAGAGTTAACAATGCGTCATCAAATTCACCTAATTCCTTGAGCAAAATTGAAAATTCCACCTTGACCTAGAATCTACACAGTTTTTCTTATATAAAAAGGGGATATGCATGACTTTGATTGTTGTACTCTTTTTTCATTCTGGTGTGGATCTGGTAGGACAGTCTGGATCATAGTTTTTAACACTTTCACTCATTTTTAGAAATCACATTTAACATCAACATATGTTGAAATTTCATGCAGGTCAGGACAATGATTGCATCCCATGTTGTGGGTGGCAGTGTTCCTTTATCTTTAGCTGCAACAATTAGCTTGAACAACCATTTTGCCAATTGGAGGTGGAAAGTTTTATAAAATTCTTCAGAACCTCCCTTATTTCTTCCAACAAGAGCAAGGTTTCCAGTTCTGTGGCTTTTTTGGGAGTCAGTCTGTGACTCAGAGTGAAAGAGTGAGAACATGGAGCATGGAGGAGAAGGAGAAAGCAGGGATGAAATAGACAGTGGAAGAGTAAAAGAAAGAGACAGGAAGTGAGACGTCTGTCTTAGGCTATCAATTTCAGCTGTGTCTATGAACGTGTATTTTTTTCACTTGTTTAGCTATCCTAACATTAATAATGTGTGAAAGGCAGTTACGTCATTAAGCATTTAAAGCATGCAACAGGCCTCGAGGTAAATCTAGCACTTCACAAGGGAGATCGTGAGGTGTGGACCAGCCAATCCTGGAGTTTAGTGACTACTGGGGACAAGGGAACATCCAGGCAAATCTAGCAACCGTTTATATGGCCAAAAGCAAAGACGCACCATAATTATCTCAAAAGCATCATATTGTGCTACTGTTGCTAGGTTGGGCGCCGCAAAATGCCCCTTTGAACACGAAAGGTCATTGTCCGAAGACGGGCCTCCTGACTAGTGGTGGCAGATGTCCAATGGGGCGTATCTGGGAAAAAGCACAGCTAATTCCACTATTTTCTAATAATAAGCAAGCGGAGTTAATTTAATATGTCTGAACCAGCCTGAAGCTCTCTTCAAACATGGCAAAAAAACATGTAGATCAACTGGGAAAGCCAGCGAGACTCTGTTCAACAGACCCCGCTAAGCCTTCAATTTCACTCTGTTTAAATCTGTCAAGACAAGGAAATATGGCTGCCAGTAGCTTGTCAATAAAGTGGCAGACATTCATTTTTTGTCAGTCGGCAGTGCAGATAGCATGCAGCGTTTGGAGAAGCACGAGACAAATACATTCTGATCTGTTTAAGACACAGCACATGAGAAACGCCGCCAGGAACATTTTATCTACCTTTAATCCTGCATACACCTTACTCAAATATGCAGCAAAGTCTCAGATTTCACCATGACGCGCAAATTATTTATTCCATTTGTTTGTCTCTGTTTTTTTTAACCTCGTCACTTTTTATATCTCAGTTCCTTGGAATCTGCTCTGAAATTGCCCTAGGCTTTCACTAAATTTTATTGACCTCTAGCTCTCCGAGAGTACTTTTCTGATGAAAAAAGCTTACCTCTACTACCTTGTTTCTTCCGTAGAGAACTTTGAGTGGCTCATGACAAGAGCGCAACGCACACTCGGCTAAAAGGGCTTCATCCAATCCCCTCATGGTGTGCCTTAGCCGGGGATGAAGCTTGTCTGGAGTTAAGTCTGGTCAGGGCACAGAGCGTCCTTGAAAACATTAACATTCCAATGACAGAGGCATCATCTGCACTTAAAAGGATGTCTGCCCTGTTTCTAACCTGACAAGCTGGGTGCTTGTCTGGAGGAAAGCCTGGTCAGGGCACAGAGCATCCTTGCAAACATTAACTTTCCAATGATAGAGGCATCATCTGCACCTGAAAGGATGTCTGCTATGTTTCCAACCTGACTGTTAACCTCAGACCTTCCAAGGAATTAAGGCACAAATAACAAATTATATTCAGGGCCACTGGAATTATGTATCCAAAGAGGGCCAAATTATGCAGCACGATTGATCAAATCATGTGGCAAGATAATGCAAATTACGTGGCATATTGTGGCACATTTTCTGATAGTATTACTTTAGTATTTTGTCATTTTTATGCTTGTTAACACTGTCTGGGGCTAGGTTGCATCTCATTGGTACCACTTTAACACTCACACAAAGCCATAAGCAAGAGTAAGGTAATTAGTTAACCTTTACAAAGGGGCTGCCGCTGCTGGCAACATGGGTCGCTGTATTTTTAATACATTTTGAACTGTTTGGAGCTAGAAACAACATTTGTTTTGGGCAAAATCTGCAGATTATGCAGCAAATGATGGATTATGTGGCAAATGCAGGAGATCCATAACCATGCGAAAAACGCTTCAGTTGCACAACAACATAAATCCATGTGCCCTGACTGCATTGTATGTAATTGCACTTGCATAGCACTTATTACCCATGACAAGCGGTAGCAAACCCTATATAAATGCAAAAAAAGGAGTGGGGGACATTTTTCCTTTTTTTTTAAATGGTGTTGCAATGATTCAATTTCGTAAGGCAGTTCTGAATTTGTTTTACCAGCGTCATTCTGCATTCTCTAGGGGAGCACTCTTAGTTTTGCTTGTAAAAGTTCCAAATGCTGGCTAAAAGGTAAGAGCATGCATTGTGATATTGGCAATTGAGGGTCTGGGCAATCAATTTGTTTCGGTAGTTGATGGTGGGTGGCTCCAGCACTTAATAGTTTAGACAGGGATTTTTACAAGGCGGCTCAGCAGGCAGCATCTGAGTAAAATCTTCCCCTCTGCCTGTCATGCCAAACCGTTACTCTAACAGTATGTAAACAGGCAGCAGAAATGAGCAGCCCGTCACTGTGCTCCTCTAACTTTTGTTTGTTATGTAGCTCAGTTTGGGTAAGGTGGGAAATGTACACTACAGTAGAGACATTTGTGGGGTGCAATATTTTACCCTACCTTGTCGAGGGATGCTGAGTGCTGACCTCTCATAGTCCACCTCACAGAACACCATGTGCCTCTTACCCTGGGTGAACATTTAGTAGACTGGCGGAGTGGATCAGCATGGTACTGTGCATTAACATTACCTGGCAATACACCCACCAAAGTTTTCTGCCACAGTAGCAAGGTGTACCCTAGACTGCTCTGCCTTGTGTGGTTACCAGTTGGGCCTTCTTACTATCTCTGCAAGTGTCAGTTGGTAGTTAGAAGCTTGAAGAAAAAACCTACTCAGTTCCAGCTTAAAGACACAGACATATTTCAATGGCTCATTTGAAATGCATCTTGACTGCGCAACCTCTGGACCTTCCTGCACCTCAACCTGACCCACTGTTGCAACCACTGGTGCCCACACTGTCTTCTACACCTCTATGCCAGCTTGAACTGGCAACTGCAGTCCTTTGTGTTAATGCACCTTCTGCTGAGACACAGTCCAGATGTCTCACCTCTTTTGAATGTCTGCCTGAAAATGGGATTTTAAATCACAAGCTTCATCCCAGAGACAAGAGTTCACATTTTACTTAGGCCAGGGAGCCACCGAGGTTGTATGGTGATGAAATTTGTGTAAACACAGTAAACCAGCCCTTTTCCCCACCCAGCATCAAACCAATAAGTAGCTTGAGACTACCAATCTTGGTTTTGAGAATTAAACATTCACTGGTTGTATTTATTTTCCAAAAGACACTGAGGTATAATTTCTTGATATTGACACACCTCAAAGTAGTTATATCATGTACATTGAACATCCAAAATGCTAGACAGAACGTTTTATGTCTGAAATTTTTCAAAATCATAGTGACCACTGGACTGGACCATCAAGAAAGCACCATCCTCATGAAAATGTGATTTTTTTCTCCCCCGTTTACCAATAGGGCCCCTACTTAGTACTTGGCAAGGTGAACTCAACCACTTTCTCATCTCAGGGGAGCCCTTTTCAGCCAACCAGCAGTTTCAGCCCTAAACAATACCAAGCCAATCCAAAATTGGACTCTCCACTCTCTCTTTGGGAGTTGTACCTGGGTAAGTCATCCATATCCTGGTTCCCCTCGAGCTACTACCATCTCCTGAATCACTCCTAAGTCATGTTAAAAAATAACCCATGGACAGATGCATATAACACCCAACCCCCAGTCTCCTGCAGTCCACTGCCTCACTACCACTCTGTCAGGGAATAAGTGTCACGACTCACTTGCTGCTTAGCCTGGAATCCACAGATCGAGTGGCGTGAGTCTTGAAGGTTCGGCTTTGGCCCAGATAGGGGCGACTCTTTCTGGTAGCCACGGTGCTGTAGGCAATGGAGACGCCAAGAACAGAACGTGCCCTTCAGAAATAGCGCCAGAGGGAAAAAAAAACTAAAAAGGGGAAAAACCTCCAAACAGAAGATTCCTGAAACAGGAACAAAAGAACAGGAATCAACAGAGGCAAATACAGGAATACACTGAATCCACGAGAATCAGCACATGAAGGCGGAGAAACAGGAGCGAAGACACCATCCAAACAGAAAGTGTTGCAGCGCAAGGAGAGAAAGAAACACAGCCCTTAAATACCACTAAACAGGAAACGACCAACAGGAAGTAAAAGGACACCATCTTAGATAGGGAAAAGTACATAGAACAGAATAGACTATGAACCATAGAGAATAGGGAACAAGGAATGCTGGGAAGAAAAAGGTAACATGGGAAGAGGGGAAAAACATAAAGGAAGGAACAACCAGATGTCCCAGAAAAAGAAGAAAAGAAAAGAACAGGTAAGAGGGGTCAGAATGCCGAAAAACGCGGTGCACAGAAACAGAGCGAGGCCCCTTGCCCAATTTGGGGCCTCGCAAAGCACACAGCAGACTGGGGGCGCACCGCGTCTTGCAGCCGCGTGCTGCGGCCCGAGCCGAATGTTCGGCTCGCGCCGCAGCACGCAGCGTGACAATAAGTCCAAAAAAAAGTAGTGAGGGGACTGCTCCAGTTAGGCAAGATGAAAGTGACATTATGGCACATAAGATCATAGCATGTGACATCATAGGAAGTGACTTCACAGGAAGTGGCATCACAACCCATGACCTCACAGGAAGTGACATCACAAGACGTAATGTCAGATCTTAATAACTCCCACATGACTTCAGCAGGTCTACCATGAGTACATCTGAGTGCTTTACAAAATGTAAGAAAAAAATCCTGACTCAGTCGGGCTGTGCCAAAAACTGATGGAACCTCGATGCAAAATCTGGACCTCAACCTGTACATTTATTTTTTTTAAGCTCTGTCACAAAGAAATTGGCATAAAAGAGAAATGTGGCAGTAAATATGTTCTGCTTAATTGGTTGCAAAATCTGCTTTATACTATGTGGTTAGGGTACCTGCTGCAGGGATCTTTATATTAGAGGTGGGAGAGCCACTGAAAGCTTGAGCCAGGCTCAAGCCTGAAGCTGGGCTCTGGCTCAGCTTGAAGGCCTGTTTGACATTCGAGCCCATAACAAGCTGAAATTCCATGTGGCTTCTGCTTGCCATTCTTACTCCACCAAGGATGTGGCATTGCGGAAAGAGCTACCAAATTTTGAGTAAGAGACCAAGTTTGAGTCTTGCCGTTGCTCTATATCCTGTGAGTCTAGGCAAATCAGTTAATTGCATCTTGCCTATAAATAACTAAAGGACCTTGTGTAATATATTTGGTCCTCACGTAAAGCGCTTCAATATCGCAGGGTCAAGTTTTTGCTATATCTAAACGAAAGAAAAATGCACAAAGAGGTAGAAACAAAGTGGCTTATTTACAAGCCCTTACTGCCACTGTTAATAAATATAATGGGGTGTGATAACAGGGGACTAATGGCGCTCAGGATACTAATTGGCCAAGTAAATGATTAAGGGGTGCCTGCACCAGGGAAAAACATCCATCCCTCGAAGGTTTAAAATAAACCCAACAATACTTTACACAATGTGAGGCCCCCCTCTCCCACAGTTGCCTATTCCACAAATCAAGTGAGTCAAAACTCAAGTAAATAATGGTCACGAGAACACATCTATAGATTTAACACCAACTGCTGTACTGTCCAGTCCAATCCAGAAGTTTATTGAATCACATCTTCAAATTTCACAGCATCATCCATGGAAATACACTCCGAGCCAACACGTGTTTCGTCATGGGAAAGTCCTCTAATCCCCAACGACTTCTTCAGGGCTCTTATATGCTCCAAATTCCAAATATTTTTAAGTCCCTTCCAGTAGTAGGTATTGTTTCTAATATGTCTGCTCAGTGTAAATAAATCACATATCAAACTCCTTGTTTACTGCATGCTCGATATTTGAAAGCCGTTCCCATTCAAAGCTAATTTAATATAATCTGATCAAGATCAGCGTTCAGCTACTTCGGAACGCCATGTTGCGAGTACGCCACTGTTACATTAATTTTTTTTACACAGTGGTGGTGCTAAGCAGTCCCCTACAGTGAGCCACATTTACAAACCGAGGCAATTAGTCCATTGGGCCAGTTTGTAAAGCCTTGCACCAAATTATAGCTGCACCAAGTATAATGTATGCAAGGTTGACGTTCTGTCATTAAAAGCAATACAGAACTGGTGCAGTGAAATTTACAAGATTTCCCTGCATCGTTCTGCTCCTTCACTGTGTCAAACATTTAACACCTGCTCAGAGCAGGTGTGTAGGAAGTTGGCTCTGTATGTGCTATTTCAAAGTAAGGAATAGCATGCACAGAGTCCAAGGGTTCCCCTTAGAGGTAAGATAGTGGCAAAAAGAGATAATACTAATGCTCTATTTTGTGGTAGTGTGGTCGAGCAGTAGGCTTATCAAAGGAGTAGTGTTAAGCATTTGTTGTACATACACACAGGCAATAAATGAGGAACACACACTCAGAGACAAATCCAGCCAATAGGTTTTGTTATAGAAAAATATATTTTCTTAGTTTATTTTAAGAACCACAGGTTCAAATTCTACATGTAATATCTCATTTGAAAGGTATTGCAGGTAAGTACTTTAGGAACTTTGAATCATTACATTAGCATGTATACTTTTTACATAAAACACAATAAGCTGTTTTAAAAGTGGACACAGTGCAATTATCACAGTTCCTGGGGGAGGTAAGTTTTTGTTAGTTTTGTCAGGTAAGTAAATCACTTACAAGTCTCAGGTTTGGGTCCAAGATAGCCCACCGTTGGGGGTTCCGAGCAACTCCAAAGTTATCACACCAGCAGCTCAGGGCCGGTCAGGTGCAAAGGTCAAAGAGGTGCCCAAAACACATAGGCTTCAATGGAGAGAAGGGGGTGCCCCGGTTCCAGTCTGCCAGCAGGTAAGTACCCGCGTCTTCGGAGGGCAGACCAGGGGGGTTTTGTAGGGCACCGGGGGGGACACAAGTCAGCACAAAAAGTACACCCTCAGCAGCGCGGGGGCGGCCGGGTGCAGTGTGCAAACACGCGTCGGGTTTACAATGATTTTCAATGAGAGATCAAGGGATCTCTTCAGCGTCGCAGGCAGGCAAGGGGGGGGCTCCTCGGGGTAGCCACCACCTGGGCAAGGGAGAGGGCCTCCTGGGGGTCACTTCTGCACAGAAGTTCCGTTCCTTCAGGTGCTGGGGGCTGCGGGTGCAGGGTCCTTTCCAGCCGTCGGGACTTTAGGTTCAGGCAGTCGCGGTCAGGGGGAGCCTCGGGATTCCCTCTGCAGGCGTCGCTGTGGGGGCTCAGGGGGGACAACTTTGGTTACTCACGGTCTCGGAGTCGCCGGAGGGTCCTCCCTGAGGTGTTGGTTCTCCACCAGTCGAGTCGGGGTCGCCGGGTGCAGTGTTGCAAGTCTCACGCTTCTTGCGGGGAGTTGCAGGGGTCTTTAAATCTGCTCCTTGAAACAAAGTTGCAGTTCTTTTGGAGCAGTGCCGCTGTCCTCGGGAGTTCCTTGTTTTTCTCGAAGCAGGGCAGTCCTCTGAGGATTCAGAGGTCGCTGGTCCCTTGGAAAGCGTCGCTGGAGCAGGTTTCTTTGGAAGGCAGGAGACAGGCCGGTAGGACTGGGGCCAAAGCAGTTGGTGTCTTCTGTTCTTCCTCTGCAGTGGTTTTTCAGCTCAGCAGTCTTCTTCTTCTTGTAGGTTTCAGGAATCTAAATTCTTAGGTTCAGGGAAGCCCTTAAATACTAAATTTAAGGGCGTGTTTAGGTCTGGGGAGTTAGTAGCCAATGGCTACTAGCCCTGAGGGTGGGTACACCCTCTTTGTGCCTCCTCCCAAGGGGAGGGGGTCACATCCCTAATCCTATTGTGGAATCCTCCATCTGCAAGATGGAGGATTGCTAAAAGTTAGAGTCACTTCAGCTCAGGACACCTTAGGGGCTGTCCTGACTGGCCAGTGACTCCTCCTTGTTATTCTCATTATTTTCTCCGGCCTTGCCGCCAAAAGTGGGGGCCGTGGCCGGAGGGGGCGGGCAACTCCACTAGCTGGAGTGTCCTGCGGTGCTGGCACAAAGGGGTGAGCCTTTGAGGCTCATCGCCAGGTGTGACAGTTCCTGCGTGGGGGAGGTGTTAGCATCTCCACCCAGTGCAGGCTTTGTTACTGGCCTCAGAGTGACAAAGGCACTCTCCCCATGGGGCCAGCAACATGTCTCGGTTGTGGCAGGCTGCTGGAACCAGTCAGCCTACACAGATAGTCGGTTAAGGTTTCAGGGGGCACCTCTAAGGTGCCCTCTGGGGTGTATTTCACAATAAAATGTACACTGGCATCAGTGTGCATTTATTGTGCTGAGAAGTTTGATACCAAACTTCCTAGTTTTCAGTGTAGCCATTATGGTGCTGTGAAGTCCGTGTTTGACAGACTCCTAGACCATATACTCTTATGGCTACCCTGCACTTACAATGTCTAAGGTTTGGCTTAGACACTGTAGGGGCACAGTGCTCATGCACTGGTGCCCTCACCTATGGTATAGTGCACCCTGCCTTAGGGCTGTAAGGCCTACTAGAGGGGTGACTTATATATACTGCATAGGCAGTGTGAGGTTGGCATGGCACCCTGAGGGGAGTGCCATGTCGACTTACTCGTTTTGTTCTCACCAGCACACACAAGCTGGTAAGCAGTGTGTCTGTGCTGAGTGAGGGGTCCCCAGGGTGGCATAAGATATGCTGCAGCCCTTAGAGACCTTCCCTGGCATCAGGGCCCTTGGTACCAGGGGTACCAGTTACAAGGGACTTACCTGGATGCCAGGGTGTGCCAATTGTGGAATCAAAAGTACAGGTTAGGGAAAGAACACTGGTGCTGGGGCCTGGTTAGCAGGCCTCAGCACACTTTCAATCCAAAACATAGCATCAGCAAAGGCAAAAAGTCAGGGGGTAACCATGCCAAGGAGGCATTTCCTTACACAACCCCCCCCCCCCCCAAAAGAAAGACGATGAGACTAACCTTTCCCAAGAGAGTCTTCATTTTCTAAGTGGAAGAACCTGGAAAGGCCATCTGCATTGGCATGGGCAGTCCCAGGTCTGTGTTCCACTATACAGTCCATTCCCTGTAGGGATATGGACCACCTCAACAGTTTTGGATTTTCACCTTTCATTTGCATCAGCCATCTGAGAAGTCTGTGGTCAGTCTGAACTAGGAAGTGAGTACCAAAGAGGTATGGTCTCAGCTTCTTCAGGGACCAAACCACAGCAAAGGCCTCCCTCTCAATGGCACTCCAACGCTGCTCCCTGGGGAGTAACCTCCTGCTAATGAAAGCAACAGGCTGGTCAAGGCCATCATCATTTGTTTGGGACAAAACTGCCCCTATCCCATGTTCAGAGGCATCTGTCTGCACAATGAACTGCTTGGAGTAATCTGGAGCTTTTAGAACTGGTGCTGTGCACATAGCTTGTTTCAGGGTGTCAAAGGCCTGTTGGCATTCTACCGTCCAGTTTACTTTCTTGGGCATTTTCTTGGAGGTGAGTTCTGTGAGGGCTGTCACAATGGATCCATATCCCTTCACAAACCTCCTATAGTACCCAGTCAAGCCAAGGAATGCCCTGACTTGAGTCTGGGTTTTTGGAGCTGCCCAGTCCAGAATAGTCTGGATCTTAGGCTGGAGTGGCTGAACTTGGCCTCCACCTACAAGGTGTCCCAAGTAAACCAGTTCCCTGCCTTATCTGGCATTTGGATGCCTTGATAGAGAGGCCTGCAGATTGCAGAGCCTTCAAAACCTTCTTCAGGTGGACCAGGTGATCCTGCCAGTTGGAGCTAAAGACAGCAATATCATCAAGATAAGCTGCACTAAAGGACTCCAACCCAGCAAGGACTTGATTCACCATCCTTTGGAAGGTGGCAGGGGCATTCTTTAAACCAAAGGGCATAACAGTAAACTGATAATGCCCATCAGGTGTGGAGAATGCTGTTTTCTCTTTTGCTCCAGGTGCCATTTTGATTTGCCAGTACCCTGCTGTTAAGTCAAAGGTACTTAAGAATTTGGCAGCACCTTATTTGTCAATAAGCTCGTCAGCTCTAGGAATGGGATGGGCATCTGTCTTGGTGACAGAATTAAGGCCTCTGTGGTCCACACAAAACCTCATCTCTCTCTTTCCTTCTTTCATGTGAGGTTTGGGGACTAAGACCACTGGGCTAGCCCAGGGGCTGTCAGAGTACTCAATTACTCCCAATTCCAGCATCTTGTGGACTTCCACCTTGATGCTTTCCTTAACTTGGTCGGACTGTCTGAAGATTTTGTTTTTGACAGGCATGCTGTCTCCTGTGTCCACATCATGGGTACACAGGTGTGTCTGACCAGGGGTTAGGGAAAAGAGCTCAGCAAACTGTTGTAGGACCTTCCTACAGTCAGCTTGCTGTTGGCCAGAGAGGGTGTCTGAATAGATCACTCCATCCACTGAGCCATCTTTAGGGTCTGATGAGAGGAGATCAGGGAGAGGCTCACTCTCAGCTTCCTGGTCCTCATCTGTTACCATCAACAGATTCACATCAGCCCTGCATGGAAGAGTTTTAGGCGGTTTACATGGATCACCCTCTTGGGGCTCCTGCTTGTGCCTAGGTCCACCAGGTAGGTGACCTGACTCTTCTTTTCCAGGATTGGGTAAGGGCCACTCCATCTGTCCTGAAGTGCCCTGGGAGCCACAGGCTCCAAAACCCATACTTTCTGCCCTGGTTGAAATTCAACCAGTGCAGCCTTTTGGTCATACCAACACTTCTGGAGCTGTTGGCTGGCCTCAAGGGTTTTGCTTGCCTTTTCCATGTACTCTGCCATCCTTGAGCGAAGGCCAAGTACATAGTCCACTATGTCTTGTTTAGGCTCATGAAGAGGTCTCTCCCAGCCTTCTTTCACAAGAGCTAGTGGTCCCCTTACAGGGTGGCCAAACAGAAGTTCAAAGGGTGAGAACCCTACTCCCTTCTGAGGCACCTCTCTGTAAGTGAAAAGCAGACATGGCAGGAGGACATCCCATCTCCTTTTGAGTTTTTCTGGGAGCCCCATGATCATGCCCTTTAATGTCTTGTTGAATCTCTCAACAAGGCCATTAGTTTGTGGATGATATGGTGTAGTGAATTTATAAGTCACTCCACACTCATTCCACATGTGTTTTAGGTATGCTGACATGAAGTTGGTACCTCTGTCAGACACCACCTCCTTAGGGAAGCCCACTCTGGTAAAGATACCAATGAGGGCCTTGGCTACTGCAGGGGCAGTAGTCGACCTAAGGGGAATAGCTTCAGGATACCTAGTAGCATGATCCACTACTACTAGGATGTACATATTTCCTGAGGCTGTGGGAGGTTCCAGTGGACCCACTATGTCCACACCCACTCTTTCAAAGGGGACCCCCACCACTGGAAGTGGAATGAGGGGGGCCTTTGGATGTCCACCTGTCTTACCACTGGCTTGACAGGTGGGACAGGAGGTGCAAAACTCCTTAACCTTCTGGGACATGTTGGGCCAGTAGAAGTGGTTGAATAACCTCTCCCACGTCTTGGTTTGTCCCAAATGCCCAGCAAGGGGAATATCATGGGCTAAGGTCAGAATAAACTCTCTGAACCCCTGAGGCACTACCACTCTCCTAGTGGCACCAGGTTTGGGATCTCTTGCCTCAGTGTACAGGAGTCCATCTTCCCAATAGACCCTATGTGTTCCATTTTTCTTGCCTTTGGACTCTTCAGCAGCTTGCTGCCTAAGGCCTTGAAGAGAGGGACAGGTTTCTTGTCCCTTACACAACTCTTCCCTTGAGGGTCCCCCTGGGCCCAAGAGCTCAACTTGATAAGGTTCCAGCTCCATAGGCTCAGTTCCCTCAGAGGGCAGAACTTCTTCCTGAGAAGAGAGGCTCTCTTTTTCTTGTTGTGTTGCAGCTGGTTTCCCAGCTGACTTTCCTTTTCTCTTGGTAGGCTGGGCCTTTCTTCCAGACTCCAGCTCTACTTTTTCACCCTGTGCCTTGCACTGTGCCCTTGTTTTGACACACACCAGTTCAGGGATACCCAGCATGGCTGCATGGGTTTTCAGTTCTACCTCAGCCCATGCTGAGGACTCCAGGTCATTTCCAAGCAAACAGTCTACCGGGATATTTGAGGAGACCACCACCTGTTTCAGGCCATTGACCCCTCCTCACTCTAAAGTTACCATTGCCATGGGATGTACTTTAGTTTGATTGTCAGCATTGGTGACTGGATAGGTTTGTCCAGTCAGGTATTGGCCAGGGGAAACCAGTTTCTCTGTCACCATAGTGACACAGGTACCTGTATCCCTCAGGCCCTCTACACTTGTCCCATTAATTAAGAGCTGCTGCCTGTATTTTTGCATGTTAGGGGGCCAGGCAGCCAGTGTGGATAAATCCACCCCACCCTCAGAGACTAATGTAGCTTCAGTGTGACACCTGATTTGCTCTGGGCACACTGTTGATCCCACTTGGAGACTGGCCATTCCAGTTTTAGCTGGAGTGGAGATAGAAGTGGTATCTTTCTTGGGACAGGCCTTGTCTCCAGTTTGGTGTCCAGACTGACTACAGCTACGACACTAGGCCTTTTTGGGATCAAAGTTTTTCCCTTGTACCCAGGATTGTTTTGTGAAGAGGCTCTGGGCCCACCCTCCTGTGCAGGTTTTTGGGGGCCTGTAGAAGACTCTTTACTATTTTTGTTTTTGGCTGTCTCACCACCTTTCCCCTGGGGAGGTTTTGTGACCCCTTTCTTTTGGTCACCCCCTGTGGAAGTTTTGGACACCCTAGTCTTGACCCAATGGTCCGCCTTCTTTCCCAATTCTTGGGGAGAAATTGGTCCTAGGTCTACCAGATGCTGATGCAGTTTATCATTGAAACAATTACTTAATAGGTGTTCTTTCACAAATAAATTGTACAGCCCATCATAATTACTTACACCACTGCCTTGAATCCAACCATCTAGTGTTTTTACTGAGTAGTCTACAAAGTCAACCCAGGTCTGGCTCGAGGATTTTTGAGCCCCCCTGAATCTAATCCTATACTCCTCAGTGGAGAATCCAAAGCCCTCAATCAGGGTACCCTTCATGAGGTCATACGATTCTGCATCTTTTCCAGAGAGTGTGAGGAGTCTATCCCTACACTTTCCTGTGAACATTTCCCAAAGGAGAGCACCCCAGTGAGATTTGTTCACTTTTCTGGTTACACAAGCCCTCTCAAAAGCTGTGAACCATTTGGTGATGTCATCACCATCTTCATATTTAGTTACAATCCCTTTAGGGATTTTCAACATGTCAGGAGAATCTCTGACCCTATTTATGTTGCTGCCACCATTGATGGGTCCTAGGCCCATCTCTTGTCTTTCCCTTTCTATGGCTAGGATCTGTCTTTCCAAAGCCAATCTTTTGGCCATCCTGGCTAACTGGATGTCCTCTTCACTGGAGTTATCCTCAGTGATTTCAGAGAGGTTGGTCCCTCCTGTAATGGAGCCAGCATCTCTGACTATTATTTGTGGAGTCAGGGCTTGAGAGGCCCTGTCTTCCCTAGATAGGACTGGTAGGGGGGAATCACCCTCCAAGTCACTATCATCATCCTCTTTGTTGCCATCCTCAGAGGGGTTGGCTCTTTCAAACTCTGCCAAAAGCTCCTGGAGCTGTAGTTTGGAAGGTCTGGGGCCCATTACTATTTTCTTTAGTGTGCAGAGTGACCTTAGCTCCCTCATCTTAAGATGGAGGTAAGGTGTGGTGTCGAGTTCCACCACATTCATCTCTGCACTAGACATTATGCTTCTAAAAGTTGGAATCCTTTTTAAGAATCTAAAACTAGTTCTAGGTTCTAATTCAAACTTTTACTAAACTTTTAAACTCTAAAAGAAATGCTAAACAGGATCTAACACAAGGCCCTAGCAGGTCTTTTAAGAATTTAGAAAACTTTCAAATTGCAAAAATCAATTTCTAATGACAATTTTTGGAATTTGTCGTGTGATCAGGTATTGGCTGAGTAGTCCAGCAAATGCAAAGTCTTGTACCCCACCGCTGATCCACCAATGTAGGAAGTTGGCTCTGTATGTGCTATTTCAAAGTAAGGAATAGCATGCACAGAGTCCAAGGGTTCCCCTTAGAGGTAAGATAGTGGCAAAAAGAGATAATACTAATGCTCTATTTTGTGGTAGTGTGGTCGAGCAGTAGGCTTATCAAAGGAGTAGTGTTAAGCATTTGTTGTACATACACACAGGCAATAAATGAGGAACATACACTCAGAGACAAATCCAGCCAATAGGTTTTGTTATAGAAAAATATATTTTCTTAGTTTATTTTAAGAACCACAGGTTCAAATTCTACATGTAATATCTCATTTGAAAGGTATTGCAGGTAAGTACTTTAGGAACTTTGAATCATTACATTAGCATGTATACTTTTTACATAAAACACAATAAGCTGTTTTAAAAGTGGACACAGTGCAATTATCACAGTTCCTGGGGGAGGTAAGTTTTTGTTAGTTTTGTCAGGTAAGTAAATCACTTACAAGTCTCAGGTTTGGGTCCAAGGTAGCCCACCGTTGGGGGTTCAGAGCAACCCCAAAGTTATCACACCAGCAGCTCAGGGCCGGTCAGCTACAAAGGTCAAAGAGGTGTCCAAAACACATAGGCTTCAATGGAGAGAAGGGGGGGCCCCGGTTCCAGTCTGCCAGCAGGTAAGTACCCGCGTCTTCGGAGGGCAGACCAGGGGGGTTTTGTAGGGCACCGGGGGGGACACAAGTCAGCACAAAAAGTACACCCTCAGCAGCGCGGGGGCAGCCGGGTGCAGTGTGCAAACATGCGTCTTGTTTACAATGATTTTCAATGAGAGATCAAGGGATCTCTTCAGCGTCGCAGGCAGGCAAGGGGGGGGCTCCTTGGGGTAGCCACCACCTGGGCAAGGGAGAGGGCCTCCTGGGGGTCACTTCTGCACAGAAGTTCCGTTCCTTCAGGTGCTGGTAGCTGCGGGTGCAGGGTCCTTTCCAGCCGTCGGGACTTTAGGTTCAGGCAGTCGCGGTCAGGGGGAGCCTCGGGATTCCCTCTGCAGGCGTCGCTGTGGGGGCTCAGGGGGGACAACTTTGGTTACTCACGGTCTCGGAGTCGCCAGAGGGTCCTCCCTGAGGTGTTGGTTCTCCACCAGTCGAGTCGGGGTCGCCGGGTGCAGTGTTGCAAGTCTCACGCTTCTTGCGGGGAGTTGCAGGGGTCTTTAAATCTGCTCCTTGGAACAAAGTTGCAGTTCTTTTGGAGCAGTGCCGCTGTCCTCGGGAGTTCCTTGTTTTTCTCGAAGCAGGGCAGTCCTCTGAGGATTCAGAGGTCGCTGGTCCCTTGGAAAGCGTCGCTGGAGCAGGTTTCTTTGGAAGGCAGGAGACAGGCCGGTAGCACTGGTGCCAAAGCAGTTGGTGTCTTCTGTTCTTCCTCTGCAGGGGTTTTTCAGCTGAGCAGTCTTCTTCTTCTTGTAGGTTTCAGGAATCTAAATTCTTAGGTTCAGGGAAGCCCTTAAATACTAAATTTAAGGGCGTGTTTAGGTCTGGGGAGTTAGTAGCCAATGGCTACTAGCCCTGAGGGTGGGTACACCCTCTTTGTGCCTCCTCCCAAGGGGAGGGGGTCACATCCCTAATCCTATTGGGGAATCCTCCATCTGCAAGATGGAGGATTGCTAAAAGTTAGAGTCACTTCAGCTCAGGACACCTTAGGGGCTGTCCTGACTGGCCAGTGACTCCTCCTTGTTATTCTCATTATTTTCTCCGGCCTTGCTGCCAAAAGTGGGGGCCGTGGCCGGAGGGGGCGGGCAACTCCACTAGCTGGAGTGTCCTGCGGTGCTGGCACAAAGGGGTGAGCCTTTGAGGCTCACCGCCAGGTGTGACAGTTCCTGCCTGGGGGAGGTGCTAGCATCTCCACCCAGTGCAGGCTTTGTTACTGGCCTCAGAGTGACAATGGCACTCTCCCCATGGGGCCAGCAACATGTCTCGGTTGTGGCAGGCTGCTGGAACCAGTCAGCCTACACAGATAGTCGGTTAAGGTTTCAGGGGGCTCCTCTAAGGTGCCCTCTGGGGTGTATTTCACAATAAAATGTACACTGGCATCAGTGTGCATTTATTGTGCTGAGAAGTTTGATACCAAACTTCCCAGTTTTCAGTGTAGCCATTATGGTGCTGTGGAGTCCGTGTTTGACAGACTCCTAGACCATATACTCTTATGGCTACCCTGCACTTACAATGTCTAAGTTTTGGCTTAGACACTGTAGGGGCACAGTGCTCATGCACTGGTGCCCTCACCTATGGTATAGTGCACCCTGCCTTAGGGCTGTAAGGCCTACTAGAGGGGTGACTTATCTATACTGCATAGGCAGTGTGAGGTTGGCATGGCACCCTGAGGGGAGTGCCATGTCGACTTACTCGTTTTGTTCTCACCAGCACACACAAGCTGGTAAGCAGTGTGTCTGTGCTGAGTGAGGGGTCCCCAGGGTGGCATAAGATATGCTGCAGCCCTTAGAGACCTTCCCTGGCATCAGGGCCCTTGGTACCAGGGGTACCAGTTACAAGGGACTTACCTGGATGCCAGGGTGTGCCAATTGTGGAATCAAAAGTACAGGTTAGGGTAAGAACACTGGTGCTGGGGCCTGGTTAGCAGGCCTCAGCACACTTTCAATTCAAAACATAGCATCAGCAAAGGCAAAAAGTCAGGGGGTAACCATGCCAAGGAGGCATTTCCTTACAAGGTGTTAAACTGACGCAGTGCTTTTTAAAATCGGAGCCTTCCATGTATTAGAGGAGCAGCATCATTTTTTTGATGCTGTCCAGCAATGTGGGTTTTAGCACCACAGATGTGTCACAATTTCTGACATATCTGTGGAAAATGTGTGCCATGGAACTCTGTACAGTATAATAAATACAGCCTACCATGGTGTTGTTAGGGGGGGGTTCAGGGCAGCGCAAGAAATCTGATGCATTGGGGCTGATACATCAGATTCTTGTAAATGAGGACGAAAGTGTGGACATAAGGAACGACAAACATATACCCATCTTCTGGCTGATCTGCACAAAGTCAAATCAGAAATCCTGGATAAATCATGGCTTCTCCACTTAAATTGTGTGATCATAGGCAATTTTTTCATTTTGCAAAAATTCATTTTTTTTCATTATCAGGCATGAAAGCCCTTTTACATATGGGACTTCTGATTACCAGTTGCACAAAAATCTATTGTGTTTGATTTTTAGATTATAGTGTTGCTCTGTAATAATTGGGGCCACGTACAGTGTTTACATTAACTTTAAGTAAGTGCTTCTACTGCAGTGTCATAATGTGCCGTTTTTATATGAAATTCCACATGTTAAAGAAATACAGCTTTTATCAATGTTGAAGAGATATTTTCATATTTTAAGTGATGTTTGTTGTGTGATTTACATAGCAAATGTTTCCTGGGCTGGGCTCATGAATGGGCTCTATGACCCAGACCCTTGGCTCGGCACTCCCTATTAATTTCTGAGCTCCCCCACCACTGCTTTATGTGCCCAGTAAATCTCAGGGAACAATAATAATGGTAAAATAATCCTGGAGGTTATCACATTTGCTGGAGAGATGCGGGCTTTGTCTAGTCTCAGTTTTGAATCAAAGCAATATAGAGAGTTGATGTGTCACCTGTAAAGCACATAATTTAACATGCAGACTGTAGGTTTTTGTTTTATATAGATAGGTAAGTGGATTTCTGCTTTAAACATAGAGATAATTTTCTTACTTGCAGTTCATAATTGCAATCCTTGTAATATAGCACAGTGAGCTATGAAGGATATGTGACTCCGACACCTTGTAAACTGTACTGTCTTATGTAACACATCCTGTGCATTGATTTATACACTTGCATGATTTATTGTCAATGTACTTTGTACGTGTGATGTAAAGTGCTCTTACATTCTCCATTGAGGTGAATAGCGCTATAAAAGAAATAAAACAAAACAGTGGTATTTAAATTGTTATTTGTATACATGCTGGGACAGACCACTTGACTTTCATACAGTGCATGCATATCTCTTATATACAGGCACTGAACAAAGTCAAAACCATGCTTGTATTCAGCACTTGTGAAGTTATAACATGCTGTGTGCTTTTGGTTCCCCTCCATTGCATTTGCATCTAGGTGTGAAGCTCCAGATAGCTCCCTGCCAGGATATTCGAACAAAATTGGACAAATGTTGGGCCCATCTGGAATTTAAAATAACAAAGTTATTTGCAGGCACCTCTGAATGTGTCCCGGTGTCTGAAAATCACAGCAAACCAGTGCAGCATATTTTAGTAGAGCCCAGCTTCTTTAAAGGGTGGACAAAATCTACTCTGTGAAAATAATCGATGGACCCTGTCTACCTGTGTGTACCCTCGACTCGTGGCAAGCCTTCTGTGGGTAATAATTAGAGCCAAATCTAAAATTCACCTGAATTTATAAGGTTAGTGTATTTGCAGACTTCGACGCTTGCTCTCCGGCTTCTACCAAAAGTTTGAATGTTCAGACACAATGGTAAGAACTGCCATTGGGTACCACCTCCCACTGGCCCCTGCCCAAATACCACTGTCCCCAACTTTGTCCCCAACTTTGAGCCACCATTAGTTTCTTGTCTTTTGCTTCCGCTCCCATTTCCGTGGCATTCTGACAGCATGTGTGTATTCACACTCCCTTATTTAAGATGCTTTTGGAGATGCTTCTGACAAAACCTGAAACTTCTAAAGCTGTCAAATTGATTTCTCCTATTAACACAACTCATACTTTTGTCATATCCTTGGGCCTTGCTGCTATCAATGAGAATCTCATTATGACTTTGTCGTTCTTTTCACTAGGTCGCCGAAGCCGTGGGCGCCAGAAGACCACCATATTATGAGTTACTTCGGATTTCCACCCAATTACAGGCAGAAATCCAAACCGCCGACATCGGAAGAGAGGCGTTCCCACAGCCAGCACCATCACGCCAACATGACTCCGCCTGCCGTATTACGATACGTAATACGGCGCATCAGTTTCCTGAAAGGTGGTGCAGTGCTGGCAGTGGAAAACTCAGAGACCCATCTCCTCCCAGATGACCGCCTCTCCGAGACAGGTAGGTGGACCATCCGAAAGGCAGAGGGTGGGAGTGGTGTTGTGTGCATGTGTGTGGTGTGTGCGTGTATGTGTAGCGGGATCAGTGTGCGCGATGGTGTGTGTGTATGTATGTGTGCATGGAGGGTGTGTTTGTCTGAATGGAAGAGGAGAGGAGGGTGTGTGTTGGGGTGCGAGTGCATGTGTGTTTGTATGCAGAGGGGTGGGGTATCTGAGTGCATGTATGTGTGCAACTTGGGGTGTCAGAGTGCATGTTTGTGTTCAAATGGGGGTGTGTGAGTACATGTTTGTATGCAAATGGGGGTGTCTGAGTGCCTTGCCGAGACAGGTAGGTGGACCATCCGAAAGGCGGAGGGTGGGAGTGGTGTTGTGTGCATGTGTGTGGTGTGTGCGTGTATGTGTAGCGGGATCGGTGTGCGCAATGGTGTGTGTGTATGTATGTGTGCGTGGAGGGTGTGTTTGTCCGGATGGAAGAGGAGAGGAGGGTGTGTGTTGGGGTGCGAGTGCATGTGTGTTTGTATGCAGAGGGGTGGGGTATCTGAGTGCATGTATGTGTGCAACTTGGGTTGTCAGAGTGCATGTTTGTGTTCAAATGGGGGTGTGTGAGTGCGTGTTTGTGTGCAAATAGGGGTGTCTGAGTGCCTGTTTGTGTGCAAATGGGAGTGTCTGAGTGCGTGTTTGTGAGCGAACGAGCGGGGTGTCTGGATGTATTCAAGCGTTTGGAGGTGTGTGTCGGGATGTGTGTGGATGGGAGGATGGTGTCTGCATGTGTGGGGATGGCTGGAGGGGTGGATGCATTTGTGTGGATGGGGGTGTCTGCATGTGTGTGGATGACTGGGGGGTGTCTGCATGTGTGCGGATGGGTGGGGAGGTGTTTCCAGGTTCTTTGCTCGTGTGGGGGTGATTGTGCCGGCAACAGGAATTGAGATTCTTGTCGCTGGGTGCGTTACCACCAGCGTTTTCATGGTGGGGTGTCTGCCGCAGAAAGCTTGGCGGTTTGCCAAGTCATATTTCTGCTGGCTATCTTGCGGCTGCCACCGAGCCGGAGGTGCTCACCTCCGGCACGTCGGTCCGACTGCCCTTGCAGTTCTAGCAGGGCTGTGGCCGTTTGGCTTTGGCCAAACTGCCAGTCTCATAATACAGCAGGCTTCACTGCCGGACCTGTGGCAGTAAGATTGCCACCGCAAGAGTGGTGGTCTTAAGACCGCCACACTCGTAATGAGGGCCTGAGTCTTGCTTTCAGTGCCTGTAGATTACATTCAACAATGACTCTTGAGGGATAGATTCTGCATAGTTCCTTCAACAATATTACATTAATTATTATTGGACTAATAGTGTTCTGTTTCTCACATTAAATTTTATTTCAGTCATTACTTACCAGAATCAGACTCTGAATGGTATGCAATAAATATACACCACTATGATATTACATTATTATGGCAATCAGTAACCATGTCTCAAAATTAAAAGTATTTGATGTATGGTATATAATACTCTGTACACTGTCCTTATATATGATTGCTTAACGGGTGACGGCCATTGTGTCTATTATCCATACTCTCTGGTCCGTCATTTAGGTAGTCCATGGAAAATAGATCAGTCACCTTTTATCCAAGTATTTTCCCTTGTGTTATGAACTTCAGGCTGCTGGTCTTCATCTGGCCTCTTCAGGACTATATAAGGAAGGTGTATCCATAGCATCCATATATTGCAACCACTGGTATGCTAGGTGAGGGCTCCTAATTCCTTCAGATTATAAGAGACCAACCGGTTTTCATCATTTGCATGCAAAGGACTCATACGACAAATTATGTTAAATCTAAAGCTCTGTTCACAACAGCAGGGTATCCTTCTGTGGTGTGCGGCTTGGCTGCACAGGTGGTAAAACAACAAAAGATCAGGTGTATATTGATTGTACATCTTACTATGTCTGATGCTTTAAGAAATTATTGAAATAATATGTATTGTGTGAAATAGAACACTACTAGTCCAATAATAATTGTTGTATTATTGTTGAAGGAATTACGTGGAATAACACAGAATCTATCCCTCGCTAGTCATTGTTCATTGTAATGTGCATTGACGTGCCCAAGACTCAAAGACTCAAAAGGGTAACAATTGGGCATCCTCTTTTTCTTGAGACTACTTCAGTGCCTGCAGGTCTTAAAAACTGCCATGCACTGCAACTCGTGCTCTTGTGCCTGCAAATGAGTGTTGCTGCCATCATGTATTGTCAGTTCATGCTGCTGTCACTTTGAGTATTGCCGTTGGATATAACTCATGACATTGTCCTGGTTCTTTGAGCCATCATGCACAATGATGTCCTACACTGGTGATCCAGTAGTCAGTCCTTCTGCTACCACCTCTCCAGGCTTGGTTGCAGCAGGCAAATCCTAAATTGAATTGGATGGATGTGTGAAGCATAAAGCCTGTGAGAGCAGGTGAACTTCAAAGGTACACGAGGAGGGATTTCCTTCAGCAGCCTCAAGCTCCAATCATGGTCCCATCAGCAAACAAAAGGTAAAAGGTGTAAACCCTCCCCAAGACTGCTAGCTGTTCCTTCCAGCTTCCTGCAACAGATCATCAGGCATCTACTCAGGTGGAGGAACATGAGCTCTTCACTATCTGGTGGTGCAGATGTTCTTTGCCAGCTGGAACTACAGCTTCCCAGTATCATGGGTCCAGCAGATCCATGGGTATGCTGACACCTTCCCACATACAAGGGTCTATGCTCAGATCTCATATCTCTCAATCAAATCCTGCAGGAGTTTCTTGTGCTGTTGATGGTCACCATAAAAAGATGTATTCTCATTTTTCCACAGCTTCAGCTCCTTCATAAATATGGTTGACAAAATTATTTACCATAATGAATTTCTGTTCAGCATGTGCACATTTGAATTTTGGCATATTTAACTATCCCCCCTTTTGTTCTGAGAAAATAAAATGTGACAGAGTGCATGTTTGGCCTAGGCATGTGTTTGCATTTTCGAAAGATATATAACCTGCAGCTCAAAACAGTAACTGACCTTATAGTTGTAATTTGCAATCTTGGTGCATTCTTGTCACAGCATTGCGTAGCCATTTCCAGAAAGGATTGCAGGGTCAGAAAACGGAAAAAAGATTCATCAATCATTTGTGTATTATTTTAAATGATAGAAAATACCACAAACAGTACTTATCATCAGGCCCATGATGTCTATTCCACCCTGTTAGGTGCAATGGCGATGCATCACTTTTAATAAATGATTCCATTGTTGCCTAATGTGTAATTATGAATGCTTTATATCATGTTACACTTTAACCCATAGTGTATATGCACTTAGTCAAACCTGAACCTTAACCGAAAGATAATGTCATCAAGGTGCAACCCATGTATAATAACTAGATACCACAATAATTTGAATTCGGTCTACTCAATAGACAGCATTTGCAGCACAACATAATGCCTATGAGAAAATATAAAAAAAAGAATATAAATGTTCACGAGAATTGGTGAAGGTGAACCTTTTGAAAATTTTCAGCTATTAGCCTTTTTGTGATTTTTTTTCAACATCAACTAAGGAAAAACGTGTTGTAGTGACTAAGGGGGTCATCACGACCCCAGCGGTCGGTGTAATAGTGGAGGTATTACCACCAAAAGGGTGGCGGGACATACCTCCACTATCATGACATTGGCGGTTTGCCCAAAGCCAAACCGTCAAGTCAACACACCGACCGCCACGGCGGTCTTGACCGCCGGGCTGGAGACTACAGTCTCCAACCTGGCGGCCGCCACTAGGCCACCCATGGCATTTTGACTCCGGCCACCGCTATGGTTTCCGTGGTTTCTGTACCGCCACGGAAACCATAGCGGTAGGCACTATCAGTGCCAGCGAATTCCTTCCCTGGCACTGATAGGGGTCTCCCCCTCCCAAGAGTCCTCCCCCACCCTATCCCTCCTGCCCCTCCTCCTGTCCCCCCACATATATACACACACACGCATATACATACACATCCATACACACACGCATGCATACATTCATACACACTCACAGCAACACTTACGAACATACATGCAGGCACACACGCAATCACACGACACAACATGGACGTACACACACACCAACTCATGCACACACATATTACACATGCATGCACGCATTCAAACACAGTCACACACACCCCCACACATGCACACAACACCCTCCACCCCCCTCTCCTGTTGGAGAACCCGACTTATCTGCTTGTAGGGGGTCCTCGGGCAGGAGAAGGGACGCAGCGCTGAAGCTAGCAGCAGCGTCTGCCAGCAAAACACCGCCATGCCGTGTCATGGAACATGATACAGTAGGTGGTGTTTTGCTTGTTTGGTGCTGCTGGCAGCAGCGCCACCTTACCGCTGTCTGCCGCCATGACTCTAGCTGTAATTCCGCCAGCCTTTTGGCAGAATTCCGGCTATGGACATAATGCCATGGATGGTTGGTAGCCACGCCAACGGTATGTTGGAGGCCATCGCCGTGGCGGTAGGCGGCATTTGCCACCATTCTTATAATGAGGGCCTAAGTAAATCTGAGCACCTGGTTTTGAATCCACAATGGCACTTCAATGGAAATTGTGCAGTCCAGGACAGATCACTTAGGCCCTCATTATGACATTGGCGGTAAATACCAACTTACCGCTGCACTGGCGAACATCAGATCACCATATTATGACACACATACACCAATCCGACAGAATACAGCCACATACACAAATCCACCAGACCAAAGGTCAATGATAAAGTGGCGGTCCCAAAACCCACATCGTTATACCGAAAGAACAATGCCCATCACATTATGACCCATGACTCACCACGGCAGACATTCAACGGCGGTAAGCCATTGGCAGTACATACCACCGCACTCAAAATGGACACCCACATACAAAACAACACTACATTGGTCAGTTCAAACAACACACACCTGACACTCATACACACACCACACCCACACACCCACACCACCATAAACACACCCACATCCCTTTACCAACAACAATTGCCAACACAAGACTGAGAAGAAGAGCAGAGAGACAACTAGACACACACACCACTCACACCTATACACTCGTCACGCACTCCACATCACACACCCCAACACATTACCCTACACACCCTCACCAACACACATCACATAACACCCATGGCAACACAAAGGCACCCCCATTTCACTGAGGAGGAGTTAAGGGTCATGGTGGAGGAAATTGTCAGGGTAGAGCCACAACTCTTTGGAGCACAGGTGTAGCAGATATCAATAGCAAGGAAGATGGAGCTATGGCGGAGAATCATGGGCAGGGTCAATGCTGTGGAACAGCACCTAAGAACAAGGGACGACATCAGGAAGAGGTGGAATGACCTATGGGGTAAATTACGTTCCATTGCAAAAATACACCAGCTCACCATATAGAGGACTGGCGGTGGACCCCCCGCTTCCTCCCCCACAACTCACAGAATGGGAGGAGCAGGTACTGGCAATACTGCATCCTGAGGGCCTGGCCGGAGTTGGAGGAAGACTGGACACAGCTGTTAACAATTATCAACCCCCATACCTGCATGCCATCACACACCATCACCCTCACTCCCATCACTCCACTCCATACCACACACTCCACCATCACATCACACTAATCCCAATCCCAAGGCCTGCATGCTGTACCAATGAATGGACACCCCTCCCAGCCCTGCATGGGCACTCATCACTAAAGCATGCACAGCATAGGGAAACTAACATAACCACAATAAACCAACATACACAAGCAAAAGCTGGCAGGGGAACAACAGCCATAGAGGGGAAGCTACAAAATTACAAATGTCAGACACCTGAAGCATAATACATCATTTACATCCCCACAGGTAACCCAGCCAATGTCAGTGGAGAGGAGGTGCCGCCACTATCCAGTCCCCCAACAGAAGAGGCCCACAGTGATGACAGCAACTCTGGACTTCTGGAACTGGACGATCTACCAGGCCCATCAGGGACCACTGGACAGTCGTCACCCAAGCCCAGTCACAGACCACCACATAGACTTCCCCATCAGAAACCAACACCACAGCACCAACCCAGCATACCCACACCTTTGTCCTCGGGACACGTCAATCAGCAATGTGCCCACCTGTACAGGGACCCCAGTCCACACCTCATACTCAAGACAATCAGGGACCTGGGGTCAGTGGCAGTGGGCACACCGTTCAGGGGGTAGAGGCACAGGCCAACAGGGACACTGGGAGGACTGCTGTGTGCCAGGGGGAGGACTGGACCAGGGATCCGACTCTCCAGGAGGCACTCTCTGAGATCCTGGGAGCCTACCAACATTCCCAGGACACTATGGGGACAATATGGGCCAGATCTTAGACAACGTGCAGGTGAAGAGGCCGCTGCAGGAGGGACAGTATCAGGGGATCAGGGAGGACTTGCAGGCCATCAACAACACCATGATCTCCAATTCAGGGGTGCTGGCAGACATGGCCAACATTATGGGGGAGGCAACAGCACACCAGCGGGCCCCTACCACTAGCCAGTCATCTGAACAGCCCTCCACTTCCAGTGCCGCCAGTGGCCGGGAGGCCCCGCCACAAGACCAACAGGCCACCAGCACCCCTTCCCCTGCAGAAGGTGAACCACCCCACAAACGTTTCCCGCAAACCAGACAGAAGGCAGAGACACTTACCAAGCACTGCCAGGAAATGAGACTCTCCTGATTGTCCCCCTTGTGTCCTACTCAGTCACCATGTCCACTTTGAACTGCCATTGCTCCCCTTCCTATGTCCTCATGGACAATGCATCTGTGCTACAAACAGACTGGAACAATACCCTGGACTTTCCCCCATCATCATCCCATTCCATTGCACTTTCCCCTCTATATTTTAGCGCTACAATTAACACCCTTGGATAAAAATCGACTACTAATATATCATGTATTTCAAATTTGTATTCATTGAAACAGCTACATCCATTCCAAATGAACTGTACATACAATGAGCATAGAATGATTGACCTGTAGCTGGCTGTTGTGATCACACCAGGAGAATGTGTCATATCACCAACATCTGCAAAATGTATATCCAGAGGTAACAGTTAGTGGGCAAAGAAGTGTGTAATGCCAGCTTGGCAATGCCACACAGAATACAACAATAGTCATAGAAATGTGAAGTTGCACTGTCTCACCTGTGTGTCATTGGAAGTACTGATGTATCACAGATGTTCTGTTGTCCACATCCTTATTCTCTGCCTCCTCATCCTCACTGTCCTCAGGGTTCACTGCTGCCACAGAGGCATCTCCATTCTCATCCTCCTGCAGAAAAGGTACATGGCGTCTGAGGGCCAGGTTGTGCAACATGCAACATGCCACTACTGTCTGGCAGACCTTCTTGGGTGAGTAGCACAGGGATCCACCTGTCAGATGGAGGCACCTGAACCTGGCCTTCAGGAGGCCAAAGGTCTTTTCAATGATCCTTCTGGTTCGCCCATGTGCCTCATTGTAAGGTTCTTCTGTCCTTGTCCTGGCATTCCTCACAGGGTTCAGCAGCCATGATAGGTTTGGGAAACCAGAGTCACCTGCAAATATTGAGGGACAACATTTAGCCACATACTATCTTATATGGCCAACACCATAGGCATACACCAACATATACTGGGTGGGAACCAGAGCTCACCTATTAGCCACACCCTGTGCCTCTGTAGTTGAGGCATCACATTTGGGATGCTGCTATTCCTCAGGACAAAGGCATCATGCACCCTGGATACTTAGCATTGATGTGGGAGATGTACTGGTCCGCCAAGCACACCATCTGCACACTCATGGAGTGGAAACTCTGACGATTCCTGAACACCTGTTCACTCTTGGGGGGGGGGTACAAATGCAATATGTGTTCCGTCAATCGCCCCAATTATATTGGGGATATGTCCCATTGCATAGAATCTGGCCTTTACAGTGGCCAAATCCTCATCCTGGGGTAATGTAATGTAGCTGCACATGTGTTTTATCAGGGCAGACAACACTCTTGTTAGCACATTTGAGAACATTGGCTGTGACATTGCTGCTGCCAAGCCCACTGTCAAGAACCAGTTGCCAGGAAATGGAGAACTGATAGCACTTGCACAAGAGGTGGGATCCCAGTGGGGTGACGGATAGCAGATATCTAGTCAGGCTCCAATTGACCACAGAGCTCTGTGATTGTGGCCCTGTCCAGTCTATAGGTGAGTATTATGTGCCAGTCCTCCAGTGTAGCCAAGTCCACCAGGGGTTTGTACATGGAGGTATGTCTCCATCTCCTATTCATCCACAGTGGTAGGTATCTAAGGGACACATGAGTGAGTAGGCTGTCACAAACTGAACAATGAAGCCACAACAGCAGTCCACAATGTGCAAACATGTTATGGGACAGTGTAATTTGTGAAGTATGTGCCTATTGACCCTGTGACGCAGCAATAATAGATAGGCCTGTTCACCCCCCCTAAAATGGCGTCCACCTGTCCTGTGTGTGGGGACAGGTGGAAGTAAGGTAATGCCGCTGACGTTGTGCGCCGTGGCGGTAGGCGGTTGTGAACCGCCATGCAATTCCTCATTGTTTAATATTGGGCCCTATGGGGTACAGTGGCTAACTGTGATCTACACCGGCGGTGATGGTATGCACCACCGCGGATGTGACTGCCAACTTCTATCAGATTCCTCACTTCTTTCCTGACCTTCTATAGGAGAGGACCTACACTGCATGTGCTGCTGTGTCCTGTGTCTGGAACCTACCATGGCCCGTGTGACCGGGGAAAGGGCCCCAGCCTTCACTTATGAGGAGTTGGAGCGACTGGTGGATGGGGTCCTACCCCAGTACGGACTGCTGCATAGGCCTCCAGACCAACAGATGAGTACACCTTGTGCACGATGCATGTGGCATGAATGCTTGGAGTTGTGTGTGAAGGCCTTGTGTCATCGGGGTGGGTGGATGACCTCTTGTTGTGGGCTGGGCTATGTGTGTGCCAGTGGTAATGCAAACAGGTATGATGGGCCATTTGTGTGACAGGCTGGACTGTTTCTCTAATGGTGTTCTCCTGTCTGTATTGCCTTTGCAGTTCGGAGCCCATCAAAATAAGGGAATATGGCGTGCCATCACCAAGGAGGTGAGGACCTTGGGGGTCTATGGCAGGCAGAGCACCCACTGTCGGAAACGGTGGGAGGACCTGAGATGCTGGGTACGGAAGAATGTGGAGGCCGAGCTGGAGATGGCCTCCCACTGAGGAAGGGGTGCCCGTTGGACCCTGACCCCCTGATGGCCCGCATTCTGGTGGTGGCCTACCCTGAGCTAGATGGACGCTTAAGGGCATCACAGCAGCCACAAGGGTGTGAGTACAGTGGTTATCATTACAACTTATGGCTGGTGGGATGGTATCGGGGTGGTGGTTGTGTTTCAGTGGGTGCCCCTAAGCCATTCCAGACATAGCAGCTTAGGTCCTTCAGTGGCTAAGTGTTTGAATGTGAAATATTGCTTACCTAGCTTGTTAGTATTCACTCCTGGGCAGGGCTGCGTGGATCTCAGGTGTGCTGCAGTTGGTGGTGTGTGCCCTTCCTCATTCTTTGGTGACTAGCCATTTCACTGGTAGTGCCATGCATAGTGCGTAGGCCAGTTTCCTGTGTGTGATGGTGCTGTGTATGCCAACGATGGTGTTGGTGCAGTCGTTGACCCAGTGTATCCTTTGTCTCTCTCCCCCCTTTCTTGTTTTGTCATCCTGTCCTTATATGCATTAGCATCATCTGAGGGAGGAGCAGAGGCACCGGCGATGGAGGGAGCTGCATCCCACAGGACCCTGGAGGCAGAGTCCACCGACGCTGAGGGCACCAGTGGGACAGAGGGCGAGGGGTGCTCCACGGCGGAGACTGGAGGGGACAATACTGACTCTTATATCTCCTCTGATGGGAGCTCCCTGGTGATGGAGGACACCTCTGCGACCACCCCAGCTGCAGGTACAACAGCCACCCTCCATACCAGCACCCCCCTCCCAGTAGCCCCTCAGCGAGTTGCCCATGCCCGCTCACCAAGGAGGCTGGGCATCTCCTTCGCCCCAAGCACCTCAGGCCCTGCCTCAGTGAGCCCTGCTGCCCTGAGTGAGGAGGCTATTGACCTCCTGAGATCCATCTCTATAGGGCAAACAACCATTGTGAATGCCATCCAGGGGCTGGCAGCCCTGATGCAGCAATAAAATGCATTCCTGTTAGGCATTCACTGTGGATTGGCTGCCCAACAGAGATTAATTCAAGTTCTGGCCTCCTCTCTCATGGCAGCCATTGTCCCTGCTTCAACCGTCCCCCCTCCAACTTCCACTTCCCTGTCCCATTCTCCTCAACCCCAACCCATCCCAAGCACACAGCCAGACAAGAATGCACACAAGACAACACCCAAGAGTGTCACAGGCAACCACAAGCTCCACACTTCATCCCACAGGCACTCACACAAACAACATTCAGTTGCAGACACAACATCATCCACTATCTCCACTGTCTCCCCCTCCTCCTCATCCCTCTCCTCTACCTCCCACCCAGTTGCGTCTACACTCTCACCTGAATGCACTACATCAATAACGACTACCAGCATCATCACCACACCAAGCAGAACACAAACCTCAATGGCAGACACCTCCACAACATCCATGCATGCGTCCCGTGTCCTCTCCCACCGTGTCTGTCCCCCCTCCTAAAGTACACTAACGCAAGCACTCAAACACCTAACAGCCATCCACCTCACAACATCATACAGCCCATGCACCTGCACCCAAATCCAGCAAACACCTACAACAACCACTCCCTCATCCTCCACTCCCATTACTCCTCCCTCTTCCCGCCCCAATGTCCCTAAAAAGCTTTTCCTTTCCCAGATTGACCTCTTCCTTATCCCCGTCATCCTACACGTATGGGCAGGGTAGCAAAGACCCAGCCAAGCACCTCAGCCAAACAGTCCACGTGCCCAATGGTAGCACCACCTACTCGTGGTGGAAAGGATTCCAGGCTGACAATACTAAACGGGAAGGAGCCTGCAGCAGCTGCAAAGAAGGGGAAGGAGCCTGCACCAGCTGCTAAGAAGGGGAAGGAGCCTGCAGCAGCTGCTAAGAAGGGGAAGGAGCCTGCACCAGCTGCAAAGAAGGGGAAGGAGCCTGCATCAGCTGCTAAGAAGGGGAAGGAGCCCGCACCAGCTGCTAAGAAGGGGAAAGAACCTGCACCACCAGGCAGAGGGGGGGAAGAGCCCATCCAACAGTGCCAGAAAGGGTAAGGGATCCTCAACCCATGAGCAGGAGGAGAGGAGGCAATCTGTGCAAGCGGAAGCTGACAGTCAAACACCGCCACCACCAACAGCTGTCACAGGTCCCTCATTGCCAGTCGTTGTTGAGCAGCCATCAGAGAGTGCAGGGGCTGAGCAGGAGCCTCCCACAACCACCACCACAGTGCAGATTGGAGGGTGCAGGGGCTGAGCAGGAGCCTCCCACAACCACCACCACAGTGCAGCCGTCACCGCCGGCAGATGCCATGTAGTCCAGCCTCCAAGGCTGCTGTGCGGCCTGCCCCCACCAGAACCAGTGGGCAAGACACCCACTTGAGAGACTGTGGCCTTGCACTCCCCAGGACAAAGCACAAGGCATGTTGCCCCCTCCAGAACCAGTGGGCAAGACACCCACTTGAGAGACTATGGCCTTGCACTCCCCAGGAAAAAGTACAGGGCATGTTGCCCCCTCCAGAACCAGTGGGGTATTCAAACCCTTTGAGAGACTGTGGCCCTGCACTCCCCAGGACTAAGCAATGGGCATGTTACCCCATGCAGAGCCAGTGGGATATTCACCCACTTGAGAGTCTGTGTCCTTACACTCCCAAGGACAAAGTAATGGGCATGTTGGCCCCTCCAGAACCAGTGGGCAAGACACCCACTTCGAGAGGCTGTGGCCTTGCACTCCCCAGGACAAAGCAATGGGCATGTTGCCCCATCCAGAACCAGTGGGGTATTCACCCACTTTGAGAGGCTGTGGCCTTGCACTCCCCAGGACAAGGCAATGGGCATGTTACCCCATCCAGAACCAGTGGGGTATTCACTCACTTGAGAGACTGTGGCCTTGCACTCCCCAGGACAAAGCACAGGGCATGTTACCCCCTCCAGAACTAGTGGCCAAGATGCCCTCTTGAGAGACTGTGACGTTGCACACCCCAAGACAAAGCACAGGGCATGTTGCCCCCTCCAGAACCAGTGGGCAAGACACCCACTTCGAGAGACTCTGGTCTTGCACTCCCCTGGACAAAGAGCAATGGGCATGTTTCCCCCTCCAAAACCAGTGGCCTTGTTCCCGCATCCTGCTGAGGTGCCTCCCCCTCACCCTGAGGTACCTGCCTATTTGACAACTGATGCCCCTGTAGTGTTCTCTCCGGATTGGTGCAGGATTCGAGTGGGGCCTTGGACTGTGCCCTGTGACCATGTGGGACCTGTGAACTATGAACTGGGAAGTGTCTCTTTGTTATACACTGGTACAGATCTGTTTAGTGGCCAGATCAGATTTTTCATTTTCTTGTTGGACTGATTACAATAATTTCTGTAAATTCCTGTTGCCTTTGCAATATTCTGCAGATTTTCATGGTCAAATAGTTTTTGTAATGCATATGGGTGTGTGTATGGCGTGTGTATGTAGGGTGTGTGTGGTGCATGTGTGTATCACTCTTGTTTTCCTCCCACCTTCACTTGTGTGCTAGGCGTCTGTACTCACCGTTGTCATCTTCGCCAACGTTGGTGTTCCAGGTGGAGCATAATGTAGAAGATCATCGAAAAGACTTGCAGTTCTGGTTCCATGGTGGCGTGGTTCTTCCTGTGTCTCCAATGGTGAGTACTTTCTCTTCTGTGATGTGTTTCCGCAAAGCTTTTGATGGCGTTGGTACCGCCCCAGAAAAGGTGGCGGAATCGTGTGTCAAAATATGGGGGGCAGTACTTTGTCTTCCACCTGGCTGTAGACGGCTACTGTCTTGGTGACTTGTATCCGCCCTGGCGGTCGGTGTGGTACATTGGCTGGGAGATATCACATCCATGGTCATAATTTGGCAGTAATTACCACCAGCCTGTTGGCGGTATTACCGCCACTTTATCACCGACCGGTAGGGTCGCAATGAGGGCCTCAATCTGGTATAATGGTGTAATTGTATGTAACTGGATAATTCAAAGATTTAAACCCTCACTTGATGTATGCAGTCTCATTCCCCAAAATGTACAACACTCCGGTACTCCCCAGTTTTATTGTGCTATATAAATATAAGCACACACATGTTTTGAATTGTTATGTTATCCCACTTATCTACTCTGTAAATGCCCCTTCCTTTTCAGATCTTTGTGAACCCCCCTCATTTTATGACATTTCGATAGAAGTCCCATGTAATTTTCTTTATATCAGTACACACTCCGTACCATTGACACAGTTCCTAAAAGTCTACTTCTTGATGCCTGTGGGAGCACTTTCTTATGTTTATTAGGAGATCCACCATACACATCTTGTTCCATGGAAAGTTTTGTTCGTTATGTGTGATACTTTGCTTTTAGTATGAAAAGACTCCTTTCGGAAAGGGGGCGGGCATTGAGGGATGACAGTCAGGGAGGGGGAGAGATGTGTACTCCCCTTAGTGTGCTTGTGGGTTTGTCCGGCCTTTTCAGGATGGTTGAACCCACATGCGCACTGAGCTCTCTCCAACCCGCGCTGTGTGTCTGCTGCAGGAGACAACAGGCACCGACTCCCAGTCTGCCTGGGAGCGCAAAGCCAGGGCGCTCAGGCCAATCTTGATGCTGCTGTGATGCTACTAGTATCATGATAGCAGTGTTAGGATTGACAGCAGGGCAGGTTGGGAGCCTGTATTGTACCTGCAGTGAATGGAGGGTGGGCATCAGGTACAGTTTTTTTAAATTTCTATTTTTGCTCTCTTTTTGTTCGTGAACTCCTCCCTACTCTGCCAATTTGCCCCAACAGCAAGCAGCCCCTCCTGCATAAAACGTGCTGCATAAATCGTTCAAATCTGCCACACAATTTCATCTTCTGCGTTGTAGTTCCAGTGGCCCTGCCCTTAAGACAATTGTATACGACCTCCTAAACTTGGGAAGAGCTCTGTTCAGATACACTCCGCCTTCCCCTTCTCACTCATCCTAGAGGTAAACAAAGATAATGATTATCATGCAGTGATGCATCTAACTTTTTTGAGGGAGAGAACTCTTTCACATGTAAAACTATTGCTTTTCCCATGTTCTGCCCTAGCATAAGTAGCCTTTACATGATAATTTTTCATTGGGTGCTTGAAGGCTCCTAAACAGTGTCAAATATGTTTGACAGGAGGGAAATGCCAAATATATGGTAAATATTGCTGGTCTACTGTTTGGTAGCTCTTTTCTTTTGTTTTCAGAGCTTGATAGAGTGTAACAGAAGGACAGAAGTGCACAGCACGTCTCATCATATTTTAATGTTTTACAGGTAGAAATAAGAAATTGTCTTGGATTTAATAATTTATATATCTGCTCATACTTCACAGCTGCCCCTTTTTCAACCGATAATTGTAAATTAAAGATCGATATTTGACCCATGAATTTTTGTTTATAAAAAATCATTCTGTTGAATTCTTGCATGGCACCTTTTTCAATTGGTCAATGGACCCATGTTCCAGTTTGTACATGAAATGCCCACATGATATTGAATTTAATTTAATTGAACTAATAATTTATGAAGTGTAATTGTCACTCCCAAGGGCGCTTCCTGGGGGCATAGTGTAGTCAGCATCCAATAAGCAAATGTCCCAATAACATGTTCCTGTCCTCCAGTTGGTCCTCACATTCTGGTAATTTTGATCCAGTTTAAACTACAACGTTCATGAAGAATACATTTATTTGTACATCCTCAATTGAGGTTAAAAAGCATGCCTTTGATCTCGTTCTCTCTCGGATTCTCTTTCTCACACATAAACAAACTCACAAACACCCACATATATAGCAAGTGCATCAGCTCACCAAGCAAGCTATCTGATATTTATTCTATCATCTAAATGTTTTACTACATCACTGCACAACACAAACTCCTGAACTATCACTTTGGGATTGGAGCCTGTAACCTGTACCACACACTGTTTCTATGCCACGTGCTCTATTTACTGAATTATTGCTGGCTTTTCTAGCACAATTTCTAGATAAAACATAGAGGGTGAGAGATATCAGATTTTAGACAGATTTGAATGGCTTCATGAAAGTTGCATCACTGTTACAATATTGATCGTCCATCCTCCCACTGACATTTCTAAAACGCCTACACCTGTACTTTCTGATCACTTTTTGGAAGTCAGCTCTCCACTCCATCTTGTTGGGCATAGTTTTCGGTGGGATGCATCCCGAAGATGGTTTGGAAATTTCAGAAACACACAACCGCCCCAAATCTAAATAACTATGGTATGTTTAAGCCTGAAACACAATCCAAAATGATGGCTGCTTGTCAAATTAAGGCACTGGGTTCAGACTTGTTCTTTACAAAGAAATCCACTGTCATATTCCTCTGTCAATAATTCCTACACTGCTCAATCGCCATAATCTGCTAACATACACCTTTCTCTACTCTCTCAGGTCTTCACATTTGCAAAAAAAGCTCCTTATTAATGACTCGCAATTCCTTACCCTCAGGAATTTTCCAGTTTGTCTTTTTATAGTTCTTGTGAAGGTTCTAACTTGGTGCAGTTTACATACAGTCACAAACATTGTTTTGGAGACTCGGTTTATTAATTAATTTACACTATTTTATCATTCTTGCCATCTTTTTTTCAGTGTCAAATGTATAATTTCTTGTGCATCTTCTCTTTTGTCTTGTGTCCTAACTTATGAGTGATTTTGAACACCTAACTTTTGATATTCACCAGTCAGTCAATATTATTGGAGAGGGCTTCAGGGGAACCCAAACCAGTGATGTGTCTATTGACAACATGGCCTCCCTTTTGCGCATAGTTCTTCCTCTCCCCATGCATCACAACAGTATTGCTCTTGCTTTTTGCACAAAGTAATCTTGACATTTAGATACTATGGAGGTAGTTTGCACTAGAAAAATGCACATGTGCAGGCTGTGTAAATGAATCTGGACAAATTCTGAATTTACCAGGCAACCAGTAACCATTAATTTAGACTCACCCATGAAACTTTTAGAATAGATCATCAAAAATAGGGGGATACTATTCCTAATAGAAAATGTACCAGAGGCTACACACTCACTCAGGTCAAGCAGAAGGGGAATTTCTCCCTTGTTTTTTGGTGCCCTCACACATCCCAAAAAGAGATGTAATTCTTCATCATCAGGATTCTCTTCGTAGGACTGGCACTGCAAGGTCTTACGGGCCCCGCGAAGGGTCACTTTACAAGAGATAATTTTATTAGATGCCATATTGTGAAGCCGATAAGTGTGAAAGTGTCCTACAATGTGAGGTCAAATGTGCAAAATTAAATGTGAGTGAAAGGAAAAGTGAATGACTAAAACTTTCTAGTAGTTGCCAAAAGTCATTTAATTACATGGTACTCCTGGTGGGACTAAAAAAGCCACCAAACAGAGGCATTGAGGGCTACTCTAGGAAAGTAATGAACCAACGTAGCCATAAAAGTCAAAAGTGAGTAAAGGTCAACATTTCTTGCACCTGGTGGTCCAGGAGAATCAGATCCACAGCACTCCCTTAGGACCACAAATGAATTAAAGTTCCCTAGTTGGGAGCTACAAATGTCAGCTAAGTGGTGTCTTAATGGTTACCACTACAGGTGTAAAAAGAGATCTCTATTAACGTTCTGTCTAAAAAATATAAACTGTTTTTATCGTACCTTTATAGACATAAAAAATGCTGACATGTATGAATGTCAAACCTGAAAGAAAGAAAGAAAGAAAGAAAGAAAGAAAGAAAGAAAGAAAGAAAGAAAAAAAGAAAACAAAGTGTAACATTAAAAAGTAATCCAGAGAGCGCATGTCACATCATGTTAACATGCTATCCATTACTATACTAGAACAATATTCCATTAGTAATTCCTGTTTGGGAGTAATATTTATAGAATTGCCAGGAGTGTCCAGCGTCTCTGAATAAGTAGTGCCCCAAAGAGTCATGTCTTATACAAAGAGCACAGTCATCACATATACCACAATAGTGCATATGTCTAAACACAAATAATAGACAAACATTGCAAAATGTGCATATTGGCATGTCTGACCTATTGGTAAATCACCCAGCCTACTGGCTTTAACGCAGAGTATGAGGGGCCTACTGCATCCTCAATTTGCAAAATCGGTCATGCGTACCATAATGACATATAAAACTGAACATCCCCACCAGAAAAAAGTTCAAAGATGTCCACTAGCGCGGTAACATCAACATTAGTCAGATACAATACCATAGTGCCCCCGCGTCCAGTGCGCACATGTGACAAAACAAAATTGTTCCTATCCTGCAGAAAGTCCGGACAGGGCCCATAAGTCATAGGCAGACGGTGGCGTTCAGCTCATTGCTGTATAAGCAGAAAAATGAACATGTAATGTCAAGTGAGGAGAGGGTACAGCCTATCTGTAGGTTGAAAAGAGTACTTACAGGATTGTGGAGCATCGCATGCTTATGACTTACCTGGCCCTCTGCTCACCTGGAAAGGACAGAGCAGAGGAGGTGGTCCACTTTTAAAGAACTGTTTAGCCAGGTGCAATGAATACACCCGGGTGCCCACTTCTAACGAACAGAGATGGAACAAAATTCATAGTTCAAATGGTGGTCATTTTAGAGTACATAAAATCATGATACAACAATGTGCTCTACCCACGAAAAAAGTGTTAATCGGTGTGCATTTCAAAAAGCTGTAGCCCTGCGGTATATGTCACTCATACATCGTTCACAACTAGAAATGGGGTAAAATGCATTCTTATTATTAGACCAGGATGGAAACAGCATTCATATTACAGTGGCAAACTTCTTAGAGTAGATAAGATCATGATAACAAGACTGTATGCAACCATGAGTATAATATTGGTTTGTATGCGTACACATGGTATATGTCATCCTTAAACAGTTCAGAGCTCAAACAGGGTGAGATGCATTCCTATTGGCAAATGTGAATCAGAAGAATGTTAGATGTGAAACTGAAGATGCCAAGTAATGTAGTTAATCAACAAAGACATCAACAGTATTGTGTACATCAGCACAAAAACAGGATGGCTCCTAAAATATGGCATAGATCCCGATTCTTCCAGAGATGTCAATAAAAAGCCCTCGCAGAAGCAGTATGTTCTGTGGACATGCCACTAAGGGTACTCTAAGTGTGCCATAGATGTCACGAAAGTCCCTCCTCCTCTTGGACAAGCAGTCTGTCTTGTGGGGATATCACTGAGGATAACTCAAAAGTAATTCGCACAACACTGATTGTTTAAAAGTGTATGGTTCATACTTCACACCATGGGATGTTGTCATTCAGACCCTGTACATATGTTGCAAGAAGGAAAATCCATTGTTGTTCTTTTTTAAACAAGTTAGCATTGCTCCAGTGTGGGTTGGCTTCCAAAATTGTCCATCTGAATTCATCAGTTGAATGCCCACAACTGAAAAAGTGTCTGCTCATTTTGCTTGTACCACGTCTGCAGTGGATATTGCTGTGATGTTCCATCATTCTGATCTTTGCCATTCTCGTGGTCATCCCTATATAGTGGAGCTCACAGGGGCAGATTATGGCATAAATACAGTTTTTTGTGTTATGGTTTGTGTGTGTCTTCTGTCTCCAGATAAATCCAGAATTCAGCATAATCTCCTTAGTGGGTTGAATGAGATGGCAAACTTCACATGAGCCACAATGGTGATGTCCTGTCACAGGCGCAAGGTCCCACAAAGTTGTCTGTGGGGAGGACTGCCTATTACATGGTCTTGTATGTACTAAACGATCTTTTATATTTTGAGTCCGTCTGAAGGCAAAACGTGGGTGTGGCATTGCCAAAGATCCTACACCCAGGATTTTCCAATGTTTATTGATAATGCGTTTGATTTGATTGGACACCTGTGTAAATGTGGTAACGCAAGTGATGATGTAACTGATTGGTTTATCAACAGTCTCCATAAGGCATCCCTGTGTATGTTACGTACCTTTTTCTCAGCTATCTTGACAATTGCTGCTGGATAAATCTGCTCAGTCGGGTTCTTACTCAGTGTTCTGGCTTGTTCATCAGAATCATTGCTGGAACTGCAATTTCTTCTAAGTCTAAGAAATTGGTTTTATGGCAGATTCTCTTGCAAAGCCCTTGGATGGTGGCTCTCAAATAACAATAGGCTATTGCAATCTGTCTTCTTCCAGTATGTCTTTGTGCTAATCTCACCTTCCTTAAGCATGATCAGGAGGTCCAGGAAGGGAAGCTCCTTGATCGAGGATGAATTAAACCTCAAATAATGATTTACTGTGATGATCCACTCTTTAAATTCCTGGCATTTCTCATCCGTCCCTTTCCAAAATACCAAAATGTCATCAATACATCTCTGACACAAGCCAATGTTGTCATTGTAGGGGTTATCCTCAGTGAAAATACACTGATCTTCAAAATGGGCCACTTAGAGACAAGCCAGGGTCAGAGAGAAGGAGCTGCCCACTGATGTACCCTGAATCTGATGGTATTACCTGTGACTTGTACTGGAAATAGTTATTTTTCATTGCCAAACTAGCACACTCCATAACAGAATCAAAAGGTATATTGGACATTCAGAAGCCTCTCCTGAATAAGGATTCAAGGGTTGCATCTTGTGGGATGTTGGTGTAAGAGCCTCCATGTCCAAGGTCACTAGAGGGTCCACCTGTTGTAGATGCTTCATCTCCTCGATCGAATTGAGGACATCCCAGGTATATTTCAGGAACAATGGTATCTGCTGAACTAATGGCTGAAAGAAATGATCACTGAACCTACTTTGCGGTTCTAGGAGAGAGCCAATACCAGATACAATTGGTCTGCCAGGGGAGAGAATCCAGTCTTTTGTGTATTTTGGGTAACACATAAAAGTACAGAACCTTGGGGGATTTAGTCTCCCAAAATTTGTCCTTGTTCTTTGAGACCCAATCCTGTGCTTCTGCCTTTATTATTATACATTGAATACGTTCTGACAAAGCCTCAGTGAGATCGATCTCTAAGGGACTGTAATAAGTCTTGTCTGCTAGTTAGCAAAGACAATCATTATCATAATCAGAAGAATTCATCACCACAATAGTGCCACCCTTGTCGGCTGGCTTGATAATGATTGAAGCGTTATCCTTCATGGTGTTGATAGCAGTCCGTAATCTGGAGGATAGGTTATCAAAAGGTCTTGGCCTCCTCACCTTATATGTTCCCTTTAGAACCAACTTCTCAAAAGTAAGTATCTCACTAGGAATCATAGTAGCACTTGGAGTGAATCCGAAAGTAAGTCTGCTGCAGCACCGGTCCTACAAGGAGCAGCCCAGTGCTGAAGCATGACATCTCCTTTTGGAATCTGTGAGGGTGTAGTGGATCCATTTTAGTTTTAATGTGACTCAGGAGTTTAGCTTAACCTTCTGGCTTGCAGGCCTGTGCCCTGTTACCTAGTTCCTGTTAACCCCTTAGCTGCTGGGCCTTTTCCCCCCCAGTGCTGAGCCCTTTTTTGGCTATTTGGGGTAGTTCGCGCTTAGGGCTTCATAACTTTTTGTCCACATAAGCTAACCACGCCAAATTTGCGTCCTTTTTTTCCAACATCCTAGGGATTCTAATGGTACCCAGAGTTGGTGGTTTCCTCTGGAGGAGACCAAGAAAATAGCCAAAATACAGTGAAAATTTAGTTTTTTCCAAAAAAATGGGAAAAAAGGGCTGCCGAAGAAGGCTTGTGGTTTTTTCCCTGAAAACGCCATCAACAAAGGGTTTCTGGTGCTGAAATCACTATCTTCCCACCTTTCAGGAACGGGCAGACTTGAATCAGAAAACCAAATTTTTCAACACAAATTTGGCATTTTACTGGGACATACCCCATTTCTACTATATTTGGTGCTTTCAGCCTCCTTCCAGTTAGTGACAGGAATGGGTGTGAAACCAATGCTGGATCCCGGAATGCTGAACATTTATGAAAACTAGACAAAATTCTGAATTCAGCAAGGGGTCATTTGTGTAGATCCTACAAGGTTTTCCTACAGAAAATAACAGCTGAAATAAAAAAATATTGAAATTGAGCTGAAAACAACAGCCATTTTTCTTTATGTTTTACTCTGTAACTTTGTCCTGCGATGTCAGATTTCTGAAAGCAATATACCGTTTTGTCTGCTGGACTCTTCTGGTTGCGGGGATATAAAGGGCTTGTAGGTTCATCAAGAACCATAGGTACCCAGAGCCAATAAATGAGCTGCACCCTGCAGTTGGTTTTCATTCTATACTGGGTATACAGCAATTCATTTGCTGAAATATGAAGAGTGAAAAAGAGGTATCAAGAAAACCTTTGCATTTCCAAAATGGGATCAAGATAAGGTTTTGAGGAGCAGTGGTTATTTGCACATCGCTGAATTCCGAGGTGCCCATACTAGCATGTGAATTGCAGGGCATTTCTCAAATAGACGTCTTTTTTACACACTCTCTTATATTTGGGAGGAAAAAATGTAGAGAAAGATAAGGGGCAATAACACTTGTTTTGCTATTCTGTGTTCCCCCAAGTCTCCCGATAAAAATTATACCTCACTTGTGTGGGTAGGCCTAGTGCCCGCGACAGGAAATGCCCCAAAACACAACATGGACACATCCTATTTTTTTTATAGAAAACACAGCTGTTTCTTCCAAAGTGCCTACCTGTAGATTTTGGCCTCTAGCTCAGCCGGCACATAGGGAAACCTACCAAACCTGTGCATTTCTGAAAACTAGAGACCTAGGGAAATCCAAGGAGGGGTGACTTGCGGGGCTCGGACCAGGTTCTGTTACCCAGAATCCTTCGCAAACCTCAAAAAGTGGCTAAAAAAACAAGTTTTCCTCACATTTCGGTGACAGAAAGTTCTGGAATCTGAGAGGAGCCACAAATTTCCTTCCACCCGGCGTTCCCCCAAGTCTCCCGATAAAAATGATACCTTACTTGTGTGGGTAGGCCTAGCGCCCGCGACAGGAAACACCCCAAAGCGCAACGTGGACACATCCAAATTTTTGGAAGAAAACAGAGGTGTTTTTTGAGAAGTGCCTACCTGTAGATTTTGGCCTCTAGCTCAGCCGGCACCTAGGGAAACCTACCAAACCTGTGCATTTCTGAAAACTAGAGACCTAGGGGAATCCAAGGAGGGGTGACTCGCGGGGCTCGGACCAGGTTCTGTTACCCAGAATCCTTTGCAAACCTCAAAAAGTGGCTAAAAAAACAAGTTTTCCTCACATTTCGGTGACAGAAAGTTCTGGAATCTGAGAGGAGCCACAAATTTCCTTCCACCCGGCGTTCCCCCAAGTCTCCCGATAAAAATGATACCTTACTTGTGTGGGTAGGCCTAGCGCCCGCGACAGGAAACACCCCAAAGCGCAACGTGGACACATCCAAATTTTTGGAAGAAAACAGAGGTGTTTTTTGAGAAGTGCCTACCTGTAGATTTTGGCCTCTAGCTCAGCCGGCACCTAGGGAAACCTACCAAACCTGTGCATTTCTGAAAACTAGAGACCTAGGGGAATCCAAGGAGGGGTGACTCGCGGGGCTCGGACCAGGTTCTGTTACCCAGAATCCTTTGCAAACCTCAAAAAGTGGCTAAAAAAACAAGTTTTCCTCACATTTCGGTGACAGAAAGTTCTGGAATCTGAGAGGAGCCACAAATTTCCTTCCACCCGGCGTTCCCCCAAGTCTCCCGATAAAAATGATACCTCACTTGTGTGGGTAGGCCTAGCGCCCGCGACAGGAAACGCCCCAAAGCGCAACGTGGACACATCCAAATTTTTGGAAGAAAACAGAGGTGTTTTTTGAGAAGTGCCTACCTGTAGATTTTGGCCTCTAGCTCAGCCGGCACCTAGGGAAACCTACAAAACCTGTGCATTTCTGAAAACTAGAGACCTAGGGGAATCCAAGGAGGGGTGACTCGCGGGGCTCGGACCAGGTTCTGTTACCCAGAATCCTTTGCAAACCTCAAAAAGTGGCTAAAAAAACAAGTTTTCCTCACATTTCGGTGACAGAAAGTTCTGGAATCTGAGAGGAGCCACAAATTTCCTTCCACCCGGCGTTCCCCCAAGTCTCCCGATAAAAATGATACCTCACTTGTGTGGGTAGGCCTAGCGCCCGCGACAGGAAACGCCCCAAAGCGCAACGTGGACACATCCAAATTTTTGGAAGAAAACAGAGGTGTTTTTTGAGAAGTGCCTACCTGTAGATTTTGGCCTCTAGCTCAGCCGGCACCTAGGGAAACCTACCAAACCTGTGCATTTCTGAAAACTAGAGACCTAGGGGAATCCAAGGAGGGGTGACTTGCGGGGCTCGGACCAGGTTCTGTTACCCAGAATCCTTTGCAAACCTCAAAAAGTGGCTAAAAAAACAAGTTTTCCTCATATTTCGGTGACAGAAAGTTCTGGAATCTGAGAGGAGCCACAAATTTCCTTCCACCCGGCGTTCCCCTAAGTCTCCCGATAAAAATGATACCTCACTTGTGTGGGTAGGCCTAGCGCCCGCGACAGGAAATGCCCCAAAACAGAACGTGGACACATCACATTTTTTCATAGAAAACAGTGCCTACCTGTGGAATTTGGCCTCTAGCTCAGCCGGCACCTGGGGAAACCTAGCAAACCAGCAAATTTTTGAAAACTAGAAACCCAGGGGAATCCAAGATGAGGTAACTTGTGGGGCTCGGACCAGGTTCTGTTACCCAGAATCCTTTGCAAACCTCAAAATGTGGCTAAAATACCACGTTTTCCTCACATTTCGGTGACAGAAAGTTCTGGAATCTGAGAGGAGCCACAAATTTCCTTCCACCCAGCGTTCCCCCAAGTCTCCCGATAAATATGATACCTCACTTGTGTGGTTAGGCCTGGTGCCTGCGACAGGAATAGATCACACAACGGTCAATGTTGGTCCTTACGTGAGGCAGCTGTTGACCCTGGGGTGATCCATTCCTGACACAGGCACTAGGTGTAGGCACTCAAGTGGGGTAGTGTTTTTATCAGGACAGGTGAGGAGTCACTGGGTGGTAGGAATGTTGTGGATCCCAGCATATTCCTGTAGTTTGTGTGACAGAAATGCGAGAAAAATAGAGTTTTTTTTCAACATTTCAGCTTTGCAGGGTATTCTGGGTAAGAAAACTTTGGGGAATCCACACAAGTCACACCTCTGTGGACTCCCCCGAATGTCTAGTTTCCAGAAATGTTTGGGTTTAGTGTGTTTCTCTATATGGCCGCCGAATCCAGGACCAAAAACACAGGTGCCTGCCTTACAAAACCAGTTTGTTTTGCCATAGACAATTTTGATGTCTCCACAATATGATTTGGGTGGTGGAATTTGGGGCTGAACTAAATTGGTGAGCTCCCAAGAGAGCACTCTCTCTCTGCTTGCCGCCGCATTCACCTGCTCTCTGGGTTGGCCTAACCCACTATTACCCAGTTGCACGAACAGCTTGCGAAGGGACAGCAGGACTGTCCTCATCACCTCCCTCATAATGTACTGGAAGAGGAGTTTTCGAATGGGACTCCTCTGACTGAAAAATCACTCCCAGAGTCTGCGCCATTGTCCTATCCCTCAGATGCTGTCTCAGTATCTGATGTCTCAGTCTCTGATCCTATGTCAGAGCGGTCCTCTATAACCCAAGTGCAGGCAGCAGTCATCCATCAAGATGCAATCTCTGCTATTGGCTAAACTGTTGCTCTAAAACACTAGCCTACGTAGACAGTCACAAAATCGATGGTGTGTGTGAGATATGTGCAACAGTAGAGGCCACCTTACCTGCGCTTCTTCCCTCAATCAGCACGTACTTTCAAGACACTCAAAAAACACCTCGTCACATACCATTCGTCACAGTCTTTAGCACCTCCTGCGCCCAGTCCAACAATCATTATTGGTGCTCCCACTCCCTCCTCCTCGGATTCCCTCATTACCACCCAGCAAAAGTGCCCTTCATCTCTCCATAGACTTTACTAATGTACTCAGCTATTTACATAAAATACAGATGTGCTCTTTGCAGTAGGCATATAAACCTTCTGCGCTTCTTTATGGCACTAAAACTGCCACTAGACAAGTCGGACCCTTTTCCCCCCAGGGAAACCACACACATATTGACAAAAGTGATGTATATATGACAGCCAACCACCTGAAACTCAACTCAAGCAAAACCGAAATAATCCTCTTTGGCCCACACAAAAACACCTGGGACCCCCCATGGTGGCCCACCACGCTAGGCCCTGCACCCACCCCCGCCAACTACGCACGCAACCTCAGCATCATCCTAGACTCCTCCCTCTCTATGACCCAACAAATCAACGCTCTTACCTCCTCATGCTTCAACAAACTCCGTATACTGAAAAACATTCAAATGGATCCCCACAGAGACCAGAAAAACTGTCACTCACGCACTCATCAGCAGCAGGCTTGATTACGGAAACGCCCTCTACGCCGGCACCACTCTAAAACTCAAGTGCAAACTACATGCATCCAGAACTCAGCAGCACGACTCATCCTCGACCTCCGCCGACACGAACACATCTCTCCACTCCTCAAATCCCTCCACTGGCTCCCCATTGACAAAAGGATCACCTTCAAGATCCTCATCCTCGCACACAAATCACTCCACAACACAGGCCCTGCCTACCTCAACGAGAGTCACCTTCCACACCCCCACACGAAACGTCCGCTCAGCTGACCTCTCTCTCGCCTCTGTCCCCCGCATCAAACACACCACCACCGGGGGCAGATCCTTCTCCTACATTGCACCCAAAACCTGGAACGCACTCACAACCCACATTCGCAAGACCCAAAACCTACTTCTTTTCAGGAAGGGCCTCAAAACCTGGCTTTTTGAACAGTGAACCTCCTAGCCCCTTTCCCTCCCCCTGTCCCCCCCCCCCGCAGCGCCTTGAGACCCTCACAGGTGAGTAGCGCGCTTTATAAATCTCTTTGATACAGATCTACCTATATATATATATATATATATATATATATATATATATATATATATATATATATATCTCTACATAGATATATCTATAGATATATCCATGTACCTAGATATATCTATCTACATAGATATATATATATATATAGATATATATATATATATATATTTTTTAGTTGCTGTATGGTTTCCTTGGGGGCCAAAATGGCCCCCAGGGAAACCCTACAACATCTAAAAAAAAAATTACCCCCACAGGGGGTCACCCTGCCCACGGGCGACCCCCTGTCATTTCATTTTTTTTTTGGAAAAAAAAAAATCCCCTGGGGGGGGCGCGATCGCGCCCCCCCCCCCCAGGGGGCACCTACCTTTTTTTTAAGAGGAGTGTCTCCCCTTTCTTACGAGGCCTTCCTGAAAGTGTTTCCTGGCCCCCGATCGCAGCTGTGCTGCGATCGGGGGGGCCAGGAAACATTTTGAAAAGGCCTCGCCAGAAACAGTTTCAGAAGCTGTGCTGTGCTGCGATCGGGGGCCAGGAAACACTTTCAGGAAGGCCTCGTAAGAAAGGGGAGACACTCCCCTTTCTTACGAGGCCTTCCCGAACGTGTAAAAGGCCGTTTTCTCCATGAAAGCAGGAAGCGGCCGCAAGGCTGCTTCCTGCTTTCATGGGGAAAACACCTTTGCAACGTCAGCGCGCCTCGCGGCGTGCTGACGTCACAAAGGGGCGGGTGGGGGGCGGGGGGAGACACGGTAGCTTCCGTGTCTCACGGGGGTAGTAAAAAAAAATAATAATAATCCTCGGGCGCGACGCACCCGAGGATTTATTAATGCCCTTCCTGGTGTCGGCCACTGGTCGTGACCCGCTCCAGGGAGGGTGTGTGGGCGTCGGCCAGTGTCCGACGCCCGCACTCAAGCGGTTAACCTACTAAGCCTGCTCTGTCTTAGCTTATTTATTTAATTATTTCTTGCAAAATGCCTGCTCTGTTTATGGTTTGTGAAATGTTTTGATTTTGCATTATCAGTGACACTCTGTAAAAGCATCACTATAAGGATCAAAGTTAAGTGAGAAACGTAGGTATTCGCATCATGTCCCTTTCCCACTTACTTGTGACAGGAACATAAAGAGCTTTAGAGGAAATTGTTTACATAATTGCAGCCCCAATCATGCCTCCTTATCTATTGTTTGAGAACATGGCTGTGTCAGGGGCCCTACCAGATCTGTATAAATACATCTCGCACAGACAAAGTTATCAGAGGGATTCCTACCAGATGCTATCAATGCCATCTATGCAGACCCAGCCTTTGTGTCACCAGGAAGTCTGATCCAGAGACCTCATTCCAAGGTTATGAAGGTTGGGGGGACACTTCTTATGGACATGGAACTAGAAGATTAGGTTTATGATACCTGTCTCTTTTTAGGTTAGAGATTAGGTTCTCCATGCTAGGGTTTTAAGGATATTTTACATCTCAGGTTATTGCAAAATGGTGGGGGTCTTTGTATTCACAACTCTCATCTTTACAATTCTGCTTCTTGCATTGTTCATTACCCTAATCATTGCAGCGCATGCATTTTACAGTAGATTTCAGTCTTTTTCATATACCCATTAAAACCTTTACTGCATCTTCACAATTGTCTGTGCATGACTGAGACTTGTTGCTCATGTGAAAAAAAGAGTAATCTCCATTTAATCATGACACCCCCCAAGATGTCGCACTCTAGAGTGCATGCGTAAAGGCTCCCAGAAATCACCTTTTACAGTTTGGGTTTTTGGTGAGGTACTGCTTGTGAGCCGGGAGGGTTAGGCCGACAGTCATGACTTGTTGTAGGATAGACCTAGTCGCCTACAAACAAAAGTGCTGTCATCCTAAAACCAGCAGTCTTGTCTAGAACAAGAGTCAAACTACAACATGGCACCATAAATGATGGTATTTTGGCACTAATTTACAAATGTCCTGAGTACTCCGTCTCACACACAAAATGTACCGTAAGTACCATTCTCCAGAGACGTCTGTGGTCTTCGGTATAATCATCCTCAGCTGAACAGGGACCCCCTAACTAGGCTGTAGGTTGTTCAAGCTTAAACTCTTTAAAATGCCCTTTTCCTCATTTTTGGTGTTCCATCTCTTTACCCATTTTGCGATATGGCTAACACCATAGACATTCCAGAGAATATCAGACATGCATTAACAATACATTTAATAGGGCATGGCTTAACAGATGGGGGCGTGGATATCACCTTCGTTGTAGAAGCGCTAATGAAGCTTACCAAACAGAAACATTCTATTCCTGGGTAACCTTTCCTGAAGACAATTACACTACATACACATTCTGCACATACAGGTGGTCATTCTGACCTCGGCGGTAAAAGGCGCTTACCGCCGGTCAGAAGACTGCCATAACACCGCCGCGGCCGCGGTAAACCGCCACGGTCATTCTGACCCGCAACTGGCAAACCGCCAAAAACCCGACATCCACAAAAGTCCGCCACACCAAAGGTCAGCGCAAAAATGGCGATGAACAAACCTCCACCGTCACGCCAACAGAAATACGCCCATACCATTCCGACCCACAAATCCACGCGGTGGTCTTTCAAACGCGGTATTCCATTGGCGGTAAACACCGCCGCGGTCAAAATACACACACACATAGAAAACTCAGCCACATTGGTCAGTTTGAAATACACACACCTGATACACATACTAACACCACTCCCACACACCCAACACAATATAAAACACACACCCACATCACCCACAAGCCCCTACGACCCGAAATTATTGACGAAGGCTAGAGAGAGAGCACAGAATAGACAATCCCACAACACAGAGGCACACAACACCATCACCCACACAGAATCCACGCACCAAACACCACACACCACCACACGCACCACACTCATCACCACAAACGCCACCCCACACCTCAACCACACCACCCCATGGCACCCCAAAGACACCCCAGGTTCAGTGACGCCGAACTCAGGGTCATGGTGGAGGAAATAGTCCGTGTAGAGCCCCAGCTCTTCGGGGCACAGGTGCAGCACACCACAATTGCCAGGAAGATGGAGCTATGGCAAAGGATAGTGGACAGGGTTAACGCTGTGGGACAGCATCAACGCAATCGGAAGGACATCAGGAAGAGATGGAACGACCTACGGGGAAGGTGCGTTCCATGGTATCAAGGCACAACATTGCGGTGCAGAAGACTGGCGGCGGACCCCCACCAACTCCCCCCGAATTTACCGCATGGGAGGAGGAAGTCTTGCACATCCTGCATCCTGAGGGCCTCGCAGGAGTAGGCAGAGGAATGGACTCTGGTAAGTCAAATCGACACTACTGCTTCCCACCCCCACCCCACCTGCATGCCAAATCATACCCCCACCCTCACCCCCACCCCCATCACACCAACACCTAGCAAAAGGCTCACCATCACAACCCACCCATCCCAACACCAAGCCCAGCATGCGACCCCAAGCATGGACACCCATCACCAAAGCATGCCCACTGCACACACATTACCCCCACAAGCCACCCTCACAAAAGCCCCCACAAGGAAATGCCTGCACTTGGGTACACGGACACCCACCCATCACACGAAATGCCAGACACAGAAGCAATAACCATACATTTCTACCCCTGCAGGACCCGAACGCCACCACACCGCCACGGAGGGTCCAGAGATGTCCATCCCACCCCCAGAAGAGGCACCCAGCGATGACAGCAGCTCTGTCTCCCTGGAGCCAGATGACCAGCCCGGCCCATCGGGGACCTCTGGACAGCCGGTTCCCCACAGACAGCCACAGGCTACACCAGACCCAACCCCCTCTGGGAACACCAGCACAGCTCCCACCCAGCGGGCCCATGCCTCTGTCTCCAGGACACATAAATCAGCGGTGTGTCCACCACTACAGGGCACCCAGGTTGACCCACCACCCCAACAACAACAGGGACCTGGGGCAGTGGTAGTGGGCACACCGTCCAGGGGACAGAGGCCCAGGAACACAGGGGAACTGGGAGGGCTGCTGTGCGACAGGGGGGGGACAGGCCCGGGGAACCGACTCTCCAAGAGGCCCTCTCCTCCATCATGGGAGCATACCACCGCTCCCAGGAGACGATGGCGACGGTACCTGCCCGGTTTCAGGAGATCCAGGAACTGCAGGAGGAACGGTACATGGGGTTCAGGGAGGAACTGAGGAACATCGGTTCCGCAATGGGGACCATCGTCGTGGCCCTTACCCAGATCGTCACCACATTGCGGGACCATGTGGCACCCCAAAGGGCCCCTGTCACTAGCCCAGGCCAGGAACAGCCTACCACCTCCGCCGGCGCTCGTGGACAGGAGGCCCCCACACAATGACAGGCCACCAGAACCCCACCTCCTGCAGAAGAAGAACCACCCGGCAACTGGAACCTGAGATCTCACAAGAAGACAGAGTAGAATTGCAAGACCCCCGCCAGCCTAAGATACCCCCTGATGTCATCCCACTGTCCCACATTGTCACCCTGTCCAACCTTGAACTGCCCCTGCTCCATCCTTCCACAGGCATATGGACAATGCACCTGTGCGACTGAGAACTGGAATCTGCCATGGACATTACTCCACCCCCACCCATCACCGTTTCCCAATCATGTACCTATATGTAGCACTTAAAATAAATCACTTATTGCACTTAAAATAACAGGAGTCTGCTTGTATTCTTAACAAATGTATTACACATAACGGTGCAATAATGTCCAGTTACTTTGTGATGACAACATACCAATTTCAATAAGCTTTAGTCCATGGGCAAAGAAAGCTGAAGTCAGGCAGTGGGTCATACAGCTCTGAAAAGGGAAGGGAAAGTCACAAATCAGTTAACAGGAACTGGGGGGAAACACAGACAGTGGAGACGCATGAGGCCTTATGTAAATGTAAAATGGCGTGGGTGATTCTTACCTGTGTGCTACTGAAAATATTGTTGTATGACTGTATCCCTGTTGTCCGTGTCGTCCCCGTCGTCTTCCTCCTCTTCACTCTCCACAGGCTCTACAGCTGCTACAACACCACCATCTGGACCATCCTCCTGCAGAAAAGGCACCTGGCGTCGCAAAGCAAGATTGTGAAGCATACAGCAGGCCACGATGATCTGGCACACCTTCTTTGGTGAGTACATTAGGGATCCCCCTGTCATATGCAGGCACCTAAACCTTGCCTTCAGGACTCCGAAGGTCCTTTCTATGATCCTCCTAGTTCGCCCATGGGCCTCATTGTACCGTTCCTCTGTCCTGGTCCAGGGATTCCTCACTGGGGTCAGTAGCCACGACAGGTTGGGGTAACCAGAGTCACCAATTAGCCACACACGGTGTCTCTGTAGCTGTTCCATCACATAAGGGATGCTGCTATTTCACATGACATACGCGTCATGCACTGACCCAGGGAACTTGGCATTTACATGGGAGATGTACTGGTCAGCCAAACAGACCACCTGGACATTCATCGAATGATAACTTTTTCTGTTTCTGTACAACTGCTCACTTTCTTTGGGGGGAACCAAAGCCACATGGGTCCCATCAATGGCACCAATGATGTTGGGGATATGTCCAAGGGCATAGAAATCACCCTTCACTGTAGCCAATTCGCCCACCTCAGGGAAAGTAATGTAGCTCCGCATGTATTTCATCAGGGCAGACAACACTCTGGACAAAACCTTAGAAAACATAGGCTGAGACATCCCAGATGATATGGCCACTGTTGTCTGAAAAGACCCACTTGCCAAAAAATGGAGTACTGACAGAACCTGCACCAGAGGGGGAATCCCTGTGGGTTGGCGGATGGGGGACATCAGGTCTGGCTCCAGCTGGGCACATAGTTCATGTATAGTTGCTCTGTCAAGCCTGTATGTAAGTATGATATGTCGTTCTTCCATTGTCGACAGGTCCACCAGCGGTCGGTACACAGGAGGATTCATCCTTCTCCTCGCAAGTCCCAGCGGACGGTGCCTAGGAAGGACAACATGGAGCACAGAGTCAAGCAACCCACAGGTTCCTTCACACAGCTTGCACAGTACACGAATCGCTATGCATTGAAAGGTTTGTATGAGTGGCAATGCAAGGCCTAGGCCTGTGTGACGCAGTAGAAATCATGCCATGTGGGCCCTTGAAATGGCGGCTGCCTGACCTGTGAAGTGTGACAGTGGGATGTGAGGTCACTGCGCTGGCGTGGCACACCGTGGCGGTAGGCGGTCGAAGACCGCGGCGCAAAGCAGCATTGGTTAACATTGAACCCTATGGGTCTCAGGAGCCAATGACGATGTGCGCCGGCGGTACGCACCGCCGCGGTACGCACCGCCGCGGGCGTGACCGCCATTTTCTATCTGATTAATCACTCGAGACCTGATCATCCACAGGAGAGGACCTATACTGCAAGTGCTGCTGTGACCTCGGTCTGGGAGATACAATGGCTGCTGCGACTGGGGAAAGGGCCCCTGCCTTCACTTCCGAAGAATTGGAGAAACTTGTTGATGGGGTCCTCCCCCAGTATGCGCTACTCTACGGTCCTCCAGACCAACAGGTTAGTACACAGGGTGCACGTTGAATGGGCTATGCCTGTGTTGAGTGGGGTGTATGTAAGATGGTGGGGAGGGGAGCGAATGAGGAGTGCAACGCACGAAAGATGAGAGCATGTGCCACATGGCAAGGTTGGGGAGGGGGGGCCACTCACATTGACCAGGCAGAAAACTGATGCGATTTCCTTTACCACCCTGTACATGTCACATAGGTCAGCGCCCATCAGAAGATCGACATTTGGCGTGCCATCGCCAAGGACGTCCGGGCCCTGGGGGTCCACAACAGAAGGGGCACCCACTGCCGAAAGAGGTGGGAGGACATCCGCCGCGGGACCAGAAAGACCGCCGAGTCTCTGCTGGGGATGGCCTCCCAACGTAGGAGGGGTGCCAGCCGCCAATTGACCCCCCTGATGTCCCGGATCCTGGCGGTGGCCTACCCCGATTTGGATGGGCGCATGAGGACATCACAGCAGACACAAGGGGGTGAGTATCAGCACATTCTGCTATCTTTGCGCGCAGTGAAGGTGTCTGGGTGGGGGAGGAGGGCTGTGGCTATCTCCAGGCCAGGGCGCATTCTGTAGGCTAGGCCCCTCCATTAGACACGGCCCTGTGCCCCCGCCACCCACCTCTGTAGGGTGCCAAGTACAGCTATCCATGGTCCGGCCTCACCCATGTGTGCATTTATCGTCCATAGACCTGTAGGCCTATTCACAATAACTGAGTAGTGTACCCCGATTGCGTGGCCCAGTTCAGGGGGCTTCTGTGTCTGTCCTCTCCGACAACAGTGTTGCCAATGCATGCACTCAACCTGTCTTCATTTCTCCCCCCCCCCATTTTCTTTGTCTTCCTGTTCATGTGTGCATTAGCATCATCAGGCAGAGGAGAAGTGGCATCAGCACACGAGGGAGCTGCATCTCACATGGCCCCGGAGGGCCATACAACAGACTCCGAGTACACCAGTGAGACGGAGGGCGAGTGGAGCTCCACAACGGGGACCCGTGGAGAAGTCAGCGACACCGACAGGTCCTCGGAAGGGAGCTCCCTAGCGGTGGCGGCAACATCCGTGCCCACTGCCACAACAGGTACAGCCGCCACACAGCGCACCAGCCCCACCCTCCCCTCAGCCCCTCAGCCTTCGCTCCGTGCCCGCTCGCCCAGGAAGGCGGGCATCTCCTTCGCCCCAGGCACCTCAGGCCCTGCCCCAGTTACCGCTGCTGCCCTCAGTGAGGAGGTCATTGACCTCCTTAGGACACTCATTGTTGGGCAGTCTACCCTTTTGAATGCCATCCAGGGTGTAGAAAGGGAGGTGCATCGGAGCAATGCATACCTGGAGGGCATTCATTCGGGTCAGGCTGCCCATCAGCGATCGTTCAACGCTCTGGCCTCAGCACTGACGGCAGCCATTGTCCCTGTCTCCAGCCTCCCTCTTCTGACTCCCTCCACCCAGTCCCAGTCTCCTGTTCCTCTGCCTATCCCATCCACACCATCAGACCAGCCTGCACACACCTCTACACCCAAGGGCAGCTCATCCAGACATAAGCACCACAGATCCCACAAGCATTCACCCAAGCAACATCCAGATGCAGACATGCCAACAGTCACTACCACCTCTGTGTCCCCCACCTCCTCATCTCCCTCCTCCCTCCCTGTGACGTCTCCACTCACACCTGCATGCACACCACCATCAGCCAGTACTTCCATTACCAGCACACCCTCCATTACAGTCCGCACACGTGCAGTCACCACCCCCACTGCCATTTACACGTCCCCTGTGTCCTCTCCCAGTGTGTCTGTCACCCCCTCTTCCAAACCACACAAACGCAGGCAGCCACCCACCCAACAGCCATCCACCTCACGACAGCCTTCGTCACAAGCACCTGCACCCAAAGACAGCACACTTGACTCTCCTACAACCACATCCTCTTCCTCCACTCCCATACCCACTACACCTACCCATCCCTGTCCTTCCAAAGTCCTTTTCCTTTCCAACCTTGAGCTCGTTCCAATCACTGACCCACCCCCTCCATCTGGTAAGAGTAAAAAAAGCACCTCAGCCACCACCAGCCCTGCATCTACTGTGACCATAGTGCAGGGCTACTGGAGTCCACCAGATCCTAGGGCAGGAACATCGGCCAGCAGCAAGGGGACAGCCAGCCTACCCCCTGGGAAGAGGAAAAAAAAAAAAAGGCCCGGCGCGACAAGACCTAGACGGCTGCCACCAAGGACAGTAGCCTTGCCCCGTCACCTGCCACATCATCCAAGGGAGGCAAGGGCCACAGAGCTTCAACGAAGGAGGGCAAGGGCAGCAGGGCGGAGAAGTCAGGCAGCAGGAGAGCTGCCCAGGAGGGCCCCACCAGCGCCAGACCCGGTTGTGACCGACGACACCCACGGGCCCAGGACTCCATCACAGGAGGGCCCCGCCACCCCAAGGTCGGATGGCGAATGAGCGGGAAGTCTTGCCCAGGTCTGGCTCCCTAGACACACAGGACAAGCACCGCTGAACAGGGCCCCGCCGGGAGGAGCACCTCTGAACAGGGCCCCGCCGGGAGGAGCACCACTGAACAGGGGCCCGCCGGGACAAGCACCGCTGAACAGGGCCCTTCCTGTCAAGCACCGCTCCGCTGGGCCCCGCCGTCTCTGCACCGCTACGCTGGGCCCTTCCTGTCAAGCACCGCTCCGCTGGGCCCCGCCGTCTCTGCACCGCTACGCTGGGCCCTTCCTGTCAAGCACCGCTCCGCTGGGCCCCGCCGTCTCTGCACCGCTCCGCTGGGCCCTTCCTGTCAAGCACCGCTCCGCTGGGCCCCGCCGTCTCAAGCACCGCTCCAATGGGCCCTTCCTGTCAAGCACCGCTACGCTGGGCCCTTCCTGTCAAGCACCGCTCCGCTGGGCCCCGCCGTCTCTGCACCGCTACGCTGGGCCCTTCCTGTCAAGCACCGCTCCGCTGGGCCCCGCCGTCTCTGCACCGCTACGCTGGGCCCTTCCTGTCAAGCACCGCTCCGCTGGGCCCCGCCGTCTCTGCACCGCTCCGCTGGGCCCTTCCTGTCAAGCACCGCTCCGCTGGGCCCTTCCTGTCAAGCATCGCTCCGCTGGGCCCCGCCGTCTCTGCACCGCTCCCCTGGGCCCTTCATCTCAAGCACCGCTCCGCTGGGCCCCGCCATCTCTGCACCGCTCCGCTGGGCCCTTCATCTCAAGCACCGCTCCGCTGGGCCCTTCATCTCAAGCACCGCTCCGCTGGGCCCTTCCTGTCAAGCACCGCTCCGCTGGGCCCCGCCGTCTCTGCACCGCTCCGCTGGGCCCTTCATCTCAAGCACCGCCCCGCTGGGCCCTTCATCTCAAGCACCGCTCCGCTGGGGCCTTCATCTCAAGCACCGCTGGCCCATTGACAGTGCCGGTTCTGTGTCGAGCAGGGCTTCAGGAAGCACTCTGGGCACCATGCCTCCTCCATTAACAGTGGAGTCGGTAATCCATCTGATGGACTGTGGCTTGGCACTTCCCAGGATGGAACAGTGGGCAACCCACCCACTGTAGAGACTTGAGAGACTGTGGCTTTGCACTCCCCAGGATGGAACAGTGGGCAAGCCACCCACTGTAGAGACTTGTGAGACTGTGGCTTTGCACTCCCCAGGATGGGACAGTGGGCAAGCCACCCACTGTAGAGACTTGTGAGACTGTGGCTTTGCACTCCCCAAGATGGGACAGTGGGCATGGAGGCCCCTCGTGGATCTGGCGTCAAGGACTCATGTGGCTGAGGTGCCCCCCCTTCCCAACCCCTGAGATGCCTGTAGTTTTATCATCTGATGCCCCAGCAGTGTTCTCTCCAATGGTATCTGGTCTCCTGTGTGGGCTTTGCCCATGTGTTTGTGCACATTGGCCCACGGACTATGGAACTTTGACGGAATGTGCAGGACTTATTGCCTATGTATATATTGTTGACTATGTTCATTCCTTATTTTTGTATCTTTTATATAGCATATTTCCCATACCTTTAATGGAGCTATTTATACATATATTTTATAGATCATTTTAATTGTGTCTTTGCATTATTCCGGTGGGTTTGGGTGGTGTCACTCTGACTTGTTGCTCGGCATTGGGGTGTAGGTATTTGTGGTGGGGGGTGGGTGTATGGCGCATGTGTGTGCCCGTAAGCTTTCCTCCTCCCCCCTCCCCTGTGTCGTAGGTGCAGTACTCACCGTTGTCGTCTGCGCCGGCGTTCGTACTCCTGGTAGATGAGCAGGTAGACAATAGCTGGTAGGATGTTTAATTCGGGTTCCATTCTGTCCTCCTTCCTCGTGGAGTGTGTATAGGTGAGAGTTTTCCCGTTCGTAGTCTGTTTCCGCAGTGTTTTTATCGGCGGGGCTCCCGCCCCGGAAAAGGTGGCGGATTGGTGAGTTGTGATAGGGTGGGCGGTACATTGTCTGCCTGTTGGCGGTGACCGCCGCGCTGTTTGTCTGTCCCGCCGTGGCGGTCGGAGTGTTAAAGTAGCGGGCTGTGTTGGCGGTTCTCGCCAGGGTCAGAATTCCTTTTTTTTGACCGCCTGCCTGTTGGCGGGTTGGCCGCCGCTTTATCACCGCCCGCCAGGGTCAGAATGACCCCCACAGAGTTGCACACATACCACAACGGTACCAATCATGCCAGTATCTCGAAATACTGATTACTTATCAAGGACATCAGAACGGTTTGATGCCGCCCCACCAGACGTAATACAACCCATGAGATTAGGGGCCAGATGTATGAAAGCATTTTGCGAATGCCCGTTTGCGAATGCAAAATGCCAGTTCAGAATGTATGAAATACATTCTGAACGCAATTTTAAGGAATCGCTAAAATAGCGATTCCTTAAAATTGCGACCCTGTTTAGAGAGTCGCAAATTGCAACTCTCTAAATTAGAAATCGCAAATAACGGTTCCTTATTTGCGATTTCTTAGCACATGTATGAAGCAATTCCTAAATGCGATTTTGGCATTTAGGAATCGCTAATTACCGCAAGTTGAACTTGGTGGTAACCATGTGCAAAATTTCAAAATGCATTTAAAATGCATTTTTAAATTCTACATGTAAAGCACACATGCCCTTTAGGCATGTGTGCACCTTACATGTCCCCCCAAAAAATGTTGGGGTGCAACAGAGGGGGCCTTAGCCCCCCAGCACCCTGGGGTTTTGCATTTCCAAAATTGCGATTTCTGGTTCAGAAATTGCAATTTTGGAAATGCAAAAGATTCGCAGATATGGGCCAACAGGCCCATAGCTGCGAATGGGGCCGGTATCGCAATTTGCGATTCGGTAATAGAATTTGCAATTTTTAAGAAATCGTTATTACCGAATCGCAAATGTGATACATGGCACTTTGCGAGTCGGAAATAGCGATTTCTTAAAAATCGCTATTTCCAAATCGCAAAGGGCCGTGATGATACATCTGGCCCTAGGTCCCTTAGGTTATGACGGACCAACACGGCCAATGTTTGCCACATTAACACCACACCCTGTGTACAAATCTTACAGGCAGATGATCTGCGCAATCTTCACAGTGAGCTTGTAACATTAAACAGACAACTGGTTTTGTTCATAATGCAAACTTTGAACACAACACCAGCGCATCCAGCACCACCAGCACCAGCTGGATACCAATGGGCCGTTACTGGGATTAACCCACAAACAGTTCATTCTATGATGGGCAGGGTGCCCGTGGAACAAGAGGAGATCCCGTTCTGGAAAGCACAAAAAACAAATCAGCTGGACGCTGTGTTTCCCAATACAGGACCACAAGAAAAACATAGAATTCTCACAATGTGCTTGCCATTCAGAATGGTTCCCTTGGTGGACAACTGCACCACATGGGGTACAGTCTTCACTGCAATTTACACTACCACACATGGTGCCCTGACACTTGCCAATTTGCCAGAAGTGTTAAAACAAATTCAAGATGAGCACGGGGCTGCTCCAGCCCTAGATTTGGGTATGGAACTGATGTGTAATTTTGACACAGGCCCTCATTCTGACCCTGGCGGTGTCTCACTGCCAGGGCAGAGGGCAGAGGAACAGGCTGGCGGTGCTTCCGGGGCATTCTGACCGCGGCGGTAAAGCCGCGGTCAGAAAAGGGGAACCGGTGGTTTCCCGCCAGTTTTCCCCTGCCCCAGGGAATCCTCCATGGCGGCGCTGCATGCAGCGCCGCCATGGGGATTCCGACCCCGTTCCCGCCAGCCTGGTTCTGGCGGTTTTCACCGCCAGAACCAGGCTGGTGGGAACGGGTGTTGTGGGGCCCCTGGGGGCCCCTGCAGTGCCCATGCCACTGGCATGGGCACTGCAGGGGCCCCCTAACAGGGCCCCAACAAGATTTTCAGTGTCTGCATAGCAGACACTGAAAATCGCGACGGGTGCAACTGCACCCGTCGCACCCCAGCAAATCCGCCGGCTCCATTCGGAGCCGGCTTCATCTTTGCTGGGGCTTTCCCGCTGGGCCGGCGGGCGATCTTTTGAAGATCGCCCGCCGGCCCAGCGGAAAGTCAAAAAGCTCCCCACGGTCATTTGACCGCAGGGCGGTGTTTGGGCGGTTTCCGCCCGGCGGGCGGCGCTTGCCGCCCGCCGGGGTCGGAATGACCCCCACAGTCTCCTCAATAATTCTCAGTAATATTAAAGGGGAAGAAATAGCATTGGCTATACAGCAGCAGCTCTGGGAGATTCCACACCTGGAACAGGAGAAACAGCTACCAAAAATTATGTCCAATACCTATACTAGTATAGCACAGGATAGTTTGGGAGCCAAGCCAAAAAAGCCTGAAATTCAGAGTACCACCCCTAAGGAAGGTAACAAACAAGCACACAAGGTTTCTAAAAAGCGCTGTGATAAACAAAAATAAACTAAAGACAGACGAAGTCAGAGAGCAGACTCTTCACACCCGTAGAACTCTGAAAGGATATATAATCTCAGAAATAGAGAAAACATTAAGGCTCCTGCCAGATATACTGAATCACATCCCTCTCGTTCCTTTCAGGATGCACCGGATAGAGGTAGCAAGAGAGTGGACCTGTCAGAGCAACACAATGACTATGAGAAACAAAAAAGTCACAGCAGTCTTCAAACAAGAAAGAAGACAAGTCCTTACAACAAAAGCCACAATTTCAAAAGAAAGAGATGGCAGCAATTGCAATTAAACATGGCAGCAAACTTGAGAACATTCCTGAAAAAACAAGACGTGGGCAGTGACCCTGCTGGACAGCGTGGCAGAAGTCACAATATGTCACCAGAGTCTGAGAGATCATCTGGATGCGACAGCAACTAACGACTTTCTTGCAGTCAAGACTGCGGACAGGCGAGTTTTCCCACACGACAAGGTTTATGATTTAAATATCCGGATTGAGGGAGACATACAATGCACCATTAGTGTCCTTATCTGGGATGAATTTAATTATGATGTCCTATTGGCTGAAAGTGACTGGCCGCCTGAACACGGCCACAAGCTCCCACATGGGGAACATGTCAGTTTGCCGTCTTTCTCTGATCTTGTTCCAGAGACAGTAAAACAAGGCTATTTTGTCAACTGGGCTTTGGTACAGGCACCCGCGCTATACCGCAAACATGTAGGATGGGATCTAGATTCCCCCCACCATGTAATACCAATCAGTCCTACACCTTAGCCTCAGCCCCAATATCCTGTTAAGCACGAGGCTAAAACTCCAGTGAGGGAGATCCTCTGCAGTGAATAACCAGTTATTCCCTGTTGCAAAATCCAGACCATTCTTATAGAATAGTCTTAGACTACAGACATTTAAACAGTCACACACATATGTATGCAATACAAAATTCACACAGTACTGCACTAATTAACAACATAGTGTGTGAAAAATATAAAACAAACTTATTTCTAACATTATTTTCTGCAAGAACGTAGCACATGAAAGTCGAGACCTGAGGGCATTCTCATTTGTCTCACAAAAACAATTTTGTTATTTGCCCCAAGGCTATAAGAACAACCCAGGGTTGTTCTCAGCCTGTGTAACATCAATATTGCATGATATTGATCCCGAGGCATTGTCTATGTGGATGACATCTATCTCACAGATGACGACCTCAACATTCATCTTGCCAGGGTCAAGCAGATTGTTCTAGGATTCGCAGCCCTTGGCTACAAATTCAATTTTAGAAAAACATTCTCAGTGTTTTGTTCCTGGGATACCAGCTATCAAACCAGGGCAAGAGCCTGGACCCACACTTTTTAGACAAATGTGATCAACTCCAACCACCTAACATTATCAAGAAACTTCAGTCTTTACTTGGTTTCTTCAACTTTGGCAGAACTTGAATTCCTGACTATTCACCAAGCCACTCTATGATTTAATACACCCAGATTTCTCAAATAGACACTGGACAATTGAACACATGCGCATCCTTAGAGGATTGCAACAAGATATGCTAGAAGCAAAACACTTACACACCTGTAACAACAAAACAAATTTGGTCATCAGAATAATTGCCTGTGCCATTGGGTTCACCTATGTCACCTTTAATGAGGGCAACATGGTGCCATTGGCATATAAATCACACTTATATTCTAATACATAACAACTCCTTGCACCCAAAGACAAAAAATCCTAACTGTTGTAGAGATGGCTGTCATCAAAGAGAGGCCACTTGCCCAAGGGAAATGCGTCATTGTCATTACCCCGGTGACGGCTTTAGAGGCCCTCACCAAAGCCGGCGTTCCTAACGCTAAAGCATTACATTCACATTGGATTCAATGGTCAACTTCCCTGAATGCCATTGATGTTGATTACATCTTTGGTCCAAAACTTCAGACACACTAATTTTTCCGATACGTCCAGGAGTACCCCGCACCTCTCAACACCTTGCCACTTGACAGATACCACTCTGTAACTTACACTGATGGTTCAGAACAACCAGCTGTAGGTACAAAACATCAATACTCAGCTGCTTGCGCAGCCAAGATTCCAACCTCACAGTACCTACACGCAGACTCTTGGGGACTGCACAGCTCAGCTGGCTGAACTTAAAGCCCTTATCCTAGCACTAGATCATACAGATCCAGGACAGCTCACACTGGGTGTCTGTGATTCGTACTAGTGTGTCCAGTCCTACACTGATTATCTTAATCATTGGCGATTGAGTGGGTTCAGAGACTGCAAAGGGAACACCATAAAACACTGAACACTGTGGGGGAAGGTGGCTGATCTTAAGGATAAGCTACCAGAGGTTCATTTAGTCCATACACTGGGTCACCAACATGTAGGAGTAGACATTATTGGAAACACCATGGCTGATGAAGTGGCCAAATCCACAGTAGCAACAGCTTCTGTTGCTACAAAGATTCATTCCCACTCAAGAATGGATAATTAAATTCTGGCTGCTGTGAAGGCTTCTCCCAAAAGCATACTCTACAAAGTATTCTTACCACATCAGTGCACAGAATGTTGCCTTTGCAACAATTCCTGGGGTTGGAGATCAAGTGATACCCAACCATAGCCAGAGACTAGATCTCATCAAAGCAGCACATGAGGGTGTTGCATCTGCTTATGCTGAGGTTGTGGGCACAATAACCCTCTTGCAGAAATGCTTCTGGTGGCCAGGTCTATACAAAAAGATCAAGCAATATGTCCTTTGCTGTGACATTTGCCAGCACATTAAAGGCTCAAACATCAAACGCCCACCGCGGACATCCCTCATAGTGTCCAATAGGCCACTACAATGTGTATGCCTAGGCCCTTTTGGGCCCTTAGAACCTGATGGTACATACAAATATATCTTAGTCGCTGTAGAATCTTGTTCTAGACTCCTGTGGGTACGGCCACAGCGATCGGCTGACGCTCGAACTGTTATAAAAGACTTGCTGATCTTTATCTGTACATATGCGGTTGTAGCATTCCATTCAGACCAGGGCCCTGCCTTTGCCTCTAAGGCATTCAGGGACATGTGTGTTGAACTCCATTACTACTCACCCTACCATCCTGAGGGTAATTTGGTCATAGAGAGAGGGATCGAGATCTAAAGCAGTCCTTAACAGCTAGCGTATTAGGTTCAGGTCGCAGTTGACTTCATCACCTATACGGGGTCCAGACAGCACTAAATAATCTGTCAAGACGTCCTTGAAAGGAGGCATTCCTTCCGAGGTCCTCTTTGGGATACCTCTGTATGTCCCACATATAGATGGCCCTGGTTTGGTGGTAGCAGACACACCTTTTGTCATAAACGAACATCTCGATGTCTTACAGGCGCTTCAACAATTTTGTGATGATAATTCACACAGTAAGAACATTGTTCAACTCCACCTGTGGTGAGCCCAAAGCATTATTTAGACAAATTTGCATACCTTTCTGCCAGTGCTCTCACCTCAGGAATAAGGAATTTGCCAACAATTTCTACATGCTGGATCCCTAAAGTTGAGGATGTTGTTCATGAGAAGATTGCTGTGAATAAGGGATTCGGCCCACCAGTCCAAGTCTTGGGAATTCATGTTACCAGAACTGTTATCTTACAACAGATTTTTCTCCATCGACAACATCAAATTGCACCATGTGGTCAATTCTGCACATTAGACCCAGAGGTCCTTTGGGTAGTTCCTGGTCCCCTCTCACTACCCAACAGGACATACCTCTTCAAAGAACAAATAACAACACTTCTGACTACACCGTTTTGTACAACAATGCTATAAATGCCTCCTTGAGCATGGGAGAGTGGAGAATGAGCTTCTGCTAATTCCTGTTACCACTTCACCGACAAGAACTGTCCAAGATGTGGCTGTCCTCTACTCCAACTCAACACAAACAGACAACATCGTCTACTAAGAATATCCACACGTAGGGGATCCATCCACAGCAATACACCAGCTCCTGTGGTTGCAGAGACTGCAGCTGGTTATTTCATAGACCTTGATGACTTTTCTTCTACTTCATTCGCACCTGCAACTGAAACTGTTTCAAAGACCGGTAAGCTGCACATATGGCTGAGAAATAACTTTTTGGTTTATCCATGGAATTATCTGTGGTTATTTCTGACATTGCTTGCCTCTTTATTATGGATTGGTTTTGTGACTGTTTTCATTCTCTTGATAAAAGGTCATTATCTTCCTGTCGAGCCAGTGGATGAAGTTCTAACTCCCTATCTTTCCTCACATAAGGTCCGAAGTGACTTATCCATTGTGGACATTTCAGCAGTACCAATTCCAGATGGGATTGTTTGGAATAAAGTTCCATTTGATATATATGGACCTACTGAGGTCATACAAATTCCATATGTTTTCAAAATTTCAATGACTGATGTAATTACACCTGGTGTTGTTTCTGATGACTGGGATGTTCAAACAGTTGGTTCAATGCTTGCTGAGCTGCAAGACTACACTGTATTTGAAAGTGGTGATGTGTACATTTACACAAAGAATTACGGGGAAGTGTTTTGGTATAATAAATGGGGACATGACTACCTGTACCGAGCAACAAGACATATATCAGTATTTAATTACACGCAGTAAGAACACTGTTCAACTCCACTTGTGGTGAGCCCAAAGCATTATTTAGACAAATGTGCATACTTTTCTGGGCATGACATTACAAATGCAGAGTCATGCTACTTCAAGTTACCACTTTTAAAATTAGGAAGAATTTGCTAACAAACACTAAATTGATCTATTCAGATTCCTTTGTTTCCTGACTTGCATTTGAAGGATCCAAATACTGGAAGACCACTAATGATGTTAAATGGGTAAGGGGGTCACAAGACTGGCAGATTAGGGTAGGGAGGCTTTGTTTAGTGTATGCCTTATTTCTGTTCAAACTATATTTTTAAATGACACAGTTCAGCAGGCCTCCTGCCTGGGGTTAGCAAAAATGAAGGAAATGAATGTGCCCAGTATCCCCACACCGGCGAAATTCACCAATTGACAATCCTTCCTAAATATCACAGGGGAAGAATTAAATGCAAAGGTTCAGGCTGCTACCTATAATTTGTCACTTTCCAGTCCCAGCAGGTGGTTATTGTGGCCAAAAGACACAAATGGGTGTCAGGCTCTTTTTGTTAATTGCTCTGGGGTTTCAAGATTAGTCAGCTGAACCCTTGCTTTGTCTCGGGTCAACACTTGGGTATAGTTACCACATACAGTGTGAGTAAACTGTGCCAACAATGGTTACAGACAAAGACCTTAATAGCAGTTAAAGAACATCTTCATCTCCTTTCAGAGGAAATGGTCTTGCATGAATTCTTTCTAGGTCCTAGAAAGCTCCACTCCTATAGATTCTTGTACGCCATATCTAATGAGAGCTGGAAGCATTTGCAAAAAGAAGCGGCTGCACGTTTAAGGCAGATAGATAAAGAAAATTTGGAAAAGGCTTTATCTGTTGTCGAAAACAGCATGAATGCACTGTCCAAAAAATATACACTCTTAATAACATAGGCCCTCATTATAGCAATGGCGGTATAAACCGCCTACCGACGCGGCGGCGGCCACCAAAATACCGTCATATTATGACCGTAGCAGAAATTCCACCAGAAGGATGGCGGAATCCCGGCTGTGGCCATGGATGACACATGATACGGCCTGGTGGTGTTCTGCTGGCGGACGCTGCTGGCAGCAGCGCCCCGTCCCGACTCTTGACGGAAAACTCCCTGAAATTAGGTAAGGCAGGTGTTCCGATACGGGAGGGGGGTGTTGTGTGGGGGTGTGTGTATATGTTTGTGTGTGTATGCGGGTGTGTGTTGTGTCTGGAATGCGTGTGTGCATGTGTGGTTGTGTGAGTGATTGTATGTTGTGTTGTGTGAATGCATGTGTGCCAGTTTGTATGTCAGTGTATGTGTATGTGTGTGTGAATGGATGTCTGCATGCGTGGGTAAATGTGGGTATGAGTGTGTATGTGTGTGTACGATGGTGCGTGTAGGTGCAAGGATGTCATGGGGGGTGTCTGGAGAGGAAGAGAGGGGGTGGAGGGAAACCAGGGGAAGGAGAGGGGGTGGGGAAGATCCCTATCAGTGACAGGGAAAGGATTCCCTGTCACTGATAGTGCCTACCACTATGGTTTTCGTGGAGGTAAGAGAGCCACGAAAACCATGGTGGTAGGCGGGGTCATAATCCTGTGGTTGGAACAGTGACGGCCGCCTATCTGGAGGCTGAAGTCTCCAGCCAAGAGGCTGTTACCGCCATGGAGGACGGAGTGGTACATTGGCGGTTTGGCTTGAGCCAAGCCTCCAATGTCATATTTTGGGGAAAAGTACCGCCAACCCGTTGGCAGTACTTTTCTCCATTATACCGCTGTCCGCCAGGGTCCTAATGAGGCCCATAGTGTCACATGCGATTGACATCATACAGAATGACATGTCCCTTCTCTATCATGGACGGTGCAAATTCTTAAAGATGGCCGCATTACATAGAAATACATTAACAGCAGTAATCTGTTTGCTGCTTTTAATTTATCCAGGGAAGAACAGATAATGGCTAAAAGAGAAGCGAACTTCATACAGTAAAGTTAGAAAAGCTGCCTTTCACAGGTTGCAGAAAATCCATCAATAGTATGGCTTGTACATGGCATTATCAATCTGTCCATTTCCACTTTTGATTGTACGAAGTGCTTGAAACATCTTGCTGTGGGCAGATATGAGAGGCCAGGAGATAGCTATATTATAAAAGAGTGGGAGCTGCCTTTTGAATACAAGTGTTTGAACGGCGAAACAGAGGTGTTTCTCAGCGGAAGCGAATGCACGGCTACTGTTAATCATTCAATGATTTGCAAACAGGTGTCCCTTCATGGCCTGTGCAGTGCGGGGGTCGCAAACTTGGCCTATTTTCTAAAGGGTACGCCCGTCCTTTTGATTCGTCTGGCATTTCATATACTTTTGAATGGAAGTTCTGTGGTCCTGAACAAACAGAGTTGTTGTGGTATAGGACCAGGAATAGCCTATTCAGTCTCTAAGATTGTAATTTGTTGCGGACATGTTCTATTCCCCCCCCACAAAAGTGATAAGAGTAGCAGAAATGTGGCCTCACATTGATACTAACAATGTAAGTTATGACATGCTGAGCAGACTAAAGGTGCTACTGTTCCTTGAACAAGTTGCGTTGACATCGGCTAGAGAGACATATGCCCTCTAGATAGCAAGATCATCAGCCGAGATACAATCCCTAATAAACACCAACTTCCCCAAGCACTTTGGAGAGTTGGTTTCCAGAATATTTACTGCCTCAAGCACTACGGGGATTGTGCACTTTTTTAAGGCTGTTGGGTCAGAATTTGTTTCCATCTTCCATACTGTCTTTGGAGTCATTTTATTGGCAATCCATTCACTCTTTTCAAGTGTGTTTGCCGGCTTTACGGTGACTTTGGCATTGATTGGCAGGATAGTGCTGCAGCTGCTGTTCCTGATACACAGTGGTTGTGCCTTATCAGCTAAGCAGAGTGATGGCGGTACTACCAACAGCCCAGCTGTGCTGGAAGAACTGAAGCATGATTGGTCATTGTCATTCTGATCAATCCTATGGTGCGTGCAACCTGTGTTTCATTGCATCTGGTGCCACTTTGAGTGCCTATCTTCGGTGTGCCTTGCTGTTCTGCCAATGCCTCCTGTGGACCAAGAGCTGCTGGTGTTCCCAATGAGGGTTCATTTACAGTCGTGCCCCATGAGACTGAGGCTGATTCGTGAGGCCATCTATGAGGCACCTTCGGTGAACTACATGGCTCCTTCGGGCACCTTGGATGGTACTGCCTTCAGGGGTGATCCTGTATGAGGCTGCCGTTCATTTCTGCTCTGTGGACACGTCTGCCAATCCTGTCATTGATCTAACATCTGACAATGTGGAGTCATTCCTGGGTGCACTTCCTTTCGATGACTATCGGAGACACTCTTCAAGATCATGATTACTGCTAATTAATTTGACCATTGGCCTTATTCAAATGCTAACAATTTGATGCAAAAGTGCCTTATTGATTTGATTACTATTTGGCCTGCTGTACCTGTCATGGTCGACATTTTTATCTCTTTGTATGTTTTTAGCTGTTTTAACTAGTTTTAATAGGATTTTAACTTGTTTTTAGGTCAGAGCATTTTAGCTGGGACTCAAACACCTTCTCTGGTGTCATCCCTGTGGCCTCATCCTTGTTCCAGCAATGGGCAAGATGTAGTGGATCGTATTTAGTTTTAATTGGAATCAGGATTTTAGCTTAGCTTTCTGGCTTGCAGGCCTGTGCCCCCACATCCTAGTGACTTTTAATCTACTTAGCATGCTCTGACTTAACTTATTTATTTAATTATTTCTTTTAAAATGACTGCTATGTTTATAGTTAGTGAAATGCTTTGATTTTGCATCAGTGCCACTCTGTAAAAGTGTCACTATCAGCGTCAAAGTTAAGTGAGATACATAGGTATTCACATCATGTCCCTTTCCCACTTACGTATGACAGGAGCATAATGTACGTTAGTGGGAATTGTTTATATCATTGTCGCCCCAAGCATGCCTCCTTATCTATTGTTTGGGAACATACCTGTGTCAGGAGTCCTACCAGATTTGTATAAATACATGTCACATAGACAAGGTTATCAGAGGGATTTCTACCAGATGATATCAATGCCATCTATGCTGCACGTTGCTTTGAGCCAGACCCAGCCTTTGGGTCACCACGAAGTCTGATCTAGAGGCCTCATTCCAAGGTAATAAAGGTTGGGGGGTCACTTCTCATGGACATGGTACTGGCAGATTAGTTTATCATACCTAGCTCTCTTTAGGTTAAAGATTAGGTTCTCCATGCTAGGGTTTTCGGGATTATTTTACATTGCATGTTATTGCAATATGGTGGGGGTCTTTGTATTCATGACTCTCATCATTACAATTCTGCTTCTTGCATTGTTCATTATCCTGATCATTACAGCTAATGCATTTTACAATAGATTGCAGTCTTTTTAATAAACCCATTGAAAATTTTACTACATCTCCTTCTTTGCCTGTGTGACTGAGATTTGTTGCTCATGTGGGAAAAGAGTAATTTTCTTTTAACCATGACTCCCCTGAAATGACACATTCTAGAGTCCATGCATAAAGGCTGACAGAAATCACCTTTTACTGTTTGGGTTTTTGGTGAAGTACTGCTTGTGAGCTGGGAGGGTTGGTCCTACAGTCGCGATTTACTGTAGGATTGGACAAGTCTCCTACAAACAAAAGTGCTGTCATCCCTGAACCAGCAGTCTTGCCTAGAGAAAGAGTCAAACTACAACAAGAGCACCTAAAATCAAAGGAGTAATCCACCTACTGCTTAATCTGTGTGAGTGTGTAGCTGTATAGCATGTTTTCTTTAAGGAATGGTATCCCTCTATTTTTGATTAACTATTGTACAGAGCCAGGATACTGGACATTTTTGACTCCTAGTCTTCCCCTCTCTCTATTTTGAGTTTTGTTTGAATGAACGGCGGCTCAGCCAAGGGACTTCTCTGATTATAGTATACTTTCTGCTTTATCTTTCTTAGACTGAGAAAAAATGGTGGTCCTATCAAGGATTATGATGAACAAGCCACTGAACAACACTGAGTAAGAACCTGACTGAGTGAATTATGCAGCACAGTTGTCAAGAGAGTTGAGAAAAGGCCACGTAACAACCACAGGGATGCCTTACTGGAGACTGTTAATAAACCAATCAGTGACATCATCACTTGTGTTACCACATTTACACCTATGTCCAATCAAATCAAACACATTATCAATAAACACTGGAGAATCCTGTGTGTAGGATCCTTGCCACTGCCACACCCACGGTTTGCCTTAAGACTGACTCAAAATTTAAAAGATCTTTTAGTACATACAAGACCACGTAATAGGCAACCCTCCCCACAGACAACTTTGTGGGACCTTTCACCAGTGACAGGACATCACCCATGTGGCTCATGTAGAATATGCCGCCTCACTCAACCCACCAAGGAGATTACGCTGAATTCTGGTTTTATCTGGAGACAGAAGACACATACAGACTGTAACACAAAAAGCTGTATTTATGCCATTATCTGCTCCGGTGACCTCCACTATATGGTGATGATCACAAAAATGGCAAAGATCAGAATGAGCAGACACTTTTTCAGTCGTGAGCATTCACCTGATGACCTTTTGGAAGCCAACCCACACTGGAGCAATGCTAACTTGTTTAGAAAATAATTTTCCGTCTTGCCACGAATGTACAGGGTCTGAACGACGACATCCCATGGTTTGAAGTATGACACGTACACATTTAGACAATCTGTGTTGTGTGAGTGACTTTTGGGTTATCCTCAGTGATATACCCACAGGACAGACTGCTTGTCTGAGAGCTAGAGGGACTTTTGTGACATCTATGGCACACTTAGGTTATCCTTAATGACATGTCCACATAACATACTGCTTGTCCGAGGGCAGCAGTGCTTTTGATCAACATCTCTGGAATAATTGCCATCTATTGTATTTTTTAGGAGCTGCCCTATTTTTGAACTGATGTGCCCAATACTGTTGATACCTTTTTTTGATTGACAACATTCCTTGGCATCTTCCGTTTCACACCTGACATCCTTCTGATTGACATTTGCCATTAGGAATACTTCTCACCCTGTTTGAGCTCTGAACTGTGTAAGGATGACATATATCATGTGTTCGCATATAGACCGATATTCTACTCTTGGGTGCATGCAGTCTTGGTATTATGACCTTAAACACTAGGATAGCTGCTATTGTAATATGAATGCTGTTTCGATCCTGGTCTAATATTAGGAATGCATTTCACCCCGTTTCTAATTATGAATGGTGTATGAGTGATATATGCTGCAGGGCTCTGTCTTTTTGAAATGCACACAGATTAAATATTTATTCGTGGGTGTAACACATTGTTGTATCACAACTTTATCCATTCTAAGACGGCCATCGTTTGAACTACGAATTTTGTTCCATCTCGGTTCATAAAAGGAAGGCACCGGATGTATTTATTGCACCTGGAGGCAGGTACCTGACTAAACCACTCTTTAAAAGCGGAATACCTCCCCTGCTCTGTCCTTTCCAGGTGAGCAGAGGGCCGGGTAATTCATCCACATGCGATGCTCCACAATACTGTAAGTATGCTTTTCAACCTACAGATAGGCTGTACCCTCTCCTCACTTGACATTACATGTTCAATTTTCTGCTTATACAGCAATGAGCTGAATTATACCGCCTGCCTACGACCTATGAAACTAAGGAACCATTTTTTTTGTCATACATGCTCAATGGGCGCCGGGGCACTATTGTATTGCATGTGACTAATTGTTGATGTTACTGCACTAGCGGACACGTTTGAACTTTGTTCTGGTTGTGATGTTCAGTTTTATACGTCACTATGGTACGCATGACCAATTTTGAAAATTTAGGGCGCAATAGGCCCCTGATGTACTGTATAATATTCCACAGGGTGGGTGATCGACCAATAGGTCAGATATGTCAATATCCGCATTTGGCAATTGTTGGACTTTTTTGCTTATGCAGGGTCATCCCCAATCTTTTTGCCTCCTGCCTCCTATTTTTTCTGACCTGTTGCTGTTATCTTTTGAACTCTGAACACTTTACCACTGCTAACCAATGCTAAAGTGCATATGCTCTCTGTATAAATTGTATTGTTGATTGGTTTATCCATGATTGGCATAATTGATTTACTAGTAAGTCCCTAGTAAAGTGCACTAGAGGTGCCCAGGGCCTGTAAATCAAATGCTATTAGTGGGCCTGCAGCACTGGTTGTGCCACCCACATAAGTAGCTCTGTAATCATGTCTCAGACCTGCCACTGCAGTGTCTGTGTGTGCAGTTTTTAACTGTAAATTCGACTTGGCAAGTGTACCCACTTGCCAGGCCTAAACCTTCCCTTTTCTTACATGTCAGATACCCCTAAGGTAGGCCCTAGGTAGCCCCAACGGCATGGTGCAGTGTATGGTTAAGGTAGGACATATAGTAATGTGTTTTATATGTCCTGACAGTGAAATATTGCTAAATTCGTTTTTCACTGTTGCAAGGCCTGTCCCTCTCATAGGTTAATATGGGGGCTACCTTTAAATCTGATTAAAGTGTAGATTCCCTTTGGAAGCGGATGGACATGTGGAGTTTGGGGTCTCTGAGCTCACAATTTAAGAATACATCTTTTAGTAAAGTTGATTTTAAGATTGTGTGTTTGAAAATGCCACTTTTAGAAAGTGAGCATTTTTCTTGCTTGTACCATTTCTGTGACTCTGCCTGTTTGCGGATTCCCTGTCTGGGTCACTTTGACAGTTGGGCTGGTTGCACCTCACTCTAGACAGTGACACAAAAGGAGCTGGGGTGTAGTCTGCATTTCCTGATGAGCCATCTGTGCTAGGAGGGAGTGGAGGAGTGGTCACCTAAACCTGAAAGGTCTGTGCCTGTCCTCACACAATGCTGTCTCCAACCCCCTGGTGAGTGTCTGGGGCCTGGCCTGGGAAAGGCAGGATTTCACATTCAAAAGAGACTTTACTTTGAAGTAGGCCTACTTCAAAGGAGAAATTGGGTATAAGAAGGGCACCCAAAACCACAGACTTTAGAACACTTCTAGAAACAAGAGGAACATCTGCCTGCAGAAGAGCGGAAGAGCTGAGGAGAAGTGCCGCCCTGCCTGTGACTGTGCTTTGTGGAGCTATCCTGCAGTTGCTGTTTCTGCCAGAGTAACAGGGTAAAAACTGGACTTTGTGTGACTTCCATCTTGTGAATAAATCTCCAAGGGCTTGATTTAGAGCTTGCCTCCTGTTGTTTGAAGTCTCAGGGACAGCAAAGACTTCTCTCTGTCAGCACCTGGAGTCTCTGGAGAGACTCCTGCTCTGACAAGTGGTGCCTTATTCAGTCCCTGGGCCCTTGAAAGGAAAGATGGTGGAAATCCAAGGAAATCGACTTCGGACGACTTCGGACGACTTCGGACCGATGCCGCTGCTGAATCTGGTGACGCCGCCTGCAACCAACTCCGTGATCTTCGCTGGAATGTGACGACCTTCGCAGGCTCGACGCCGCTGCAGCCCCGCTGAAGTCCGTGACTCAGTGGAAGTATCCGCACCACGTTGTGACGACGACGCTCGAAGTGCTCGGATTCAACGTTTCGCACAGACGCCGCGATCCCCGACTTCGCGCATCGACTTGTTGTCACTCTTCACCAAAGGTACTGTACTTGGGGGTCTACGTGACTCTATGTCCGGCGCCGCTGGTGTCGGCGTGTTGGGAACGAGTCCGTCACGACATCGTGTTAACACCTCATCAAAGCATTTTGTGTTTCTAAGCGCTATTTTTGAGTTTAATATTTAAAAATTCATAACTTGACTTGTGTATGTCGGATTATTGTCGTTTTGGTCTTGTTTTGCTTAGATAAATATTTCCTATTTTTCTAAACCGGTGTTGTGTCATTTTGTAGTGTTTTCATTAAGTTACTGTGTGTGTTGGTACAAATACTTGACACCTAGCACTCTAAAGTTAAGCCTACTGCTCTGCCAAGCTACCAAGGGGGTAAGCAGGGGTTAGCTGAAGGTGATTCTCTTTTACCCTGACTAGAGTGAGGGTCCTTGCTTGAACAGGGGGAACCTGACTGTTAACCAAAGACCCCATTTCTAACAGCAATGTTTGTCTATCAGTTGTGTTTAGAAATGTACGCTATTGTGGTATGTATGATAAGTGTGCTCTTGGTATAAGCCATGAACCTTTTGGGCACCACTTAATCAGAGACCCTTGATACTCCTGGCAGTGGTATAAATATCACTCCCATCCAAGAGTTACTAATGGGATATTGTTCCAGTATAGGAATGGATAGCATGTTAATATGATGGGAGATGCACAGTGTGGATTACTTTATAACTCTACTGTTTGTTTTCTTTCCATCTTTCAGGCTGCACAATCACACGTCAGAAGTTTGTATGTCCATAACAGTAGTTAAAAATAGTTTATATTCATTAGGCTGAACATTAATAGAGGTCACTTGTTTCACCTGTGGTGGTAACCATTAGGACACCACTTAGCTGACATTTGTACTTCTCAACTAGGGAACTTTAATTCATTTGTGGCCCTGAAGAAGCGCCATGGATCTGATTCTCCTGGACCTGTAAGTGCAAAACATGTCAACCTTTACTCACTTTTGACTTTTATGGCTATGTGGGTTCATTACTTTCCCAGAGTAGCCCTCAATGCCTCTGTTAGGTGGCTTTTTTAATTAAATGACTTTTGGCAACTCCTAGATGGTTTTAGTCATTCCCTTTTCATTTCACTCACACTTAGCTCTGCACATTTGGCCTCACATTTTAGGACATTCTCGCACTTACAGGCTTCACAATGCAGCATGTAATAAAAAGATCTCCACTAAAGTGACCCTTTGGGGGGCCCGTAGGACATTGCAGCAACGTTCCTACGAGGAACAACCCAATAATGAAGCATCCCATCTCTTTTTTGGATGTGTGAGGGCACCAAAAATCAAGGGAGTAATTCCCCTACTGCTTGACCTGTGTGAGTGTGTAGCCTTCTAGCACCTTTTCTTTTAGGAACAGTATCCCTCTATTTTTGATTAACTGTTATATGGAGCCGGGATACTGTATCTTTTTGGCTGCCAGTCCCCCCCTCTCTTTATTTTGACTTTTAGCATAGTAACAATTCAGTGTGTTAAAGAAATGAAAGCCCTAACTCCCGGAAGTTGAATACAAAATGATTACCCAAACCTTATATGCCCCTGCCCTATTTATTGAAGGACTGAGAAAATGTGACTGCATCACTGCTACCTTAGAGGACATTCTCAGGCTTTCCATCCAAACCTATACCTTCTTCAAAATATTATAAATCATCTACAAATTAGCAAGCATTGCTACAATAGCATACCCTGCAGAAAACTATTCTTTTGACTTTCCCAATTTAACATACAGAGCCAATACTGAAAAGCTTGAAACCAAGATGTGCAAATGAGTGAAGAGCAGAAGTGAAGCATTCCACCTTCATACAAAAAAATCGATAATGTAAACGAGGAAGGAGGCCAAAATCGAAATCACTCAACCACCTATAGGCCCGTGTTGGAAAATGGCCCTTATTGAAGGGTCACCCCAAACTTTTTGTTTTGCCTTCCTCCTTCTTTTTTTTCTGACCTCGCTTTTGTTGGAATTAGGACTCTGGGAACTTTACCACTGCTAACAAATGTTAAAGTGCATGTGCTCTCTCCCTAACACAGGGTAACATTGGCTCATACCAAATTGACATATTTAATTTACTTGTAAGTCCCTAGTAAAGTGCACTATATGTGCCCAGGGCCTGTAAATTAAATGCAACTAGTGGGCCTGCATCACTGATTGTGCCACCCACAAAGGTAACCCCTTAACCATGTCTCAGGCCTGCCATTTCAAGGCGTGTGTGTGCAGTTTCACTGCCACTTTGACATGGCATTTAAAACTACTTGCCAAACCTTAAACTCCCCTTTTATTATGTATATGGCCCACCTAAGGTAGGCCCTAGGTAGCCCAGGGCAGGGTACTATGTAAGTAAAAGACAGGACATGTGATGGTAGGTTTTACATGTCCTGGTAGTGAAAACCTCCCAAAGTCAATTTTCACTACTGGGGCCAGCATTGAAAATTCCCTTATATTGTTTTAAGTGATCATTTCTGATCTGAAAGAAGTCATGTTCGGTATTATTGGAATGGGAGTGAGAAATCCTGCTTACTGGAGAAGTTGGATTTAACATTACTATTTTAGAAATGCCATTTTTAAGAAGATGGCATTTCTCTGCACTTACTGCTCTCTGTGCCTTACAGCCTGTCTCCTATCCAAGGCTCGTCTGAGCTGATTGACTGCTCCACTTGTGCATTCCACCCACACAGCTATAAACACAGCAGGACACTCAGCTGCATCTGCATTCATCTGCATACTGATGGTTCTTCCTGGGCATGAAGGGTGGAGGTGCTCTCACTAATACTTTAAAGGCTAGTGGCCTGACCCCACACAAAGGACTGATAACCCCCTACAAGGTTCCTGGCAGAAAGGACTGGATTGAAAGGGGAACTGCTGCACTTCAAAACCACTCTTTGAAATCTCCTTCATTTCAAAGGCACATTTGGATATATATACTGGGCTGTTGACCCCCTCAAATCAGACACTCTTTGACCCAAAACTGGACTCTGTCAGAAGGACTGCCGTGCTGCCTGAAGGACTCATCTGGAATGATTTTCTGGAAGAACTGCTCTCCTACCTTGTTGGCCTGCTGCTTCCAGACTTGATCTGAAGCACTCTGCCTTCCCTCACAAGTAATCTCCAAGGGGTTGGACTGAGCTTGCCTCCTGTTAAGAAGTCTCCGGGCCATCAAAGAATTCACCAGAGAGAGAAAATCCACCACGTCGGGAAATCAACACAATACCTGCAAAATTTGATGCAGCGCCTGTCTCCTGGCCAAAAAAAACCTGCACCACCTACCGGATCGATGCAGCACCTATTTCATCCTCCCAGCATGTTTTGGATTTTCCACACATCGTCGATGTGCATTAAAATATCCCTGCACTGCAGTAAAGACAAAGGCTGTGCACCTGGAAATCGACACATCACCTTGACCCACAAGGAAAGAATTGATGCATCACCTCTGCCGTGTTGGAAAAATCAACGCATTGCTTTACTTTCCAACACATCGCCTCCTCTGTGGCCTTCCGCATTTTTATTTTTGACGCATCCCAGGTACTGTGTGATAAAAAGATGCAACCACTGATTCTTGTGGATTAAGACCTGTCTAAACCTTTAAAAAGTGATTTCTTGACTTGTGCACATTGGATTTTTGTCAGTTTGGTCTTATTTTATTTAGGAAACTATTATCTATTTTCCTAAACTGGCATGGAGGACTTTTTGTGGTGTTTTCACTGTGTTACTGTATAATTAATTGTACAAACACTTTACACATTGCCTTCTAAGTTAAGCCTGCCTGCTCTGTGCCAAGCTACCGGAGGATGAGCACTGGATAATTAAGGTTGTGTTTTGACTTACACTGAGTAGGATTTTGGTTCCTACTTGGACAGGGTGCATACCTCTGCCAAATAGAGACCCAATTTATATCACCCTGATAACAGAAATCACTCCTTTATTACCTACTAGTGGTCACCAGTAGGTAGTTATAATTAGGGCCTAGTTTCCATTGAAAAAGTGTTTTTGACTTGCCTATATCTTTGGCACCATTTGACAAATCTTGATGAAAATTTCCTTAAAAAGTGTCCTATAGGATCTTGTTGCACATGGAGAGTTTTGGGGTGATCCGTCAAGCAAGGGCCGCAAAAAAGGGGGGGAGTCAAAACATTTGTGTTTCCAATGTTAATTCCAATAAGTTCTTTAGACATGCCTACGGACCAAACTGTTGAACGGAATAACACCAAATTTGGCAGGTAGCCAGTTGTTGGTGTGCAGATTATGCTTTTTGTGATTTGATGTAAATCAGTTCAGTTGATTCTGAGTTATTTAAGGTTTAAAAATATAAATATATAGAGATGTGGTGAGTCCTCGGATCCAGAGGCAATGCAAGGCACTGGTTGGCTCACCACAACCTGACAGAAAAGTTGGGGCCATCATTTTGTTTGTCGCATTGGCTGGGGGGGGTGAAAAGAAGAGTGAAAAACCCATAAGGTGTCAGAATACAGGTATTCTGACCCCATAGGACACAATAAGGGGATGCCTTAGGCAGTCCTCAGGTGCAAAGAAAGTGCCCAATTTTTTTTCGTCCAATTTGTGGATCCACGCAGTTCATCTGCAGATCTAGAGAAAAACTGAAAAAACCCCACCCACTGTATTCAACCCCATGCTGGCATCGAACCAAAACTGTGCGCAGCTTGGGTTTGGGTTAGTGCAGGATGATTAGCCACTGGGCCCGACGGCAAACCCCTGCCATGCATGACCTAAGGCCATGCACAGCGCTGGATATATTTACATTTGTGTATGCTAGAAAACCATATAAATTCACTGAAAAAAACAAAGGTTACAGGGACGTTATAGTTAGGTTCTGAATTTACTCACAAAAACATTAGAAGTTCAGCAGTTATAGTTATGGTTAACTAACTATAACTCGCACCCTAAGGTAACTATAATTCATGCCCTCGCAATGTACAGTTAATTACCCCACACAGCACTGATGACATCTTCTATGGCATCACTGATATTATCACTGCAACATTTGCAATATAGTTATTGATGAGAAACTGAGCATGGTGGGGGCGTGAGGTAGATTTACTTTAGGGTGCAAGTTATAGTTAGTTGAGTTAACCATAACTATAACTGCTGAATTTCTATTGTTTTGTGCGAGTAAATTCAGAACCTAACTATAACATCCCTATATCCTTTTTTTTTCAGTTAATTAAAACTACACATTTCCTCAATTTGTTCCCAACACTCTCTGGTCATAGTTGCAATATCCATACCCACTGTTCACAGTGTATGCAAATTTGTTGTTTCAAATCCAGGTTCACACTGTAGAAATGCTTTCCTATATTCAGCCTTTACATCACATTTGTGCTGATTAAACAGATGTCTATCGTTCTCCAACTCAATTTGTTGTTTTCGGACTACATTAAAGGGTGGGTAGATCTATCTGTAGTTTAACCACAGTCAGGTACAGATTTCAGGAGTGGATGGATTAATCCACTGAACCGCAAAACCAGGCTAACTCTCTAGCTCTGCAACCTTAGTAGAAAGTACTAGCGGGGCAATGTGACTGTAACTGACTTTGGGGGTCATTCTGACCCCGGCGGGCGGCGGGAGCCGCCCGCCTGGAGGGAACCGCCAGAAGACCGTACCGCGGTCAAAAGACCGCGGCGGTCATTCTGGGTTTTCCACTGGGCTGGCGGGCGACCGCCAAAAGGCCGCCCGCCAGCCCAGTGGGAAACAGCCCTCCATGAGGATGCCGGCTCCGAATGGAGCCGGCGGAGTGGAGGATGTGCGACGGGTGCAGTGGCACCCGTCGCGTATTTCAGTGTCTGCAATGCAGACACTGAAATACAAAGTGGGGCCCTCTTACGGGGGCCCCTGCAGTGCCCATGCCATTGGCATGGGCACTGCAGGGGCCCCCAGGGGCCCCACGACACCCCTCACCGCCATCCTGTTCCTGGCGGGCGGAACCGCCAGGAACAGGATGCCGGTGAGGGGGTCGGAATCCCCCATGGCGGCGCAGAAAGCTGCGCCGCCAGCTGCGCCGCCATGGGGGATTCCCAGGGCAGCGGAAAACCGGCGGGAGACCGCCGGTTTTCCTGTTCTGACCGCGGCCGAACCGCCGCGGTCAGAATGCCCAAGGGAGCACCGCCAGCCTGTTGGCGGTGCTCCCGCGGTCCCCGGCCCTGGCGGTATTTACCGCCAGGGTCGGAATGACCCCCTTTGTCTCTTTTGATTTCTCAGTAGTGTTCTCTTTTGATTTCTCAGTAGTGTAGTCTTCCTTTGACCATGACAATATCCTCAAGGCAACACCAAGAATCCTGGCATGGTGACCCCTACTCTGAAGGTCTGATCCTGGAGTAGTTCCTGATGCTGAAGCATCCAGCAGGTAGCGCTTTACTTGCTAGATGTGGGGGCCATAACAGGGTGCTGCATTAATTAATTTTTACTGATATTGTTTTTATTTTACAGCTCTCATTTAATCCCAAAAAATCCCATATATCATGACTAATATTTTTGCTAAATTACTTTTGAGTTTGCCTAAGAAGAGTAAGTAGAGATTGTAGTACATATATCATTCTACTAGTGGAAATATGAACATTTGAGGTAGACCAAGGTGAAATTTAAATTACACTGCATAATTCATGTAATTTTGGGAATTTTGTGTTACTTTTGCTATGTTATCTTCTCAAAATGGAACCATTATGCCACTTCATGTAATTACGTGCAATTCACATTAAAATTTACAGCAAACATGCCATTTGCAGTAAACCTTTACTGTAAATGCATGGTAACAAAAGAATGTGAGAGGCTGCTGTTTGTGTCATTTTGATTAAAACCATCCCTGTGCCAAACAATGATGGAAGGACATGTTTTGCCCTAAAATATAAAGAAAGATGAGGGGTTTTCATTTTTTATAGTTGTGTACAGTTTTGCATCATTTTACTGAAATGTATCAGATATTGGAGCTGTTGAAATGAGCTTTCTGACAATCAGTCCATCAAACAATGTGCAGGGTACCTCAACCTATCAGCTCTGCATCAATAAGTGCAACCTACAGTGCAGAAATCAAATCAGATTTTACACTCTTGTTAAAATACGCCAAATACAGTGACTGTCTCAATTGCAGTGGTAGTTCATTCCAAAACTGCAATCCTATTTTCTGAATAAACTTTCCAAACCATTGATTTAATTTCAAACTGGGGGCACATGCTAAATGAGTGTGTACCGATCTCAAGGATTTTTAGGGATCATAACATAAGATTTCCTCTTGACAACCTTAGGAGCACTCCAGAATGAACAATTCTAAAAATGATTTTTGCTCTTTTAATCGGCCTTTAAATGTGCAGCAGACTGATGAGATGCAGTCATGTCTAGCCATGCCTACCACTCTCCTAGTCCAGTGATTTTTATTATTTTTTGTAAGTGACCAATCATTTTTGCCAGGGTTCAACTAAACAATTTGTTACAATGATAAATAGCAGTTTCCACAATAGTTTGGGCAATCAGAGCCCAATTTGATTAGTCAAATAAGACACTCTCTAGAATGAGGTGCTGATTTAAGAAGAACCTGAGATTAGTGGACATTTAATTCTCCACCACTGCGCAGCTAGACAAAATGTGGGCCGAAAATACTGGTTGACAACTGGGAGGCAACCAATGTGTGACCAATCTTGGCAGTGCTGAAGGAGACAAATTAGTCTTCACCCACTAAAGCCTCCAGTAAACTGCCAAGTTCTTGAGTGTCTCGCTCATTATAAAACAATCTAAAGTCTCTTTGCTGCTTTCCTAGCAGATTAGGGAGTAACTCCATTTAGATGATGAAAAACATCAGGTGGAAGTGGAAGTCACAACACAGTATGGAGCATGTGCCATAAAGTTGATGCATACGATCTATAGTATCCTAATCATGAGAAAACATCTAAAGCAACCAAAGAGCAATCAATATGGAATAGGTGTTTCTGAAATGCCCACATATGGCAGTAAACACTGATAGTGTGTTAGAGCCTGGGTATTGGTAGGGTAAGTACACACCTGCCACTGGCAATATACCCCCAACATAGGATTGTGCCAGGTCAGGGTCAGACAAACTAGCCCCTGGCACAACCCATGGTAGCTTGGCAACGAGAAGTCAGGCTTAACACAGGAGACAGGTATGTAAAGCATTTAAATACACCAATATAGTAAATAAGTAAGACACAACACACAATACAAACCCTACACCAATTTCCAAAAATAGCAAATGTTGTTATCTTTAAAAATTTCACCAATATGACAAAAATGCAATTTAGGGGACCAGAGATATGATTTTTAAAAGATTAAAAGTAAAATTAAAGCTTGGAAGCAAAAACGCTCAAAGGGAAGGTTGCACTGGACCGGGACAGTCAGGAGTTCCAGCCTTCTGCAATGTAACACTTTTACACTTACTTCCAGAAGTGTTTTTTAATGGAGGAAAGTGAGCCACAACCCCAGTCCACGGTTCCAGAATCTCTGAGTTTCTCCTTGGGTATACTATTCCCACACTGCATCTGAACAAATCCTTTCAACTACACTGGACGCACACCAGGCTGGGAGCCCTTGTCTAAGTTGGTGCAGGGAAGCTCTTTTAACTTGTTGCTTAAGGCAATCCAATACTGAGTCCTTTCTGAAGTAAGGCCAAGTACTTTGGACTGTGGTTCCAGTGTGCAACAGGCACAGTCCTTAAGTGTGCAGGTCTCTGGGTTTCAAACCAGGGTTTCAGAAGGGCAGTCCTTCTTCTTTTTGTGGTTTCAGGCATCAGATCTGAATTCAAATGCAGATCAGCCACTTTTATTCAATCATATTGGGGGACAGTCAGTGGGCATCCTTGCTTGTCCAGTGAGCTGCAGGTTGCCACCCAGAAGTATGACAACTTCCTCCGAAGAGTGGCAGCTTCTTGCCTCATGAAACACTGCATTTTACCATTCCAAGATGGATGACTTTCCTCCAGAGGAGTAAGATCTGGCTAAACCAAACCCCTGGTGTAGCTCATTCCTTTTTTAAGCTCATCTATCTGTGGGGTAAAGGGATGAGAGGGCAGACCTGGCTGCATTCCTTTCTAACTGGTATCCTTTTGAAGCCTCAGCTTGATTCACCCAGCCCCCTTCCGGGCCTGGCTTCACCATCTGCCTACCTCCCCCATCAGATAGCCTCTGCTCAGTGTAGGCCATTTATCACCTCATCAAAGCAGTGTGGCTAATCCTATTAGGGTTGACCAATCAGGAGAAACCACTAACAGGCTGGAATTTGGCTTACAGTAACAAAAGTCTCATAACTTTTTTCTGTAAAAGTTATGATATTGCAAATTGTTGCATTTATCATTACCATTCGAGTCCTTTCATTTTATTTTTATCTTTTTTCTAGCAATAGTTAGGCTTAAGAAAAATATTTCCATTATAGCCTGTGAAGCCAACTTTCTACAATGGGGGGTAATGAAAGGTGCCGCCTTTCCCTCACTTGGGCATATAAAACATATTTTATAATGTCCCTGCATATAAATACATGGCACCCTACCCGTGGGGCATCTAGGTGAGACCTTGGGGGTGACACGTGTAAAAACAAGATAAATTGTTAATTTAGAAGTACCTTTAATTCCAAAGTTGAATATGCATGCATTTTTTATTTTAAAGACAGTCTGCAAGGCAGGGCTGCCTTTAAAAATGACAACAGGCACACAGCAGAGCACACTCCCATGCAGGAATTCTACTGGGCATCTAAACTTCCCTGCCTTGTTATATTCTAGGACCTTATAGGTAGTTTGAATCCCCCTTTCCCTATTATCTACTAGGGACTTACAGAGTCTGTCATTGCCAATTGGAATTATAACATTGTGCCATTTGATTATTTACCTCTCACTCATAGCACTGGCCCTTGGACTGTTAAGCAGAGCCCAAGGCACAAGCACAGTCAGGTACCATGAGTATTAGTCAGAAACATTGGGGTGAACATGCTAAAAGGGTGACTTTCTCACATAGTGCCAGTAATTAAACCCTCTTGGACAACACATCATCTCTTCACCAGACAATTGCTGTGCTAGTAAACATTTAGCAATCAAACTGTCATCGTGACAGCACTCAGGCCAATTACATAGCTGGTGTGCTATTAATAAAACCTTTCTTAGCTATTTTTTCAAATTTTCAGGTAAACACCAGCATTAAAGAAACATGTGTTGATCCACGCTTATGTGCGTTTAGCTATCTAAATGGGAAAAAAGCTGAAGCTGTTCATTTAGTCGCTTGAAAACAGAAAACACACTTAGATGGGAACAAAACTGGTGACTTCTGTAATAAACAATAATTTCAGTGCTTTTGAACGTTTCAAAACTCACACGACAGGTCTAGTATTAGCATAATGAAACTGCGTCAGAGGGAAGAGCAGTAATTAGTCACCGAGGTAGGAGTGTTCCTGGATGTGAATGCTATGCCACATAACAAGAGGACATTGCGCATTTGGAATAAACATCGAAAGAGGTGTCAAACAATCTCTGAAAGGCTTATGGTGGAAAAGCTGAAGCACACTATGGAGAGAAAAGAGACTAACAATGACCCGACACTTCATGTACATATTTTCAGCTGTATACTTTACAATGCAACCAATAGTACTTCTTCCTATATTACAGTGCTTAATTTGTAAATAAAAACGTGCCGGTGCCCAAAGCCCTCCTCTTAAACACGCGGCTGCTGCAATTAAATGTGCGAACACGGTATACTGCGGCAGTGTAATCCTGACCCATCTCGGGACTCTTCAATCCATTTAAAGCCCCTTCAGTTCACTCTTGCAGCAGCTTTCTGTTTTCTTCCTATGTGAAGCTTTTTAGTTTTTCTTCTCCTCCGTCTTTCCCATATGTGTCTTTGGCTCACAGTAAATGCTTGAGGCAAACAAATAAGCACCGGCCCTCAAAAATAAGTGCCGGTGCTCCGCACCAGAAACAACTAGCACAAATTAAGCACTTTATGCTGAACTACCCAGACAACATGGCACCAATGCACTGCAATCACTAATGCAGCAGCAGAGGGCCAAGTTTATGTTGAATAAAAAGTCCGTCACTTGTACCAGCCCAAACAGGTACTCGGGGAATAGGATGTAGTTTAGTCACGGTAAGAGAACAGATTCATAAAATACGATAATATTTTGCATACACTGCCCTGTATGACGTTGAGAACTGAACAGAGGCCAGCCTTTAAAGTCAGTTGAAATGGTGGCTCGGGCCATCTACTGGAGACCCTCCACAAGGGAGTAGGCAAAAGATAGAGGGTCATATTTATACTCCGTTTGCGCCGGAATTTCGTCGTTTTTTTTTAACGCAATTTTGACGCAAAACTAACTCCATATTTATACTTTGGCGTTAGACGCGTCTAGCGCCAAAGTCCATGGAGTTAGCGTCATTTTTTAGCGTGGACACCTACTTTGCGTTAATTATATGCAAGGTAGGCGTTCCCGTCAAAAAAATCGACTCCGAGGCATGTGCGTCGGATTTATACTCCCGGGCAAAATTCACACCCGGGAGTGGGCGGGTCAAAAAAAATGACGTACGGCCGCTTTTGCGCTGTTTTTTAGCGCCTGCAAAAGGCAGGCGTTAAGGGACCTGTGGGCTCTGAAGGAGCCCAGAGGTGCCCTCCCATGCCCCCAGGGACACCCCCAGTCACCCTTGCCCACCCCAGGAGGACACCCAAGGCTGGAGGGACCCATCCCGGGGACATTAAGGTAAGTTCAGGTAAGTGTTTTTTTTCATTTTTTTTTGTGGCATAGGGGGGCCTGATTTGTGCCCCCCTACATGCCACTATGCCCAATGACCATGCCCAGGGGACATAAGACCCCTGGTCATGGCCATTGGGCAAGGGGGCATGACTCCTGTCTTTGCTAAGACAGGAGTCATTTCTATGGGGGTTGGGAGTCGGAAAAAATGGCGCAAATCGGGTTGAGGCGAAAAAATTGCCTCAACCTGACTTGCCCCATTTCTTGACGCCCAAGCTCCATTTTCCCCTACGCCGGCGCTGCCTGGTGTACGTCGTTTTTTTTAACGCACACCAGACGGCGCCGGCGGCTAACGCCGGCTAACGTCATTCAATAAATACGGCGCCTGCATGGCGCTTCAGAATGGCGTTAGCCGGCGCTAATTTTTTTTACGCAAAACTGCGTTAGCGCAGTTTTGCGTCAAAAAGTATAAAAATGGGCCAGAATGTCAAATACAGGCCACGGCAAAAAACCTCCGACTGAACATGCAATGCATAACAAGTCATTTTAAAGGCAGGAGACAAGCCCATAAAACAAAAGCTATTGCACCAGTGCCGGAGTAGTGCATTTGTGGCTGAAGACGTTCTTGTGGAAACCGAAGACCTGAGAACGACTAAATAGGGGCGAGCAAACGGTTTAGCACGCAAATGAAAGGTTGTGTAATTTATGTTTCACGAGTTACCCATATTTCTAATAACTTGTGTTTTTTTGTTTTTGCATTTTAATTCGTTCGAACTTAACATGTGATGACGCAGAAATGAAGGTTTTACATTTATTAGCGCATAAACGTAGTACTGCAATAATCAAGTGTGACTTTAACCGAACTAATAAAGATTGTACGGGGACAAATGTGCCCTCAGAGTAGTTCGCCAACATTTATAAGCGTGCTTTATATAACGTGATGTATTAGAATTGTACTAATCTGACATAATCGTAAACGTGTGCCATGATTTGCTTGTTTGAAATGCTTTAGCTTAGCATGACTTTAGTGGAGGCTTTGGCCTAGTTGCCTTGTCTCACGGTTTAGATGCTCGTGTTTTTTCCAACGTGCTAATAAAAGTGTATTCTTGCTTGAAGCTGTACTTTTCCAGTGAGATCGGTTCACATGCTTATCTTTAAGGTTTCGTGCCAGCCTGGCATCTTCTTCTTTGCTCCAAAGTCAATCTGCAGGGGCGGACAATGGAAGCTCTGAAAGTGCTGATTTTTGATAAGAGCCCTAGTTAGGAGTTTTCCAAATTGATGTTGCCAAATTGTTTGGCATGAAGTCCCACATGCTGATGCTAATTTGAGGTTAGATGAGGATTCATTTGTTGCACGATGCAATTTGAGACCTTGTTCTGCTGACTAATGTATGCAATTAGCTCATTACAGATTATAGTTTTAGTGGTTTGCGTTGCTATCATCGAAGGTATTGTTATTCAAATGCTGCATAGATTGCATCTTTTTCGCCGTTATGGACAGCTATTAATGTTCATTTACATATATCATTTGGTGTTGAGACACATTTATATTGTACTAGCTTTGTTAATATAGGGAAATAAATGCATTAACTTTGAATAAACTGGTGTGGTTATTCACGACCGAAAGGTCATGGTTCGCCGAAATGTTTTCTGGATTAATTGTGAAATGTTATGTTGATCAGGGTATTGCTTATGTTCGTTATTGATTATTGATTGATTAAATTGATTACTCTCGGGTGAAGAGAGCCCCACTTGGTCAAAAGATTCATCGACCTAAGAGCGTCCAAATACAGGTGATTTATTAGTCCGGGAACGCTCTATCAGTAGATGGTAGCAGAGGACGGTTTGGCACTTTGGGACCCCATTCGAGAGGTATATGGTGTTGAATTAACGGTTGCGCTCTTTGAGACCCCACTCAAGAAGTTGAATTAGATTTTTCTTGGGTAAAACAGATTGAGAGAATGATGATGGGCTAAGTCCCCCGCGACTTTCCCGGGATCTCGGAGCTTGCGAATGGAGAGAATGGAGGTGTGGAATCAGCGTTGGCGGAACTAGTGATGGTATGAGTGAAGTTAGGATTTTGCGCTTGCACAGCTTATTGCCGCAGATTGTTTGAAAAGGTTGCGAGGATTTTAGAGAATAGCGGAGGTGCGACTCCGAGTGTAGGAGTAGGGAAGTCGTCGAACTTCATAGAGAATAGCGGAGGTGCGACTCCGAGTGTGAGAGTAGGGAAGTCGTCGAACTTCATGTGCATGTGGCGCTTTGTGCAGAAAAAGGTCCACGTGGTTGTTGTTGTTGAGACGGGCCCTGCGAGGTCAAGAGACTCCGGAGTATGTTGAAAAGTGTATGAGATACTTGTTTTATGTTGTGGTCTGGTCGGTTTAATAGGTTGGTCAACGAGTCGGTACGTGTGTTAAGGGAGTGAAAGAAACTTCGACTTCGGGCTTTGACAAATTCTAAGTGCACTAGAATAGATCACTGACAAGTTGAGAGCAGAGTCTGCGGGTCAGATTTGCTTGCGAAAGTGGGGACCGAGAAAGATGGAATAACTGCCGAGGCTAGTGAAAAATCCCTAAGGTCCTGAAGCGACTGTGTTACCCTTCCTGTAGTAAACCGACAGATCTGTTTTATTATTATTTGGTTGCTCGCGATACATGCTAGAAGTTGTTACGAGAGGAGCTGAGTGAAGGAGGACAAGCCGCGAGGCTTTGTCAGCCGCAGTGTGTGAGTGTGACGTCACTAGGAGCCGCGCTGGGATAGGTTGGTTGGTGAGAAGGGTCACGCACGGATTGGACGCAGTCCGTGGGGCTCGATTGGAAGGGGAAAGGCAAGCGAAGAGTATTCAGGGAATTAAAGTCACCTATTGATTACAAATTTGTGAAATAAAAGACGAGAAAATGAAATTTTTTAAAGCATTAAAGAGTGCGATGAAGGGGGAGTCTTACATTAAAGCGAGCGTAGGAGAGGAGACGCCACCCGAAGGTACACCAGCTTACATTGTAATGGAGGAAAGGGGGGTAGCTCCGTGCCTTTGGCTAAAGCAATGGCACAAGCTGACAGAGAAACATGGGAGCGTAGCGTTCCCGATCCATGGGACATTCAATATAAGGATCCTAGAGAATTTGAGATTCGCAATGTACGACATGAAGGTACCTCCAAGGGCAGCACAGTTTGAGGCTCTAGCGATTTGGGAACTAATGGCTAGACAGCAACAGCAAAAGAAGTTTGAGACCAGGATAAGAAAGGTAGAAAAGACACTAGCGGACGCTAGGTGGGATAATTCGCAGAAGGTGTGGAGGTCAGATATATTGCAGGGGATAAAATTGTTTCCCGCAATTACTAAGGAAGAAGAGGCGACAGGCAAGAAGGCTACCTGTAAGACAGACAGGAGGTGTTCCAAAGATAGAGAAGACGAGTCAGATGATGAGGAGTTCATCATGCAATTGCTGAACGACCGTCTACCACCTTATGCAGAGAGTGGACAAGGTCCAAGTACCAGTTCTGCCCCTCCGGCACCGGTACAGAATAATGAAACTCCCAATTCAGAAGCGCCATTGGGATCTAAGGACCCGAGTTTACTGTTCACCCCGCAGATACCGCAGGTTAGGAGAATATATCCAGATGTGCCCATATTGAAAACAGCAGAAAATTATCAGCCGCAGGTCCCAAGGTACTACAGCAGTGACAACAGTACGGGAATGATTCTAGATCCAACCGTAATGGGAGTACAGAATGGTCACAACCCAACATTGGCACAAGCTGAGTCAACCCAGTTTTTGATGCCTCAAAAGCAGATGCAGGGGGGAACAGCACATGCTCAGATGACGGGGAGTCAGACAGGCATGCCGGCAATGATGACCCATAGTGTGGGAATGAACATGCCTCAGAACCTAGGGAACGGACAGAACCCAGATGCGATATCCCTACCCATTACTGTAGGTCCACCGGTACCTTTGTACGTTCAGCCTAACTCAGGTATGAGCGGTCAAGGATCAATGGTGCAGAATGGGACGGAAAGGAGGTGCATAGAAAACACTCCAGAGACAACTCCGATAGTGGCTCAGCCAATTGGATCTGGGTCCTTGATGGAGTTTAGTCCCATATGTGCTCAGTCAACAGTGGTAAGGTCGAGTCCCCCACTGATGATACCGCTATCATCGAACACTGAAAAGTTGCCGCAACCATCAATGGCAGTCGATGTGAATGCTACACTGATGGGGTTGAATGCGCAACAGCTGACACAGTGGTTCAACAGTCTGAATTCCACACAAAGCTCAGCCAGTGGGAAGGGAGAAGACTATCTGAATAGGGTAAGGTTGAACATGGAAGCAGAAGAATTGGTGGAAGGGACTATGGGTGTGAATAGGTTAGAGTCCTATTCGGAAGAAGAGCTGAGGTATCTATGTCCCAGGATTACGAGAGAAGTGAACAAGGTACATAGAAGGTTGCAAGAAATAGCTGACAAAAACGGGGTTGAGATAGACAAGACAAAACACTTGAGCAGGAGCTATAGATTGGATTTCGGGATCACAGACTTTGAACACATGAGGTCAGCAGGCATGAAAACGCACCTTAGAGAATTGCTGCAGAGTGCACAAGTGTGGAGGTGCTTAGACAAGTGGGAAAGCAGGTGGGCAAAGAAAAAGGAAAAGAAGAAAGACAGTGTCCCAGAGCAGAAGGAGAAAAGACCACAGAGTAGTGATGCAATAACCATGTTACCAATGAGGGAGACAGCAGGGGGGAAGTTAATACATGTACCGTGGCACAGAAGCGACATTCAGTCTTTTACGGATGATTTTCCCAAACTGAGAGAGAAACCGATCGAATGGTATCAGCAGACTGATAGGTTTGTGAAGCTTGCGAAATGTCTTTGGGAAGACCTGAACACCCTCTTTGAGATTGTGGTTCCGGCAGATTTGTGGGAAGAGTGCAAAAGGGCTGTAGGTTGGCCGACAAGTGAACCAGAGAGAGACAGGGATACGGGTGCACCATCACCTATGGTAATGAGCTTGTACTATAAGGTGATTGAGCATTTGAAGACGAAGGTTGCCGCGAAAAATGTGGATTGGCAGAAGATTGATCGAACTGCCCAAGAGGCTAAAGAGTCGATTCATGGTTACTATGAGAGGTTGTTGAAGGCGTTCAAGAACTACAGTGGCACGGAAACAATAGAGGCGAAGGACATGCTTCATTTTGTGTTTAGATTTGTGGAAGGGCTGAGACCAGAGATAAGTCAGATGATAAAGACGCATTTGATTTGTTGGCAGTCAAAACCTATTGATGAGGTGTTGAATTATGCGAAATACTGTAGCGACGAAATTGAAGTGAAACAGAAAAGGTTGAAAGAGAAAGTGATGATGATGCAACTTAAAGCAGCTCAGACAGGGTTGCAAGGTTTGCAAGGGTTGC